>NC_074698.1:5825351-6425351 GCF_029448725.1 Salvelinus fontinalis
CAGCCCTGTGCCCTGCCTCGGGGTACAGCCCTGTGCCCTGCCTCGGGGTACAGCCCTGTGCCCTGCCTCGGGGTACAGCCCTGTGCCCTGCCTCGGGGTACAGCCCAGAACCCTGCCTGCACTACATCTCACATAGTGAACAACTTCTTCCCCTATGCAGGTCTCACTCTCTCCAAACCTGCTTTAATTTAAAAGTAATTCTTCATTAAAGTACTACTTCAAACGACACTTCCAACTAAAGGAAGGGCTCTATTCAATCTCTAATGCTGAAGTGTTACAGATTCCGCAATAGAAATGTTAAGGTCATTTCCGATTGGGCCGACATATGCAGCGTTCACTACGACTAAAGTCTCCACTAAACATTCAACCACGCTGTAAAGCTGAACTTCCGCAATGCAAATGAAATAGAGCCCTATATAGTACCGCCATGTTGTTTCCAATTAAAGCCTCAAAGAAAATGCATATGTACAGTGCATCATACATTGCAAAGAAGGGGACAATGAGTGGTGGCTGTATGCAATGATAGACAAATGGATTTACCACAACCAGTTATTTAGGTAAACAAAATAATCACAAAGACAAATCAGCCAGCCGAACAAAACGACCGAACCCTCAAGCCAGACAAAACAACCACAACCAGCCTGCAAACTCTTTGATCCTTCACCCCTCACCTTCAACTTAACCAAAGTTCAATAATTGAGCTTCCAGCCAGACAAAACAACGAGCCAGACAAAAAAAGCACAGCATACCTTTTTCTCAGCTCTTCCCCACTCCCATCCCCTCCCCAACCAACTATCTCCCCATCTCCCCCCTCACCTTCACCACAGGCCAGTAGTGGGGCTGCCCCAGCAGCTTGACAATGGCAGGAATACCATAATGCAGCCGCACAGCATTCTGGGCCAGCTCGGCGTCCTGGTGGCGTGACGTCAGGTGGCGCAGGGCACAGACGGCGGGCTCGGCCACGTCCTCCTTTTCTCCGGCCCGCAGCACGGCGTGGATGAGCGCCTCGACGCCGCCGCACTGCGTGACCAGGGCCTTGTTGCGGGAGTTGTTGCAGGTGAGGTTGGACAGGATCCCTGTGGCGCACGTTAGCATGTTGACATCATCCGAACCCAGCTGTCCCACTAACACCTGCAGCAGGCCGTCCAGACCCTCCTACAGACAGAGAACGGGGGAGGTAGGAAGAGAGGCGGGGTTTGAGAATTCTATACTTGTCTTTGTTTGTTCATTATATGTTTACCTGTAGAACTCCAACTATGTTACTGTCTCTGTGGAACTCGATGGTACTGTCTTTAACAGGGGAGAACGACTGCCTCATTGAAGCCACAGAAGTCCAAGGCCGATCGCGGGAGAAAACAGGATCTCCCATTATAGAGAATGGTAAAATGGCAATCTTCGCGGTCCGTCTTCATCAAAATAAATTAATGCTTTGAAGACAATCATGGTACCAACAACTGTTTTTCTAACACACAAGATGTACAGTATGTCCTTGAACCGATTATTTGAAAATCGCACACAGAAGAATTTAGTTTGCGAATGGCAGCCTGCCGTACCCTGGTCGGCCTTCAACTTGATTTACTCAATGAAAGCAGGCAGCACTGAGCAAGCCTGCAACGTCACGTCCTGAATTGGCTCAAACTGTGCATGTTACATCTCCATGAGGCGCAATCTTAACCGACCTAATTTGGTTTCAATGCGCTATAGAGTCTTCACATAGGAATACATACTGTCACGTGATCGATGGCTTTGTTCATTAATATATATAGTCATTGGTCTTCATAAACTCTGTACTATCTCTGTATTACTCTATGGTACGGTCTCTGCGGATTCAAAATGGACTCCGGACCTCTTACCTGTTTAGTGGCAGCATCAGACAGGTTCCTCAGGGTCCAGAGGCAGTTCTGTGTGAGGCGCTGGCTGGAGCCAGTCAGGTGCTGTCCCAGGGCTTGCATGCCCCCTGCAAGGATGAGAGAGGGGAGGTTAAATGGCTCTTTTATGGTGAGGATGAGATCACAAACACACGCACAGACACACACATATGTACGAACACACACATAACACACACCCTCCCCAAAAACACACACACACTCACCAGCTTCCACTATGGCGGGCTTGTTGCTAGGGCACACTGAGAGAACTTTGAGCACACGGCTGGTGGTCCACAGCAGTTTCTCATAATTATAGTTCCTCATGATGAAGACCAGCCCGTCAGGGCCCCCGTTAGCTAGGATGATAAGCTGAGAGGAATAACAATGAAAAAACACTGTCATATACAATGAAATATTGTTACAGAGTTTGGACATTACATTATGAATTGTCTCGCATATGATTGTCAGAGTATTAATAGCAGTATGTGTATTTGATTTAATTCTATTATTACTGATGCAATAGAGGGTACATTACTAACCCCATACAGGGTTTTACATTTGCTGCACCAATGCAGCTGCAAGCAGCCAGTGGTAAGGACATGTACAGTGTGTGAGTGCTTGTGTGTGTGCATGTACACACACACACACACATCACGTGCATATACACTCTTGCTCTCCTGCGGTGGCACTAAAAGGGATCACGCATAATCCAGACCTGCAACCCCACACACACACACACACACACACACACACACACACACACACACACACACACACACACACACACACACACACACACACACACACACACACACACACACACACACACACACACACACACACACACACACACACACACACACACACACACACACACACAGTGAGAGCAAAATTGCAAGATTATGTTATAATGCTGTAATTGCATCAAAGGGTTGTTTAATGCAACAGAATAACGGGTTGTTAGAACTCTCATCTGTGTGTGTTCTACTGAGGATGGGCCTCTGGAAGATTTATGATGTCTTTGGGTGATACCGCATTCCAGAGCATGACTTAATGTTTCTGTTCTATAAGGTACCAGGGAGAGATGACTCCAGGGCCAGACCCTGGTCTCTACACATTCAGATACTGTCTGCTGTGAACTATAAGTATCTTTCATACTAGTCTTAACCTTGTGACCCATTCCATACATCTGTTGTTTGTCATGTAGCCTGAAGGGGGTGTATCTTGGCTATAAAAGATCTTTGTACATTTGTCTGGGGGCTCTCAACGAATCATCTGAGGGTGATTCGTCGACCAGTCATCATTAACGTAACGAGCACTCAATCAATTAACTTTATATGTGTGTGTTGTATTGACCTGCTCTCTTACTAATAAGTGAATAAAGATTTAGTTGAAGTATAACTCTGACTTGTATGATAAATTTGTCTCTCCTCAATTGATAGTAAAGAAATTAAACACCACAACACACATACACACACACACACACACACACACACACTCCCCTGGCTGCAGTGAAGATGCAGGTAGTCCGTGCCAATACCACTATGCCAAATATGATGGCTCAAGCATTATCCGCACGCATACACGCCAAAGACCCCCCCCCACCACACACCTTGCTCTCCTGGTTTCCGTAGGAGAGCAGCTGCAGGCAGTCAGTGGTGATGGCCAGGAACTTGGGGTTGCTCTTCTTCAGCAGGGGCACCATCCTCTGCAGGCCGTCGGCCAGGCGCACCGCCATCTTGGCTCCCTCATGGTGCAGTAGCATGTTGTGGAGGGTGGTGATGGCATAGAACAACACTGACTCCATGGGAGAACTGAGGGAAGAGGAGAGGGAGGGGGAGGTAAGAGGAGAGTGGAGGGAGGGGAGAGGGAGAGGGAGGGAAATAGGGAGAGTAGGTTGAGAAAAAGAGAGAGGAAGAGGAAAGCAGAGGAAGAGAAGGTATGAGAGAAATTAGCATGACCTTTCTTTTCCCAATTAGTTCCCTCTGAATTTAATTTGCTAAAAAAAAATTGCCCTTGCTGCTCTTTGTATCATTAAAACGCTCTTATTTTTCTATCGTGAATCTGCATCTAAGTCCCTATTTGACAGTCGTGTACAGGTAGGTTTTTCCGTTTGTATTTATCTGAATTATGTTTCTGAATAAATTAAATGTCTTGATTTAGTTTCTGTCTAATGCCCCCTAGACTGTTATACAGGGTTTATACTGTGTGAACAGAGATAAAGGGACTCTGCCTGAGAAATGACTATGTAAAATGGCCGCCACTTATCGTGAGGTTAAAATGAGCCTGGTGGTCAGGTTGAAATGATGTGCAGACCAGTTTGGCCAAGTTAATGAGCACAGCATGACACCTCATTTCTGATGGGTAATAATGTGATATGCTAATATCTTAGCCTGCAGGCAGTAGTGGACATGGTGGTGGGGATACACACACATAAGCATGTATGCACGCACACACACACGCATACGCTTGCATACATGCAAGCACACACACACGCACAAATTAGCACACACAGCACGTACACAATTGCAGATGCAGAGACAGGCCAGAACAGTGCGTGCCTAAATCACTTTATTTCTAACACTGAATTCCATCTGACAAGTATATATTTTTCTCTCTTTCACTCCCTTGCTTTTTCTCTCTCTATATTTCACTAATTCACTCCAAAATCAAACCACCAACCTACAATGCCTATAAAAATATAAATCCATCACTATCCATCCATCCATCCATCCATCCATCCATGCCTATTCACCCCAACCAGTCCATTCTTCACTTTAACCATAAAAGTATCCAAACATCTACCGATCCTTCGATCTACGATCCATACCTACTCCTTCACATCAAACCATTTACCAACAATCTATCCAAACATCTGTCGATACTTCTATCCACCCATCCATCCATACCTACTCCTTCACATCAAATCATTTACCAACAATCTATCCAAACATCTGTCGATACTTCCCTCCCTCCATATATCCACTCCCATCTACCCCTCAACATCCATCCATCCACCCACTAATTCATCCCTCCTCTCCTACCTGAGCATGCGGACCAGGGCGGGGATGCCCCCGGACTTGAAGATGGCGAGCAGGCCCTCTCTCTGGTGGGACAGGCTGTGGAGGACGCTGGCAGCACAACGGGCTGTCTCCATGTCTCCCGTGTTCTGCATGGCCCGCACCACCGCCGCCACCATCTGGGGGGACTGCATCAGCACCCGTCGAGACGCCTCTTTCCGCGTCAGCTGGTTCACGATCATGGCCGCCTTGTTGACCACCACCTGTGGGGAATGAGACAATGCCTAATTCTCCATTTCTGTGCATGCAAAATGGTGGCATTGGGTTGGGACCCATTGTTAGGTCTGCACATTTCTTTAGGGTCATGGCTTTAAGGCATAGCTGATTTCAAACGTTGCACTCCAGCAATTCATTGGTTCATTGAACATAGGCATTGATAACAAGATTCGGGAACAGACCACGCCTTGAGTTTGAACTGTGAGAAGACAGAGAAGGACTAGGGTTCATCATGACTTTCAATCATAATCAGAACACGGCTTCAACACAAGCAATGTTGTACACTGAATCCTTTAAGGACAGCTGAAATGATGTTATGACAATATAAACCTATAGAGGATTTGTTTCTGGGGTAGTCCTAATCTGTGTCCAATCTAACTGGCTCAGTCACGACCTTGACATGCAGCCACAGAGAGCTAGGAGCTAGTCAAGCATGGAACTGGAGCAATGCTAGTCAGTAGGACGGTGCTCAAGTGTGAGGAGGGACAGCACACAACAGTGACAGCGTCAATGTCACTATTAAGGACATAATGGTACTTCTATAGTACAAGAAATACAGTGCCTTCAGAAAATATTCATACCCCTTGACTTATTCCACATTTTGTTGTGTTATGGCCTGAATTAAACATTGATTAAAAAAACATTTTTCTCACCTATCTACACACAATACCCCTTAATGACAAAGGGAAAACATGTTTTTAGAAATGTTTGCACATTTATTGAAAATTAAATACAGAAATATCTCATTTACATACTTTCTAGAAGCACCTTTGGCAGCAATTATAGCTGTGAGTCTTTCTGGGTAAGTCTCCAAGAGCTTTCCAAACCTGGAACGTGCAACATTTGCCCATTATTATTTTCAAAATTCTTCAAGCTCAAATTGGTTGTTGATCATGGTACTAAGACAACCATTTTCAGATCTTGCCATAGATTTAAGTCAAAACTGTAACTCGGCCACTCAGGAACATTCACTGTCTTCTTGGTAAGCAACTCCAGTGTAGATTTGGCCTTGTGTTTTAGGTTATTGTCCTGATGAACTGTGAGTTCATCTCCCAGTGTCTGGTGGAAGGCAGACTGAACCAGGTTTTACTTTAGGATTTTGCCTGTGCTTAGCGCCATTCTGTTTATTTTTTATCCTGAAAAACTCTCCAGTCCTTAACGATTACAAGCGTACCCATAACATGATGCAGTCACCACTATGCTTGAAAATATGGAGATTGGTACTCAGTAATGTGTTGTATTGGATTTGCCCCAAACATAACATTGACACATTTTTTGCAGTATTACTCTAGTGCCTTGTTGTAAACAGGATGCATGTTTTGGAATATTTGTATTCTGTATAGGCTCCCTTCTTTTCACTTTGTCAATTCGGTTAGTATTGTGGCGCAACTACAATGTTGTTGATCCATCCTCAGTTTTCTCTATCACAGCTATTAAACTCTTTAACTGTCACCATTGGCCTCATTGTGAAATCCGTGAGTGGACTTGGGCTGTTGCAGTGACCATGTTATCGCCACACAGGCAGTCATGAGTCGTGACCACAGTCAAATTCCATGTGACTGTTGAGTCACAGTAATCTCATTTTATGCCCTCTGGACATGCTTTGGTAGTACCCAATTTGCTAACTACCATCAGGACCTAATGGCCTGGTACTCAGGCCTCTATTTTCCCTCTAACCACTCTGACATCCATGAAAATGCTTGGAAAGAAACACATCAAATACTTCTCATCAAATCAGTTGGCCTATCATACGTTAAAAGTCACCTCACTGTGATGATTAATACGAAGAGAGAAGTTCAACAGCAGGTTGAAACAGTGTTAACGTGGTTGTCGTGGATGCTGTTTCAAAGCCTAACGCAACGAAATGGACAGGTGATGATTCATTCGAAACACTCACGCATATTAAAGCTTATGCATAGGCTTATGAGCCCAAGCCAGAAAAAGAAAACGAAATTAAAATGATGATGGCTGTACAACACACAGCCTATTACGCATGGCAGAAAAACATTTAAAAAACACTGATTTAAGACGTCTTGGTATGTAATTGTTCTAGCCTACGCTCCAAAAGTAACCAACTTTGTGTATTGGCCTTTCAGTGTGGACTGTGTTATTATACATACTGGATGGACTGGTTACCTTATGCTACTCTCCAAAATGTATATCCACGAGTCTGGGAGAGATCATATAGCCAGGCCTAGGCGATGCTGTTGGTTCATTGTTTGTGCAGGACGGCTTACAGTTAGCCTACAATTAGTGAATTTGTATTTGATTTTGAATAGCCTCGTAATAGGGATTTTTTTGCAACTATTTTCATAATTAATTGAGAGTCACATTACCTTCAGCTATACAGAATATCTCACCACCATGCATTTCCATCCCCTCCTCTCTCTCCTTTATCCTTTCTTGGGCACGCAGACGGGCTGTCAACAGTTGTTTTGTTGCAAAAAGACGTTACTATTGATGTTCCCGAACAGATTTCGCTTGGTTTCCCAAATTAAGCACTGGGTAGCTGCAGGAACAAGGTTTGAGAGCCCATGGTATTTAGAGTTTGGGCGGAATATCTCCTGTCGGGCAGCGATAGCGTGCTCCTCAAACAGTGTTTGACGCGTGGAATGAAACAAGTGTTTTTATATTTATTTCACAGCTGCTCATATTAACCCTTGTGTGGTGTTCGGGTCCGTTGACCCATTTTCAATGTTTACTAAAAGAAAAATTATACAATGAATATTTTTTTCAACCAGAGATTCATTAGCCTTGGCTCATTTTCTGTGAGGAACACGTAAAAGAACACATTTTCATTGAGTGCACACTGTGCATCCCCCTACAAATGTGTATCACATATGTGGTGTTCGGGTCCACTGGACCCGAGGGTAATAAAAGTGTGTAAAAGTGTGTTTGTAGGTGAAAACAAGTAAAAATGTAAACAAAAAGTTTTGCTGTGTGCCTTCACTCTGTCTCTCTCCCTGTCTCCCGCTTTTCTTGCACTCTTTACCCTTTGTAGTGTGTGAAACTACACAATGTATTGCGGGTACCTGCACAATGTTATTACAATACATCATTTTTTCGATACATAGTAAAAAATGCAGTATTTTCTCCCACTCTACCCCAGCCAAGTGCAAATTGGGGGAGGGACACAACAAGTAAATAGCTTTGCGTGTGTGGCTCCTTACCACAATCAATCAGTATGGCAAAAAGAATCTCTGCTCAGAGGGCCTTAGCCATTTGCTTTGCAGAGAGAGAAGCTAGTGTGGAAGAAACGTCTTCCACTTTGAAAGATGAAGTATTTTCAGAATATTAGGTTCATGTCTCTGTCAATTCGGAGTCTGACAGTGAGTTGGAAGAAGAGGATGAGATTGACCCTCAGTCAGCCCCAGGACCAGCCCGTCAGCAGCCAGCTCGCCAGCCCCAGGAATAGCACGTCAGCAACCAGCTCATCAGCAGCTTGCAGGCAGAGAAATATGGATGTAGAAAATAAATTGAATGGTCTTCTTGCCCAAGGAATGAGCCACCCGCATGGCTGCCAATGTGATACGGATGCAACCAAGGCCGACGCGGATGGCGGTTACTCATGGGCAGGACATGAAGTCTTCTTTTGAACTGTTCATCCCAGACACCATGTAGAAAATCATTCTGGACAGCACTAATTTGGAGGGAAGGCGTGTTTTTGGAGAGAGATGGAAGGAGATGAACCAACTCATTTACATGCATACTTTGGGGTTCTTATCCTTGCTGGTGTTTTCAGATCCAAAGGGGAATCAACAGAATCCCTGTGGGATGCAGAAACTGGCAGAGAACTTTTCCGTGCAACAATGTCTCTGGAAAACTTCCACATTATTTCCAGGATTATCCGCTTCGATAACCGAGACACCGGACCAGCTCGGCGGCAGAGAGACAAGCTAGCTGCAATCAGGTCAGTGTGGGACGAGTGGGTGGACCGCCTTCCCCTATTTTACAACCCAGGGTCCAACGTTACTGTTGATGAGCAGCTTATGCCATTTAGGGGCCGCTGCCCCTTCAGGCAGTACATACCGTCTAAACCTGCAAAATATGGAATCAAGATCTGGGCTGCCTTTGATGCTGCTTCGTCATATGCCTGGAACTTGCAAGTGTTTACGGGGAAGCCAGATGGAGGAGCCCCTGAGAAGAACCAAGGGATGCGGGTTGTCCTGGACGTGACACAGGGATTCCGTGCCCACAACATCACATGCGATAACTCATGAGTACGCTGCATAGAGATGGGAGAATCTGTGGCAAGGAACATAAAAAAACGGAAATCATAATTGATTACAATGCCACAAAAGGAGGGGTAGAAAATGTAGACAAGCTGGTGACTGGCTACAGCTGCAAAAGAAGAACCCTACGCTGGCCACTTGTGATATTCAACGCGTTTGTCATCCAGATGGCATTGAACCCAGATTGGAACAGAGGGAAGCTCCAGAGGAGACGGCTCTTTCTCGAGGAGCTGGGCAAGGCATTGGTAAGACCTCAAATCTAGAGGAGGCAACATATCCCAAGGACCCCAGATTCTGCAGCGATTGTGAGGAGGATTCAGGAGGAGGATGCTGGTGCCCCATCCACCCGACCTACAGAACCAGCAACTCCAATACCGGACGTAAGTGTGAGTGATGTTGTTGCATTTGTGTGCGCCTGACTCTCTTACCTTGGCCTACTGAAACTATATAACGTATGCGACTGAGTGAGACGTTAGTACAATTTCTGAACTTAGTGTTTTCATCCTTCTAGATTGCAGCCGGTAGCAACAAGAAGAAGCGCTGCGATGTGCGTGGACCCAAGGACAGGAAGATACAGAACACATGCAATAAATACATATGCAACACACACACATGAACCCCACACAATTATAATAACATAGTCCTACAGTCGACCAACTCATATTCCGTTCTTCTGAAATACATTTTCTTCATATCATAATGTTTATTTAGAACTGACAAAAAAATACATAATGGATGCGTTGTGATGGTGTATTTTAAATAGATCTATTAGACGCTTGTTAAATGTAGATGTTTCAAAGGCGAGCTTGTATGTGCGGAGGCCTAGAGATGCTAAACGTGTTGATGTTAATTAACGGTAAATTACCATGAGACCGGTAGTCTTTTGTGTGACAATAACGGGCTGACAAATTTCATGATCGCCACAACCATAGAAAGGACGCCTGTTATCTTTGTAGTGACTGGGTATATTGATACACCATTCCAAAGTGTACTTACAAACTTCACCCTGCGGATGAAGACACTGAACGGATATTCAGTGTCTGCTTTTCCCTTGTCACTGTGGTTGAATCTGTGAAATTCACTGCTCTACTGAGGGACCTTGCAGATAATTGTATGTGTGGGGTACAGAGATGAGGTAGTCAATCAAAAATCATGACGAACACTATTATTGCACACAGAGTCCATGCAATTTATGTGACTTGTTAAGCACATTTTTACTCCTGAACTTATTTAGGCTTGCCATAGCAAAGTGGTTGAATACTTACTGACTGAAGACATTTCAGCTTTTCCCTAAAAAAAAAATATATATATATTTCTAAAAACATAATTCCTCTTTGACATTTTGGGGGTGTTATGTGTAGGACGGTGACAAAAAAAAATGGCAATTTAATGAATTTTAAGTAAAGGGGTGTGAATAATTTCTGAAGACACTGTACATTAGATACACATAGTACACCCGTTTATCTATGTCACGTCCTGACCATAGTTCTTGTGTGTTTTGCTTGTTTAGTGTTGGTCAGGACGTGAGCTGGGTGGGCATTCTATGTTGTGTGTCTAGTTTGTCTGTTTCTGTGTTCAGCCTAATATGGTTCTCAATCAGAGGCAGCTGTCAATCGTTGTCCCTGATTGAGAATCATATATGGGTGGCTTGTTTTGTGTTGGGGATTGTGGGTGGTTGTCTTCTGTCTTTGTGTTCTGCACCAGATAGGACTGTTTCGGTTTTCACATTTCTTGTTTTGTTGTTTGTAGTGTTCACGTATTCTTTATTAAATCATGTTGAACACTAGCCACGCTGCGTTTTGGTCCTCTCCTTCATCCCAGGAAGAAAGCCGTGACAATCTTACAATAGTCATGTAACGGAATTCCTCCTCCTCTTCATACGAAAAGGAGGAGTAGGGATTCGACCAAAATGCAGCGTGGTTATGTGACATAATGATTTATTAAACAAGACGAAGACGAAACGAAATACACTTGATAAACTACAAAACAAATAAACGATGTAGACAGACCTGGACACGAACTTACATATAACGTGAAAAACGCATGAACAGGAAACAGACTACATACAAACCGAACGAACGAAAGATACCGAAACAGTCCCGTGTGGCGTAACATACAGACACTGACACAGGAGACAACCACCCACAACAAACAATGTGAAAACACCTACCTTAATATGGCTCTCAATCAGAGGAAATGAAAACCACCTGCCTCTAATTGAGAGCCATATCAGGTCACCCTTTAACCAACATAGAAACACATAACATAGACTACCCACCCAAACTCACGCCCTGACCGTCAAACACATACAAAATAACAGAAAACCGGTCAGGAATGTGACAAGTCACTGGTGGAATCATTTCCAAATCAGCCTATTTGTTTAAACAGTGTCCTAGAGTTTTATCAAAGATTGATCCCAGCAGGCAGCAAGAGGCGGTTGAGGGGGGGGGGGGGCAAGGTCAACCATTGGAATGTCTTTAATCTAGAAATCAAAGACCCTCTCTTCTATTTGATTAGCTGCATCACTAATTCATTAATACTGATTGAAGGTTCAGATCGTTTTTTTTAAAATAGGAGCACATTGGAAATAGTGTTGTTTAATACATTCATGTGTTAACAGCTGGGCTTTGTGAAAATGGGATTTATATCAAAGGTACGTTTTTTTGGAACTCTTAGAGGTTAGTTACCGCATCCTCATCGGCCAGCAGCTTGGTGAGCTCGGGCACGGCGCGAGTGGCCAGCTCGGCGTCATCCTGGTAGTTAATGAGGTGGACGATGGCGGTCTTGAGGAGCTGCGAGGGCTCAGTTAGCCGCTGGACGTTGGTCTGCTGACCCGGGTCAGTCTGAGTGGACAGCACCGCCTCGCCCTCCACCAGGGTCTCTGGGAACATGGCCGCTCTCACTCGCTGGGCCCGTGTCAGGGTGTACTGGGCCTCCATCTCTGGTGGGAGAGAGGGATAAGAGAGGGATGAAAGATGGAGGAGAAAAGGGAGGAGGAGAGGGAGATCATTGGATACGTGGATAGATATATCCATAGATAGTGTTTCAAACTAGTGATAGTTTTCAGAAGAAGAATCATGCCTATTTTAAGACATGAAGCCAGTCCAAACTGGCCTGTGTACGTATGTGATGGCGTATGAGCGAGTGAGTGAATCACAGCATGATTATGACATTGAATGAGTAAGTGTTGACCTATTTGTACAGACAGACAGAGAGATGTAGAGAGACTGAAAGAGAAGTAGAGCAAGGGGGAAAATTGGAATAAGAGAGAGTGGGAAGTGGGAATGTGAGAGAAAGGGAGAGAGAGAGAGAGATAACTTATACCTGTAGGGTTTTCCACCAAGGTGGTGGTAACGGCATACTTCTTGGCGCTGTACTCTGTGCCCTCATCATCTCGCACGGTGGTGGCGCCTGATTGGATGCCGGAGTCGTGGGCATAGTACGTCTGCTGCCACTCGGCCACCTTCACTGACCCCTCTGCCTCGTTCACTGTGAGGAGAGAGAGAAGAGAGAGTGAAAGAAAGAGAGAGAAGAGAGAGAGAGGGAGAGAGAGAAGAGAGAGAGAAAGAAAGAGAGAGGGAGAGAGAGAAGAAAGAGCGAAAGAAAGAGAGAGAAGAGAGAGAGGGAGAGAGAGAAGAGAGAGCGAAAGAGAGAGAAGAGAGAGAAGAGAGAGAGCGAGAGAGCGAGAGAGAGAGAGAGAGAGAGAGAGAGAGGGGACAGGTTGGAAGAGTGACATAGCGTCTAATTATCCCTTTTCACCATCTTAGACCCTGGATTAACCTTTTGACACAGTGGATATGTAAAACGGGCTATAAAAATAGTGTGATTGATTGACTGAGAGCAAGTGGTCAGTTGTCTCCCTCTGCACCATATTCAGACACTATATTTATGCTCAGCCACTCTGAAGGGACACTGAGTGGACGGTTGCTCGTGTGTTTCTAGGGTACAGCAACACCGTGCTCCAAACATTGGTTCATCAAGAATGATTCTTAGCAGATTAAACGAAGCCAGCGACTCTTTAACAAAATACTTACTTTGCATGGATATCATCACTGTCCACTCTCAAAACTGGCCTTTGGAGAGAACTTTCTGGAAGAAAGGAAGTAAGAGAAAGAGAGAACATTAGACCAGGAATCATGGCCCTTGCAGCGCCAGGGTTGTGGGTTGGTGTCACTACTGTAAGTCGCTCTGGATAAGGGCTTCTGCTAAATGTCATAAATGGAAAACGACCATCAGAGAGCTAATAAATCTGAAGAAAAACAAAAACGAATGCATCCAGAGCAACTATACATTGCAATGCCCTTATTGCTGCGGGATAGCTCTAGTACAAACAATGGAGCATCTACTGTAATAACTCGTTGTATAAACAACTAGGCGATTATCTGCCCGGTAACAACTGAAAAGTTCATAAAACGCCTTTGGCTGTTGATTTCTTTCATTGAGTCCAATGCTCCCATGTAAGTGAGGCACAACTAAACTAGATACTCCAAACCATGTAAAATGTCACATTAATGTTAATATAATATTAAGTGTCCCCATAAAATCAAACTAAGTTTGTGCGTGCCCATAAAATCTAACAAAGTTTGTGCAGCACGACAGTATGGACTGAGAGTGGCGTAAATGGGACAGACTCCATATCCCGTCCCTACGGTACAGCCCGTCCCAACTACTGCAGGGCGGGTGGGGGGGGGAAGAGAGACGGTGACATTTAAGAAGTGGTGAGCGTTACTCCCTGAAAAGGTTTCTCCTTTCCGTTCGCAGAACAATGCTTAATTCATGACTATAATTAGGCCAATGGTGGAGATGAGCGACAGAGGGAGGAGGCTGGCGGTGGTGTTGCAGAGAAATAATCCAACTGCAT
Organism: Salvelinus fontinalis; assembly: GCF_029448725.1. NCBI lineage: Eukaryota > Metazoa > Chordata > Actinopteri > Salmoniformes > Salmonidae > Salvelinus > Salvelinus fontinalis. The sequence continues at coordinate 5,839,609 of NC_074698.1, forward strand.
TACGGGAAAGAGCATTGTACCCTGCTGTTTGTGACAAAAATTCCCCAAGAGACATCAGAGAGCTTTTCTGCATGTTTGTCGCTGATGTAAATAGCTGCAAAGTACTCGCTGGAAGGAGCTTAATCAATTATTGACCCTAATTTTGGGTGGGAAATCTTGTTTTTCTTCTATCCTCTGAGCTAATCAATGTCTGAATTGGCCATTCTGCCAAATAGCTCAGATCTATTTGCTAACCACTTACTGAGCAGCATATAAAACAAAGTGATAAATGCATGAGTGAGTGATCTAGGCTACTTGGAATGTGTGGTTATGTGGAGCGCAATATGAGTGTGTCTGTGTGTGCGTGTGTGTGGTGTATGTCCACTGTCCATGTACAGTTGAAGTCAGAAGTTTACATACACTTAGGTTGGAGTCATGAAAACTCGTTTTTCAACCACTCCAAAAATTTCTTGTTAACAAACTATAGTTTTGGCAAGTCGGTTAGGACATCTACTTTGTGCATGACACAAGTCATTTTTCCAACAATTGCTTACAGACAGATTATTTCACTTATAATTCACAGTATCACAATTCCAGTGGGTCAGAAGTTTACATACACTATGTTGACTGTGCCTTCAAACAGCTTGGAAAATTCCATAAAATTATGTCATGGCTTTAGAAGCTTCTGATAGGCTAATTGACATCATCATCACTGATGTCAGGAAGTTAAAGCTTGGTCGCAAATGGGTCTTCAAAATGGACAATGACCCCAAGCATACTTCCAAAGTAAAATGGCTTAAGAACAACAAAGTCAAGGTATTGGAGTGGCCATGACAAAGCCCTTACCTCAATCCTATAGAAAATGTGTTTTGCAGAACTGAAAAAGCGTGTGCGAGCAAGGAGGCCTACAAACCTGACTCAGTTACACCAGCTCTGTCAGGAGGAATGAGCCAAAATTCATCCAACTTATTGTGGGAAGCTTGTGGAAGGCTACCTGAAACGTTTGACCCAAGTTAAACAATTTAAAAGGCAATGCTACCCAATACTAATTGAGTGTATGTAAACTTCTGACCCACTGGGAATGTGATGAAAGAAATAAAAGCTGAAATAAATCATTCTCTCTACTATCATGTACTGGTGATCCTAACTGACGTAAAACAGGGAATTTTTACTAGGATTAAATGTCAGGAATTGTGAAAAACTGAGTTTAAATGTATTTGGCTAAGGTGTATGTAAAACTTCCGACTTCAACTGTATGTGCATCTGATACTAATCTTGTTCGAAGCGAGATATCTAAAACTCATTATGCTAGCCTGTATATAAACCACATTTTCTCCATTCCGAATGAGAAATAGCTAACAAATGATGACAGATACACTCTCTTTAACTGAGCTTAAACTGACTGGAAGGCAGACGGAGAACAAAACAAATGAGCAAAGCGTAACTGCTTCTCTCCAGGCATGGAAAACGGCTCATACATTTCATCATCAACCCCTTCACAACGTAATGAAGTGTTCCGCGTGACTGACAGGTAGATGAAAGACCTCCAGTTTCCACACCAACCACACAATCACCCATAGAGCCAATGCTACTGAGTGAGGGCCTCGATCCGCACCCACACTTAGAGATAATGCAGCCTGTCTGTCTGACACAAAATGGCAGGGTGACATGAAAACAGAAGCATAAGTCATAAAAAGCAGATTTGGACAGTTGGACTGTCATAACAGGCTTTCAGAGAGCCATTTTATCAAGTTGACCGTTCGATGTTCACCTCAGCGGCACCTTGAGAGAAAAAAACCTGAATGTTAGTTCTCGATATAAAACATTTAGAAACCTCCACTAAGACAAACTGACAATTCTCTTCAGCACAAGGGTGTTTTTGACAGAAGCCGTCATTCTTAAAGTTTGTTTATGCAATCTCTACGGACGCGCCTTTTTTCTCGCAACCTCTTTTTCCTATCTCTGTTTCTTCAATCCATCCCTCATGTTCTCTCTCCAAGGACACCTAATCTCTTTGCTCATTTTCAGCCACACCATTAAACTCTCTATGTTGAATTTTCTCAATCGTTCCTTCAACCCTCTGTTAAAAAAAACTCAACTTTTCCTTCAAATTTTTTTTTTCTCCCTTTTTCCTCTTTCCAAACCTCTGTTCCTCTCTAAAGTCTCTTTCTCTCTCCCTCTCTCGTTCTCCATTTATTCTGGAGAAGATTTAAAAATTAAAAAAACTCCACCATTCTCTCACTGTCGTTGGGACACACACAAGGCTTCTGGGAAATAGCTTTTTTAATTGTTGTTGTTATGATGCCACGGAGCCTGTTTCCCACCAAGTCATTAATCAAACTGGCCATGGAGTGTCTCATGTCGATGCACGCACACACGCACACACACACACGCACACACACACAAGCCCCAAGAGCCAGTTGGTCTAGTCAACGGTGGCCAGGGATAATATTTAGTTCATTAAAAAGTACTTAAAAACACTGGTGGAATTTAAAAATGGCTTTTTACAGAACTGCCTTGACATAATGAAATAATACACTGTTAGCATATTTCTCTTAGATGAACCTTCTTCATAAATGTTCATTCAGTTTATCTGAAGGCTTTGGTTTGCTTCAAAGGGTGAAATCTCCTCTGTTAACCCTGCTCTCTGATTTAGAAAGAGAAGGATATTTTTTATTTCCTTTTACATTAGAATACAACTGTGATACTACTTAAAGTAGGCTATACACACGTACTGCTGGGTTTAATCTTGGTCAGTTGCTTTGAAGAGTGTGTGTGTGGGTATACGTGTGTATCCTCATAGGTCAAGGACAGAAATAACCAGGGCAGGAAAGAGCAGAAGAGAGGAAATTCCTGTTTTCTGTCCATTGTCCCAGTGAAGGTCATGATTATATTCATATAATCTCTTTTTCTCTTTCCTTTTCTCTATATCCCATTCTTTATTTCACCTTTACAAGTCCCCTGCTTGCTTTCTCAATAATTCTTGGCTTCTCTCCTTGTATGTTTCTACTTCTCTCTTGTATTCATCTCACATATCAATTTCTCTCTTTCACTCACACACACAGTACATCAAGGCTGCTGTTGCCAGGGCTCTCAGGCGCAGGAAGGATGTTTTTGGACGGCGCACAGCTGAACAATGACACACCAGCAGATCTGCCTTCTTCTATTTGACCTCAAGGGTCTGTGCAAGTTTGGCAGTCTGCGTTTGTGTGTGCGTTTGTAAGTCGTAGGGCAACAGGTTGTGTGTGATGTGTTTGTGTGTGTGTAAGACGTATTGATGTTGATGACACACAAATGTATTGATGACTGACTCACGGGTCCTTGGTACTTATACTACACTGTGGATCAAAATGTGTGTGGGTGACTGATAGTGAGTGTGTGTGTGTGTGGGTGCAGACAAGGTCAACGGTCACCCCGTCTCTCCATGACTGACTCATCTCCGGGATCTGATAATGAGATGACAGTCTCTCTCTCTAACTCTCTAATCGCTATACACACCGGGCCATGCAGATGAAAGCAGCGGCCGTTTATTTGGCATCACATTCGGCAGCAGACACGCCATGTTTGCCAAACTCCTGGAGTGGATCTGATGACACCGTCCCTCCCCCCCGCCGGTCGCCCTCCAATTACAAACCCGGACAGTGTTCCCAACTTTCCTTCCCCTCATACCTGTGCTACTGATCTCAGACCTGTGAAAAGCTACTGCTGTTGCTGTTGTTAATTCTATTTCTATGTTGTTGCTCCCCAGGGCAAGCACTACGCTTTTGGGGGCCTTAAGTGAAAAATTGTTTCCCCTCCACCTTGCAGGAAATCATTTTAGTGGCCCAACTCTTGACGGTGCAGTGAAAAAAAATGTTTTAAGAGTTAATTTCCTGCAATTCTACACATTTTCCCATGGAGTGTAGAGTAAATTTTTCCATTTGATAACTAATTTCATTCAATTATGCTCATTTTAACATTGGGAGGAGATAAAAGTGTGCAGTTCTACAACACATTTCCTGCAATTCTACACATTTTGCCATGACTTAAGCCATGTAATGCTATCTGAGAGAGAGTGACTAACAAAATCAATGGGGGCCCCCTGGAGGTCAGGGCCCCTGGGCATGTGCCCTACATGACCAGTCGATAATTCGACCATGATCAATACACGTTTAGATAGCTGGCTTGACTAACTTACCAATCAAAAAAATCTTAGCTGACATGGGCTAATTGAGTGACCATCAGTGACTAACATCACAAGAGAAAAACTGCTGATGCAAAACCAAATTTAGAAATTGCACCTTGTGTATTCTACTATTCTTACTCTGAATAGTAAGTTGAGACCCCGACTGAGTCCCCCCCCCCCCCCCCCAAAAAAAAGTGTGGGAACCTAATGCCGCTTATGCCCAGGGATGGCCCTGTTGTTCCCTCCACAATGCTCTCCCACTGTCCCTAGACCTGTGAAAAGGTGCTGCTGCTGCTGTTATTCTAAGCTCACTGACACTCTCCCACTGTTCTCAGACCTTTGAAAAGGTGCTAGTGCTGCTCCTGTTGTTGTGCCCTCCCAGTTGCTCTATTCACCCACTGTTCCTAGACCTGTGAGGAGCTGACTGCATGTTAAGTAGTGATCCCTTGTTTGGTGACTGACAGTAACACGTTGTACTTTGATAGGTCAGGCTGACCTACGTATTTCCAGTGGAGACACAACCACCACACTGAGCTCCAGAGAAACCATCACACTGAGCTGCAAATGAGTTTGGAGAGTGGACGCTGTGCAGAGTTCTGCTTTTGTCCTCCCAACCTAAATAATTCAAGTGTTTACAACACCCTTCTGTCACCATCACCCTGACAGCAGCTCAAATGTCACTTAAAGGGATAGATCAGGTCAAATTTATATTTGAGTCGAATTACCATTACCTGAGTTGTCTGAAGGCCATGGTGACAGAATCCACAAGAATCCATTAGTTACTTCTGCCACGGCGACGAGTTAGCACCTTGTGTATTCTAGAGAAACCATCACACTGAGCTCGAGAGAAACCATCACATTGAGCTGCAAATGAGTTTGGAGCATGGGTGCTGTGCAGAGTTCTGCTTTTGTCCTTCCAACTTTGTCAAAATTCATGAATGTAAACAGCCAAAAGGATGTTAGCAATGCAATGCACTACAAGCCCAAACTTCCTCAAAAACACTTAAAACGACTATTTTTTGCAGTATTAAGCGAATATTCCAATGCTCTGATAGTTCAATTAATCCACTGCTGAGTTTGTTCACAGCCCTGGTAATCAATCTGTAAGTGCCCAAAGGAATACAATAACTTCATTGTACATTTTACAGCAAAGAACAGAAAAAGATGCGTCGGTGCGACTACATGAGTAAAAAGTTCCAGTTTAAAGTGTAAAATGTTGGTCCCATGTTTCATGAGCTGAAATAAAAGATCTCAGAAATGTTCCATATGCACAACAAGCTTTTTTCTCTCACATTTTGTGCACAAATTTGCTTACATCCCTGTTAGTGAGCATTTCTCCATTGCCTAGATAATCCATCCACCTGACAAGTGTGGCATGTCAAGAAGCTGATTGAACAGCATGATCATTAAACAGGTGCACCTTGTGCTGGGGACAATCAAAGGCCACTTTAAAAGTTGCAGTTTTGTCACACAACACAATGCCACAGATGTCTCAAGTTTTGAGGGAACGTGTTCCTCGTCAATCTACACATAACATTGTTTTGCACATGTATAAAAAAATATTTATATATCACATTTACATAAGAATTCAGACCCTTTACTCAGTACTTTGTTGAAGCATCTTTGGCAACAATTAACAGCATCAAATCTTCTTGGGTATGATGCTACACGCTTGGCACACCTGTATTTGGGGAGTTTCTCCCATTCTTCTCTGCAGATCCTCTCAAGCTCTGTCAGGTTGGATGGTTGGATGCACAGCTATTTTCAGGTCTCTCCAGCGATGTTCGATTGGGTTCAAGTCTGGGCTCTGGCTGGGCCACTCAAGGACATTCAGAGACTTGTCCAGAAGCCAGTCCTGTGTTGTCTTGGCTGTGTGCTTAGGGCAGTTGTCCTGTTGGAAAGTGAACCTTCACCCCAGTCTGAGGTCCTGAGCGCTCTTGAGCAGTTTTTCATCAAGGATCTCTCTGTACTTTGCTCCGTTCATCTTTCCCTCGATTCTGACTAGTCTCCCAGTCCCTGCCGATGAAAAACATCCCCACAGCATGATGCTGCCACCACCATGCATCACCGTAGGGATGGTGCCAGGTTTCCTCCAGACGTGACGCTTGGCATTCTGGCCAAAGAGTTTAATCTTGAATTCATCAGACCAGACAATCTGGTTTCTCATGGACTGAGAGTCTTTAGGTGCCTTTTGACAAAATACAAGTGGGCTGTCATGTGCCTTTTACTGAGGAGTGGCTTCAGTCTGGCCACTCTACCATAAAGGCCTTATTGGTGGAGTGCTGCAGAGATGGTTGTCCTTCTGGAAGGTTCTCCCATCTCCACAGAGAAACTCTAGAGCTCTGACAGTGTGACCATACGATTCTTGGTCACCACCCTGACCAAGGCCCTTCTCCACCATTTGCTCAGGCCAGGTCTAGGAAGAGTCTGTGGTTCCAAATTTCTTCCATTTAAGAATGATGGAGGCCACTGTGTTTTGGGGGACATTCAATGCTGCAGAAATGTTTTGATACCCTTCCCCAGATCTATGCCTCGACACAATCCTGTCTCTGAGCTCTACGGACAATTCCTTCGACCTCATTGCTTGGTTTTGCTCTGACATGCACAGTCAACTGTGGGACCTCATATAGATAGGTGTGTGCCTTTACAAATCATGTCCAATCAATTTAATTTACCACAGGTGGACGCCAATCAAGTTGTAAAAACATCTCTAGGAAACAGGATGCACCTGAGCTCAATTTCGAGTCTCATGGGAAAGGGTCCGAATATTTATGTAAATAAGGTATTTCTGTTTTTTATTTATTTTTTACAATTTGAAAACATTTCTAAAAACCTTTTTTCGGGTATTGTGTGTAAATTGATGAGGAAAATGTTTTATTTAATCCTTTAGAATAAGGCTGAATACTTTCCGAATGCACTGTACATGCAACTTCTTCTATCAGAATACAAAGATTGCATTGACAAGACAGGTCGCATTGTAGTCTGACATCGTTCAGATCTGGCTGTCCACCTCAGGTGGTGGTCAGGGATATATTGTGTGCCAATTTCTCCTCAGTCTAGCGCATACCATGGGTGACGTCATCAAGACTCTGCCCACAAGTCTCCAGAAAACGTGTGCTTTGGGAACAAGAGACACCTTTAAAATGTTTGAGGAAATACGTTCCAAGCATGTAAAGGCATGTGTTTGCAATCCTTTTAGCTTTGCTTGCTAGCTAGCTACAGGGGTTAGCTGGCTAGTTAGTTACAGTAATTAGCTAGCTACAAGTTGGTGTTGTGTTATTTTCATATTTAGCCTATTCCACCATTTGCAGAATGCATATTGGGCATTTGAATATAGCATGGGAAAAGGGAATCCGGACACAATGTGGACATCGTGGACACATTTACATTTGAAGTAGGAAGTTTACATACACTTAGGTTGGAGTCATTAAAACTCGTTTTTCAACCACTCCACAAATTTCTTGTTAACAAACTATAGTTTTGGCAACAATTTTTTTACAGACAGATTATTTCACTTTGTAACGTCCTGACCAGAGTTCTTATGTGTTTTGCTTGTTTAGTGTTGGTCAGGACGTGAGCTGGGTGGGAATTCTATGTTGTGTGTCTAGTTCGTCTGTTTCTGTGTTCAGCCTAATATGGTTCTCAATCAGAGACAGCTGTCAATCGTTGTCCCTGATTGAGAATCATATATAGGTGGCTTGTTTTGTGTTGGGGATTGTGGGTGGTTGTTTCCTGTCTCTGTGTTTGTATTCTGCACCAGATAGGTCTGTATCGGTTTGCCACTTTTGTTATTTTGTATTTGTTTAGTGTTCACTGTAGTTTTTGTAAATTAAACATGTTGAGCACTGGCTACGCTGCATGTTGGTCCGATCCCTGTTTCACCCCCTCTTCTAGTGAAGAGAGGGAAGGCCGCCGTTACACACTTATAATTCACAGTATTACAATTCCAGTGGGTCAGAAGTTGACTAAGTTGACTGTGCATTTAAACAGCTTGGAAAATTCCAGAAAATTATGTCATGGCTTTAGAAGCTTCTGATAGGCCAATTGACATTATTTGAGTCAATTGGAGGTGTACCTGTGTACTTAATGTATTTCAAGGCCTACCTTCAAACTCAGTATCTCTTTGCTTGACATCATGGGAAAATCAAAAGAAATCAGCCAAGACCTCAGAAAAAATATTGTAGACCTCCACAAGTCTGGTTCATCCTTGGGAGCAATTTCCAAACGCCTGAAGGTACCACGTTCATCTGTACAAACAAAAGTACGCAAGTATAAACATCATGGGACCACACAGCCGTCATACTGCCCAGGGAGGAGACGCGTTCTGTCTCCTAGAGATGAACGTATTTTGGTGTGAAAAGTGCAAATCAATCTCAGAACAACAGCAAGGGACCTTGTGAAGATGCTGGAGGAAACAGGTACACAAGTATCTATATCCACAGTAAAACGACTCCTATATCGACATAACCTGAAAGGCTGCTCAGCAAGGAAGAAGCCACTGCTCCAAAACCGCAATAAAAAGCCAGACTATGGTTTGCAACTGCACATAGGGACCAAATATCGTACTTTTTTGAGAAATGTCCTCTGGTCTGATGAAACAAAAATAGAACTGTTTGGCCATAATGACCATCGTTATTTTTGGAGGAAAAAGGGGGATGCTTGCAAGCCGAAGCACACCATCCCAACCGTGAAGCACGGGGATGGCAGCCTCATGTTGTGGGGGTGCTTTGCTGCAGGAGGGACTTGTACACTTCACAAAATAGATGGCATCATGAGGTAGGAAAATTATGTGGATAAATTGAAGCAACATCTCAAGACATCAGTTAGGAAGTTAAAGCTTGGTCGCAAATGGGTTTTCCAAATGGACAATGACCCAAGCATACTTCCAAAGTTGTGACAAAAATGGCTTAAGGACAACAAAGTCAAGGTATTGGAGTGGCCATCACAAAGCCCTGACCTCAATCCTATAGAACATTTGTTGGCAGAAAAAGCGTATGCGAGCAAGGAGGCCTATAAACCTGACTCAGTTACACCAACTCTGTCAGGAGGAATGGGCCAAAATTCACCCAACTTATTGTGGGAAGGTTGTGGAAGGCTACCCGAAATGTTTGACCCAAGTTAAACAATTTAAAGGCAATGCTACCAAATACTAATTGACTGTATGTAAACTTCTGACCCACTGGGAATGTGATGAAATAAATAAATCATTCTCTTTGCTATTATTCTGACAATTCACATTCTTAAAATAAAGTGGTGATCCTAACTGACCTAAGTTTTACTAGGATTAAATGTCAGGAATTGTGAAAAACTGAGTTTATATGTATTTGGCTAAGGTGTATCAATCAAGTTTATTTTATATTTTATATAGCCCTTCGTACATCAGCTAATATCTCGAAGTGCTGTATGTAAATGTCCGACTTCAACTGTACATGTAGGTGTAAACGCATGATGTGTTTGGAATTCCATGATCAGAATAGAAAAACTGCATTACTGTCAAGTCTAGTCACAGCCTAGGTCATCTAGAATCAGCTTGCCCTCCTCCAATGTTAACCTTAACTAGGATATAAAATGTAAAACTGGCCTTAGATCAGTGTCTTGAGGTTAACTTTGTTCTACTCCCACCTGTGAAGACGAAGGCTTAATTATACACTCTAGTATTCCATATAAGACATTGGCTTGAAAAGAACATGTTTATTCCACAGCAACACGGCACTGCATGATGAAAGGCAATATGAACGGTTTTAAAGAGAGTAGCTGGTTCAGTTCAGGGTACTTTTTGCTACTGGAGTTTCTTATTCCTCACAGGGAGTACATTTACATAATCAGTTTAATATGACATTATTACTGTGTATGTCAGTAGGCAGATTACGCAATAGTCATGTAAACACCTTACTCTGCTAGTCTTAGTCGGCGTAAGGTCAACATTGAAGTAATTATACGCCGGTTAAAACATCTGGTTTTCTAAGCAATCTTTGAAAGTATGAGCACATATAAACACTTTCATTGGCGTTCCAGCTGTGTATTTTCATATGCATGTGCTAGCGCCAGCCGAGCGAGCCTACCTCTTTAGCACTGCCATCTGCCCGGTACAGTTGAAACCGGGATTCATCTGCGAAGAGAACACTTCTCCAGCGTGCCAGTGGTCATCGAATGTGAGCATTTGCCCACTGAAGTCGGGTTACAACGCAGAACTGCAGTCAGGTCAAGACCCTGGTAAGGACGACAGGCACGCAGATGAGCTTCCCTGAGACAGTTTCTGACAGTTTGTGCAGAAATTCTTCAGTTGTGCAACCTACAGTTTCATCAGTTGCCCGGGTGGCTGGTTTCAGATGATTTCGCAGGTGAAGAAGCTGGATGTGTAGGTTCTGGGCTGGCGTGGTTACACGTGGTCTGTGGTTGTGAGGCCGGTTGGACCTACTGCCAAATTCTCTAAAAACGACATTGAAGGCGGTTTATAGTAGAGAAATTCAAATGAAATTCTCTGGCAACAGCTCTGGTGGACTTTCCTGCAGTCAGCAAGCCAATTGCATGCTCCCTCAAAAATGTTGACATCTGTGGCATTCTGTTGTGTGCCAAAAACAATTGACAGATTTTTGAGTGGCCAGCACAAGGTAATGCTCATGCTGCTTAATCTGCTTCTTGATATGCCACACCTGTCAGGTGGATGGATTATCTTGGCAAAGGATGCTCACCAACAGGGAGGTAAACGAATTTGTGTACAAAATTAGAGAGAAATAAGCTTTTTGTGCACATAGAACATTTCTGGGATCTTTTATTTCAGCTCATGAAACATGGGACCAACACCTTATATGCTACGTTGATATTTTTGTTCAGTGTAGTTTTCACATACAAACTTTTTGAGAAGAATCAAATATTCTTCCAAAAAATAACATGTGGCAGAACATTTATTTTGATTGGTGATTTTTTGCATTTATCAAAGTGCCATCAGGTAGCCTGATTTCAGATGTATCCATGTAAACCGGATTATTAGGAAAATTGTTCTTCTTGCAAAGCATGTAAACATTTTAAACAAACTATTATATTAATCTGACTATCCACAATAATCACATTATTGTGTGCATGTAACCATACTCAGAGAAGATATTGTTTATAAGGGATAGACGTATACTAGACGTCTTTTATATGTAAAGCCTTTACAAGCAATATCTTCACTTGCTCCCTTTACAGACGCAACTGTATGCTTTCCTTTTCTGACTTTACAGAATATTACCCACCTCTTTCTTTGCCCCAACTGCCATTTCTCTGTGCCCTCTCTCTCCCCATCAACCAGATTTCTCTCTGAGAACAATATCTGCTGAGTCAAACTGCAAAACCTCTGCAGTTTGTACGGTATCTCCCTCTCTCACAACTCCTTAATGCCGTCTGCTCCCTCCTCTCCCCGCGTACCTCTACAGACTCTATAACCAAGCAGCACTCCCTTATCTTTCTATAAGGTATTTGCTGAGTTAGAGGGTTTAGTATGGCCGGGAGCTCAGGGATCTAAATTCTTTAGTAAATCTGAGTTTACATACTGCGCACAGCAGGAAGTGCCCTACAGGTCTATACATATGTGGGTCAAACTTCTGTTGAGTGGGGTGTCTCACTTTAAACATTCGGGCCTCCTAAAATCCTAAATTACTTGGAATGATCATTTCGAGATATTCCTAGAGATCTAGCCTACCTATACAAGCGCACACACCATTTCCAGTTCTCTGCTGCCAATGACTGAAACTTATATCTCCCTCTCTAACTTTAAGCATCAGCTGTCAGAGCAGCTTACCGATCACTGTACCTGTACACAGCCCATCTGTAAATAGCACACCCAACTACTTCATCCCCATATTGTTATTTATTTATGTTTTGCTCTTTTGCACCCCAGTATCTCTACTTGCACATCATCATCTGCACATCTATCACTCCAGTGTTAATGGTAAATTGTAATTATTTCGCCTCTATGGCTTATTTATTGCCTCACATCCCTACTCTTCTACATTTGCACACATTGTACATAGATTTTTCTATTGTGTTATTAACTGTACGTTTGTTTATGTGTAACTCTGTGTTGTTGTTTTTGTCGCACTGCTTTGCTTTATCTTGGCCGGGTCGCAGTTTAAATGACAACTTGTTCTCAACTGGCCTACCTGGTTAAATAAAGGTGAAATAAAAAATTAAATAAAAAAAATGTGTCTCGCTGAATCACCTCATCCTCTGCAAGTGGCTACACTCAGCAGTTAACGAACTCCATAGGGTAGATGATCTAATATGAATAATCATCAATCAATACAGACTGATCACTGGAGGATGGCGGGTGATCATTAACTGAAATGATGTCACTAATGTACTTATGGAGATCGATGAGGTGATTGAACATGGCGCACTCACAGAATAGGATAGGAGAATATTGGGAATTAGTAGATGTCAACGTAGCATCCTGCGCTCATGTTTCCATGTGAACGAGAGCAGCATGGACTGCATTCAAACTCAGAGGTAACAGCAGGGTTTAGGCTAATTTGTGCCATAGCTCAGCCCTATGCAGTAGGGCTGAGCTAGGCCAGGTGTCATAAGAAACTTTCCAAATGAGTCGCGGAGGGTGAGAAATGATTTGAGCACAACAAAACACGTCCCTGCTAGTGGTTAACTTTCTATGGATTTCAATGGAATGATGGGACAGACCAGAGAGAAAGGAATTATGGTCTATTGTATTGGACCAACTAACCAAGACATTATAGCCAGGACTTTTTGCTCTCACTTTTATTCAGTTTGTTCAAAAGAACTGCCCTTCACACAAGCACGATAAAAGTGATGAGTTTGGTTGTTCAAAGGAGGCTTTAGGAATACATTTCTGTAATAATGAGTTGGCATAAGAACTTAGTGTGCCACAAACTACAATGCTGGCCAAATGTGAGAAACAGAATAAATAAAGCGGACCAAAAGGAGAGTCAGATGAGGATACAGGTCAAAGAAGAGACCCCGAAAACTGCTTTTTCGGGTTCACAAAAGGACATGCCTAACCTCACATGCCCCTAAAGAGGAACAACTTATTTTCTATCCCTTTCTCCTAATCTTAAATTGCACTGGCAAGTGCTGTGCCCCGCAGAGATAAGGTAAAGAGACACCAATGGGCCAAACGTTTGAAGGCCAGGTAACAAATGGATCCTGTCACGACAGTGTCATGAATTAATTAGTTGGCCATTCTTCAGAATGCACCCAGTTCCACTTCCCAGCCAGACTCATCCACTAAGGGAACATCAAGAGGAGACTTATCAATGAAGTGTGAAAAACTATTTCCGACTTTGTCAAGAATCGTAATATTCCCCCCAATGGGCTACTTAACGTTGGCAAAAAAACAACAACAACCGCAGCTTTCTGTTCTAAAGACTTCAAAAAGTCCTGTAGCTGGTGGCTCAATTCAAAGACACCAGGCAGACAAGACAGACAGTCTGGCTTTAAGCAGTTGCATCGCTTCCCGCAACTTCAAACAGCCACCAAAGATTTGAGAAAAACAGAGCTACAGGGTGATTATCGAAAGTGAAAAATCCTATTATCATCCACTTCTGAAAACAGTCATGAAATGACGGCTGGCGTCAATTCAGCAGCGGTTTTAGAATCTAAATTTAGACTATAAAAAATCCTTGGAAATCGGGATGCATTTTTTTTGTGCGTGATGGCTGCGCCTTTGATGTCAACCTGGAAGCCTTGTTGGCTAATGAGGTGTGGGAAGGGGATGCTGAAATAAAAGACCTCCACTTATCTCCTGCCTGTATCCCAACACAGCAGTTTCAGTACAACAGGATAACCAAGTCTGCCACGCACGCACGCACACACACACACGTCTCTGTGGGGAATGAAGGCCCTTTCATCTTCAGTCTTCAGTAATCCGTTGCTATTAGCAGTGCAGTGGAGGGAGGGAGTCGCGTAGCGGCCCTGGGATGACGGATATGTGCCAGCATGGCGGTGACTGGTGAACCTGAGAGGCAAGCTGAGGCGGCAAATAGAACAATCCCTCTCATCTCGACAAGCTCTGCACATGGGACACGGAGAGGGAATTAATCCCTAGGAGGCTCGCTAATTAACGAATGCAAAACGTATTTGAGCCTAACGAGACTTCCGTCATCATTGCCTTATCAACGCCTCCCTCACTCGTTATGAGTCTGCAAGCTAAGCTAATCATAGTTTCGAGAAATACTCTACATGAGGCTGCTGAGAATCAGAGTATGGAAGAATGGATACTGAACGATAGCCTGTGTTTGGTTTGCTAAACTGCCGTTGGACATGCAGTTATGGAAACGAAATGAGGTACACTCAACAGTAGCAAATTAAATAGGGATAAACCTGCGCAACTGTGTGAAACATAAAATGCAAATTAAAGAGCATGAAAACTCTAAGGAGTTGATGCCCGGTTTGTGGAATATATTCAGCCAATTATGCTTTTCAAAACACTAGCCTCCGACTGTACTGTCTGTTCAGCCAAGGCCAAAGTTATGGTCCACTGAAACAAGTTTATTGCGAAAAATGAAACCTTGAAAGTCTGCTACAGGAATAAAATAAACACATTCGTCAATAACTTCACCCGAATAGAATGCTGAGTGGGAGAGTGTTGTTGGAGAGGAAATGGATTTCATGTTTCATGTTGAGTGGCGATTTTAGCATGTAAATCTTGGTGGGGCAAACCCCCCCCCCAATTTGTTTTTTAGCAAAGCCACTAAAAAACACAACACTAAACAATACATTAATTGCACTATAACGGTGACAAACGGTGCCCACAAACTGTCAGGACCTACATAAAGCTGTCCCAACAGCAGAGTCCCAACAGCAGTCCACAGAGCCTTATCTGGCAGCGAAACAGTTAATTCAGCCTCATTTACTTAGAAAAACAGAGGTGATATGACTGACTTGCTTAAACAAATGTGGTTTCACCTGACAATTGAGATGCACAAACTATGGCATAAGGGAACGACGAGTGGACAAGAGGCAATCCGTAATTGTGATTAAGGCATTAATGAGCGAGCTAGGACGGACGTAGTCAATAACTATTTGTTCAGCAATTTTGAAATGTACAGCGACAGAATTCAGAACATGGGCCGTTCTTACATTATTCTCCCTGTACACCAAGTCAGAACCGTAGAATAAATAAATGGGGCATATAAGCAGACAATGAAAGCTTTTACAATATTTGATGATGAAATTTCTCTCAAAAAATCTATAAGCCACATGTGCACCACCAAGTCAGAACAGTAGGCTAAGTTATTAGGGTGAGGCACATGGGCTACTAACAGCTTACTACACAACATACACTTAGTATGACTTCCTTAGCTACAGTATACATATCTCCCTGGCATATTACATAATTTATGCAGCAGCATACAATACATTTTTTGACTCACCTTGTTATGCTGCATTCATTTGAACAGGAAGGAGGCGCAAAGGTCCTTTGTGGGTAAATTTTGTCAACAAACTTTGTCATCAAAGTCTGGCATTCTCTGGATTTATGGTGCTTTCAAGACAACTGGGAACCCTGATAAAACATGGTCAAATCATGATGACGGCAGTGATCTTCAGGTCGGAGAAAAAGGCCAGAGTTCCCGACTTGGAATTCCCAGTTGAATGACCGTTCAAAACGTATTTTCCCAGTCTGAGCTCGTTTTTTTTCAGAGTTCCGAGTTGTCTTGAACTCACTGAAGTCTGAGATTTCCCAGTTCCCGAGTTTCCAGTTGTTTTGAACGCGGCAGAAGTCATGGCCAATGTTGAATGTTTATCCTTTTAAGCTTGGTCCACACACCCACTCTACTGATTAGCAATCTAGTGATTGCTTTGCAATGCTTGCAATTAACCACTGATTCCAGCCAAACCCCTCATTGTTGAATTTGTAATTTCCAAATTGTTGTGTAATGTTTATGTCCAATGATGAGCACCAATACGTTTTATCTATAATTTATTTTCATAACTTCTCTTCATATGACAAGGATTTGCCAGTAGATTGTCTCTTTGATTCATGATGATGACTGCTAGCTTGCTAGCGAAGATTTTGATAGTATGATGTTGACATGATCAGTACAATCAAAGCTACGGTGAGACATAACATGATTTGACATCATTTCATCTGTGGCCAATGACCTTGAGCCTACTTGGATGGGCACTTCTAATGTAACTCTATGGCAGCACCAAAGGGGCTTGAATATTAGAGCTCTCCCTGTAGATTTTGCTGTGACGTAGTGTCCCCATGAGTAACAGAACTAGAGAACATTACCAACCCCTACGCTCCGTATTTTCCGCTGCCCCACCACCACAGAAAGCACTGAGCTAGGCTGAAACACGTGCATTTTGGAGCTGCCTTACTGAAGAATACAAAAAAGAAACCATGTTTGTATGCAGCTTTATTAACAAAAATATGGTACATTTTTATTACATTGTTTTGAAACTGATATATGACACGTAATAACGACAAAATAACATGCAAAACATGCTAAACATTTTTGTTGTTGTTGATTAGACAGGTGAGGGTCAAAAGAGGTGGGGCATCTCTCTAAATTCTCTTTCCCATCCTTGTCTCACTCACTCAATTGCGTTCTGACCGCTTCCTCTACACGCTGCTGAGTGCGCACAGAAGCTCCCGTAAGTCGACAGAAATAAATGCCTATAAAAATGTATCTAACTGATGGGATACACAAGCTACATTCCTTGCCAAATGATGACAGTTTTATCACACTTTCAAAAATGACTGATTGATTGAAGTAGGGAAATATGTGCTCCAACAATGAGCTGCAGTTTTGGAAAAATTGCATCCCGTCTATTTTCCGCTTAGGCTACTTTTGTGAACTACTAGAGCCATTTAGAATTATAAAAAATTTAATTAAAATATTTCACCTTTATTTAACCAGGTAGGCTAGTTGAGTACAAGTTCTCATTTACAACTGTGACCTGGCCAAGATAGAGCAAATCAGTGCGACACAAACAACAACACAGAGTTAAACAAGTGTACAGAAAAAAAATCAAGTTTATATAATATACAGTGTGTGCAAATGGCAAGAGTAGGTAAGGCAATAAATAGGCCATAGTAGCGAAGTAATTACAATTTTGCAAATTAATTGTTTAGCCTAGGCCATAAACCCTCTAAAAATAGACAGGTTCCACACTGAAAATATGCAAAATCATGAATTAGATAAAGAGTGTATTTTCATCAGAATCATTAAGCCTACTCATCAAACAGATGTCGGGGCTGTAATTCATCCCCATGCAGTGTTCAATGTGGAAATATTCATACATTTGGAAAATTCCAAAGAACAGGTAGAATAAACTAAATTGAACGTCTGTATTAGAGGTCGCCCGATTATGATTTTTCAACGCCGATACTGATACCGAATATTGGCGGACCAAAAAAAATCCGATACCGATTAATCGGACGATTTCTATATGTACAGTTAAAGTCAGAAGTTTACAAACACTTAGGTTGAAGTCATTAAACTCGTTTTTCAACCACTCCACAAATTTCTTGTTAACAAACTATAGTTTTGGCAAGTTGGTTAGGACATCTACTTTGTGCATGACACAAGTCATTTTCCCAACAATTGTTTACAGACAGATTATTCCACTGTATCACTATTCCACTGGGTCAGAAGTTTACATACACTAAGTTGACTGTGCCTTTAAACAGCTTGGAAAATTCCAGAAAATTATGTCATGGCTTTAGAAGCTTCTGATAGGCTAATTGACTTCATTTGAGTCAATTGGAGGTGTACCTGTGGATGTATTTCAAGGCCTACCTTCAAACTCAGTGCCTCTTCGCTTGACATCATGGGAAAATCAAAAGAAATCAGCCAAGACCTCAGAAAAAAAATTATAGACCTCCACAAGTCTGGTTCATACTTGCGAGCAATTTACAAACGCCTGAAGGTACCATGTTCATCTGTACAAACAATAGTACACAAGTATAAATATCATGCACACAGCTGTCATACCGTTCAGGAAGGAGACGCGTTCTGTCTCCTAGAGATTACGTACTTTGGTGCAAAAAGTGCAAATCAATCCCAGAACAACAGCAATTGATCTTGTGAAGATGCTGGAGGAGACAGGTACAAAAGTGTCTACATACACAGTAAAACGACTCATATATCGACATAACCTGAAAAGTCGCTCAGCAAGGAAGAAGCCATTGCTCCAAAATCGCCATAAAAATTTCAGAATACGGTTTGCAACTGCACATGGGGACACAGATTGTACTTTTTGGAGAAATGTCCTCTGGTCTGATGAAACAAAAATAGAACTGTTTGGCCATAATGATCCTCGTTATGTTTGGAGGAAAAAGGGGGGTGCTTGCAAGCCGAAGTACACCATCCCAACCGTGAAGCACGGAGGTGGCAGCATCATGTTGTGGTGGTGCTTTGCTGAAGGAGGGACAGGTGCACTTCACAAAATAGATGGCATCATGAGGTAGGAAAATTATGTGGATATATTGAAGCAACATCTCAAGACATCAGCCAAGAAGTTAAAGCTTGGTCGCAAATGGGTCTTACAAATGGACAATGACCCCAAGCATACTTCCAAAGTTGTGGCAAAATAGCTTAAGGACAATAAAGTCAAGGTATTGGAGTGGCCATCACAAAGCACTGACCTCAATCCATATAGAACATTTGTGGGCAGAACTGAAAAAGCGTGTGCGAGCAAGGATGCCTACAAACCTGACTCAGTTACACCAGCGCTGTCAGGAGGAATAGGCCAAAATTCACCCAACTTATTGTGGGAAGCTTGTGGAAAGCTACACGAAACGTTGGACCCAAGTTAAACAATTTAAAGGCAATGCTACCAAATACTAATTGAGTGTATGTAGACTTCTGACCCACTGGGAATGTGATGAAAGAAATAAAAGCTGAAAGAAATAATTCTCTCTTATTATTCTGGTATTTCACATTTTTTAAATAAAGTGGTGATCCTAACTGACATAAGACAGGGAGTTTTTACTAGGATTAAATCTCAGCAATTGTGAAAAACTGAGTTTCAATATATTTGGCTAAGGTGTATGTAAACTTCTGACTTCAACTGTATATTTGTAATGATGACAATTACAACAATACTGAATGAAGACTTTTATTTGAACTTAACATAATACATAAATTAAATCAATTTAGTCTCAAATAAATAATGAAACATGTTCAATTTGGTTTAAATAAGGCAAAAACACAATGGCGGAGAAGAAAGTAAAAGTGCAATATTTGCCATGTAAAAAAGTAAATGTTTAGGTTGCTTGCTCAGAACATGAGAACTTATGAAAGCTGGTGGTTCCTTTTAACATGAGTCTTCAATATTCCCAGCTAAGAAGTTTTAGGTTTTGGTTATTTTAGGAATTATAGGACTATTCCTCTCTATACCCTTTGTATGTCATAGACCTTTGACTATTGGATGTTCTTATAGGCACTATAGTATTGCCAGCCTAATCTCGGGAGTTGACAGGCTTGAAGTCATAAACAGTGCTGTGCTTCAAGCATTGCTAAGAGCTGCTGGCAAACGCACGAAAGTGCTGTTTGCATGAATGCTTACGAGCCTGCTGCTGCCTTCCACCGCTCTGTAACGTCCTGACCAGAGTTCTTATGTGTTTTGCTTGTTTAGTGTTGGTCAGGACGTGAGCTGGGTGGGAATTCTATGTTGTGTGTCTAGTTTGTCTGTTTCTGTGTCCAGCCTAATATGGTTCTCAATCAGAGACAGCTGTCGTTGTCCCTGATTGAGAATCATATATAGGTGGCTTGTTTTGTGTTGGGGATTGTGGGTGGTTGTTTCCTGTCTCTGTGTTTGTGTTCTGCACCAGATAGGACTGTCTCGGCTTTCACGTTTTGTTATTTTGTTATTTGTTAATGTTCACTGTTTATTGTTAAATTAAATATGTTGAACACTAACTGCGCTGCATTTCGGTCCTCTCCTTCATCCCAGGAAGAAAGCCATTACACGCTCAGTCAGACTGCTCTATCAAATATCAAATAATAGACTTAATTACAATATAATAAACACACAGAAATATGAGCCTTAGGTCATTAATTAACATGGTCAAATCTGGAAACTATCATTTCGAAAACAAAACGTTTATTCTTTCAGTGAAATACGGAACCGTTCCGTATTTTATCGAATGGGTGGCAACCCTAAGTCTAAATATTGCTGTTACATTGCATAACCTTCAATGTTATGTCATAATTATGTAAAATTCTGGCAAATAAATTACGGTATTTTTTTAGGAAGAAATGGTCTTCACACAGTTCGCAACGAGCCAGGCGGCCCAAACTGCTGCATATACCCTGACTCTGCTGGCACTGAACGCAAGAGAAGCGACACAAAACCACTCTTTGAGAATAACTATTCCAGACGCAAGATGCGCATCACTTCGCACTGGCAACTTTTTTCCTTAAGAAAAATATTATTCTGTTATAGTACATCATGTTTTTCATATATACAAATATAAAATAGGTGTGTCTTGACTGTGATAAGGGCTCAGGAAACAAGAGCGTCTTGTCTGCTAAATTAACAAAACAGGGCTATGCCATTGCACCGCCATAGGCTTCTACAAGCAAGCGCCACTGTTGAGGTTACTATATACTAGGTGGTGTCAGAGGAATGCCCCAAAAATTGTCAAAGACTCCAGTCACTCAAGTCATAGACTTTTCTCTCTACCACACGGCAAGCGGTACCGGAGCACCAAGTGTAGGACCAAAAGGCTCATTAACAGCTTCTACCCCCAAGCCATAAGACTGCTGAACAATTAATTAAATGGCCAGTCGGACTCTTTACATTGACCCCTTTGTTTTTACACTGCTGTTACTCGCTGTTTATTATCTATGCATAGTCACTTTACAAATGACCTCAACTAACCTGTACCCCCGCACATTGACTCGGTACCGGTACCAGTTGATATTACGGTGTAAATAAATTCCTCTTAAATGGCACTTGTTTTTTTATTGACTGAATAGTATACTGTATATGGGGCAATTTAGCAATTTAGCATCTTTTTTTCCAGTGCCGGCCTTGTGTTCTAAAAGTATAGATTTTCTCATTTGAGTACTCGAACAGTCCTCGAACAGTCAAAAAATGTCAAATACCCATCGCTACATCAGACATCATTACGAATGTAAATACATTCATTTCAGAGTAAAAAAAGTCTAATAACCTTCACAGTGAGCACTCAAATTGTTGTTTGTTTGTTGTAGGTGGTCTTTATTACAGGCCGAATGGCAATCTACTGAATCCATAAGACCCTGAAAGTGCCACCTGCAGGTAAATCAATGGGAAGGCGCAAGGCAGGGATCGATAGTGCTTCTGCTTTCTCTCTGGTGGATGGAGGCTGTCAGCCCACGGAACATCAGGACATCTGACGGCAGGAATGGGGATCCCGGGGAATGATGAGAGAACGATGAAACGTAAACACGGGCGAGATCGAACCCCCTGCTAATATCCATGATGGATTCTGTGAGTGTCACGGTGGGGCGCTGGTGGTGTGTGTTTGTGTGCACGAGAGTAAGTGTTTGTGTTAGTGTGAATGTGTGTGTGAGTGAGTGAGTGCATATGTGTACAGTGCACTGCGGTATGTCAACGTGCATGTAATTGATGCCCGGGGGGAGCAACACTTCCTGCATTTAAAGTTAACAAGGGGGAGGTTGAAGGTCACGGAGGATGAGTCTAGCTGTCATTTCTACTGGATCAGATCAGGCAGGGGATGACATTTACAGCGCCATCCATATCCAATCCAATGACTGACTGTCTGTTCATCCGGGAAAACAGTTTAAAAGGTTGAGGCACGATCGTGGGTTTTGACCAAGATGTGATTCTTTTGATTTACATACTGTAGCAGCTTCTGACAAACCTTGAATGCTTTCTGTCTCGACTGCATAGTGACCTTCTGGAGGTATCAGAGCCTCATGAAATATGAAAATGCTGCGTAGACACGGAGAGAGAGTGAGGAGAGTCATGTATTATTGAATCACACAGAGGAGACAGATCAGGAACATGTCCACAGATGATCACGAACCAACACTGTAAAAGGTATCTGTCTCGACATAGTGGAAATGGAATTTACACATGGCCACACATTCAATCTCAGATGTACTTCCACATATGGGTCCCGGTAGAAGCGCACCCAAATCACAGGCGAACTAAAGCCAAATGATTTAGCCGACATATCCAGTCAACGATTCAAGAAGATGGGAAACATTCTAGCGCTTCCCTCAGCTTTTGTGGCATATGTACTGCGGTTACGATTCCTTCCTAGTGGTGGTTACGATTCCTTCCTAGTTCCAGAGCGCTGTGGGAGCTGTTTCTGACGACATTGTCAGCTCCCACACCCCACCTGCTCCGCCCTGCTCCCCCATGCGCTTGGTGATTATTTCGTAGGAAAGCAGCGTTTCACCTTTTCGCCAAAGCGATCAACACAGCAAAGCAGAGCCACTCCGCAACCAACTGTGATTAAATCAATAGACAGGTAGAGGTCAATTCAATCCTGCTCCTATGAGTGCACTGCAGCGCTGTGCTGAAATGAAAACAGTGTTTGGGCTGGTAAAGCGTAAACACACACACACACACACACACACACACACACACACACACACACACACACACACACACACACACACACACACACACACACACACACACACACACACACACACACACACACACACCCTCTGTTCTACCTTCTTTCAGGGGTCAGTTCAGAGAGAAAACCAGTGAGTGAGGTATTCTAGGTTCTCTGAATCGGTTTTTACAGTCTAAGTCTGTAAATGTTGACGTAGGGCTCTCTTATCAGATTTATTTGTCGACATTGTAATGGATCCGTTGGACCTTGTTCCTGGATGTGATTTGCCAGTTCAATAGCTCATATCAAGTGCTCTTGGGAAGGTTGAGGGATGACGGTTTCTATTGAGACTGAACGAGAGCCAATAGAAATGAACCTTTATAGTGATTAAGCTCTCCCTTTCAAAAGCTTCTCATTCAGAGGACCGTAAGCTGCACTATATGATAATATCAGGGAGCCTTAAACTCTCAAATCAATTTTTTTTTTTTTAAACAACAACATCCAGTTTAACTGCAAACACAACCCATCTGAAGTCTGACTACAACTCTCATTCTACCATTTCATCACAGGTCTCTTCCCTTCTACCAAATGGGCGGTCATCTCAAAGAAACACCAAACCATAACATACATAATGATCACATGTACTCCATCTTGGGTTGTAGCTTATTCTGTAATAGTGTCCTGAACAAAACAAATGTGTAGTCTAACTTATGCCATACTATTCACATTGTCCTCTCATGCCTTCATTCCAAATGGGCTGACACTGCAGCTGTGGTATGGTGTGTTGTTGTGTTAAAAGTAGAGAAGAAGGAATTTCCCTCTGTTCCTAACCTCCTCCCACCCACCCTCTCTGCTCTGGCCCCTCTGTAGGATTTTAATGAAGCACAGAGTGAGTGGGAGGGGTGCTAACCTACCCACCATCATCATAAGCTCTCTCTCTCTCTCTCTCTCTCTCTCTCTCTCTCTCTCTCTCTCTCTCTCTCTCTCTCTCTCTCTCTCTCTCTCTCTCTCTCTCTCTCTCTCTCTCTCTCTCTCTCTCTCTCTCTCTCTCTCTCTCTCTCTCTCTCTCTCTCTCTCTCTCTCTCTCTCTCTCTCTCTCTCTCTCTCTCATATTAGCCTTATAGGATCTCTCACACATATGGATAGAGTGAGTCATTAGCCACTAGCAGCAAGTTCACTGACATAGTGTAATTGCAAGCAATGTCTGCAGCTCCCACGCTAGTCTGTAGTCTGTGGATGTGCGTGCGTGTGTGTCTGCATCTATGTGTGTATCAGTCAATGCACTTAAATGAGAACGAGGGAGAAGCGTGGTTTAAAGGCCCAGAAGGTTGGGCTCAAAGCTGACGGAGGGGAACGATGAAAGCATCGGGTCTTCAGAGAGGCGGGGGATTTGAGCTATCTTCACTCATCAGATCCCTTATCCGTTTTGGCATGCGTTCCTGTGCTATGAGTAAATGGGAAGAGATCCCCGAGGGTTGTGTGTGGCTAGCTCACTGTAGGTTGATTAAAGCTGAGGAAATGGAAATGAAAAACAGGGAGGGATGGACACAGACTGGAATCCAGGCCATTGTGGTACAGTGGTTCCAATGCTCGATAGACACTGTGGGTGGAACCACTAGGGCCGACCCTCACAGGTCAAGGTCAGTAGAGCAAAAGCCTGGACATGGCAGAAAGTGCCTCTAGGGGTTCAAAAGTCACTGGTAGGAGAAACAGCAGACTCAGCAGCACATGAAGGGAAAAAAAGAGGTTCGGGGTGAGAAAGCCAGGCTTTACAAGAGTAAATCAAAATGTTCCGCTGCATTTCCTCACTACAGTGCAGTGCCTGGAGGACTGTGGGGGGCCAGGGTGGGGGACAGGTTACGTCCTGGCCCTGCCAGGGTGGGGGACAGGTTACGTCCTGGCCCTGCCAGGGTGGGGGACAGGTGAGGGACAGGTTAAGCCCTGGCCATGTCAGGGTGGGGGACAGGTTACGTCCTGGCCCTGCCAGGGTGGGGGACAGGGTGGGCATCTCTATTTACAAATTTTATCAGCAAATTGATGACAATTTACAGACATGTTTTATACCAGGTTTTCCCCACATCCTTCTCTCCACACAGGTTGTGAATACCTTTTATGGATGACTAGGATACGAGAGTCCATTATGCAACAAGAAACATGGCTTACAAATATAATTTTGGTGGCAAAATTGCACGAAGCATGTAGCATGCCAAAATCAACTCAGTCATTTTAAACCAAGTTGAAAGGAATTGAACTTCTGTGAACTCTTGTGGCTTGTTGACTTTCAATGGCAAAGTAGATCGGGGAAAAGAACATTGGGAACATTGTGAGGAATGCTGTGGGGTGTGAGTTTCACAACGACCCTCCAACCAGGACTTTCAGGTTCCATCTCAAGCTCCATCCCCAGCTTTGTTTTGCTACTTCCCCCTGGTACCAACCACAGCTAGCCTTCTTCTTTGATTGTGCGATATGAGGAGATGAGCGTTTTACCCAGCAGATAACATCATTTTTGTAGCAGAATCCTTTATCCACGCTCCACACTCAGATAACACATCTATCCAGTCCTCCTTCATACCAGCAAAAAGCTCCAGGGACTGAGGCGAGGCGGACGAATATTTGTTTTCTCCCTCTCCAGGTTTCCCTTGATGTGTTTTTATTTCTCCCATTCCCTCCATTATACCCTCAGCCCCCTACCACAAGAGGTGGCAGGTAGCCGAATGGTTAGAGCATTGGGCCAGTAACCGAAAGGTTGCTCGATCGAATCCCCGAGCTGATAAGGTAAAAATCTGTCCTTCTGCCCCTGAACAAGACATTTAACCCACTGTTCCTAGGCCGTCATTATAAATAAGAATTTGTTCTTAACTGACTTGCTTAGTTAAATACATTTTTAAAAACCTGAGGAACAGATAAATGGATAAGACCCACCAATCAATGCCAGGCTCAGCAATGGCTAAGATTGGGACAGAAATTAGTACAGGAGGAGAGAGAGAAACGAAGGATTGAGAAAAAAAAAGAGTGCTGGCTCCTGGTGAGCGGTACGGATTTGTGGCGATTACACACTAGGCGTTTAATAAATCAGCCGAGCGCCTAAACGGCTCACTTTGGAACTGTGCCCACGGGACGGAGAGCCGAGCCCGACCTCAGAGACCGAGAATGAAAGACGAGGGGAGTGAGAGAAAACGAGAAAGAAGGGGTGCATGAATTGGACAAAGAAGCAGAAAAATATATATACAGAGAAAATTGAACAGAAATAATGAACTAGAGGGGAAAAGAAAGAGAGATGGAATTGGAGCGATGAGAATAGAGAGGAAAGAGTGACAGAAAGAGAGTGAGAGTGACTGAGGAAGACAGAAATAGTGGAGGGAGGCGGAGGGCTAAAGCCTATGTTTACAGGCAATATTTATCCAATTTTCTATATCGGATAGATATAGAATTTACTTTCCCTCTGTTTGAAGGGAGCAGAGGAAATCCCCAAAAATTCCCTTTAGAGCTTGTCTGGAAAATAATATAACATGCAACAGGAGAAAACATTTGTAGATACTAGCCTGCCTTGCCAGAAGAAAATGGATTTCAAAGATCAGACAGAAAGAGAGAGCGAGAGGGAGAGAGGCCTCCAAAAATGTGTCTCGGCTGCTGAACTGCACAACAGAATTCATCAAGCAACTTATTATTGCCAAAAACTCATAGTTCTTCCTATAAAAGATTTCGGTTTGTTTTCTAAATGAACCCGCTTGGTTTGCTAACAGTGACTATTTAGCCCCTCGTCTGCTGGTGTGTGACGCCAGGAGGACATTATGCTGTCACTGCACTGGGTGAAAGCCCAGCCAGCTTCTCAGCTTTGCATACTGAAGCACTGCATGATGTCGTAGCAATGCAGCCAAATCCAACTCTGCCGCCGACAGACTGTGCAAAAGACAAGGCAACAGAGAGAGTACGAACGTGGAAGCGGTTCAAAGAAGGTGAGGACCGTGGTGAGACAGAGAGAGGAGAACTGGACAGACGAGGGATAGGGGGAACATAATGAGTAGAACAATAAATAGTAGGAAAAGAAGGAGGGATATGGCACAACAGAGGAATGGAAAAAGTACGAAGAAAGACCGTTAGGCAGGAAAGGAAAATGGCAGAGAAAAGCAAAGGGAGATAAGGAAGACGGAGTGAAGAGCGGGAGAGGAGGAGATCGTGAAGAGGTTGGAAAGTGAAGGAGGTGGGGGGAGACAGTGACGGTAATTGGAGAAGACAGGGCCTTCAATATTCTGAGCGAGGCGTCAATTGAAAGGAGTCGACTGGCTCACTGCAGGGGCCTGGCTCGGTACACATCCTCTCACTGGAGACACACGGGTTATAGATTACTGGGGCTTGCCTGAACACACACACCATACACACACATGCGTGTATGCAAACACACATGTACACACACACACGCTACTTTTCTTTCACAGCGACAAAGCAGGCATTGAAATGGTGCTTATTTAACTGCAATGCTCCCTACTGACATTGCACGCTACATTTTTGCACAAAGCATTATTGGTAAAAAAAAATCTGAACAAAACATTTCTGTCTTTCTAATTTCTGTCTTTCAACAAGTCTAAGTCCTTTCATCATCTCCATCTCTCCACCCTCTGTCTCCAGCCTCCCGCTCTCTGTCTGTCTAGATCTGTCTCTATCTCTGCCTGTCTGCCTCTCTTCTCTACTCCTCTCCCTGCAGCCCTCCTTTCTTCTTAGATCCTGTGGGAGCTGTTCCTTGACCAAAGAGAAACTGGCTCTGTCAGATAGAGATAAAAGTGTGTGTGTGTGTGTGTGTATCTATATATATGTGTGTGTGTGTGTGTGTGTGTGTGTGTGTGTGTGTGTGTGTGTGTGTGTGTGTGTGTGTGTGTGTGTGTGTGTGTGTGTGTGTGTGTGTGTGTGTGTGTGTGTGTGTGTGTGTGTGTGTGTGTGTGTGAGTGAGACAGCCTCAGGGGATGGCATTGTGGCCTGCAATACGTCACCCTTCCCTTCAAAAAACCCTGATAAGCACACAAAACGCAGCACCGGATAATCTGAGGTCATGTCTCTTAACCACTATCGACACTGCTCTGTTCTCGCACACACGCACACACGCACACACGCACACACGCACACACACACACACACACACACACACACACACACACACACACACACACACACACACACACACACACACAAAAACTGACAAATACACACAAAAACATACAGCCATTGGACCATAATATATACACAATATGTTTTTTTTTAAATCAAAATGCCTTTCTTGGCAGAACAGTTTTGTCTTCTGGAACATGTGAACTTTCATGTGCCTTAATAACAAACTTGTATGCCATCTGTAAATACAAATACAGTTGTTCAATTAGGAACCTAGTTGGTTTAGCCACAGACAAAGGTAGCAACCTTCTCGCTAGCCGGCTGAGATAATGGTTAGGACATGCCGAGGGATGAGTTTGGTTTGGTCTGCCATCTAGCAGGCTCTGTCTATAACATGAGCTGCCCAGCATGTGTAGATAATCCTTTCTACTGTCTTTTTTGAAAGATGTCATGAAGAACTGCAAAAGAGCTACCCTGAAATGAACAGGCACTATCGACGAAGATCAGTGGGGAAAAAGTTGTAATGGAATACTTTCTGGAGGGCGATCGTGCCATGATGACTCTCTCTGACTCTGACAATGAACCAGACGATGAGGAAATCCCCGATTTAGGTAAAAACATTTGAATTGAAGCAGACATTGTAGAGCCTTCCAATGACAGCGATGGGGAAGAAACGGCGATCAACGGTGTTGTTGTCATGGAAGAAGTTGGAATGCCCGGTGGAAGCAGAGACTGATAGCTCAGGAGATGGAGAAGATTCTGGCGTTTGATTACAAATATGCGGAGGGGAGTCGTAAAGAGAACACAGAAAACACCTGTCTCCGGGTTACATCTTCAAACTAAGGGCAACCATGGCATCCGTGACAGAGAGGGAGAAGCGTTCATCCACGTATACAGGTAAGAGTCTAGCTACATTTTCAGATATTTTACGTTTCTAATTTAGTCAGAAACTAATTTTCATTGCAAGTTAAAGCAAGTTAAAGCATACTATTAGCTAGCTAACATTATATGTATGATCTGTGTAGTAATATTATTTGTATCTCAGAAATGTATTTGCATAGCTAGTTATAGCCTAATGTTAGCTAGCTAGCTAAGGCTTAAGAGGGTGTGAATGATACTGAATGGGTGTAGCCCAGTGGCGGTCGGTCCGGTCCAAGGTGAGGGAGGATGATTCTTTTTTTAATGAGCATGGCCTTATTTCTATTACTGCATATTGGATGGCTGTCATTCATATTTCATTCACCCAGCTAGGTTTACTTGAATTTTCCCTGTACCCTGAGGTTACTACAACATAGCCTATGAAGGAAAGTTTACAACATAGAACATTTTTAGTAATCAAGGTGACAGACAGTGACACATTCTATACCGTCTTGTAAGAACCGAGTAGATTAGAGTAGAGAAGCAGGTACGGAAAGTGAACATTTAATTTTGCACAGACATGGAACATGACAGGAACAGCGTCAGAACCGGGTAACACAACGACATACGACAATCAATCCTGAAGCAGGGAACAGAGCTGGGGAACAGACAGATATAGGGGAGGTAATAACACAGGTGAGTCCAGGTGAGTCCAATGAATCGCTGATACGCGTGACGAAGCAGGTGTACGTAATGATGGTGGCAGGAGTGCGTAGTGCAGGGCAGCCTGGCGCCCTCGAGCGCCAGGGAGAGAGATTGGGAGCAGGCGTGACACGCCTTGCAACCTCTTGCCTTCAACTAGCCGATCTCGGGAGTAATCATCAGTCCAACAGATGCAAATGAGAATTTCTACTGGACAAATTCAGGTATTTTCGTTCCGTTTGCTTCCGTTTAAGAAACGTTTTTGAACAGAATCGGCGGAATAAATACACCCCTGATCACACGCAAACACAATTCACGTTCATAGCAGCCACATGAAAACAGCAACTATCTACGCACTCTCCTCCTCTCACCTTTTTCCTTTGCTTGTGGACTTCAGTGCACAACACATCAGCTATCTGTGACTAGACAAAAAAAAACTTTCCAAGCCAAACCCTCATAACATGACAGCTATAACCGCTACACACAGCCTACATCGTTGTCACGTCATAGTCAACATAGCTACAAGATCTAACGTGTTAGTAAACCCTCTACAATCATGCAGTACAGTGTACAGTCAGAAAACAGTTTAGCAGTTACACCGGCAGGCCCCAGTGGCAAGAAATTAATAAAACCAAAAGCTTACCTTGACTTGGAATCGTTCCAGTGTTGGATAGCCATAGCGAGCTAGCTAACATAGCATCCCTCTCTGTTTGAGCTGAGTGTTTGAGTAGGCTAAACTACCTAGCTGCATTCAGTAGCTAAGTGAAAGTGAGAGTAAGAAGAAATACAAACAAATATAGCTAGCTCTCTCTCTCGCTTCTCCTTAATTTTGGAAGAAATTAATTTGTTCAAAACTGTTTAACTATTGTCTTTCTCTCTCTTTGAGTCAACTCCTCATCACATTTTATGCACTGCAGTGCTAGCTAGCTGTAAGCTATGCTTGCAGTACTAAATTCATTCTCTGATATGTTGATTGGGTGGACAACATGTCAGTTCATGCTACAAGAGCTCTGATAGGTTGGAGGACATTCTCTGAAAGTTGTCATAATTACTGTGTAAGTGTCACGCCCTGACCGTAGAGAGCTTTTTATTCTCTATGTTGGTTAGGTCGGGGTGTGACTAGGGTGGGTCATCTAGGGGATTAAGTTTCTATGTTGGCCAGGTATGGTTCCCAATCAGAGGCAGCTGTTTGTCGTTGTCTCTGATTGGGGATCATATTTAGGCAGCCATTTCCCCTTTGTGCTTTGTGGGATCTTGACTACGGATAGTTGACTGTTAGCACTATTATTAGCGTCACGTTTTGTTTTGAGATTTATAGTTTTGGTTTTGCTGTGAGTTTCACTTAGAAATGAAAAGATGTGGAACCCAGATCACGCTGCGCTTTGGTCCACTCATTATAACGAACGTGACAGTAAGTCTATGGAAGGGGGTGAGAACCATGAGCCTCCTAGGTTTTGTATTGATGTCAATGTACCCAAAGGAGGATGGAAGCTAGCTGTCCTCCGGCTACACCATGGTGCTACCCTACAGAGTGCTCTTGAGGCTACTGTAGACCTTCATTGCAAAACAGTGTTTTAATCAATTATTTGGTGACTTGAATATATTTAGTATAGTTTTATCTAAAAGTATAACTTTTTTAATGTTTCACTATTTGTATTTTTATGAAATTCACTGAGGAGGATGGTCCTCCTCTTTCTCCTCTGTGGAGCCTCTACTGGTGTAGACAAAGAAGAGCTCTTCTGTAGGTGTACCAGAACATTCAAGGACCATTTTCAAAAAAATTGGGTTACAAGTTTATCAACTTCAAAGCAGAATTACTTTTCTATTGTTCCTCAACTGCAGTGTATGATATACAATTTTCTAGCTTTGAGTCTCTACTTTTATCCACTGTAAAAAAATAAAAAAAATAATATGTTGCTACATAGGACTGAATCGAGCTGGTCGGGCACATATGGCCAAAGCCAGTTGGACAAGAGGCCGGATCCTAGTGTAAGGACCAGTACAGATAAAGAGAGACAAGTGGACCTCTGAGAGAAACATGTTAAAGGTGAGGAAGGCTGAGAAAAAGACAGAGGGAACAGATGGACAGGAAGACAAAGTTAAGAGACGGGGAGAGTGCATCAGTGGGGGAACGGGGTCAGAGATGGTACGACAAAGAAGAAGGAGTAAGAGAAAGGTAAGGAGAGAGAGAAAGCGAGAGAGTGTGTGAGAGAGAGAGAGAGACAGAGATACAGAGAGAGGGAGAGAGAGAGAGAGAGAGAGAGAGAGACAGAGAGAGAGAGACACACAAAGAGAGACAGGAAGCTTGTAGGCCAAAACCTGAGCCCTCCTACGCCCTCTTGTCCTCCAGTCATCCTGATTTTGTGCAGAGGAGCCAGCTGTATGGTGTATGGCTCAACAGGCCTACACACACACACACACACACACGTACACGCACACGCACACAGATGGAGAACAGAAGTGGGTGCGGTGGACTACAAGACAATAGTATGCAAAGGCCATTTGAATAAGACCTTAACCTGAAAACAACAAGCGCTGGACATTGTGGAGATGTAGCCGGTCTGGTCTGGTCTGTCGCGGGGAGACCTGGCAGAGACCTGACAGCCTGCAGACACCCGGCTCCACTCTCCCTCCCACCCTCTGACCCAAGGGGTTGGCACGGTAACCGCGAGGCAACGTGGGCAGATCTGACAGACTGGGCTCTCCTCACCCCCTCAGCCTCATGGGAGAAATAATCCGCACACTGAGTGAACTCTTCCTCCACACACAGACAGAGGAAAAAAAGGGGACGGTTAAGCCCTGTGAAATTTAACAGATCAAACTGCCCAGAGCTGAGGAGGAAGAAACCAAGCGGGGGTGCAACAAGCGGGGGGAGACGTACCCATTGACATAGCATGTGTAGAAATGGATATGTTCGTTCAAGGCTAAAGTGGAATGTTCGCGAGCCATTTCAGATGACTCAGTCAGTTCTAATTTTCTCATGTTCCAATTGAATGCTTGTTGACGAGAGCACCTCATTGTTCTGTTCCTTGAGCTACACTCATTATACCACAATGTGCCAATTCAAATTGGTTGCCATCCCCTATAATTCAAATAAATGACGGCTTACATCAAAACAATCATTACGTAAACACAAAGGAGGAAAGGTTGGTGGGCAAGTCACGGAATAAAATGAAAAGCATTCTTATAAACGGGCAGCGAATTGGCAAAGTAAATTGTGTCGTGAACACAGAGGCTGAAATAATCAACCACTTCTCTCCTTTAAAGATTAATTGAAGATGACTCTTGACAAGGTCCCATTTGATGGTGTGTGAGTCCAGAATATGTTTTAACTAATGTGGGAAAAGCAGCATTTTCACTACTGCATGTGTTTCTTTATAAACCATTTTGTGTTGTTCTGACTAGTGCGTGTAGTAGCAGTGTTTTGACTGCTGTAAGACGTCAAGTTGAGTGTCAAGAGTGTCATGTCTTCAGTATAATGCTGTGTGAAGTCTTTGCACTAGAACTACCTTGTGGTATTCCGAATAAAGGGTACAGTTAACTCTTAACACGACTATGTAGTGCAATCTTTAAAGCAGAACTGAACTCAAAAACCAACTTCTCTAGTTGAAAATGACATATGTGACATCAATATTAGTCAGAAACATTTATTCCAGTGCCAAAATTGACTAAAAGGTGCAAGTCGGTTCATTTTTGTCATAAAGTCAGTATCATCCAAAAAACAGTTTTGTGAGATTTGTGTAGATGAGCTCGTCATGACATATTTCAGGGTTGGGTTTTGATTTCGACAATACCCACTTGCCGACTACCATGGGATAAACAGCTGCGGCGATTGTGGTCTATCCAATCGTACAGCAGAACACAGACAGTGTGACAGACGTGCCCAGCAAAATACAATCAACTATAGCTAGCTCTCTCTCACTTCTCCTTCATTTTGGAAGAAATGAATTTGTTCAAAACTGTTCAACTACTGTCTTTCTCTCTCTTTGAGTCAACTACTCACCACATGTTATGCACTGCAGTGCTAGCTAGCTGTAGCTTATGCTTTCAGTACTAGATTCATTCTCTGGTATTTTGATTAGGTGGACAACATGTCAGTTCATGCTGCAATAGCTCTGATAGGTTGGAGGACGTCCTCTGGAAGTTGTCATAATTACTGTGTAAGTCTATGGAAGAGGGTGAGAATCATGAGCCTCCTATGTTTTGTATTGAAGAAAATGTACCCAGAGGAGGACGGAAGCTAGCTGTCATCCGGCTACACCGTGGTGCTACCCTACAGGGTGCTGTTGAGGCTACTGTAGATCACTTTTTAATGTTTCAATACTTATATTTTTATGAAATTCACTGAGGAGGATGGGCCTCCCCTTCCTCCTCTGAGGAGCCTCCACTGGTGTAGACAAAGAATTGGCAAAGTAGATTGTGTCGTAAATACAAAGGCTGAAATAATCAACCAATTCTCTCCTTTAAAGATTAAATGAAGATGAATCTTGTTAAGGTCCCAGTTGATGGTGTGTGAGTCCAGGGTATGTTTTAACTAATGTGGGCAAAGCAGCATTTTCACTACTGCATGTGTTTCTTTATAAACCATTTTGTGTTGTTTTGACTAGTGCGTGTAGTAGCAGTGTTTGGACTGCTGTAAGATGTCAAGTTGAGTGTCAAGAGTGTCATGTCTTCAGAATGATGCTGTGTGAAGTCTTTGCACTAGAATCCAATCGTACAGCAGAACACACAGACAGTGAGACAGACCTGCCCAGCAGCACAGCGGATCAAACTTTGACTTGCGAAATACTGCACCAAACACCTTAGCTAGTAAAATTGCTATCTAAAAGTTCCTCAGCAAAAACTTCAACATTATTTACAGATTTCTTAGATATCTTAGATTCATTTGGAGTATTTTGAGGAAGTGATACTGGCTTTGTTCCTATGGTGTCCAATGAGGGGCAAACTTAAGTAACTGCCACATCGAACCACACCCCCAAGACTAAAATCTTGTTTTTCTTAATGAGCAAAAGAAAAATATGCAGAATCGGTGCGTTCAGTCGCCCTTTAAAATTCTTAAGGCTAGTGCAGTATTTTGACGTCCGGATGAAAAGCGTGCCCAAAGTAAACTGCCTGCTACTCAGGCCCAGAAGCTAGGATATGCATATAATAGATTTGTATAGAAAACACTGACGTTTCTAAAACTGTTAGAATAATGTATGTGAGTATAACAGAACTGATTTGGCAGGCAAAACACCGAGCACAATCCATCCAGGGAAAAATGTTTTTGAGGTCATTGTGTTTTCCAATTGTTTTCTATGGGAAGCCCTATTTATGAGGAACCTGGTTGCTGTTCCTATGGCTTCCACTAGATGTCAACAGTCTTTAGAAATTGGTTGATGTTTTTCTTTTGAGCAATTAAGAAGTAGTGCTATTCACTGTAAGTGTCACTCCAGGTGGACTCTACTGTTTTGGTGCGCGTGAACTGGAACGCGCTTCACGTTGTTTTTATCCGGTATTAGAAACAGTTTGTTCCGCCTTAAATTTTATTGATTATTTAAGTTTTAGGGTACCTGAGGTTGGATTAGGAACGTTGTTTGAAATGTTTGGACCAAGTTTACAGGTAACTTATTAAATACTTTGTAGGCATGTTGGGCGAGTTGAAACCGGTGTATTTCTGAATCAAACACGCCAAATAAATGGACATTTTTGGGACATAAAGAAGGACATTATTGAACAAAAGGACAATTTCTGATGTTTCTGGGACATTTTGGAGTGTCAACAGAAGAAGATCTTCAAAGGTAAGGCATTAATTATATCGCTATTTCTGACGTTTGTGGCGCAACTGTCTGGTCCTCAGATAATCGCATGGTCTGCTTTCGCCATAAAGCCCTTTTGAAATCTGACACAGCGTCTGGATTAACAAGAAGTTAAGCTTAATTTTGATGTATTACACATATATTTTCATGAATGTTGAATATTGATATTCCTGTAGTTTGAATATGGCGCGCTGCCATATCACTGAATGTTGTCAAATCGATCCCGCTAAAGGGATTAGTGCGTGAAGGGATCCATAAGAGGCTAAATCACTGTTAGAATAGTGTTTTAACTACAATATGCAGAACAATGTTTAAAAAAATCAGGAGTGTTCAAACTACTGCAAAAATGCCTAGCTTTGGTGTATAAATTGCATAGTTACGTGGTTATGCACAGCACTATAGAATTGTAGAATGTTCTACAAGGTATTTGAACAACAGTGTCGCTTTGAATACATAGAGTATTTGGGTCATACTATCGAGGGCAGTGTAATGTAGTGCTCAGACAACAGTAGATGTGGGAAAATACTGCTCGGAGGACGAGGGAGAAATCCTGGTCGGAGAGAAGTATAGGAATACACCAAACTGACAGGTTGTATAATAATTAGGCCTTACATAACCATAGGGAGAATATACCTGCTTTTGACAACAGAGGTCATTTCCAGTATCCACTGCCAGTTCTGTCACTGAGCAGCACATACACAAACACGGAAATCGCACAAACGCAACGTAAAATGCATGCAAACGTAATAACAGGCATGCAGAGCACATATACCCACACACAGACACACACCAAATGTGTGCCCTCTACAGACAAGGCAACATGCCGACACACACACACACACACACACACACGAGGAAGAGGACCAGAGCAGACCCCACTCTCAGTGGGAGAATATAGGACTAGCTGATCCAGGTGTAACCTGCCATCTCTCTCAAAGGTCCCTGACAGATAGAGTACAAGCAGCAGGGTTGGATGGGGGAGAGAGACAGAGAGAGTGTGTGAGGGAGAAAAATAAAGAAAAAGAGAGTAGGCGTTTCCAGCATGGTGAGGGATGGGTTGGAGTGGAGAGATAGAGTGAGAAAGAGAGAGAGAGACTTAGAGAGCTGGAAAGAGAGAGTGAACGAGAGACAAAGAAAATATAGTCTGGACTTCCACTATGGTGGGGGAATGAGATTAGCTAGGCTGACTGCCTCAAACCAGTCTCCTCTGAAAGGACCAGACGCTGCTTTGCTGGCAGCCTGAGCCTTGCGGAACGTCAAACCTTCACCAAACACCCCTGACGTTTAGCCCAGCATATTTAACAGACCCTGTCTATTATAAACCTCCTCTTCCAGGCAAAGCAAAGCACTCTCCACTCACGTACACACAACCCAGTTTCCTTTTCACCACCACTTGCACAAAACCGTAACGACTATCATACTGTCACTGTCATGGTCCAAACCTGACGACTAGAGGACGCTTATTAAACTGACGCTGTCATGAATCTGCTACTCACGATTATTCCCGCTTCGCTCAGGGAGAGAATTGACACACTCCATGGATTAATCATAGAGAGTTCGGGGCTTGTTGAGGGAGGTTAGGGCTTGGAGGGGGGTGCATGTTGGCAGGCAGTAGTGGGGCTGCAATATCCCTGAAGCTTCGCTGAGGGTAGTGCGAAGGATGGGGGGTGGGGGGAGGAGGCGATATCGCGACGTGAGCAGGTGGTAGGGGATAAGCAGGAAGGCGCCACAAGGGAAGCGCCTTTAGCGTGTCACTTTAGCTTGTCAGGCTCCGTCTGCAGGTTTCTCTGATGATATGGGCGAAAGGAACAGAAAGATCATGTTGGCTAGCGCTCTTACACTGCTGGCAGCAGTTGGATGGATGGTTGGAATGTGTGTAGGTAAGGTAGAGAGTGAAAGGAGGAGGAGAGAAGAGGGGCTGTGTGTGTGAATCTGTTTTGAATGGTCTCACTTCTAAGCAATTGTGAGTGGTCCAATTTCAATCACATTCACTCACACCTGCGGTTGGAATGTGCTGAAATTCTCCATTGCGACCACTGACATAGTCCCTTTAAAATCTGTGCTCGTGGTTTCAGAGGTACTATAAGAAGAAGGGGCTTTGGTTTTTATCTTGAATGGCAGCTTACCTTAAAAGTGTCTGCAATGTATTTTTCCCTTGAATAAGTATAGTCTTTCAGTTCTGGCACTGAGGCGCATGCAGGACTCGTCTCACACTGTGCCTTTGGTTCCCATTTGATCCAATTAAAATGCTCCTGACATTCAGCCGCTTTAAAGGCAGAGTGATCCTTAAATTGAACAATACCCCGAGGACCATTACAGAGCTGCACTTACAGGGCTAAAGCTGTGTTCATATCGACTTTATCTTCCCTTTTATGATTATTTTTTTTTAAATGGGATGTTTTTTTAATTGGAGGCCTTGGCGTTGTTACTAGTTGCGTGTAACTTTGTACCTGACCTAGTGAATCTTCCTTGACCTTCGAGGGATGTTGTTGACAATAGCCATCTGGTTTACAGTATCTGAAGCCTTTGATGCTATTCCACCATCGGATGAGACCAAAAGCTATTGGAGAAAAAAAGAAAAAAAAAAAGAAAAAAAAGAAAGAAGAGTCCATTGATTGAGGCCTAAGATCATTCTCCCACGAAGAGTCGCCTTGAAGATAAAGCCCATGTTGAGGCGACATAACACTTGGTCACGCCAAGTGTATGTTGCAGGGAGAGATGAAGTGAAGGGGAGAGGAGCATGCTATTCCCACCATCCAACCACATATCACAGGTCTCTAGTAATGAAGAAGCCTTGTATCAAACAATCCCTTCGCATAACCCACAGATTTACCCCTTGTACACACCCAGGCCAGAGCTAACACCCACACAAATACTCAGTCACACCAAATCAACAGATGTAGCTCGTACAGTCTTGACGCCACTCAAGGCATCTGCCACTCACCCACTCTTAAGCACGTACGCACAACAGACACACACCAGTCAAACCTGCAGATACCACACACACACATGGATGTGACAACATACTGTTGTTACTGGTGTAATTAGAGTACTATTTAACAAACTAAACCCCAAACACGAGACAACTACCAACATGCCAGATGGACGAACGGACACACACACACACACACACACACGCGCGTTTTGTTCTTCTATTCTCATGGGGACATTAAATGTATTTAC
Source organism: Salvelinus fontinalis (assembly GCF_029448725.1). Classification (NCBI taxonomy): domain Eukaryota; kingdom Metazoa; phylum Chordata; class Actinopteri; order Salmoniformes; family Salmonidae; genus Salvelinus; species Salvelinus fontinalis. The sequence goes on from NC_074698.1 coordinate 5,877,938, forward strand.
ATCCTATTTTTCCTGACCCCTAACCCTAACCTTATCCTGTAATCCTAATCCTAACCCAAACCATAAACCTAACCCTAACCTAACCACTAATCCCTTACCCATACCCTAATTCTAATTCTAACCCTAAACTTTACGCTTAAAATAGCCTTTGTCCTCATGGGGACGTGATAAATGGGGAGAATTATCCTTGTTTTACTATCCATGTGGGGACTTTGGGGGATTTTAGGTCCCTACAAGGATAGAAGACCCCCCCCCCCCCTACACACACACTTCTTGTCACGCCCTGACCATATAGAGCCCTTGTTTCTCTATGGTGTAGTAGGTCAGGGCGGTATTCTAGTTTATATTTTCTATGTTGGTGTTTTGTATGATTCCCAATTAGAGGCAGCTGGTAATCGTTGTCTCTAATTAGGGATCATATTAATTAATAAGTAACTATTTTTCCCACCTGTGTTTGTGGGATATTGTTTTGTGTTTGTGCATGTGCACCACGTAGTCACATTTAGTTGTTCGTTTATTGATATATTTTGTTTTGTTTAAGTTTCTCTTTGAATTAAATATGTGGAACTCAACATCCGCTGCACCTTGGTCCCGTTCTAACGACAGCCGTGACAGAATATCCCACCAAAAGAGGACCAAGCAGCGCATCAACGAGGTAAAGGAGTTTTGGACATGGGAAGAAGTGATGGGTGGATGCGAGACCCTTCCTTGGCGGCAGACGGAAGGTAATAATGGAGGACAGCAACGACGTCAGGGTTCGCGTCCACAGAAAGCCCAAGGACAACCCCAAGATTTTTTGGGGGGTTGGCACAAGGGGTGGCCGGCTGAGCCGCGGGAAGAGCCAGAGCAAATGGAGCAGGCGATAGAGAAGTGGTCAGTCGACCCAAGGAGAGTGCCAGAGTCTGCATGGAAGTCGATGGAACAGTGTGAGGAAGGATACCGGAGAATGGAGTTGGCGAGGAGTATGCGGCAGCGCAAGTGTGCTGAAGAGCGGGTCATCAGTCCGGTGCCATATGTGACGGCTCCACGCACCAGATCTCCAGTGCGCCTCCTCAGCCCGGTATGTCCTGTGCCGGTTCCTCGCACTCGCCATGAGGAGCGTGTCGTCAGTCCACTGCCAAAGAATCTTGGGGGGGCACATGGAGTTGGCGGTCGAGCAGCGGAGAATGCCAGAGCCTGTGTGGGAGTCGGAGGAGGAATTCGAAGGAAAGATTCCGGAGAAAGGTGGTAGCGATGAGAATGCTGCAGCACACTCGTCCTGAAGTGCGTGTCCCCAGTCCGGTACGTCCTGTGCCAGCTCCCCACACTCTCCCTAAAGAGCCAGAGACCGTCAGGGAGGCGATGGAGAAGTTGGGAGAGAGAGAGAGGAGAGAGATGTTTTGCAAGTGTGTTCTGCTCAACATTCGACCAGAGGATCCGGTTAGCAGTCTGGTGAAACCTGTACCGGCTCCACACATCTGGACTCCAGTGCGACTCCCCAGTCCGGTACGTCCTGTGCCTTCTCCCAGCACTCGCTCGGAAGTGTGTGTCACCAGTCTTGTGCCACCTGTACCGGCTCCATGTACTAGGCCTCCAGTGCGCATTCACAGTCCAGAGCTTCCGGCGACGGTTTACAGTCCGGAACCTCCTGCGACGGTCCACAGTCCGGAACCTCCTGCCACGGTCCACGGTCCGGAACCTCCATCGAGGGTCAACGATCCGGAACCTCCAGCGAGGGTCAACGGTCCGGAGCTTCCAGGAAAGGCGCCCAGCTCCATGGCCGGAGCCTTCTTCTGCGCCGATGCCCAGTCCAGGCACGGCGATCAACCCAGCTCCAAGGCGGAACCCTCCTCCGTGCCGGTGCCCAGTCCAGGCACAGCGTTCATCCCGGCGCCATGGTCGGATCCGGGGTCTGGAAGGGGGGGGAGGCTACGACACGCACCGGAGCCGCCACCGACACTAGTCAACCCCCCTAACCCCCCCATTTGGTTTCAGGTTTAGGAGTAGGTCAGGGCGTGACTGGGGGGTTAGTCTAGTTTATATTTTCTATGTGGGGTTCTAGTTTTGTTTTCTATGTTGGTGTTTGGTATGATTCTCAATTAGAGGCAGCTGGCTATCGTTTCTAATTGGGGATCATATTTAAGTAGCATTTTTCCACCTGTGTTTGGTAGGATATTGTTTATGTGTAGTTGCATGTTAGCACTCCATTGTCGTCACGTTTCGTTGATTTCTTTATTGTTTTGTTTTGTGTGTTTCTCTATTAAATGTGTGGAAACCATATCGCGCTGCACCTTGGTCCGATGATTATTCCAGCGAACGTGACAGTATTCTAGTTTATAATTTCTATGTTGTGTTCTAGTTTATATTTTCTATGTTGGTGTTTTGTATGATTCCCAATTAGAGGCAGCTGGTAATCGTTGTCTCTAATTAGGGATCATATTAATTAATAAGTAGCTATTTTTCCCACCTGTGTTTGTGGGATATTGTTTTGTGTTTGTGCATGTGCACCACGTAGTCACATTTAGTTGTTCGTTTATTGATATATTTTGTTTTGTTTAAGTTTCTCTTTGAATTAAATATGTGGAACTCAACATCCGCTGCGCCTTGGTCCCGTTCTTACGACAGCCGTGACATTCCTGCCCACTCAAAAAATACCTTATTATAACTTTATCCCCTGACAGTCCCTGTGTGAACCCGGGGCCCTGGCAGTACTCCCTTCTGGTCTCTTGCACATGGGCAAGACGCCACACCCCACCGAAGAGAAGTGATTTTGATGGGCAGTTTCAACAACAGTGTCAACAAACACTGCAAGGCAACCGTAAAAGTGCTGTAAGCAGTTTGGTCACCACTAATCTAGGCTAAACAGAGACTCTGGCTACATTTCATTCTGCAAACTTCTTCATGGATCAGATAAGAAAGCAATATGGCAGAAGGCAATATGAAACTCCACTTAACAGAGGGCAAGATGGAGCTATAGGCATGTTTCTGATAGTATCCCAGTAAATTAAGCCTTGATCAGCAAAGTGGAGAGAAATAGGAGGATGGGATGAATAGCTTATGGAACAAGATGCAGCCACTGCTTTAAAAGCTTTACGTTTGAACTTCCAGTTGGTTCCCTTTTCCACCTGACAAACACATTATGTCAGCCACCTAGGTAAAAACCTGTCGCCGGGCTTCAGTCGGCTCAGGTCGTCCCTAGATAACTCGGCTATAATCCATCTTGTGATGTGGTAGGCTATATTTGACACTTCACAAAAGCATTCAGCCATCTAGGTACTGAAATACGGATGACTGGATTCCCCTGATAACCTGAAAACTATTATGGGTGTTGAGAACTGCCCAAGTTTGACGTCAGTTGCCAACCAACCAGCTAGAAATGAGATTTCATTAGCACCCAGAGCAACCTGGCTTAATGTCATAAAAGGCGACTGCAGACCAAGATGCACTTGAAGATGTAATAAGGGGGGAAAGGAGGAAAACCACTATGATAGTGATTCAAAGAAGAGGGATAGTTTACCACCTGGAGATATCTATGAGGAGAGGAAAAAAGCTATTTGGAGAGGGGAAAAGGCTGCAGCCTATATCTCAAAGGCATAATATGAGGGGGGGGGGGGAGTGAGCTACTGAATGAGCAACTGAATGACGGCAATTTTACAGCATTTGGACAAGAAAATGACCATACCCTATTTTCAAAAGGGGATAATTATTAACAGCTAAAGTGGCCGTAGTAGGTCTGCGAGAGATGGAGTGAGCGGTGGCAGTTGAAAGGCGTGTGATGGGGGCTTGTAGCAAAGCAGAGCATCCACTGTCACAAGCGCTTTTAGAAACTTGCTTCCCAGCCTGGTCTCATAGACTAGACGTAACATAGTAAATGTAAATCGGGGACACGCAAATTAGTATGATATGTTACGTTTGGTATGGTTACATAAGACAGATGGAAAAGGGTGGTTGGTCGGGGTGGATGGGTAAGCGTACAATGCGAATATCTAACCACCCAAAGGTTGCAAGTTCGAATTTCATCACGGACTACTTTAGCATTTTAGCTAATTAGAAACGTTTCAACTACTATTACTTTTGAGCTACTTTGCGACTACTTAGCATGTTAGCTAACCCTTTGCCTAACACTAACACTAACCCTAACCTTAACCCTTTATAGCTAACTCTTCCCTTAACCTGGGGTTGGGTGGTATCCAGATTTCCATAGCGTTATACCGTCCTTCTCTTATATCGGGATATATGGTATTCCCGGATTATATCAAGGGGACGCACAAAAACGCAAAAAAAAAATGGGCATCTATTACCAGAATGCTAACAAAATTAGCACAAGTAATAGCGAATTTCAATGGAGGCTGCTAGCTTAATATGCAAACGAGCGGCATGTGTACACGCTGTGTCTTTGTGGAGTCTGGAGTCGCTAGGGAAACAGGGCTCTCTGCTCTGCTCAGGGAAGAGAGGGAGGAGAAGACTGTCCGAGAACGGAGAAGAGAAAAAACGTAAGGAAATCAAGATAGTGGCAGCTGTACAAATTACTAATCTAGCAAGTTAAATATAGGGTTCGGGTTAAGGCAAAATTCAGAGTTTTTCACACCAATTCAAATTTTTTAAATGCAGGTGTAAAATGCTTCTTATCGTAATTTCTGCTCGGCATCAGATGCATTTTCTGCTTCAGTTGCACTTCTCCACTCGGATGAGAACTCACGAACCGGCATTCTATCAGCATACAGCTCTCTGACTGATGTGTAGCTACTTTTCTCCAGTACTTTTCTCATGTAGCCAGCAGCAGTCCAATCCAATTCCATTCACCCAATGTGCTCCAAACAGGGTTGCCATGTCCGCAGTTTTTCTGCTAAATTGGGCAACTTTGAAAACGATTTGAAAATGTATTGGTCCTAGATTGCGGGTTTTTGGGCTACTTCTACTTGCTACGCGGCCGCCATGGCATTTCTCTTAAAAAAATACAAGTCTATTTCATTGTGACCTGCTGCTGCTGACTATCAGGCAATGAGGTAGAGTGTTGAGAGAGCGTGTGTTGAGAGAGCACTGCAGCATGCAGCTTAGTCTACTATTGGCTGAGTCAAGTGAGTGAGAGGGGACAGAGCAGCACATGCGCACATCGTGACAACTTTTTACATTTTAATGGAAGTTATAGAACTCCATGGTGTGCTTCTGTTATGGTGAAAAGTCCTCAATGAAACTGACATTAAATGTGGAGAATGATACATTTGCATCTGTTAGCCATCAAGTAGCCTATTCATTTATATGCCATTGCAGGCTACTGTAGGCTAACATTTGATACAATAAATATGTTGAAATGACTATATTACTGGAGTCGTTGCAAATCAATTTGTGCCACTTGTGTAGCCAACCTGGAGCTGTCAAACAAATGTGATAAATAGCCTATAGCCTATAGTGTATTGTTGTTGTAGCCTTGTGTTATTATGCAATTATTAATGGCCATGTTTAGTTAATTAACTTGGAAGTTCTAAAAGATCTATCGCAATTGCCGATCAGTTGTTGGAATGCATTAGACTGACTGCAACATTCAGTCAGATTAGGCTACAGGTAAAAACATTTTTTTTTTAAAGTCGAAATAAACACTGGCTGTTGTTGACAAGCATATTCAGTTAATATACAGTTCCAGTCAAAAGTTTGAACACACCTACTCATTCAAGGGGTTTTCTTTATTTTTACTATTTTCTACATTGTAGAATCATAGTGAAGACATCAAAACGATGAAATAACACATACGGAATCATGTAGTAACCAAAAAAGTGTTAAACAAGATTTTATATGAGATTCTTCAAAGTAGCTACCCTTTGCCTTGATGACAGCTTTGCACACTCTTGGAATTTTCTCAACAAGCTTCATGAGGTAGTCAACTGGAATGCATTTCAATTATCAGGTGTGCCTTGTAAAAAGTTAATTTGTGGATTTTTTTTCCTTCTTAATGCATTTGAACCAATCAGTTGTGTTTTGACATGGTAGGGGTGGTATACAGAACACAGCCATATTTGGTAAAATATCAAGTCCATATTATGACAAGAACAGCTCAAATAAGCAAAGAGAAATGACAGTCCATCATTACTTTAAGACATGAAGGTCAGTCAATCCTGAAAATTTCAAGAACTTTCAAAGTTTCTTCAAGTGCAGTTGCAAAAACCATCAAGAGCTATGATGAAACTGGCTCTCATGAGGACCGCCACAGGAAAGGAAGACCCAGAGTTACCTCTGCTGCAGAGGATAAGTTCATTAGAGTTACCAGCCTCAGACATTGCAGCCCAAATATATGCTTCACAGAGTTCAAGTAACAGACACATCTCAACATAAACTGTTCAGAGGAGACTGTGTGAATCAGGCCTTCATGGTCGATTTGCTGCAAAGAAATCACTGCTAAAGGACATCAATAAGAAGAAGAGACTTGCTTACTCCGAAGAAAGACGAGCAATGGATATTAGACAGGTGGAAATTTGTCCTTTGGTCTGATGAGTCCAAATTGTTATTTTTGTTTCCAACCGCCATGTCTTTGTGAGATGCAGAATAGGTTAATGGATGTGTGGTTCCCACCGTGAAGCATGGAGGAGGTGTGATGGTGTGGGGATGCTTGCTGGTGACACTATCCATGATTTATTTCAAATTCAAGGCACACTTAACCAGCATGGGTACCACAGCATTCTGCAGCGATACGCCATACCATCTGGTTTGCACTTAGTGGGACTATCATTTGTTTTTCAACAGGACAATGACCCAACACACCTCTAGGCTCTGTAAGGGCTATTTGATCAAGAAGGAGAATGATGGAGTGCTGCATCAGATGACCTGGCCTCCACAATCACCTGACCTCAACCCAATGGAGATGGTTTGGGATGAGTTGGACCAGGGAGTGAAGGAAAAGCAGCCAACAAGTGCTCAGCATATGTGGGAACTCCTTCAAGACTCGTGGAAAAGCATTCCAGGTGAAGCTGGTTGAGAGAATGCCAAGAGTGTGCAAAGCTGTCATCAAGGAAAAGGGTGGCTACTTTGAAGAATCTGAAATATTTTTATTTATTTAACTAGGCAAGTCAGTCAAGAACAAATTCTACTTTACAATGACGGCCCACTGGGGAACAGTGCCTTGTTCAGGGGCAGAATGACAGATTTTCACCTCGTCAGTTTAGGGATTCAATCCAGCAACCTTTCGGTTCCTGGCCTAACGCTCTAACCACTAGGCTACCTGCCACACTTTTTTGGTTACTCCATGATTCCATGTGTTATTTTTTTAGTTTTGATGTCTTCACTATTATTCTACAATGTAGAAAATAGTAAAAATGAAGAAAAACCCTTGAATTAGTAGGTGTGTCCAAACTTTTGACTGGTACTGTACATATTATTCATATTTAATTCAGTGGTTGAAATTACGACCCCATCCTCAGTAGTATTCCAGCAGGCTATTGTGAAACACAAGCACTTCTTACCTCGAAATCGCCAGGCTATTCATGTTGAATAAATTACTCTGTTAATTTGAACTAAGCAAGCTGCTAAATTGTTCAGTTTACATCTTGCCTAGGTTACTGTAGCCTATCTGAAATAAGATGTAGGCCTATCAGGGGCTATAGGCTAGCTGCATCTATCTAAGCAAACTATGGCAAAGTTGAATTACAATCATAAACCCGGATTTTAATCTCTAGCCTATGCTTATTGAAATGACAAGTCAATCTCGTAAATGGGTCATTTATAACTGTTTGTAGTCGTAACATCTGGTTTGTGGTATATGTCCAATATACCAAGGCTGACGGCTGTATGCAGGCACTCTGCGTTGCATCACGCTTAAGAACAGCCCTTCGCCATGGTTCATTGGCCATATACCATACCCCGTTGTGCCTTATTGCTTAATCATAGCAGTCAGACAAGTTAAATCGACATCCATTGATCGAAAATGATCTGACGAGTTTAATAAGGACAACGTATCTTTTCTCTTGCAACATATTCAAATTCGTTTGCAAGAATTATTATTTTGATGAAAACCGAATTTTGATTCTAATGTCGTTACAATTTATCCCGATAGTCCTTCATTTGCTCAATAACGTTATGGTAAAAGGGTTTTATTGTATCAATGTGGCAACTCCTGTCTTGCTGTGAAGAAAACAAATAGGCTAGTTTTCAGGCTTTTTGCATGGGTTTCGAGTGGTCACTGGGCTAGAAATACTAGCATGACCTGGCAACCCTGGCTCCGAAACAGAAAGTTAAACATTGATTTTCCCTAACGGCAAGAACTCCAATCCGTTTTACACGTAGCCTAGGCTACAATTAGGAAACATGACTGACGCTCACGATGAGTGTGAGATAATTTGATATAGGTGTGGCATTTATGGGACTCACTCACGTATCGATTTTCACAACGAACACCACTAACAAAACAACTTCTACTGGAATTGTAATTACCGTGACGGCATCGTCCGGGTAGCCACGCACAACACACAGGAGTGGACATAACTGTCGCATACGGTAACACTGGGCATATTGCAATACCCACACAAATATTTGGTGAATTGACAACAGGGTGAGTTTCATGTTTTAGAATGAGCTAAAACATTAGTCTAGGCTACTTATACCAAACTAGTCATGCCTAGGCTATTCTACTCGCATGCATCCCTATTTGGAGATAGAGGTGCAGCTCTATTCCCGAGTTCCTATCAATAAACAGTCAAGTTTCCACTAGCCAGGTCACTCGCACCGACACCGATGGGTTGCTGCCTACACCCATGTCACAGACAAAGAATGCCGATTCAAAAGCAACAGCAACATTGCAGAAGTGTGAGACAATTCTGGTAACAATTATATAGCTCAGTGCGTAGCCTATTCGCCCGAAACAAAATGTCCCACATCTGGCAAGACTAAAACGCTCAGGAAGGTTGACTGGCTACGTTCACGGACACAATAAAGGATGCCAGACAAACACGACATAGAAGGGAGCATATCAGTCTCAGTAGCTGGAAAGGAATGTCACTTGGTATTAATAATGCTATAAACTACATCTGATCAATAGCTATTCACAACGCATCACAGCATCTTGTTGGAGAAAACACAGTTGCTCGAATATCTTTGATCGTAACAGAGAACATTCGCTTTCCGAACACTACAAAACATGACATTATCTGACATAAACTCCACTATGTTACAGCATGCGACTGAAGCGACGCCCCAGAGCGCCAGTGTGTTGACAGGTTGGTTACCTTGCGCAATTAAATCGCCGGTTTCAGGACCTCCTTGCGCGCAGCACTCCGAGTATAAACTTTTCTTAAATCCCGTGTTCGCCTGCTCGTTCTGGATCCCTCCGTTCCAAGCAAGTCGGGAATGTGTTGAGCAACGGTTCAGTGACAACGTCAATTTCGTGGAGTCTCCACCCATGGCACAAAGAGAGACCCAATAGGCGGGTTGTTGAAACGGTCATTGGCTAAATCGACAAATACAGTGTTATTACAAGGTAATTGAAAAGTATGTGCAATATCGGTAACCATTTTCAATTCCTTCTGGAGTGAGGAATAGCCGAAATATTTGGCTCCTTTATGTTTCTCCCTGCACAATTACGAAATAGATTGTGATACATCACAAAGAATAACTATCATCAAGAGACATTCAATAACAATTTAAAAACAGAATATCTAATATGACATTCACCAAATGTAATAATTCCTGGTTGTTTTAAATCTAAGCAGAAAAGTCTACATTGAAATGTCTGCTTTCCTATCACCCATACATCTCCAGAACCTGCGACAATAATTACAACCAAATGAAATATGTGGGCAATATCATTGATCTATTCCTCTCTTATGTACATCTAATCTAATTAAACTTTCAGTGCCCCCATTAGAGAGTTATGACCAAATAATCCCTCTTAACTCCTGTACTCTGCCAGCCTCTCCACTTGAAGACTGTGATGTGTGATTGTCACTGAGGCAACAGAGAAGCATTGTGAAAGTAATTCATCAATGTGTGTATTATACAGAATGTGCCTTATAAGTGTGTGTGTGGGGGGGGGGGGGCTCCCGAGTGGCGCAGTGGTCTAAGGCACTGCATCCTGGTTAGGGGAGGTTTTGGCCGAGGGGGCTTTACTTGGCTCATCGTACTCTAGCAACTCCTAGTGGTGAGCCGGGCGCCTACAGGCTGACTTCGGTTGTCAGTTGAACAGTGTTTCTTTCGACACATTGGTGTGGCTGGCTGGTGGGGGTTAAGGGATATGAGATCTAGTCACAAAATGACCATGAATCAGTCGTTGTTACCGACAACAGTCTTTTGTGTGGGTAATATGAAGAAGAAGAGTTGAATTAGAAGAATATCAGGTTTGCAGTTACTGTACTGGAAGGAAAATCCACAATCTATGAGAACATATACTACATGACCAAATGTATGTGGACCCTTGCTCGTCAAACATCTCATTCCAAAATCATGGGCGTTAGCGTGGACTTGGTCCACCATTTGCTGCTATAACAGCCTTAACTCTTCTGGGAAACCTTTCCACTAGATGTTGGAACATTGCTGCGGGGACTTGCTTCCATTCAGCCACAAGAGCATTAGTGAGGTCGTCACTAATGTTGGGCAATTAGACGTTGCTCGCAGTCGTTGTTCCAATTCGATGGGGTTGAGGTCAGGGCTCTATGCAGGCCGGTAAAGTTCTTTTACACCGATCTCGACACACCATTTCTGTATGGACCTCTCTTTGTGCGTGGGGGTATTGCCATGCTGAAACAGGAAAGGGCCTTCCCCAAACGGTTGCCACAAAGTTGGAAGCACAGAATCATCTAGAATGTCATTGAATACTGTAGCGTTAAGATTTCCCTTCAAGGGGCCTAACCTGAACCATGAAAAACTGCCCCAGACCATTATTCCTCCTCCACCAAACTTTACAGTTGGCACTATGCATTGGGGCAGGTAGCTTTCTCCTGGCATCCGCCAAACCCAGATTCGTCCATCGGACTGCTAGATGGTGAATCTTGATTCATCACTCCAGAGAACACGTTTCCACTGTTCCAGAGTCCAATGGCGGCGAGCTTTAATCCACTGTAGCCAACACTTGGCATTGCGCATGGGGATTTTAGACGTGTGTGCGGCTGCTCAGCCATGGAAACCCACTTCATGAAGATCCTGACAAACAGTTATTGTGCTGAAGTTGCTTCCAGAGGCAATTTGGAATTCGGTAGTGAGTGTTGCAACCGAGGACAGATTATTTTTACACACTACACGCTTCAGCACTTGGCGGTCCCGTTCTGTGAGTTTGTGTGGCCTACCATTTTGCGGTTGAGCCGTTGTTGCTCCTTGACGTTTCCACTTCACAATAACAGCACTTACGGTTGACCAGGGCAGCTCTAGCAGGGCATAAATTTGACAAACTGACTTGTTGGAAAGGTGACATCCTATGACTGTGCCATGTTGAAATTCACTCAGCTCTTCAGTAAGGCCATTCTACTGTCATTGTTTGTCTGTGGAGATTGCATGGCTGTGTGCTCAATTTTATACACCTGTCAGCAACGGGTGTGGCTGAAATTGCCAAATACACTCATTTAAAGGGGTGTCCACATACTTTTGTATATATAGTGTATTTGTGTGGGTTGGCACATGGCAGCGACTTGAATTGAAGAAATTAACTCAACCAATTTCACACTGGGGTGCCCATCTAAGAACTGTGCTCGACTGGAAGGCAAGCATCTGCCTCCTACCTTGTGACTTCCTTCCCATTTAATTGCCAGTTATCTGCTGAGACATTGATTGTTTTGCTACTTGACATGTTTCTCTGAATAAATGAGAAAGGGATTTAAAGGGGAGGTAGATGTTGATAAAGTGAGAAAAAAACACACGTCATAATGGGTTCAAATGAACAACACCAACAATATGATGACAGAGTGTCTCAGAAGAAAACAAATGATGCCATTGATATTGTCTCTGCCCAACTTCATTATCTAGTGAATGTTCAAACCCATTTTCAGTTCGTTTTAAGGGGTTTTAATGCCATATGTGACAGTGTGGGTGAAGTTATGATGATTTACTTTGCGCTATCCCCTTAGGCATGTACATTCCTCTTACGATGGCATCAAATAGTGGTCAGAGTTCAAGGCTTCTCATCGTTAGGGAAGTGATGGAAAAGCCATGTGAGATATGAATGAAGAAGAAGATGGAAGATTACTTTTTCAATTGTCACTGAGATACTGATATTTGTCTCTTTCCTTTATCCTAACCCCTGTGAGACACACATACTGTACACACACCCACAGAGAGCTTGGAGGACACAGTCAGCAGCAGTGCAGTGTCCCTGCAAGGCTACTACTCGGGCAGTTTGGTAGTTAAAAAAGTTATGGAGAAAGAAGCCAAATACAATCAAATCAAAGTTTATTCATCATACATGCACAGGATACTGTATGAACTGTGCAATGAAATGCATCGCAGTAAATACATCCTGACTGGTTGTCCAGTAAAAAGTCATAGACGATAAAGACAATACATCAACATTTTGGCTTGTGGCAGCTGTTAAATACTGTGTTTATGGTACCACCTAACCATTTGGCCTAAACCTCTGGGGTTGGGGTGAGGACAGGGATTTTTGTCTACTTCTAGACTAGACTTCACAACAATACCCAGGGGCGGACTGGCCATCTGGCATTTCGGGCAAATGCCAGATGTGCTGGCCCGTTTTTAGCCTAGTGGGCTTGTCTAACTATATAAAAAAAAATTGTGCAAAATGATCATTATCGGGTTAATAATGGGTGCCTCAAGGAAAGAAATGGGCCAGTGTTTGGGCCTTCAGGAAAAAAAATGGTTCGGTGTGGGGGCCTCAAGGAAAAAAATGGGCTGGTGTGTTAGAAATGCCAGGGCTGATTTATGGTCCCAGTCCGCCCCTGACAATACCCAACAGTTGTGTGGATCTTGCTGAGCTCCCAGTTCCATTAGATTTACTGCCCTGTTTTTGGAATAGGTTAAGCAATATCTTTCAGATTGAGCAAAATCTATCTTTTAATGTAAAGCAGGGGCTTTACTTTAAAACCCAGTCGTGAATGAGGCTATTCCCAAACTCATAATACACCAGATAGTAGGAGAATAGCTGCCTCATTCAGCCTACACATGCAGGACTCGACACAATCATCTCCCCTGCCTGTACAAGTCATATGACGGCACAAAATGCCACAAAAGCAGAATTTTGCTATGATTATTGAAGGTGCGGCGGAAGTTTCCCCTAATTACCATGGCTGGTTAAGCATGACGAAAGGCCTCCATTTTGTTGCCATGGTGAGGAATATTACTCCCTGCCTGTGAGGAGATAGCAGCTGGCGTCGTATGAAGACCTCTCTCTCTATTTCTTTAGGCTTTAAAAAGTAGCTTCATTTCCGGAGCGGGGTTATTCTATTCGCTGTGCCTGCAGACAATTACTGTCTTAATCGTGTCCGGATTGATTGGGCAGATGAGGCCTTTATACGTATCTATCACAGACACATTAGTCACGTCAGGAGCACTCACCATTGTTAGGCACTGGTATTAGTTAATTAAATCAAATCCAATTGTATTTGTCACATGCGCCGAATACAACAGGTGTAGACCTTACAGCGAAATGCTTACTTACAAGCCCTTAACCAACAATGCAGTTAAGAAAATACCCCCCAAAAAGTATGAGATAAGAATAACAAATAATTAAAGCATTAAAAAACAATGGCGGGGCTATATACAGGGGCTACCGGTACAAAGTCAATGTCAATGTGCGGGGCCACCGGTGTTGAGGTAATTGAGGTAATATGTACATGTAGGTAGAGCTATTAAAGTGACTATGCATAGATAATAACAGAGAGTAGCAGCATCGTTCCAAGGGAGGGGGGCAATGCAAATAGGGCCTTCCTCTGACACCGCCTGGTATAGAGGTCCTGAATGGCAGGAAGCTTGGCCCCGGTGATGTACTGGGCCGTATGCACTACCCTCTGTGTAGTGCCTTGCAGTTGGAACCCAAGCAGTTGCCATACCAGACAGTGATACAGCCAGTCAGGATGCTCTCAACGGTGCAGCTGTAAAACCTTTTGAGGATCTAAGGACCCATGCCAAATATTTTCAGTCTCCTGAGGGGGAATAGGTTTTGTCATGCCCTCTTAGTGTGCTTGGACCATGTTAGTTTGTTGGTGATGTGGACGCCAAGGAACTTGAAGCTCTCAACCTGCTCCACTACACCCCTGTCGATGAGAATGGGGGCGTGCTCAGTTCTCCTTTTCCTGTAGTCCACAATCATCTCCTTTGTCTTGATCACGTTGAGGGAGAGGTTGTTGTCCTTGCACCACACTGTCAGGTCTCTGACCTCCTCCATATAGCCTGTCTCATCGTTACTACTGTTATCTCATCAGCAAACTTAATGATGATGTTGGAGTCTTGCCTGACCGTGCAGTCATGAGTGAACAGGGAGTACAGTAGGGGGTTGAGCATGCACCCCTGAGGGGCCCCCGTGTTGAGGATCAGCATGGCGGAAGTGTTGTTACCTGCCCTTACCACCTGTGGGCGGCCCGTCAGGAAGTTCAGGATCCAGTTGCAGAGGGAGGTGTTTAGTCCCAGGGTCCTTAGCTTAGTGATGAGCTTTGAGGGCACTATGGTGTTGAACGCTGAGCTGTAGTCAATGAATAGCATTCTCACATTATCACGCCCTGACCTTAGAGATCCTTATTTATTCTCTATGTTTGGTTAGGTCAGGGTGTGACTCGGGTGGGAGAATCTATGTTTTCTATTTCTTTGTTGTTTTTGACTGGTGTGGTTCCCAATCAGAGGCAGCTGTCTATCATTGACTCTGATTGGGGATCATATAATAATTGTCATTTTCCATTTGGGTTTTGTGGGGTGTTGTTTTCCTTTTAGTATCTGTGCCTGATGGAACTGTTCGCTCTCATTTTTGTATTCGTTATTTTTGTTTGAGTGATTCTTGACAATAAAGATCATGAACACTTTCCACGCTGCGCTTTGGTTTCATTCCGACGACAGCCGTTACACACATACAGTTGAAGTCAGAAGTTTACATACACCTTAGCCAAATACATTTAAACTCAGTTTTTCACAATTCCTGACATTTAATCCTAGTAAAAATTCCCTGTTTTAGGGCAATTAGGATCACCACTTTATTTGAAGAATGTGAAATGTCAGAATAATAGGCGAGAGAATTATTTAAATCAGCTTTTATTTATTTCATCACATTCCCAGTGGGTCAGAAGTTTACATACAGTCAATTAGTATTTGGTAGCATTGCCTTTAAATTGTTTAACTTGGGTCAAACGTTTCGGGTAGCCTTCCACAAGCTTCCCACAATAAGTTGGGTGAATTTTGGCCCATTCCTCTTGACAGAGCTGGTGTAAGTGAATCAGGTTTGTAGGCCTCCTTGCTCGCACATGCTTTTTCAGTTCTGCCCACAAATTCTCTATAGGACTGAGGTCAGGGCTTTGTGATTGTCGCGGCCGTCGTAGGAAGGAGACCAAGGCGCAGCGTGGTAAGCGTACATTCTTCTTTATTTAAAGAATGAACACTGAACAAAACGAACAAAATAACAAAACGAACCGTGAAGCTAATATGGCTAGTGCAGACAGGCAACTAAACATAGAATAAGAACCCACAAAACCAAAAGGGAAAATGGCAACCTAAATAGGATCCCCAATCAGAGACAACGATAAACAGCTGCCTCTGATTGGGAACCAATTCAGGCCACCATAGACATACATATGCCTAGACTTACCAACACCCTAGACATACAAAAATCCCTAGACAATACAAAACAAGCATACCCACCCTCATCACACCCTGACCTAACCAAAATAATAAAGAAAACATAGATAACTAAGGTCAGGGCGTGACAGTGATGGCCACTCCAATACCTTGACTTTGTTGTCCTCAAGCCATTTTGCCACAACTTTGGAAGTATGCTTGGGGTCATTGTTCATTTGGAAGACCCATTTGTGACCAAGCTTTAACTTCCTGACTGATGTCTTGAGATCAGGGACTGCTTCAATATATCCACATAATTTTCCTACCTCATGACACCATCTATTTTGAGAAGTGCACCAGTCCCTCCATCAGCAAAGCACCCCCACAACATGATGCTGCCACCCCCGTGCTTCACGGTTGGGATGGTGTTCTTTGGCTTGCAAGCCTCCCCCTTTTTCCTCAAAACATAACGATGGCCATTATGAACAAACAGTTCTATTTCTGTTTCATCAGACCAGTGGACATTTCTCCAAAAAGTATGATCTTTGTCCTCATGTGCAGTTGCAAACCGTCGTCTGGCTTTTTTATGGCGGTTTTGGAGCAGTGGCTTCTTCCTTGCTGAGCGGCCTTTCAGGTTATGTCAATGTAGGACTCATTTTACTGGGGATATAGATACTTTTGTACCTGTTTGCTCCAGCATCTTCACAGGGTCCTTTGCTGTTGTTCTGGGGTTGATTTGCACTTTTCGCACCAAAGTACATTCATCTCAAGGAGACAGAACACGTCTCCTTCCTGAGCGGTATGACGACTGCCTGGTCCCATGGTGTTTATACTTGTGTACTATTGTTTGTACAGATGAACGTGGTACCTTCAGTCATTTGGAAATTGCTCTCAAGGATGAACCAGACTTGTGTGGAGGTCTACAATATATTTTCTGAGGTCTTAGCTGATTTCTTTTGATTTTCCCATGATGTCAAGCAAAGAGGCACTGAGTTTGAAAGTAGGCCTTGAAATACATCCACAGGTACACCTCCAATTGACTCAAATGATGTCAATTAGCCTATCAGAAGCTTCTAAAGCCATGACATCATTTTCTGGAATTTTCCAAGCTGTTTAAAGGCACAGTCAACTTAGTGTATGTAAACTTCTGACCCACTTGTATTGTGATACAGTGAATTAGAAGTGAAATAATCTGTCTGTAAACAATTGTTGGAAAAATTACAAATTTACTAATTACTGTCATGCACAAAGTAGATGTCCTAACCGACTTGCCAAAACTATAGTTAACAAAACACTTGTGGAGTGGTTGAAAAACGAGTTTTAATGACTCCAACCTAAGTGTATGTAAACTTCCGACTTCAATGGTAGGTGTTTCTTTTGTCCAGGTGTGAAAGGGCAGTGTGGAGTGCAATAGAGATTGCATCATCTGTGGATCTGTTGGTGCGATATGCAAATTGGAGTGGGTCTAGTGTTTCTGGGATAATGTTGTTGATGTGAGACATGACCAGCCTTTCAGAGCATTTCATGGCTACAGACGTGAGTGCTATGGGTCGGTAGTCATTTAGGCAGGCTACCTTAGTGTTTTTGGGCACATGGACTATGGTGGTCTGCTTGAAACATGTTGGTATTACAGACTCAGACAGGGAGAGGTTGAAAATGTCAGTGAAGACACTTGCCCTGGGGCCTTGTGAATGTTGACCTGTTTGAAAGTCTTACTCACATCGGCTATGGAGAGCGTGATCACATAGTCGTTCGGAACAGCTGATGCTCTCATGCATGTTTCAGTGTTACTTGCCTCGAAGCAATAATATAAGTTATTTAGCTCATCTGGTAGGCTCGTGTCACTGGGCAGCTCTCGACTGTACTTCCCTTTGTAGTCTGTAATAGTTTGCAAGCCCTGCTTAATCCGACGAGCGCCGGAGCTGGTGTAGTAGGATTCACTCTTAGTCCTGTGTTGATGCTTTGCCTGTTTGATGGTTTGTCGGGGGGGCATAGAGGGATTTCTTCTAAGCTTCCGGGTTAGAGTCCCGCTTCTTGAAAGCGTCAGCTCTACCCTTTAGCTCAGTGTGAATGTTGCCTGTAATCCATGTCTTCAAGTTGGGGTATGTACGTACAGTCACTGTGGAGACGACGCCATCAATGCACTTATTGATAAAGCCAGTGACTGAGGTGGTGCACTCCTCAATGCCAAGAATCCCGGAACATATTCCAGTCTGTGCTAGTAAAGCAGTCCTATATTTTAGCATCTGCTTCATCTGACAACTTTTTTATAGACCAAGTCACTGGTGCTTCCTGCTTTAATTTTTGCTTGTAAACAGGAATCAGGAGGATAGAACTATGGTCAGATTTGCCAAATGGAGGGCGAGGGAGAGATTTGTACAGCGTCTCTGTGTGTGCGAGCAAGGAGGCCTATACACCTGACTCAGTTACACCAGCTCTGTCAGGAGGAATGGGCCAAAATTCACCCAACTTATTGTGGAAAGCTTGTGAAAGGCTACCCGAAACGTTTGACCCTAGTTAAACAATTGAAAGCCAATGCTACTGAATACTAATTGACTGTATGTAAGCTTCTGACCCACTGGGAATGTGATGAATGAAATAAAAGCTGAAATAAATCATTCTCTCTACTATTATTCTGACATTTCACCTTCTTAAAATAAAGTGGTGATCCTAACTGACTTTTTACTAGGATTAAATGTCAGGAATTGTGAAAAACTGAGTTTAAATGTATTTGGCTAAGGTGTATGTAAACTTCTGACTTCAACTGCCGAAGTCGATACCTCTCCTTGTTCGGGCGGTGTTCGGCGGTCGACGTCGCCAGTCTTCTAGCCATCGCCGATCCATTTTTTTTTTCCATTTGTTTTGTCTCGTTTTTCCACACACCTGGTTTTCATTTCCCAATTACTGGTCATGTATTTAACCCTCTGTTTCCTCCATGTCTCTGTGTGTGATTGTTTATTGTTCATGTCGGTACGTTTCCGGGCTGGTTTTGTCCGGGTGCTGTTTTCACCCGTGTGTTTTGTGGCAACCGTTATTGTTCGCTCATTGGTACTGTTACTAGTGCTATATTCTTGAGTAAAGTGCGTTGTTCACTCATCTCTGCTCACCTGCGCCTGACTTCATGCACCAGCTACACCCACCGCCTGACAATATGCATAGGCCCCCGCTCCGGGTCTTACCAGAGGCTGCTGTTCTGTTCTGCCGATGGAGTGTATAACCCGCCAGGTGTATGTTCTTAATGTTGGTGTTCAGCCACGACTCGGTGAAACATAAGATATTACAGTTTTTAATGTCCCGTTGGTAGGATATAAGTGCATTCAGCTCGTCCCATTTATTTTCCAGCGATTGAACATTAGCTAGCAGGACGGAAGACAAGGGCAGATTAGCCAAATTAGCCTGATCCTCACAAGGCACCCAAATCTTTTCCCACAAAATCTCAGTTTACTTCTCCAGTGATTCACGTGGCTCTGGGCCTGGTTGGTTGTCTGTAGTAGTATATCCCTCCAGTCCGACTGGACAAAGAAGAACTCTTCGTCCAGTTTGAGGTGAGCAATCACAGTTCTGATGACCAGAAGCTCTTTTCAGTCATAAGAGATGGTAGCAGCAACATTATGTACAAAACAAGTTACAAACAACGCGAAAAAACAAACAAAATAGCATGGTTGGTTAAGAGCCGATAAGTGTACCTTGGCCAATGCGATGTCAGTGTGCTTCTTGAGTATGAGAGTGGAAGGATAGTGGATTGTGGGAGTTTTGTGGGGTGTTCAGTAAGACTGTTTGCACAGAGAGAGGCTGAAGGAAGAGGCGACTTGAAACAGATTTTATGAATGTGTGGTTAACTCAGTGCTGTAGTTGTACCACTATTAGTACACTGGTCAACTGTTTCTTCTCCTCCTGCTACAAATACAACTTATGTTGAAGATCAAAGAGTCTCTGTTCAGGCTCCCAAGTGGCGCAGCAGTCTAAGGCACTGCATCTCAGTGCTAGAAGCGTCACTACAGACCCTGGTTCGATCCCGGTCTGTATCAGAACCGACCATGATCGGGAGTCCCATAGGGCGGGCCACCATTGGCCCAGCGTCGTCCTGGTTAGGGGAGGGTTTGGCCGGTGTAGGCTGTCATTGTAAAATAAGAATATGTTCTCAACTGACTTGCTTAGTTTATGTGATGTAAAGTGCTTTGGAGACAGTGGAAAGTGCTTGGCTATAAATGCTATTAATCCATTATTATCATGCCCACAGTCTAGACAGCCAGCAACCACTGGAGGCGCACTCTGAAAGAAACTTCCCCTCTGCATTTGAGGACAACAGGCAAGCATCCACTATCACCATCACGGCATGCTTATGGGCTCCTGCTATCACAGCACTGGCTTGCAGTGCTATAGAGGGGAGCTGGAAGTGGCTGTCATCGCTGTTGCCAGTCTGTGAAAGCAGCATATTTTTTGAGGCGGCGGCAATTTGCATGATTAATAAAAGTATTTTAATTAGGACTCATTCTTATCAATGCAACTGTTGTTCGCAGCGGAACATAACAACCACAGCCGTTATCAGGCTGTCCTCCCACGGCTGCTTCACAAAATGAAAAACTGAAATATAAAACGGGCTGTGGTTTGGCAGCTGGCGGATAGGAGCCATTATCATTGTAATTAACAGCCAGACACAGTGTAGCGCAGTGGAGGGAGACTCACACTCACTGTTGCTTTCTGCCCCCAAAAACCAGTGGGAGGAGCAGGAGGCAGGAGCACGTATTACCACCATTATCCACGTCTGAAAACACTGTGTTATCACTGTTCCCGGTGCCCAAACCCATCGGCTATTTGGTATGTGTTGAAATGACTGTGCAGCTGCGTTGAATTCACATTGATTGATTTATAGTCAATTGTTCAAAATACTAGGTTCCATGAAAACATTTTCTGTTTTTTCTTTGGTCTTTGAATATAAAATAGCAGTGTTCTGACCATGCTTGTTCCACAGGAACAAGAACTGGCATAAATGGTACCAGGACAAGATGTTCATTTGCACATCTGGAACACAACCAGAAACTATTCAAGATATGTGTGTCTCAATGACACAGCGATTCTCTCTTTTTGAAGCTCTGAACCTTGCTGCGGTGTTGCTACTGTAATTACAGCGTTACTACACAGGTATAGGGCGAGATAGGGTAAAGTGTTACCGTCTTTGTTTTTGACAAGGATGCCTTCCTAATTTTTAGTCCTCTTTTTCTTTTTTCTTTTACCCCCCTTTTTTCTCCCCAATTTCGTGGTATCCAATTGGTAGTAGTTACAGTCTAGTCTCCTCACTGCAACTCCCGTACGGACTCGGGAGAGGCGAAGGTCGAGAGCCAACCCACAACACAACCCAAACAAGCCGCACTGCTTCTTGACACAATGCCCATCCAACCCGGAAGTCAGCCGCACCAATTTCTAGTCCACTTTAACCACACTAGAAGGCTTTCTAGTACCTCCTTATGCCTATCGTGACATCTTGTCCGTGACTCAACTGGGTGAAAATGTATGATTTACATTTACATTTAAGTCATTTAGCAGACGCTCTTATCCAGAGCGACTTACAAATTGGTGCATTCACCTAATGACATCCAGTGGAACAGCCACTTTACAATAGTGCATCTAAATCTTTTAAGGGGGGGGGGGGGCAGAAGGATTGCTTTATCCTATCCTAGGTATTCCTTGAAGAGGTGGGGTTTCAGGTGTCTCCGGAAGGTGGTGATTGACTCCGCTGTCCTGGCGTCGTGAGGGAGTTTGTTCCACCATTGGGGTGCCAGAGCAGCGAACAGTTTTGACTGGGCTGAGCGGGAACTGTACTTCCTCAGTGGTAGGGAGGCGAGCAGGCCAGAGGTGGATGAACGCAGTGCCCTTGTTTGGGTGTAGGGCCTGATCAGAGCCTGAAGGTACTGAGGTGCCGTTCCCCTCACAGCTCCGTAGGCAAGCACCATGGTCTTGTAGCGGATGCGAGCTTCAACTGGAAGCCAGTGGAGAGAGCGGAGGAGCGGGGTGACGTGAGAGAACTTGGGAAGGTTGAACACCAGACGGGCTGCGGCGTTCTGGATGAGTTGTAGGGGTTTGATGGCACAGGCAGGGAGCCCAGCCAACAGCGAGTTGCAGTAATCCAGACGGGAGATGACAAGTGCCTGGATTAGGACCTGCGCCGCTTCCTGTGTGAGGCAGGGTCGTACTCTGCGGATGTTGTAGAGCATGAACCTACAGGAACGGGCCACCGCCTTGATGTTAGTTGAGAACGACAGGGTGTTGTCCAGGATCACGCCAAGGTTCTTAGCGCTCTGGGAGGAGGACACAATGGAGTTGTCAACCGTGATGGCGAGATCATGGAACGGGCAGTCCTTCCCCGGGAGGAAGAGCAGCTCCGTCTTGCCGAGGTTCAGCTTGAGGTGGTGATCCGTCATCCACACTGATATGTCTGCCAGACATGCAGAGATGCGATTCGCCACCTGGTCATCAGAAGGGGGAAAGGAGAAGATTAGTTGTGTGTCGTCTGCATAGCAATGATAGAAGAGACCATGTGAGGTTATGACAGAGCCAAGTGACTTGGTGTATAGCGAGAATAGGAGAGGGCCTAGAACAGAGCCCTGGGGGACACCAGTGGTGAGAGCGCGTGGTGAGGAGACAGATTCTCGCCACGCCACCTGGTAGGAGCGACCTGTCAGGTAGGACGCAATCCAAGCGTGGGCCGCGCCGGAGATGCCCAACTCGGAGAGGGTGGAGAGGAGGATCTGATGGTTCACAGTATCGAAGGCAGCCGATAGGTCTAGAAGGATGAGAGCAGAGGAAAGAGAGTTAGCTTTAGCAGTGCGGAGCGCCTCCGTGATACAGAGAAGAGCAGTCTCAGTTGAGTGACTAGTCTTGAAACCTGACTGATTTGGATCAAGAAGGTCATTCTGAGAGAGATAGCAGGAGAGCTGGCCAAGGACGGCACGTTCAAGAGTTTTGGAGAGAAAAGAAAGAAGGGATACTGGTCTGTAGTTGTTGACATCGGAGGGATCGAGTGTAGGTTTTTTCAGAAGGGGTGCAACTCTCGCTCTCTTGAAGACGGAAGGGACGTAGCCAGCGGTCAGGGATGAGTTGATGAGCGAGGTGAGGTAAGGGAGAAGGTCTCCGGAAATGGTCTGGAGAAGAGAGGAGGGGATAGGGTCAAGCGGGCAGGTTGTTGGGCGGCCGGCCGTCACAAGACGCGAGATTTCATCTGGAGAGAGAGGAGAGAAAGAGGTCAAAGCACAGGGTAGGGCAGTGTGAGCAGAACCAGCGGTGTCGTTTGACTTAGCAAACGAGGATCGGATGTCGTCGACCTTCTTTTCAAAATGGTTGACGAAGTCGTCTGCAGAGAGGGAGGAGGGGGGGGGGAGGGGGAGGAGGATTCAGGAGGGAGGAGAAGGTGGCAAAGAGCTTCCTAGGGTTAGAGGCAGATGCTTGGAATTTAGAGTGGTAGAAAGTGGCTTTAGCAGCAGAGACAGAAGAGGAAAATGTAGAGAGGAGGGAGTGAAAGGATGCCAGGTCCGCAGGGAGGCGAGTTTTCCTCCATTTCCGCTCGGCTGCCCGGAGCCCTGTTCTGTGAGCTCGCAATGAGTCGTCGAGCCACGGAGCGGGAGGGGAGGACCGAGCCGGCCTGGAGGATAGGGGACATAGAGAGTCAAAGGATGCAGAAAGGGAGGAGAGGAGGGTTGAGGAGGCAGAATCAGGAGATAGGTTGGAGAAGGTTTGGGCAGAGGGAAGAGATGATAGGATGGAAGAGGAGAGAGTAGCGGGGGAGAGAGAGCGAAGGTTGGGACGGCGCGATACCATCCGAGTAGGGGCAGTGTGGGAAGTGTTGGATGAGAGCGAGAGGGAAAAGGATACAAGGTAGTGGTCGGAGACTTGGAGGGGAGTTGCAATGAGGTTAGTGGAAGAACAGCATCTAGTAAAGATGAGGTCAAGCGTATTGCCTGCCTTGTGAGTAGGGGGGGAAGGTGAGAGGGTGAGGTCAAAAGAGGAGAGGAGTGGAAAGAAGGAGGCGGAGAGGAATGAGTCAAAGGTAGACATGGGGAGGTTAAAGTCACCCAGAACTGTGAGAGGTGAGCCGTCCTCAGGAAAGGAGCTTATCAAGGCATCAAGCTCATTGATGAACTCTCCAAGGGAACCTGGAGGGCGATAAATGATAAGGATGTTAAGCTTGAAAGGGCTGGTAACTGTGACAGCATGGAATTCAAAGGAGGCGATAGACAGATGGGTAAGGGGAGAAAGAGAGAATGACCACTTGGGAGAGATGAGGATCCCGGTGCCACCACCCCGCTGACCAGAAGCTCTCGGGGTGTGCGAGAACACGTGGGCAGACGAAGAGAGAGCAGTAGGAGTAGCAGTGTTATCTGTGGTGAGCCATGTTTCCGTCAGTGCCAAGAAGTCGAGGGACTGGAGGGACGCATAGGCTGAGATGAGCTCTGCCTTGTTGGCCGCGGATCGGCAGTTCCAGAGGCTACCGGAGACCTGGAACTCCACGTGGGTCGTGCGGGCTGGGACCACCAGGTTAGGGTGGGCGCGGCCACGCGGTGTGAGGCGTTTGTATGGTCTGTGCAGAGAGGAGAGAACAGGGATAGACAGACACATATTTGACAGGCTACAGAAGAGGCTACGCTAAAGCAAAGGAGATTAGAATGACAAGTGGGCTACACGTCTCGAATGTTCAGAAAGTTAAGCTTACGTAGCAAAAAATCAATAAAATTAAAAATCTTATTGACTAAAATGATATAGTACTGCTGGCTGGTGAAGTAGCCTGGCTAGCAGTAGCTGCGTTGTTGAAAGTGAAGCTGGCTAGGTGACCTCGACAGTTTCTCTAAGTTTCTCTAAACTACACAATTATCATGGATACAAGGACAGCAAAGACAACTAGCTAACACTACGCTAATCAAGTCGTTCCGTTGTAATGTAAGTTTCTACAGTGCTGCTATTCGGTAGAAGTTGGCTAGCTAGCAGTGTTAGCTAGCAGTGTTGGCTAGGTAGGAGGACGGCAGCGCGGCAGGCGAAACTAGCTGGCTAGCTAACCGATAATTACTCAAAGTTACACAATTATCTTAGATACAAAGCTAGCAAAGAAAACTATGTAGCTAGCTAACACTACACAAAACAAGTCGTTCCGTTGTATTGTAATCGTTTCTACAATGCTCTTCGGTGGCAAGCTGGCTAGCTAGCAGTGTTGGCTACGTTGCGTTAATTTCGAACGAAAATAGCTCGCTAGCGAACCTCAATAACGACGCAATTATGTTTGATAAAAGACGGCTATGTAGCTAGCTAAGATCAAACAAATCAAACCGTTGTACTGTAATGAAAATGAAAATCAGACCGTTGTACTATAATGAAATGTAATGAAAAGTTATACTACTATTCGGTAGACGGTGGACGTTTGCTAGCTGCTGGGCAGATAGCAGTGGACAACGAGACGACGAAATACGATAATTACGCAGTTATCTTTGATACACAGACGGCTATGTAGCTAGTTAAGAAGAAATTGCTAAGGTTGGACAAATTAAATCGTTGTACTATAATGAGATGTAATGAAAAGTTATAAAAGTTATACTACCTGCAGAGCGAATGCAGAGCGAATGCAAATGCGACCGCTCGCCCCAGACCGGATGTACATGATGTATATGATATGGAGGTTAAACTCCCAGCTAACAAGCACTGCTTCATGTCCGTAGCGATCGTGACCTTCCAGTTCGTTGTCCTATCACCAACCATTTGACCTCTGACCTTCTCCGTAGCCGATGGCTGATTTAAAAAACGTCCTTGTGACGAGTTACGTGTAGCACATGTTCATGATGAAAAACCTCATTTGAGCCTGGTTCTGGTTATAGGCCGAAGAAAATCAAACCTAGCTCATTCTTCTCCCTCCCTTGGTTGGCTTGTCATTGTCTAACCCGGAGGGCACTGGGAGAGATGTGCATCGTTGCTGAATTTATCGGCCAGAGGAATGTGCTCCTGTTTAATCTCCTGAGACCCATGCAAGCTGCCTATATGTGTGTTTGTTTGTTCGAGCATGTGTTTATATTTGTGTGTTTGTTTGTGCGTGTGTCTGCATGTGTGCCTGTTTGCGTGTATACAAACAAGCGTGTGTTTACACACTTACAAGAGAGATCTCCTTCTCAATGTGACGTCCTGATAAAAATACGTGTGTACGTAACATGCATATGCGTATGTGTGTGTGTGTGTTTGTGTACGTGCGTGTAAATTATGCTATTGCACGCACGCATGTGTGTGTGTGTGTGTGTGTGTGTGTGTGTGTGTGTGTGTGCGTAGCGCCACAGTCCTATAACACGGTTGAAGCCTAATCTCCCTGATACCACCATACATATAAGATAATGCTGGTGAGCTTTAAATGCCTCCGGGCTTATCATCCTCACGTTGCTTTCACTCGCAATGGCCTTTTGTTGAGTCCCTCCCTCACATTCACACATACAGATGCGCACACACACACACACACACACTGTAGCTGTTACTAGCTGTCATATGTGTTGAGTCTCTGTAACAACAACAACAAACATGTATTCAGAATGACTAATGTATTCAGCAGTGCCTCAACAGGATTACTCATATGTCACTACCTGCAGGGCAGGCGATGTGCTGCTGTGCTGCTCTGTTCTAGTATTCGGTGTGTGTCTCACTTGTGAAGTAAAGGCAGAAGTTGAGGATTACAGCTGCTGATGTGCTAAGTGATAATTGTTGTATGTTGATCCTGTTTGATTATTTACTTATTTGCTTAGTGGGTAGAAAATAATAACATGTGGGGAGGATGGGAGGAGAGGGAGTCGACAAACCAAATCTCTTACTCACTTTGCACATTCTGACTTGCTAAATTCCACACACGCACGCACGCACGCACGCTCGCTCGCCCGCCCACACACACACACACACACACACACACACACACACACACACACACACACACACACACACACACACACACACACACACACACACACACACACACACTGCTGTTATTTTGCCTCAGACACAAACTGACAAACAAGGCTGCATCCCCCCGGGCTTCCTGCTCTTCCAAACCTTCACCTTCTCACTGAATGATATACACCTGAGAAGAGTGGGTGCCAGGAAGAAGGATCCTGTCAACGTCTGTCAGGTAAACGTCCTCCTGTGACTAAAAGGTCACGCTCAGGTGCTTTCACACATAAATTCCCTCAAATCACTGAAACAAACGCACACACACGCACGCCTACGCGTGAACACACACAAAACTACACATGCATACATACCTACACACACATGCAACTCCACATACACACGCGCAGGTCTGTAGAAGCCCACGCAAGCATACATTCATGAAATTCGCAAGCTGCTGTAAAAGGCTTGCAGACCTGGCTGCTTTTCCTCCCCAATAAGCATTTCCCTTATTCCATCTTTAAATAGGAGGCAGATACTAGTCACTCTTCATGTTTCATTTGGCTTCCTATGCACTGTAGTACAAGTAGAAATGCCTTAAAGGGGAAGGATACTTTTTGTACCCTCAGCACTGACTCATTACTGTATCTACACTGCCAACACCTTTAAAACATATTCATTTACATAATATTATAATATACTCTGCCTATTTTTTTTTTTACAGTGCCCCTCAATAAAGGGAAAAGAGGACCTGAATCCAGACGCTTTAGTGGGCCCCTGGTATTTTGAAGCGCCATCAGGAGCACATGGTTACTCCAGTCAAGACTGTAATTCATCTTGATTGGATATTTCAAAGTTTAGTGGGCCTGAAATCCTTGAGTTTTAAGAGCCGCTCAGGACCTAGAGATGTGAACTGTGGTTTATTAAAATGGCCTTGAGTGCAGCTTGATAATGAGATCATACAGAATTACCTTTAGTGAAATTGATTGGAGGTAAACCACAGATACTCTGACAACAGTGGGGGTGGTATTCACTCTCTTAGAGCAACCTCATATACTGTATTTGTTTAGTATTCCTGTATTCCTGCCATTCCCGTGGAGCGCCAGGACCTCCGGGAGGTGTTCAGTAAGGCCCAGGCCACTTCACTGCCGCCACACCGACAATATGACTGCGGGATTGACCTTCTCCCAGGCATCACACCGCCCCGGGGACGACTGTACTCTGTGTCGGGTCTGGAGACCAAGGCTATGGAGACCTACATTGAGGACTCCCTAGCTGCAGGGTTCATCTGTCCTTCTGCCTCCCACGCCGGCGCAGGGTTCTTCTTGTGGAGAAGAAGGACAAAACCCTGCACCGGTGCATCGAATACCGGGGTCTCAACGACATCACGGTGAAGAACCGCTACCTCTCATCCCCTCGGCCTTCGAGCCGCTCGAGGAGGCCACCGTGTTCTCCAAGCTGGACCTATGGAACGCTTACCACCTGGTGCGGATACGGGAAGGGGACGAGTGGAAGACTTCCTTCAACATGGCCAGCGGTCACTACAAGTATCTGGTCATGCCATTTGGCCTTACCACCGCCCCTGCTGTGTTCCAGGCTCTGGTTAATGATGTTCTCCGCGACATGTTGAACCGGTTCATCTTCGTCTACCTTGATGACATCCTCGTCTTCTCCCGCTCCACCCAAGAACACTTGCTCCATGGCCGACAGGTTCTCCAACGCCTGCTAGAGAACCAGCTTTTTGTAAAAGCAGAGAAGAGCAAATTCCATCGCTCCACCATCCCCTTTCTGGGTTACATCATCGCTGCAGGGAGTGTACAGATGGATCCCAGGGAAGGTGAGAGCGGTGGTGGATTGGCCCCAGCCTACGTCCAGAGGAGCCTACCTCTGCCTGTGCCTGTCCCTCACCGTCCCTGGTCTCACATTTCCCTGGACTTTGTCATGGGTTTCCCCCTGTCTGATGGCAACACCCCCATCCTAACCGTATTGGATCGCTTTTCCAAAGCCGCCCACTTCATTCCTCTTCCCAAGCTACCCTCTGACAAAGAGACGGCACTGCTTATGGTGCAGCGCTTCTTGCAGATCCAAGGACTGTCAGTAGACATGGTCTCCGACCGGGGTCCTCAGTGTGTTGAGTGTTCCCTGGGGTATCAGATCCCGCCCTTCCCTAAGCAAGAAGAGGAGGTTGGCATGTTTGTCCGCCGCTGTCATCGTACCTGGAGGAGAGCACGGTCGCCACTCCTCAAGACCACCTCCAGGTATCATTGACAAGCAGCTCCCTGATACCATCTCAGGCAGAAGGTATGACTGTCCACCCGGGATCTGCCCCTCTGGGTGGAATCCCGCAAACTATCCCCCCGGTTTATCAGCCTTTTTTCCATCTCCAAGGTCTTTAGCCCCTCTGCTGTTCGTCTTCTGTTGCCCCGTACCCTCCATATACATTCCACCTTTCATGTGTCCAGAGCTAAACCCATGTCTCACAGCCCTTTGTCTCCTGTTTCCAGGACCCTGAGACTGTCTGCCATTCTGGACCTTTTGAACCCTCTCTGGATTACTGAACGCTTCCTGCCTTTGACCTGTCTTTGTCTGCCTCTGTACTAGAAATAAACTTTTGTTTCTTCGACACTGTCTGTATCTGGGTCATACCTGAAACCTGATAGTAATTGTCTGCATAATTTTCAATATGTATACCCCATATATATTTTTTTGTATATACAGTACCAGTCAAAAGTTTGGACATACCTACTCAATCCAGGGTTTTTCTTTATTTTTAGTATTTTCTACATTGTAGAATAATAGTGAAGACCTCAAAACTATTAAATAACACATATGGAATCATGTAGTAACCAAAAAAGTGTTAAACAAATCAATTTGAGATTCTTCAAAGTAGACAGCTTTGCACACATTTGCAAAGTATTCAGACCCCTTGACTTTTTCCACATGTTGTTGTGTTACAGCCTTATTCTAAAATGGATTAGATTGATGAAGAAATGAACAATCTACACATAATACCCCATAATGACAAAGCAAAAAAGTTTTGCACATTTATATACAGATATATATATATATATAAAATAAATATCACATTTACATAAGTATTCAACCCCTTTACTCAGTACTTTATTAAAGCATGTTTGGCAGCAATTACAGCCTCTAAGTCTTCTTGAGTATGACGCTACAAGCTTGGCACACCTGTATTTGGGGAGTTTCTCCCAT
Source organism: Salvelinus fontinalis (assembly GCF_029448725.1). Classification (NCBI taxonomy): domain Eukaryota; kingdom Metazoa; phylum Chordata; class Actinopteri; order Salmoniformes; family Salmonidae; genus Salvelinus; species Salvelinus fontinalis. Next base: position 5,907,710 of record NC_074698.1, read on the forward strand.
TCTTCTCTGCAGATCCTCTCAAGCTCTGTAAGGTTCGATGGGGAGTGTCACTGCACAGCTATTTTCAGGTCTCCAGAGATGTTCGATTGGGTTCAAGTCCGGGCTCTGTCATGGCCACTCAAGGATAATCAGAGGCTTGTCCCGAAGCCACTCCTGTGTTGTCTTGGCTGTGAGTTTAAGGTTGTTGTTCTGTTGCAAGGTGAACCTTTGCCCCAGTCTGAGGTCCTGAGCGCTCTGGAGCAGGTTTTCATCAATGATATCTCTGAACTTTTTTGCCTGAATGCCAAGCCTCATGTCTGGAGGAAACCAGGCACCATCCTTACAGTGACACATGGTGGTGGCAGCATCATGCTGTGGGGATATTATTTAGCGGCAGGGACTGGAAGACTAGTTAAGATTGAGGCAAAGATGAACGGAGCAGTACAGAGAGATCCTCCGGACCTCCGACTAGGGTGAAGGCTCACCTTCCAATAGGACAATGACTCTAAACTCACAGCCAAGACAACGCAGGAGTGGTTTCGGGACAAGTCTCTGAATGTCCTTGAGTGGCCCAGCCAGAGCCCTGACTTGAACCCGATCAAACATCTCTGGAGAGACATGAAAATAGCTGTGCAGCAACGTTCCCCATCCAACCTGACAGAGCTTGAGAGGATCTGCATAGGTGTGCCAAGGTGTGCCAAGCTTGTAGCGTCATACCCAAGAAGACTCAAGGCTGTAATCGCTGCCAAAGGCGCTTCAACAAAGTACTGAGTAAAGGGTATGAATAGTTATGTAAATGTGATGTTTCTGTTTTTTATTTTTAATATTATTTCTATTTATTTCTAAAAACCCGTTTTTACTTTATCATTATGGGGTATTGTGTGTAGAAACAATTTAATCAATTTTAAAATAAAGCTGTAACCGAACACAATGCGGGAAAAGTCAATGGGTCTGAATACTTTCCAAAGGTACTGTATATATATATATATATATATATATATATATATATATATATATATACACACACACACACACACACACACACACATTAAAAAAAAAAATATATATATAGGGGGATTGGAAATGATTCAGCCAATTATATATACAGTATATAGTCATAGTATTGATACATTGCACAACCTCCCTTAGAATGGAGGTAATATACAGCATCAGACTGTAGCCTATATTACTCTGTTCCTGTTCTACTGCAGACTTCTTTAAACCTCTTCCATCTCCACACAGGGTCTGAAAGGAGTGTAGCTGTCAGATCCTTCTCAGGATGAAGGGAGAGTTGACACAGCGAACATGCACTGTTCACTGTAAAGTGTCAGACCTCTATGATGGGTGACTGCTGCGTCTCATGGCGGGGTGCCAATACCTGATTGATGTCGGATTCAGAGAGTGCTCAACACTGCGGTGACTTCCACTTGAAAACCCCATGCGTTAACTTACGCTAATTCAAAGCAAGTAAATACAATTAACTGTGATGTTATATTATATTAGAAATCATTGGAGAGAAAAAAAAGGGAGTTCTTGCCAAGCAGGTGCTTGCTTATGCACGAGGTAGGGAAATACTGTTCGATTTCACTCCAGCCTAGCTCATCTGCACATTCTCATTTTGGTCAGCTGGTTGTTTGAGGTCTTGTATGGTGTCTTCTTTCTTACGGGAAATAAATGAAGTATTTGTGTCATTGCATTTTGTATCAAAAAGTAAGCTGGCCCTCTTTGAAGTCTCGTAGATCAATGTATTGTACTCTTTTTGTCCGCCATACCGTACCTCATTGTTAACCTTCAGGCGTATAAGTTACCAGACCCCGGACTCAGGAAATGCTGACCCTGGAGATCCCTTTAAACTCCACCCGCTTTGTGTTTTGTCGCGCCTATCATGTGGAATGATCTCTAATACGCCTTAAAGTTGGTGGAGTTGGTGTCTATAGGGCAATTCAGGTGGATGTTGCAGAGCCTTCAACTGAAGAATATGTTTGTTTCATGTGATTGTGTTTTGCTTTTCATGTTTTGTGAAAGAGACCGCGGTCTCAGCATGACTCCCTGCTTAAATAAAGGTTAAATATATCTCATATGGTGCCAAGCATAGAAATCAATCTAATCACGACTTGTCAGTTCAAGGTTAGGAGGACCTTCTATGAGACATGGTGCAGGTATTAACAGAATTAACAAAGAGAATCCCCAGGAGAATCACGGTTTTACTACAAGTACGTCTGGGACAGGTAATGAGTGCCCTTGGGGCGGATCATGAATAAAATATCTGTTTGGACTCTTTTTCCTGACATTCCTGTCAATCTCCACAACAAAAGATCTGTTTGATGAGTGTGTGTGTGTGTGTGTGTGTGTGTGTGTGTGTGTGTGTGTGTGTGTGTGTGCGTGTGACAATGTGACACTGCTGTCTTCATTAAAGGCTACATATTAACTTGTGACAGGAGTCACAGACGATAGTATATCACGCCTGACAGGAGAAGAGTGCAATTGAGGTTCGTAATTTGAGGCGTTCCTGCATGTGAGCGTTCCTGCATTTGCAGGAACTCCTCTTTCTACTTCTATTGGTTCACTTTTAAGTTAGGACAGGCAAGGGGCCACCCAGTACAGTAGGTGGCGTTAATGGACAATAGCGTTGGATGCCAGCCGCCGATAAACCCCACAGAAGAAGGGGAGAAGGGGTGGGGGCGACATCGGTAACTAGGTAGTCGTAAACCGGTAGACAGTGTCCTTCACCCCGCCTGTCGGGGGACTGTTATCACGCAGGTCTGTTAACGACGGTGAGGGCAGGTTTTGGCAGGTGGGAGCGAATGACACTGCGTGCTAGCTTAACCAGCTAGTCCTAAGGAGGACTCTGGTACACAGCAGGCGGGAGGCGGGGGTGACACCGTGAGCTACAACCGGAGCGAAAGACACTGTCTGCGACTAGCTAGCAAGGAGAATTCCGGTAGGCAGGGGGGATAGTACTTTTATTTCCCTTCCTATAGGGTGCTCGAGGGGGGGGCGTTCATGCAGGAACCAATGGGGTGCTCGGGGGGGGGGGGGGGGTGTTCATGAGGAAACCAATGGGATGTTCGAGGGGAGGCGGTCCTGCAGATGCATGAATGCCCACATGCAGAAATGCCCCGAATTGCGGGCTGCAGTTGTATGCAATTGCCTGACAGGGGTGACATGATGTTTTTTCCAAGCCATTAGCCAATTACCAAATCGACTGAACAAACCGCAGATAATTGTCATTGCTTTAGAATGAAAACCAGAGGGGTATACTACAAAGTAAGCTAAATCTACTCAGGGTTTTCTAGCCAGCTTCCGTTAGCTTCACATTCTAGCTCAGGCTTCATCCGTACTCCGATTGCTCGTCCGCCTGCTGCTCTAGCAGGCTTGTAACTACGCGTGCATGTCGCACGTGGCTAGTCGAACGCGGAAACAATGCTGAAACATCAACCCATGGGAAGTCAGTGCCACATTTCAATTTGTCCCAAAATCTAAAAGAAACAAAATGTATCTTGCAAATTCAGCAGGCTATGCAAAAAAAACATATTTGACAAATAAAATATTTAATATTCGTCTTCCTGAAATGAAGAGGATGATGACAAAATCTTTGCAATAGGAAGGGAATCTGCCCTGAGTTGGCCTGCCTGGGAGCAGGTTAGTTCTGAAGGATTTGTTGCCATATACATTTTCCTGGCTAAAATGTGATCCACTTTCGTGGTACCGGTTATCCTGAGTTGAACTCAGAGTTGTACAAAGTTACCTTGGTAACTCCTCAAACCTGATTCGTAGTTGTCATGGCCCGTCAAAGGAAGTGGACCAAGGTGCAGCGTGGTAAGCGTACATTTTCCTTTTTATTAAAATGTCGCCAACAAAACAACAAACGAAAGAAACAACCGTGGGTCTGGGTGGGCATCTATCTGTGGTGGCGGCTCAGGTGCGGGATGCAGACCCCGCTCCACCTCTGGCTCACCCCACTTTGATGGCACCTCTGGTGCAGGGACCCTCGTCGCCGACCCCAGACTGGAGACCGTCGCTGAAGGCTCCGGATTGGAGACCGTCGCTGGAGGCTCCGGACTGGAGACCGTCGCTGGAGGCTCCGGGCTGGAGGCCATTGCTGGAGGCGTCGTGCCATGACTCCTCGCTGGAGGCTTCGTGCCATGGATCATCACTGGAGGCTTCTTGCCATGGATCCTCACTGGAGGCTTCGTGCCATGGATCATCACTGGAGTGAGGAGATGTATGGGCAGTCTGGTACGTGGAGCTGCCACAGGGCTCACCAGGCTGGGGAGACATACAGGAGGCCTGGTTCTGGCAGCAGGCACAAGACTCACCAGGCTGGGGAGACATACTGGAGGCTTGGTTCTTGGCGCTGGCACCGGATACACTGGGCTGTGGAGGCACACTGGAGGTCTCGAGCGCAAAGCTGGCACTATCCGTTCTGGCTGGATGCCCACTTCCACCCGGCAAATGCGGGATGCTGGCAAAGAGCACACCGGCCTGTGAATGCTCACTCGAGACACCGTGCGCATCGCCCCAAAACACGGTGCCTGACCAGTCACATGCGCCCCACGGTAAGCACGGGAGTTGGCTCAGGTCTAAACTCCGACGCCGCCAATCTCCCAGTGTGCCCCCCCCCCTCTCGGGCTTCCGTGACCGGGTCTTGTCCCCTGCCATTCTCTCCTCCCCGGTCCAGCTCGTCCTCCAGGTTGGCGCACGCTGCTTGGTCCCTTGGTGGTGGGTAGTTCTGTCACGGCCGTCAAAGGAAGTGGACCAAGCGTACATTTTCCTTTTTATTAAAATGTCACCAACTAAACAACAAACGAAAGAAACAACCGTGAAGCTTACAGGGCTAAGTGCCACAAACAAAGTTAACTTCCCACCCTGAAAGGAGGGAAAAGGGCTACCTAAGTATGGTTCCCAATCAGAGACAAAGATAGACAGCTGTACCTGATTGAGAATCATACCCGGCCAAAACATAGAAATAAAGAAACATAGAAAACAAAACATAGAATGCCCACCCCAAATCACACCCTGACCAAACCAAATAGAGACATAAAAAGGCTCTCTAAGGTCAGGGTGTGACAGTAGTATTAAAGCCCTGGTGTATGTTAGACTGACCTTGAGTCCCCATAGTCCCTATTGTTTTGAGTTGAGTGTACAGTAGAGCGTGAAACAAAACAAATTTTGTGGAAGAAATCATTGTCGGGTTTGGGGATTTATGAGACAAAGTTATCGTTATTTTGCATTTTTACCAGATAAGTTGACAGAGAACACATTCAAGAGATGCATAATGCATCCTGTAGAGTTCTGACTGACAAGTAACAGGAACATAATGGGTGATGATATCACCCTGCACTTGGCCCACCGACACAGGATACATGGTGGATTCATTACCCATGGTCCTTCATTGATTAGGCTCAAGGGAACCAGCCTCCCAGGTTCCAAGTCTTAGGACCAGGATGTTGTGGACACTTATCTGGCTAAACAGGAAGTGGATTTTAATCCAGATTTAATGACTCTCAGGTTAAGAGGCACGGTAATCGTGGAGGGGCTTTTCGACATCCTAGGGGAGATATACGTAGGTTAATGTGTTGTATATTGAATGGGAGGAGATTATCACCCCTATGCCTGTTCAAAATCTTTCTGTGTAGTCTCTTGGTGCTTGTTATGATATACCTTTTATGATGCTATTATTGACTACACTCTCTTTCTCTCCTGTACGATTCACACAGCGGTGCAGTTGGAGGCATGTGCACACACACACTCACACACCAATTTTTGCCAGATGTTTATGGAAAACCTCTCTCACGGTAGCTGTCGTTTCTGGCTGGAGAACCCGCAACCTGTTCAGCAGCTGTTCTGATGGACTGGTGATGCGGCTGCTCCCCAACACCGCTGCCATTTGAACTGTCCAACCCTAGCTCTACCCCCTTCCCCTCCACCACCCAGGCACTGTCCCTTCCCTGGGCACGAGACCGGAAGAACCAGCAGCTGCCTGGGATCCGGCCATGGAGGGCTGCCCATTGTCCAGCTCAGAGAGGCTACACTGAGAACAGGCTTTGTGTTCCCAGGCAGATGGATAGCTGGCTGGATGTTGACTATGAGCCCTCCACTGTTCACCATCCACCAACAACCCCCTGACCCCCCTCCACTACCCTACACAACAGGGCCTGTTTAATCACAGTGGCTGGTTTTTGTCTGGCTCACCATAAAGTCTGTGCGTGTGTGACGGATGGAGGTGAGGGACGATTGGGACAGAGGGGGGTTGATTAGCGTCTTGGACAATGTCCCCTTACACACACTTCTCACTCACAGCACCAGACCCAGTCTTTTAGAATGCAGCTCATAGACAGACAGACAGACAGACAGAGACAGACAGAGACAGAGACAGAGACAGAGACAGAGACAGAGACAGAGACAGAGACAGAGACAGAGACAGACAGACAGACAGACAGACAGACAGACAGACAGACAAACACAGACAGACAAACACAGACACACACAAACACACACTCAAAACAGAGCATAGCCAATGTGTTTTGTCAGGCTGGAAACATTTCAGTCACAATGGGACTGAAGCAGAAAATTATACACAGGGGAATGAAGGCTTTCTTGACACAATATAGAGCATATGGACACGATACTGCTGCCTCATGCCATGATGCACTCTGTGTTCTTGTTGTTGTAGTGAACACAGGCCTCAAGATGTAATGCAAAACAAATTATTTTCACATTTCGATTGAAGATGATTGTTTGGATAGCCCTTCAAACACATGCTGACAATTTGATTCATCACCATGGCTACACATGAAGTCTTAAGATTTCATTTGTATTTCTTAAATTATACACTATAAGGAATGGGGGATAATGGATATTTTTTGTGCTGCAGTACAGTACAGTAGGAGCTTTTGCCCACTCTCCATGGCTGTTTGAGAGGGCGTGTGCATGAAAACATTGCATTAGGGTTGAAAAGATGTGCCGCCTCCACCCAAACACATTTCACAGAGTGTAATGTCAGAGTGCTCCCAGCGAAGCCCACTGCGTCCATCAGAGAGAGTCATGATTATCACGGGAAATGTGTCATGACATGCTGTGCCATGCAGTCAGTGCTCTCTGATTTAAAGCCATCAGAAACAGAGAGGCTGAGTGGATGTGCTTGGAACCACAGCCTCTATTCCGACACACACATAAGCAACACAGACACACACATGCACGCACACGTACTAGCACCTAATTCTCTAACATACATCAACGCTCACACATACAACACACTCACATATTCATGCTTTCAAACATAAGCCATCAACTGTCACATTGCAGCCAGTTCGCTCAAGATTCACTTCAAAATTGTACGTCCATGCACGTCCCGAGGACGTCACGAGATGCCTTCAAAACTTGCCGCTAGTGGCAAGATTGAGCGTTATTACCATCAAGTAGGCTTGGGTATTGCTATGGCATTATGGAAGGGAATGGCGGATGGGCGCAAGCCGCAAGCTCCGGCTCCGAGGGTCGCGTATTCAATCCCAGCGGTAGACGCTCATTCTTTTTATAAATGTTTACCCTATTCCAAACCTTAACCTTTAACTTAACCATTCAGAATGAATGAAGGGGGAGCCGTAGCAGGGGGAGCAACCCAGTAATTCATGTTTCACTAGAGCAACTTCGAAATTTGACGTTCGGAGAAACGTGTAACAATTTCAGAATCTGAAGTCAAATTGGTCAACCGTGAGATCTTTTTGCACACTCACTCACATGCTCGCAGATATATATTCAAAGCACCAACTTAACCTCAAATGCAACTCACATGCAACTCAAATAGACACACACACACAGCAAAACAAAATTGGTTCTATGAAAGTTCCTAGAACATTTGTTAGGTTGCGGCAAATGTTCTCATAACACAAAAACTGTCCGGTTGTGCTGATGATTGTATGAAACATTCACCTGACATTGAAACGTTCCCAGAACATATTTAGTCTGTTCTTCGAAAGGTTCCCAGAATGTTTCATTGTGTTATGGAAAAAGTCTGGTGGGAACATTGTGGGGACATCACAAAAGATATCTTCCCGAAACATAAAAACTGTCCAGATGTGCGGAGGATGATACAATGTTTCTTTTAGGTTGCAGAAAACATTAACCTGATGTTGCAAGAACCACATTTTGTATGTTCTTTAAAAGTGATTAGAACATTTCTTTAGGTTTTGGGAACATTGCAGGGATATGACATGAGATAGGTTCTCAAAATACAAAATCTGTCCAAAATCTGTTGATGACATTCTTACAATGTTTGTATCAGGGTGCACACAACATTCCCTCAATGTTCTTTGAATGTTATTCCTATGTCCCCAGAATGATAAAATAACGTTTTTAACAGTCCATGGAGGTGTATTTCATGTGGTAGTGTTATCTTACTGTTGAGGAAGTTAGTTGTACAACAATCCACGTAGAAACACATATGGCAAATATAGCTGTGAGTAGCAATGAACAGGGTTCACAGGATGACAGAAAGGACACAAGATCAGTTGGATTACAAAGCAAGCACTCTATCATGTAGGAACTAGCTTTCTTTATGTGCAATCATGAGATAAAAATACAACATCTGGAGTTAGTCTGATGTGTGGTTCATGAGGAGAAGATGTTGCAGATGATTTTGAGCATTAGCATTACATATGCTAAGAAGGACTTGCTAATAATTTCCTTGTTCTTTGAGATATTAATACCAAATTCAGTGTGGTTCATCTTAGGGTAGTCCATGACAGTGATGACATGTTTCAATTTGATAGGCCACTGTGGAGTGGATTTACACTGGTTTAAATGGACACGTAAAATAAGATTTTAATTTGTAAATAACTCAACCATCTTTTGACCAATCCCTAGTTAGAGAAAAGCTAAGTTAAGACATGTACCATGGGCCTACATTCCACATTTTGTGTGATTTGGTTCTATTGTTCATGAGAAGAAGATTTTTATATTATTTTGCTGTGCATATTTCTGCATATTAGCTTATGTGTTAATATGCATCTACTGGTATAGTATGGCCATCTTTTAATGCATCATAGATATTTTCTCAAACTCTTTAGGGATTATTGTGATGAGTCCAAAGATCAAATTTGGAGTGAATTTGATTTTTTAGTCCATGAGAAGATTTAAAATTTATTTTAAGCATAAGTGTTACAAAAAAGTGAATTGTTAATAGTTTCCTTATTTTTTAAGATAATAATGCCAAACTTAACATAGTTCATCATGGCAATGTCTTTGATGACCCTAAAATGTTTCAAGTTGATGGGCCATTGAGAAGTGGATATACACATTTCTGAAATACATTGCTTCAGTTGTTGTTTAGCTAGCTAGCACATTTCAGCCATATTAGCATAGATGTGACATCAGTCAAAGCACCTTAAAACAAGACATGGTATCAATAACAAGATAAAACTAGCTGAAATGAGCCACCTACGATTCCCCGCATGGCAGCTTCTTGTCACTGTTGCTAGCAATCTGCCCATCCAGAATCACAACGTACGGCCTTCTGCATATCATTTCCGTGACGTTGTCAGCTAACCCGTCTACGCTCCAACATTTTCTTGCAGAAGTATGTTCAGGTAATGTTATTGGAACCATCATGTCGTAACGTAACGCTATAACTTTATAAGACCATTGTAGGAATATTCCCTGCTTGTTACTATGGGTGTTTTGAATAACATATCCATCAACATTAGCAGAACATTCCCGTAATGTTTCCTCAGGACCATTTCTGTTGTTCCCACATTTTGTTGCAGCAGTATGTTTGGAGAACATTACCGGAACATTGTGTTCCCTTTCTCTGACAACCTCATGAGAACCTCAGGGGAATGTTCTGTGGTAGTTTTTATGATTTTATGAACATCATTTTCGGGAATGTTAGGAGAATATTCCAAGGATATTTCACTTCAAACATTTTCTTTGGAAAACATATTTGGCGATCAAAAACATTCTTTGAATGTTTGTGGGACGCTATCATCCATGTGTCAGCTCAAAACCTAACTATAACTTGGGAATGTTAGCTAATGTTCTGGGAATGTAGCTGGTTGCTGGGCACAGACTGGACTATGAACACACACCTCTTCCCCTATCAAATGAAATTAAATCACATTTTATCGGTTGTATGCACGTTTGGCAGATGTTATTGCGAGTGCAGCGAGTGTAGCTCCCAACAGCGCAGTATTATCTAACAGTACACACAAATCGAAAAGTAAAAGAATGGAATGAAGAAATATTAAGACGAGCACTGTCGGAGTCTGAAGCATATGGGATGTATAGACGTTATGGACAGTATGTGGATAGAATATGTAGCATATCTGAAGAATACGTAGGATAGAATAGTATTTGTACAGCAATAGTTGAAGAGGGTGGCCTTGACTAGAATACAGTATATCTGCCACCCCTCCAGCTGATACCCCCTCCACTTTCTGTTGCAGACTGACAACTGGACTCATCTGCCTGGCAGGAAAATCCACCCTAAGACAGAGAGGTATATGAGAGAGATCAATAGAGGGAGAGATATGGATAAATGGAGAGGGAGAGGGAGAGGGAGAGGGAGAGGGAGAGAGAGAGAGAGAGAGAGAGAGAGAGGAGTATGGGAATAATGAATAGCACAAAGAGGTAAAGTAAGTGTATCAGAGTGAGAGAGAGAGATGGAGGGAGAGAGAAAAAGGAATGAGACAAACAATAATTATTCTAATGGGAGGAAAGAGGGCCAGCCAAAGTACAGCACCAGCAGTGGAATATGTGTATGCCTGCCACTGCCTGGGGGGTTTCTGGGTTCACTGTGACAGTGCAGCAGTCCTGACAAGGGGAAGAATGGGCGCAAACAGGAATGACAAAATGAGGTGGATGGGCCAAGGCTAGGTGAAACAACAAGGCCACATTTCTATAGAAACATGAACAGGTATCCATGTGCAAAGAAACAGGGAAAAGGGTCAGACAGACAGACAGACAGACAGACAGACAGACAGACAGACAGACAGACAGACAGACAGACAGACAGACAGACAGACAGACAGACAGACAGACAGACAGACAGACAGGACATACAAGGAGACAGAGAAACAACCAACACCCAGACGGACATATTGACCAACAGATAGTGGAGGCAGACAAAAAAGTGGCAGACGGATGGACTGCTAGGCATGAACAGATACAGACAAAGAAGACAGCCAGAAAGACAGAGACAGCCTTGAGTATAATACACCCTCTACAGAATGTTAGGATCAAGGAACAGCATTTCAAGCACGATACAACAACTTGGTAGCAGTCTAACTATCCCTCTGTATAGTTTCATTTACTCTGTCAGCTAAATGCAATCTTCAAAGCGCATCAAATCACTGGTGTGAAGAAGGCTGAACGCTGAGCCGTGATTATAGTTGTAGAAGGGAAATGAAGTCCCCTAGAGTGAGATGCAGTAGAATCACTCTACCAAGCTCAATGCAGTGCATTCTGTATTCAATGCATAGTCAATCCATATGATACCCATCTGATCTTAGGCCACTCTAGCGGGACCTGATGTGGCGACTCAACTGTCTGTCAGTGAACAGCTAAACAATGTGCGATTCTCATATTATTATTTACAAAGCCTCTAAAACATGCGATACTCTTGCATGGTGGTTTACTATTTTTTTTATTTAACCTTTGTTTATCAGACTAAAGCTTACTGGGACTTTTAGTCGTCTGACGTTGAGTAATTACCAGACTGTTCAACTCAAGAGACAGAAACACAAACAGAAGAACAGATACGAGCAGGTCACAGATACCAACCTGCTCCTGATTGTTTGTTTCTGTCATTTACCGGAGGGAGAGAAGCGGCGGGAGGCTTTCTCAGTCTAAAAAGGCGGGGAAAGAACGTATACATAGACAAGAGGGTAACAACTTGACAAGTCGGCTGTATAGAAGCCTCGGGAAACTGACAGAGATGTGATGTTTTGACATCAGTCTGTATCAATAACAGTATCTCCACCTTTCAAGTCAACAGTAATGGTCCTAATCAGCGGAACTCATCTCTGTAGATGTCTAGTTATAGGATCTAGCTACCCCTGTCTATCTAGCAACATCGATTTTTATTGGAACAGATCAATGTAGCCATTTCTCTCAATCGTAAGAACTGGTCATAGCTCTAATGATGTCTTTATGTCAATACAATCTCACTTCCTGTCGATGTCTGTCTGTACGGCGCTGACCTCGGTTTCAAAACCAGGAACTTTTGGAGCGTATTAATATAAATATTATTTTCAATGAATAGAACCTACTTCTGCCTGGCAACCTTGCATGGTTTCTATAGTGAGAAAATAACTTATGTCACCTGTCTCAATTCCCTTGACAGTTATTATGAGAATACCTGACCTCCCAAAATACATGGCCTCTTTAAGGTTTGAATGAAAATGCTTGATCATACTGTGAACCCCACTCAAACCTTTGAGCCACATAGATAGATACATTCCTTTTTGGCCATTTAAAAACACAATACAACCACACACGTGGATAAAGCATTTAAAAACATCGAGGATGACACAAAACTAGTTTGGGAAACCTATTTCCATTGTGGTCCTCTAAATAAATGGTTATAAAATGTACAAACATACATATGGTAGTCCTAGGCTACACAGTAGACCTAGCCTACCTGGGTTACACATATAACACATACCAGAACAAAGGACAGGGCGACATTGTCATAGCCGTAGAGCAGGACTTCCTCAGTAAATCAGGGATCTCAAGCTTCTAAACTGAGTTCGATGATGGTTGATGACGGTGATGCCAGGTGATGCAGTTGGCTTGCCGGCTCTGACGTTATCCTCTGCCTCTCTGTAGCCTGTGATGCCAGGTGATGGAGTTGTCTTGCTAGCCCTGGTGTCATCCTCAGCTCAGCCTCTCTGTAGCCCTCTATTTTCAATCTATTTATAGTTTTCCAACCAGAAGTGGACCCCAGAGCATTTTCTATGAGAAGAACATTATTGAGTATGGAAAATGCCACCAAAAAAAGCGAAGGGAAATGCTCTTGCTCTTTTAACTAGGTGAGCTGCAGGCTTCTGGTGTTTGTGTTGCTGTTGCTATTATAATGTTTGTCATGTTCCAGGATAGAGCATGGTGTGGGCCGTGTGCCTGTTTGGGAAGCTTAGCTATCCTCGGGGAGAGGAGAACATTTGGAATACAGTCGACATTCTTAATGGGCCATTTATGAACTCCGGTACTCCCTTATGGCAGTTTATAAAGGTGAATTATTATGGCTCTGATAATGATGATGATTATTGGGGGAGGGTGATAATGTTGTTTGTATTACCTGAGGGGGCCCTAAGTCAGACACCGTCTTTCCAGGCCACTGGTCATAATCACACAGACGATGTTGGTTATTGATGGAGGAGAAAGTGAAGGAAAGAAAGAGAGCGTGAGAGAGAGAGAGAGATGTGAGAAAGACAGAATTCATGATCTTACCGGCCCATCTCCTCTGTAAACAATGATGTGATGTATTATTTGGGATATGGACGCTGCTAGGGCAGACAGTTCTCTACTCATACAATAAGTGCCACGCACATTCTTTCAGAGGAGATCATGAACTAGACCAGCACTCACACACCGTACACACATAGCTACACATCTGTAAACATACAGTAACAGTTAAAGGGTTTTTCTTTATTTTTACTATTTTCTACATTGTAGGATAATAGTGAAGACATCAAAACACATATATAATAATTTAGACACCAAAAAAGTCAAACAAATCCAAATATATTTTAGATTCTTCAAAGTAGCCACCCTTTGCCTTGATGAGAGCTTTGCACACTCTTGGCATTCTCTCAACCAACTTCACCTGGAATGCTTTTCCAACAGTCTTGGAGGAGTTCCTACATATGCTGAGCACTTGTTGACTGCTTTTCCTTCACACTGTGGTCCAACTCAGCCCAAATCATCTCAATTTGGTTGAGTTCTGGTAATTGTGGAGGCCAGATCTCCATCACTCCATCACTTCCCTTCTTGATCAAATAGTCCTTACACAGCCTGGAGGTGTGTTGGGTCATTGTCCTGTTGAAAAACAAATGATAGTCCCACTAAGCACCGACCAGATGGAATGGCGTATCGCTGCAGAATGCTGTGGTAGCCATGCTGGTTAAGTGTGCCTTGAATTCTAATAAATCACTGACAGTGTCACCAGCAAAGCACCTGCACACCATCACACCTCCTCCTCCATGCTTCACGGTAGGAACCACACATGCGGAGATCATCCGTTCACCTACTCTACTTCTCACAAAGACATGGCGATTGGAACCAAAAATCTCAAATTTTGACTCATCAGACCAAAGGACAGAATTCCACTGGTCTAATGTCCATTGCTCGTGTTTATTGGCCCAAGCAAGTCTCTCCCTCTCATTGGTGTCCTTTAGTAGTGGCCTCCTTGCAGCAATTCGACCATGAAGGACTGATTCATGCAGTCTCCTCTGAACAGTTCATGTTGAGATGTGTCTGTTACTTGAACTCTGAGGCATTTATTTGGGCTGCAATTTCTGAGGTGCAGTTAACTCTAATGACTAATGAACTTATCCTCTGCAGCAGAGGTAACTCTGGGTCTTCCGCTTGATGGTTTTTGCGACTGCACTTGAAGAAACTTTCAAGGTTCTTGACATTTTCCGGATTGACTGACCTTCATGGATTACAGTAATGATGGACTGTCGTTTCACTTTGCTTATTTGAACTGTTCTTGCCATAATATGGACTTGGTCTTTTACCAAATAGGGCTATCTTCTGTATACCCCCCTACCTTGTCATAAGAAGGAAAGAAATTACACAAATGAACTTTTAACAAGGCACACCTGTTAATTGAAATTAATTCATGAAGCCGGTTGAGAGAATACCAACAGTGTGCAAAGCTGTAATCAAGGCAAAGGGTGGCTACTTTGAAGAATCTCAAATATAAAATATATTTTGATAGGTTTAACACTTTTTTGGTTACTACATGATTCCAAATGTGTTATATCATAGTTTTGATGTCTTCACTATTATTCTACAATGTAGAAAATAGTCAAACCAAAGAAAAACCCTTGAATGAATAGGTGTGTCTAAACTTTTGACTGGTACTGTATAATCCCATTGTTCTCTTAATCATAATGATCAGTATTCTTCATACATAGGGGATAACAGTTGTGGTTATTGATGATGGCTATGTTATGTATTGCTGTTCAACAGTAGGCGACAGGCAGGCTGTAAAGTGCCATTCCACTATAGTACAGTGTGGGGAAAGACCTTTAGATTCCTTATGGGTGATTCACTGACATTATGACATTCCTGGACTCCCCTCACGGAACGTAAGCACAGTGAGTCCAGACTCAGAGTGACTAAATGGACAAGTCCCTAGAGTCTATCCCCCGGTAACACATCCACTCCACTTAAAACACTCCACTAATAAAACAAACATGGGCTTTAGTGCTTCAGGGGTTTAATGCTTACACACACAAACACGTGCACACGCACACACGGCACACACATACACGCACCGCACACACACACACACTCACACACACACTGGACTGGCAGTGGTGTTATTTCAGGCTGAGTGAGGGTGACATTTTGGCAGCATATTTGAAAATGCACTGTTACATAGCAAATATACTGTTTCGCAGCACAAGTTTAGAATGCATCAGTTCTGTAACTCAATTGGGCATCTTGCATCAGCACCATAAATTAATACATTATTGCCCCTGCATTAATTCCACTATAAGTGGAATTCTGAGTAGCATGGTCTCCTATACAGGAATCTAGCTAAACAATAATTATACAGTACATTGACATACAGACGTAGAATCTTAATTTGATCACTCTTTTGTTGCTGAGGATTTTTGTGCACGGCAGGAAATGCAAAGTTGTAGTGTTTTCAAGGTTTAAAGTGGCTTCTAAAGTTTGTAATTTCCACTTTAAAATGTCAGACTGGATGAAAAATGTATCGACCCCTACAAAAAAATGTCCATTAATAGTAATCCACATAATAATTCACATTTCCTTTTGCTGCAGGAATATTTTCCTGCTGTAGCAAACTGACTCTAATTAAGATCCTATATCTGTTTCAGAGCTCTTACTCTACAGTACTTAGACACACATGTTGCATTAGAACAGCCATTACTCATGTACTTTTTATATGTAGGTCTACTCTTTTATATGTACTCTATTATAGAGGGGTCACAGCACATGGACTAAAATATATAACCTTTTTCCATGAGCAAGGACATGGGGATGGAGATGGAATAAATGATTTAAGTGGCCTCATCCAGAAAGCGGCAAATTGGCCTTCAGAAGTGGCCCTAAGGTCAGTACCCTCTAATCAAGCCTATTGAAGGGGTAAGGATGTGGAGGAGTGGAAAAAGCCATTGAGTACCTCATCTGGTGGGTTGAGGGTGTCTGATGCATATACTGTACATGCAGGTTCTGATCACGCTATTCAATCACCACCATTTATACTATATCCTGTATAGAATTGAAACACAAAATTGATGATTCCTTTAGAAGTCTACCTCGGCCCATGATTGACTCATTTTAGTAGGGAAGCACATAGCCGTGGGAAGTAGGGGTAGTGAGGTTGCTGCAGTACCCGCATCCCCAAACATCTTCCAGCGGATATGGCAAGGCCCACATGGGCCACTTTACCCATCCACATAGATGGGAAAAGATAATATCCTGTTACAATTACAAAATACTTTAAAGACCAATGTATCATAATAAAATACAAAATACTTTTGCAAAGTATTGTAATTAATCAAAATACAGTAATTTGTTTGCAAGTATAATCCTTCACTACAACAACATTCTCAGTAATGGTAACAAACAACATTTTACTTGTTATGATTGCGATATGTGGTTGTTCATCTACCTGAGTTGAACTAACTGTAAGTTGCTCTGGATAAGAGTGTATGCTAAAATAAGCACTTGCAAAGCACACTGGATATGCCCCCCTAGGCACAACTATGACAACATAACCATCAAAAACAGATCACAACTCCTGCAGCTTGCAAATGTACATAGTCAATGGTAGGCTTCGAGGGGACTCCTATGGTAGGTACACCTATAGCTCATCTCTTGGCAGTAGTACTGTACAATAGATGACTTTATCACTGACCTCAACCCAGAGTCTCTCAGAGCGTTCACAGTCAGCCCACTGACACTCCTATCAGATCACAGCAAAATCACAGTCTACTTGAAGAGAGCAATACTCAATCAGGAGGCATCAAAGCCAAAGGAACTGAGTAATATTAAGAAATGCTATAGATGGAAGGAATGTAGGGTGAAACCTACCAAAAAACAATTAGGCACCAACAAATTCAAGCCCTTTTAGACAACTTCCTGGACAAAACATTCCGCTGTAACAGTGAAGGTGTAAACTTGGCAGTAGAAAATCTAAACAGTATATTTGACCTCTCAGCTTCCCTATCAAATCTAAACATTTCAAACAGAAACCCGAAGAAAATGAACAACAACAACAAACGGTTTGATGAAGAATGCAAAAACCTAAGAAAGAAATTGAGAAACCTGTCCAACCAATAACATAGAGACCCATAAAACCTGAGCCTACGCCTTCACTATGGTGAATCACTAAAACAATACAGAAATACACTATGGAAAAAGAAAAAACAGCACATCAGAAATCAGCTCAATGTAATTGAAGAATCCATAGACTCTAACAACTTCTGGGAAAATTGGAAAAACAACAACACAAATAATTATCTATCCAAAATTAAGATGTATGGGTAAACCACTTCTCCAATCTTTTTGGCTCTATTTTATCTTTATTTAACTAGGCAAGTCAGTTAATAACAAATTCTTATTTTCAATGACGGCCTAGTAACAGTGGGTTAACTGCCTTGCTCAGGGGCAGAATGACAGATTTTTACCTTGTCAGCTCGTTACTAGTCCAATGCTCTGTTCCTAGGCCGTCATTGTAAATAAGAATTTGTGCTTAACTGACTTTCCTGGTTAAATAAATATAATTCTCATGCTTTGTTGATTTAAAAAAAGCCTTTGACTCAATCTGGCATGGAGGTCTGCTATACAAATTGACGGAAAGTGGTGTTAGGGGAAAAACATACAACATTATAAAATCCATGTACACAAACAACAAATGTGTGGTTAAATTGGCAAAAAAACAACAAATGTGTGGTTAAAATTGGCAAAAAACACACATTTCTTCTCACAGGGCCGTGGGGTGAGACAGGGATGCAGCTTAAGCACCACCCTCTTCAACATATATATCAACAAATTGGTGAGGGCACTAGAACAGTCTGCAGCACCCGGCCTCACCCTACTAGAATCTGAAGTCAAATGTCTGCTGTTCTACTGATGATCTGGTGCTTCTGCCACCAACCAAGGAAGGCCTACAGCAACACCTAGCTCTTCTGCACAGATTCTGCCAGACCTGGGCCCTGACAGTAAATCTCAGTAAGACCAAAATAATGGTGTTCCAAAAAAGGTCCAGTCGCCAGGACCACAAATACAAATTCCATCTAGATACCTTGGCCTAAACATCAGCGCCACAGGTAACTTCCACAAAGCTGTGAACGATTTGAGAGACAAGGCAAGAAGGGCCTTCTGTGCCATCAAAAGGAACATAGAATTCGCCTTACCAATTAAGATCTGGCTAAAAATACTTGAATAAGTTATAGAACCTATTGCCCTTTATGGTTGTGAGTTCTGGGGTCTGCTCACAAACCAAGAATTCACAAAATGGGACAAACACCAAAATTGAGACTCTGCATGCAGAATTCTGCAAAAATATCCTCAATGTACAACGTAAAACACCAAATAATGCATGCAGAGCAGAATTAGGCCGATACGCGCTAATTATCAAAATCCAGAAAAGAGACTAAATTCTACAACCACCTAAAAGGAAGCGATTCCCAAACCTCCCATAACAAAGCCATCACCTACAGATAGATTAACCTGGAGAAGAGTCCCCTAAGCAAGGGGCTCTGGTCCTGGGGCTCTGTTCACAAATACATACAGACCCCACAGAGCCCCAGGACAGCAACACAATTAGACCCAACCAAATCATGAGAAAACAAAAAAGATAATTACTTGACACATTGGAAAGAATTAACAAAAAAACAGAGCAAACTAGAATGCTATTTGACCCTAAACAGAGAGTACACAGTGGCAGAATACCTGACCAGTGGCAGAATACCTGTGACTGACCCAAACTTAAGGAAAGCTTTGACAATGTACAGACTCAGTGAGCATAGCCTTGCTATTGAGAAAGGCCGCTGTAGGCCGACCTGGCTCTCAAGAGAAGACAGGCTGTGTGCACCACACTGCCCAGACAATTAGGTGGAAACTGAGCTGCACTTCCTAACCTCCTGCCAAGTGTATGACCATATTAGAGACACATATTTCCCTCAATACAGAGATACACAAAGAATTCAAAAACAAACCCAATTTTGATAAACTCCCATATCTACTGGGTGAAATACCACAGTGTGCCATCACAGCAGCAATAATTGTGACCTGTTGCCACAAGAAAAGGGCAACCAGTGAAAAACAAACACCGTTGTAAATACAACCCATATTTAGGTTTATTTATTTTCCCTTTTGTACTTAATAGCAGTTTCAGCCAATAATTTTTTTCAGATATTTTTTTTATACCTTAAGGGGTCTTATAGTTTAAAATCAAATAGCTAAATGGTCCTTGGTATGATCATCTTAAAACAATTCAATGTGTTATCTTAGAACCCCCACCCTCCCGTGGCTTAGACAGGGCTTAGACTCTAGAGCAGGGGTGGGCACTCCAAGTCCTCGAGGGCCTGATTGGTGTCACACTTTTTCTCCATCCCTAGCAAACACAGCTGATTAATCAAATTGCATTCTGAACTGAAGATCATGATTAGGTGATTATTGGAGTCAGGTGTGTTAGCTGGGGCTCGGGCAAATCTGTGACACCAATCAGGCCCTCAAGGACTGGAATTGCCCAGCCCTGCTCTAGGGGGATAATTATTAATGTAAAATAGAACTTACCCAGAACGTGGTTGCCATGTTCTCAGAATATAAGATATTAATGTTCTAGACACATTTCATAGTAACGTTGCAAGAACATTCATGTGTCCAGTTTTCTGAGGGTTAGGAGAATATTCCATCAATGTCCCACCAAACATATACGGAACATGGTTGCCATGTTCTCTGAATATAAGATATTAATGTTCTAGACACGTTTCAGGAATATTTCTGTGTATCAGTTGTCAGGATGGTCCCAAAGAAACGTTCTCCCCCAGAAAAGTTACATTACACATCACACCTTGTTACCGTGCCAATCAAGGCCCTGATTGGTGAACCACTGATCCATTCATAGCACTTTTTCTGTTGGCATGGTTAAGAACACTCACAAACAGTGCTTTTAACATAGTGTTTTCAATTTACATATTTGATTACATCATGCATGTTCTTTTAAATAGTAATTAATATTCAACATGTCCCTCACCTGGAATTTGAACTCACAACCTCTTGGTTCACGGTATTCTGATTTCGCCACTACGCTGCTGTCAGGAATCACTTAATATGAAAATTCTCATCATTGAATTGATTCTTATTTCATCAATTTAAGAGTTTTCTGAATAGTTGTCTAATGTTAGTGGGACATGTTAACCTGTTTTAATGAAACTCCTGAATCACTATGATATATAAAAAAAAGAATTCTTGAGTGTACTTTTAACAGAGCTGAGATTTATTTGAAAGTGCATTCACCCTATTGCTTACACCTATCACGTTGTTTCATCTACATACGTGAGAGGAGGGGTCAGGGTTTCTTCTGGACAGGGCCTAACTATACTGGCCCAATAAACACATGTCCTAGAAACATCACTTATTGGGACAGTGGTTAGGGTGTTCATCATTGGTGCTAGTGGCCTGGATTTGAGATCCTCTAGGGCCTACCCTAGTCTCACATTCTTGGCACTATATGTTAGTCATTATTTGGCAACAGTTACAACACACCTATCTGATCTAACAAAACATTTAAATGAGTTTCTAGCTTGGTGTCACGATCGTCTTGCTGTGAGAGATTGGACCAAGGCGCAGCGTGTGCAAAATACATCTTCTTTATTTTTAAGAAGAGAGCAAAATCAAACAAGAAACGAACAACTAATCACGAACTAACAAAACTGACGACCGTGAAGCTAATAATACAGATAGTGCTGACACAAACACTACACATAGACAATTACCCACAAACAGCTAAAGCCTATGGCTGCCTTAAATATGGCTCCCAATCAGAGACAACAATAACCAGCTGTCTCTGATTGAGAACCAATTCAGGCAACCATAGACTTTCCTAGACACCTATACTAAACACTAACCCATCTACTCTACTTAACCCCCTAAACCATACAACACCCTAGACAATACAAAAAACACACAAAGACAACCCACCCCAACTCACGCCCTGACCAACTAAATAAATAAAAGAAAAAGGAACAATAGGTCAGGAACGTGACACTAGGTCACCGCAGCACTATCATCCCAATCTCAAATAAGCTATTTAACAATTGGGAGTGAAAATTGGCGACTGTATGGCAAGAACCTAGTCTGCAAATTTACTGGCACCATTTTAGCTTGGTCTCAAAGCCTTATGCTCGCATAATAATTATGGGGGGGATTTCTCTTCTGTTTGTGCTCATATTAAATCTAAACAATAGAGAAACAGGGGATTCTTGATGCAGCAAAGGGACTCTTCTGCACAGTTTAAACCCACAAACCAGTGGTAGTGTGCCCGTTGTCATGCCACCCGGGTCTCCGTGGACACCGCAAGAGTCACTCATGCAGCCCCTTTCTATTATTTCCATTAAACTAAAGTTCTTAGATTTAATCCCAATTCAATGAGAGACAGCAATTCCCAGGGAACAGCAGCAGCCTACATCTCATGAAACAGAACTAATGTTTAGGAGGAGGCGTGGGGGACATTGTATGGGTGTATAACTGGAAATACCATACATTACGCATCAAAGCATCCATTATTCAGGATCACTTGTATAGTATAAAGCAATGAAAATAACTTGAATGCCTGTGTTAATCTGAAGCGTTATCATTCCTTGCCCTACACCAGTATAGATATTTAGTGAATGTATTGTACTTAAATACGTTCTTGGATTATATATATCTATTTTAGTTTTTTTTTTTGGGGGGGGGGGGGGGGTTGTCTCTCCATTTGTCTCAATAATAATGTTGTATCTCTTCTTCTCTCCCTCTTCCTCTCTCTCTCTCAGTCACTCACTCTTTCTGTCTTTCTCTCCTTATTCCTCTCTCACTGTTTAGCTTCATTATGCTTTATGGAGGTATTGCTCTCTTGCCGGCCAGTCACAAACCAATAAATTTTACAGCCTGTCCAATAGACTGTGGTAGGGGCTCCTTCGTCCTTGAGGTGAACTTAACCAGTGAGCATTTAATCACACACACACACACACACACACACACACACACACACACACACACACACACACACACACACACACACACACACACACACACACACACACACACACACACACACACACACACACACACACACAAAGAGAGAGCTAGCAGAAAGTGAACTTGGCAGTTACCCAAAAGCATTTTAGCTCTTCCCCATTACAATTTCCTACTTGTAATTTAAGTATATGAACAGTGTTTGCATGGATAAGCAGTATGCTCTGAGTCACTGTTACAGCTTAGGTGATAGACAGCTACTGATTGGCCACAGCAATGAGTAACTAGTACCATCCAGGTGTTGATTGGGTGGACAGTTCCTCGAGGCTTGCCAAGCAATGTGGCCAGTCACCCCTAACAGCATCTAAATATTGGAGCTGTCATGCAGGAAGAGGGATGTAATGTAACTATATGGCAGGCAGCTTGGAGGCATCCCTCAAAATTGACAGAAATGTGGGTGAGGCTTGGGTTGATAGGGGACGGGCTAGCCTCCAAGCGGGAGGGCCGAACATGAAGATGCAGCATCTTTGTAAGCTATAACTGTACATTAGAACTCTGTCATAATGTGTCTGTAATTTAAGAAACAAAGTTACTCTCTCTTCATAAATACATGTTCTCAGCTAATGAATAAAATAGCCATAATAACATTATTTCACCCCTCTAATGTGGTTTTCATGTGAGCCTAGAGTTAACATTGAATTTCCAGCCATGATTCTCAAATACATTTTGAATGGCTGTCGTCGGGTCAAATATCAATAATCCTTCTTTTTTTAGACACCCTCGGCGTGCTTCACGGAAGCGTTTCCAATCTTAAATGGTCCGCACGGGAGACAGTCGTTTTGTCGGACAAGGCCTCATCTGATTGGTGGATGGGGGGTTTTTGATATCTGACAGCATGCTAATGTTGAATAATAGATGTGCGTGAGCAAGAGCCAAGCTGCATTTAAAATCAATTATTCAAACTCCCTCCATGCTCTCCTCCTCCTTCTCCTCCTCTCACCCTCCCTTCCTCGTCCTCTTCTTCTCACCCTCCTCCCCTGTCCGCTCTATTATCCGCCACTTTATTTATTTAATTCTCAACACGTTTGTCGCGTGCTTCCGCGTGAGCGATAGCAGGGACTCGGCCCTGCGAAGAATTTGAATATGAGCTTTCTTATCGAACGATGAGGGAGCCTGTCATTATTTTCTCCCTTTCTCCTCCAGTTCGCCCCTGTCTCGCTTATCTGGGAGTCCCACACGCCGAACTGTGTGGACGTGCACTCTCTCCGAGACACGCTCGCACGGACTCTTCTGTCACCCTCTCCCTTTCTCTCCTTCTCTCTCTCTCTCTCTCATTCTCTCTTCCCTCTTTCTGTTTGCTTGTCCTCAGTCCCTCTTCTTTTCCTCTCTCTCCCCATTGTAACTCTCTCTTGATATGCATCCATCTGTTTATCCCTTGTTCACTGTCAGTTTTGGCCCCGTATCTCCTTGTCCATCCCCATGTTCCCATTATATTTATCTTGCTCATTTTATAGCTATATTGCTGCCTGTGACATCCCCTGTGCCTCCCAATATGACTGTGTAGTGTCACCATGTGAGTGATGTACAGTAAGTGTTAGGAATTCTCCCTATAGGTTCTGTAAAGCTTTTTCCAACAGCTTTCACTTAGCTGTGCACAGACACATTTGCATTGAGACTCATACCAACTGCAGTAATAAAAGGGTGACTAATGGGAATTATCTGTCAGAAGTTTTACTTTGCTTGAGGCTGATCCGGTGATTTCATGATGGGAGCCATCCCTTCCCTTTGAAATATATTAGATCACGTAGAAAAATGCTCAAATTCATCAGAAGCCTCCTTTTACCTGTATTACATTCAACTATTACGACCAATCGTTTCTATCTTGAATCAAGAATGCTTGGCCTTTCAGTGATGCCCTTGATACTACATTTTTTCAATAGCTCAGGCTTGTCACTCAGTCAGTGCTTGTTCACAATGCTCAAACCTTTGGTTGAAAAATACATGTATTGATGGAGGTCTAAATGACTTCTGAATGACATGTAAAGCTTACAACTTGGTAAGCTTTACATGTCAAAGTGAAATGGCAATTGTTCGATGGGACTGCAATAGGAGGCAAAAGGAGATAGATGAATAGATAGACAGAGTATCAGAATGGAGACGTAAAGGGAGAGTCCTTACCCTTGGAGCTCTCTCACACACACACACACACACACACACACACACACACACACACACACACACACACACACACACACACACACACACACACACACACAGAGCGTAGGCAATAACAGGGCTTTATGATCCGTGAAAGAGGCCTTATCACCAGGTGAGTTATCACCCCCAGGACTAGGCCGTGTCCTGGAAGACGCTCCCTGTCCTCCACAGTGTCCCCAACTCGCTGAACATCCAGGTGAAAAGACCCAGGTTAGGGGTCACCTCCATATGTAATGCCCGCCAAGGTGCAGTGCATGGGCTCTGGTTGACAAATTACGTCCCTAAGTCTCATTGGAGCCTGGATGACTGAGTCAATTCTTCCCACTGGTTTAATTTGAGATTGTTAAATGTTATGGAAGACACTGTTCACTTCACCTGTCCTATATGTCACTGCATACAGCTAGTGTAGCATTAAAGGAGAATCATAGCTAGCTTTATTTAATAAATGTAATGAAGAAGAAAAATGACGGTTGCATGGGCAGAGATGGGCAGTGTTTCTGTAACATGTAATTGAAATACGTATGTAACTTGTATTTCTCTGAACGACAATCCAATGTATATTTTAACAAGATACAGTTGAGATCTGCATTTTTGGTGTGTAAATTACATATTTTTTTTTTATCTCCAAAAAATGAAGAGGTTAACAATTTTGTGGCCCCCTTTCTCCCCGCATTGGTATAAGAAGTCTGATGGTAGCGTGGTGTAATAAGAGTGTCTGGTAAATGACCAAAATGTAAATGTAAGTTGTAAATGTTCAAATGAACTCTTGCAAAGCATGGGCATTATTGTAATGAGCCCCAACCCCGAAGGCCAATAATAATGAAATTCAATTTAAGGCGCTTGTTGGCATGGGAAACATATGTTAACATTCCCAAAGCAAGTGAGGTAGATAATATACAGAATTGGAATAAACAATAAAAATGAACAGTAAACATTACACTCACAGAAGTTCCAAATATATAAAGACATTTCAAATGTCCTATTATGTATATATATACAGTGTTGTAACAATGTGCAAATGATTAACTTCTTATGGCTGTAATCCCGTTAACAGGATGATATGACAGCAGCCAGTGAAAGTGCAGGGCGCCAAATTCAAACAACAGAAATCTCATAATTAAAATTCCTCAAATATACATGTATCTTATACCATTTTAAAGGTAATCTTGTTGTTAATCCCACTAAAGTGTCCGATTTCAAATAGGCTTTACAGCGAAAGCCCCACAAACGATTATGTTAGGTCACCGCAAAATCACAGACAAACACAGTTATTTTTCCAGCCAAAGACAGGAGACACAAAAAGCAGAAATATAGATAAAATTAATCACTAACCTTTGATGATCTTCATCAGATGACACTCATAGGACTTCATGTTAGACAATACATATATGTTTTGTTCGATAAAGTTCATATTTATATCCAAAAACCTCAGTTTACATTGGCGCCATGTTCAGAAATGCCTCAAAAATATCCGGAGAAATTGCAGAAAGCCACGTCAAATAACATAAATACTCATCATAAACTTTGATGAAAGATACATGTTTTACATAGAATTAAAGATACACTTTTTCTTAATGCAACCGCTGTGTCAGATTTCAAAAAGCTTTACGGCAAAAGCACAATATTCAATAATCTGAGAACAGCGTTCAGCCACAAAAGGAAGCCATACAGTTACCCTCCAAATTGTGCAGTCAACAAAACTCATAAAAGGCATTAAAAATCTTCACTTACCTTTGCTGATCTTCGTCAGAATGCACTCCCAGGACTCCCACAAGAAATGTTTGTTTTGTTCGGTAATGTCCATAATTTATGTCCAAATAGCTATTTCTGTTAGCGTGTTTGGTAAACAAATCCAAAGTCAGGAAGCGCGTTCACTAAATGTCAAAAAGTTCCGTAACAGTCAGTAGAAACATGTCAAACGATGTATTGAATCAATCTTTAGAATGTTTTTAACATAAATCTTCAGTAACGTTCCAACCGGAGAATTACATTGACTTCAAGATGTGCGATGGAACAGAGCTCCCTCTCATGTGAACGCGCGTGTTCAGAGCATGGTCAGGTCATGATAGACCTGACTAATTCCTGTCTCCTTCAGCCCCACGTCACAGTAGAGGCATCAGACAAGGTTCTACAGACTGTTGACATCTAGTGGAAGCCGTAGGAAGTGCAAACTCATCCATATCCCACTGTGTATTCAATAGGGTCTTGGTTGAAAATCGACCAACTTCAGAATTCCCACTTCCTGTTTGGATTTTTTCTCAGGTTTTTGCCTGCCATATGAGTTCTGTTATACTCTCAGACATCATTCAAACAGTTTTAGAAACATCAGAGTGTTTTCTATCCAATATGATTAATAATATGAATATATTAGCAACTGGAACTGAGGAGCAGGCGGTTTACTATGGGAACCTCTGTGCACCTTTCATCCAGGCTACTCAATACTGCAGCCATAAGAAGTTTTAACCAATAGAAACGCATTGCATAACAAATTCACTATATGGAACAACAGATATTACAAACAAAAAAACCTAAAAGAAGTTTGTTCTGAAGTATCTGTCCAATATCTGAGAGATATTAGAAAGATCAGGAAACTATTAAAAAAAAAAAATGTGTAATGTATTTATCCCCTTATTTTAGGCACCAAACTATCTCCACATATACTTCCATAATTTTTCTAAACTGGTACCGGGGACCTTCAGACAAGTCTTGTGAGCAAAACAGAGAACAGCATTGTGTTTGTGAGAGTCTCAGCTGTCCACAGAGGGGTCATATTAGTTTGTATCCTAAACCGTTCAGACGCTACAGATGGAAATTGGCAGAAGAGGCTGTACCAACTTCAACGAGTCTTGTAAGGCTTGTGCGGCGTCCTAGAACAAAACGGTGTTTGTGATGCTACAGACATTTTTGCGAGAAGATCGATTTCTGGGATGTCTCATGGTCTGACAAACACCTCTCTAGCTCTGCAGATGTGTAAGGGCGATATGCGGTGGATTGAGATGCTGCCCATGCCAAAAAAAAACAGATATCTAGCTTAAACAGGTGGATTTTGATGGGGATTCTTTTACTACGTTAGTTAGATTTCCGCGGGGGCGAGGAAATTGTAGGCTACGGGTTAAGGGAATTGTCTCTTGGAAACATTCCTTGCACATCACGGGAACATTCCTTAACGTTCATTAATGACCTAATGAGACTCTAAAAGAGAAGATTCTCTAAAGTTGTGGGAACGTTTGTTGTTAGCTGGGAAGCTTCTTGCTCCAAATAGACACTCTGTAGCAGACAGCTAAAGTTGCTGCTGCACTACACTGACGCAAAAGGCAGGGACAATTCCATTGCCATTCCATCTGGCATTACATCCTCCTAACCTTGCATCTCGAAATTCTTCCTCTTCGTGACCATTATCATAATTTAACCAAGAAAAACATTAGTATGGAAACCACTACCACTCCCGAAAAGCCTGTTATATGAGAGAGAGAGAGAGAGAAAGTAGCAGGGAGCCTGGGCCCACTCCAGACCCGGTGCCTGCAGCTCATTTCTGGGTCAGAGAAGTGGCCCGCCTCTGAGGGCTTTATCATGTTCCTGCTAAAACAGCTCAATAAATGCAGGGGCCATGTGTGTGTGTGTGTGTGTGTGTGTGTGTGTGTGTGTGTGTGTGTGTGTGTGTGTGTGTGTGTGTGTGTGTGTGTGTGTGTGTGTGTGTGTGTGTGTGTGTGTGTGTGTGTGTGTGTGTGTGTGTGTGTGTGTGTGTGTGTGTGTGTGTGTGTGTGTGTGTGTGTGTGTGTGTGTGTGTGTGTGTGTGTGTGTGTGTGTGTGTGGAGGGACAGGGTCAGATGAGGCTGTGCGTGTTTCATTTGTTCCATTCAAAATTGAGCTTGTTGTTTTATTTAAATGTTTTTCTATCATGTGCATTTGTTTCTCATTTTCTTATGGTCTGCCATGCTGTTGTGCTGTTATGGTCACTTGGGAATTAGTAAGTCTATCTTCTCGCTTGTAGAAGTAGTTATGGAACACAGTATTTCAATAAAGTATAGGTTGTGGCAATTGACCTCTAAGTGCAAAGTTCTTGCGGATCATAATCCTAACTAATAGACATAGATGAATATGGCAAGAGACACCATACAGAGCAGATTTAGGCTAATAACTGCTTCAGAAAGAGATAGAGAGGACTTAAACAATATAATACTTTCAATCAAAAAAACAAACATTTAACTTAGATTAGCAATGGTCTACCGATTTACGCTGTTGCAGTGAGCAAGCCTTTTTGTTAAGGTCTAATGGTGAAACACTTAGATATACTGTATTTGTCCCACAGGAAAGAAAAACCTCCCATACAAATTGTTCTGTCACAGAATAAGTCGTTCTGCTACAATGATAGCGATATTGAAGGTCTCACTTTGTTATTTCGGCAACAATTTAAAAAGGAGGCCAAGGATGACCATAAGGTTGGCCAGAGACACAGCAACTGAACAAAAAGGTCAACCCTACAATCAAAGACACTGTTGCCACTGTGTGTACTTTGTTGGTTTAGAATACATTTTTTGGCGCTTGGTTTCTGAATCCCATATTATCTGCACTGCTATCTCTATATTGGTGAAGCTGCTGCATACAAGCTGTGATTTTTCTTCATAATCCCTCTACTTGGTCAATTACCTCATCCACTTTAGCCCATAATACATATTTCCAAGAATTTCCTTCTCAGACATTTCATTTGGTCATAAATTGTAGTCATTTGTTCTAAGACATGGCTCGATAAGTGCTTTTTTGGTAGATTATATCGCGAAATAGCCACTTATTTTAACATGCCATTTTATGTCCAGCATACTGTTCAACCCTATAGCAGAATCTCAACTAGGCCTCCAGCGCCTTGAATTAATAGCTCTTTAGTGACACTACGAGTTCAGCTGTAACTTTAAATGGTGACACTAAAGTCCTCTTACCTTCATGACTTTGAAACCATGCTATTACAACAGATTCATCCCTGTTGAAGAGATTTCAGAGGTACCCTGATCTCTACCACAATATGTACCACAACAGTCATTTTCCCTGCTTGTCAGAGGTCAGTTGTGCGTCACACCACTGTTTTTGTGATTATGTTCCATTAGAACCAATAAGTGAGGTATTACTAAAATCCATCATTCTGGCTCAACAGCATTCCACTGCAAAGTGGTACATGGCCGTGCCAATGTATTAATGGGTCACAATCCCAGAAAAGCTGTAAAACTGTAAAAACTTTGGAGGCGTATTTGCACTCCATCAAGCTGTCAGCCTGGAACTGTCCTGGCACTGGCCCACGCTAGCCTCCAGATAAAAAACACAGGCACAAGCACAAACCATGTCCTGCGTGTGAACTTACAGATTGACTGGATGTGTTTGTCTCGCTATCCGTGAAAAAACCCCGTCCTTTTCAAATCGCACACCAGGGGAGTATATTTGATGGCCCTTGAACTCACACACACTTAATAATAAATAACAGTGAGAACGGGTTGCATTTCTGTAGGTTAGCACTTCTCACTATGCGTCAAAGGCACTTTATTCTGGGGGAAACACTGGTTTTCACTGTGGGGTAACTTCCCACATCCATCATCCATTTGTAGCACCCAGCTGGGTGATACACGGCAGCCATTTTGTGTCACGACGCTCACCTCTGCCCATCGGCTGTGACAGTGGAGAGGAGAGTCAGAGCCAATTTTTCTGGCTCTACCCTGCACCCATCAAAACCCAGGTGTTGCTGTCACCTGTCCCCCAGGGAGTAGGGCCAGTGGAGCGGATAGAGGGAGGGGAGAACGAAGGAGTGGGGCCTAATTGTTACCTTGGGGAGTTCATTAGGAATCTCTGAGGAGGGCTACATATGGAGCCCTGTCTGGACTCATCATCCCTGGTCTGGCGTTCCCTGAAACAAATGGAACAGACACCTGTCCTGACCCAACCTCAGTTCAGCCTCATGGTGTGTGTGTGTGTGTGTGTGTGTGTGTGTGTGTGTGTGTGTGTGTGTGTGTGTGTGTGTGTGTGTGTGTGTGTGTGTGTGTGTGTGTGTGTGTGTGTGTGTGTGTGTGTGTGTGTGTGTGTGTGTGTGTGTTGTACAGTAGTTGTTAATACTCATGAAAGTGTTTATGTGTACGCGCTTACATGCATGTATCTATCTGTCTGTCAGCCTGTCAGCTCTTCCTTCGCAAAACAATCAAGTTAAAATAGCCAGCCCAGACTTTTTGACTAAAGCACTCAGTCAGCAGCAGAGAATGTTACACAACTTTGTAAGGCCTTTCAGGAGATGATCCCATTCATCAACGGAGTGGCTACAAAGCACATCCTCATATCGAACTCAGTCCAAATCACAGCCTCTTGTGTTGCCATGGCACTAAGAGGCTTTGCACGGTGATGTTAGGGAATTCTGAATGTGGCTGGCAGTTTGGCCAGGCCACAACATTCCCAACAGAGGAACAGCTTTATTGTGATGACAAGATCATGCCTAAGATGCCAAATGCTTTTTCTTTGAGAAAATAATCAAATGAACTCGGAGGGGAAAATAAAGCAAGGCATGAAAGAGTACAAACCACTCTGGTCTCCGTGTCCCTGGAGTCCTCTGGCGTTTCTCACACTCTCTCCCTTTTGTCTTTGCCTGGCAAAAGCTGCAGATAGCAGATCTTTTCCCATCCCTATATATCATCATGAGACGTGAAGGATGGGAGCTGAGCAGAGCTGGTGAGAAGCATCTGTTTTTCACCCCAACCCCTGTTGATCAGAGAGTTAACTTATCTGAAGTTGCTGCACCATTGGCTTGTTATCATCATCATCATCATCATCATCATCATCATCAATGCATCCTCATCAGCAGTATCATCGTAATGATGGCCTTGGTGTACACAACGTGTATTTGTATTCTTAGCATAGAAGAATCTACAGTATTTCTGCTTTCCTTGCAGAGCATGTATATTAAATATATAATACACAGCTCAAAGTAAATCAGATACACTCTGGATCACACAGCAGAGATCATAGGCGTAAGCCACTTAAAAGGACACATTTTATCAGTGACAATTAAATACCAGATGCTTTATCTTCTTCAAGCCAATTACTTTTGGTTTGAACCCAGCGGCCATGGCTGTGCAGTGTGCCGAACACTGATAATACCTTGATGAAAAGCTGCCGGGACTGCTACTACCTGCTCAGCTCGAAACCCAGCCAGCCTTTCATGCTTAATGTCATTTAGCAGAACTATTTATCATTTATCAGGACTAAGATCTGTATTCGGAGAACTTCAGAATCCATATCAAATACACTGTATGTGCATATGGTGACCGGATACTGGATCTGACAGTGTAAGTATTATAGAGCTACCCTACTATAAATTGGAAATTACAATACCAGATTAGACATCTACAGTGCCAAAGCAAGACTAATAGCAAGACACTTGGTGAGTGTTTTTTAATGCTTGAATATTGGCGATACTGACCTAACTATGTCAGTGTGAATATTGTTAAGTCCTCCTCCTTCAGACTTCCTGCCGCTCCCTTACAGCTAGAGGTGAGCCTGCTCACCCAACTCGTGGCACTCTCTGAACAGAGGGTTGGGGCCCTGGGCCCTAAACATAGCAGCAAGCACCCTATGGCCAAATCACTGGTATGTGTCACCCTCCTGTGACAAACTACCTCTTTCCATGCCAAAAAGTGTCCTTGTTAAGTACATTTACTTTTAAGTCATTTAGCAGACGCTCTTATCCAGAGCGACTTACAAATTGGTGCATTCACCTTATTAAGTAGTTTTCAGAAACAATCTTAATGGCTCACACAAACACTTTGTAGCAGTCAATAACTCCAGAGCTAGCAAAACAAGCTGGTCTTTGAGCTGGGCGACTTGTTCGGAGGCACGGACATCTACAACATTGTTATTTTCAAGAACATGGTGTCACGTTGAATGTAAGGGAAGGGACAGTTGGTGAGATCTGAATTCCTAATCGTCTCTCATTGATTGAGACAGGTGGGTGTCCACCCCAAAGTGCTGCATATCATGATGACACTCACCTGTCTGGATCAATGAGAAGATTTGAAATAGACAAGATGGCGGCATACTCATTGCTTGATTACTTCATGGAGCAAAACAAATATTTGATTTATTAATGGGGCATTTTCTAAATTCAAACGAACCCCCTGCAACTAGACATGGAAGTTTAGAAGATATGTGTTGTCTTTCAAGTCGGGAAATAAGGAAGTGTCGCCAAGTAAAGGTTGGTCAAAAGTTCTCTGTGCTATACTTTACACTACCTACACTATTAGAAAAAAAGGTGCTCTCTAGAACCTTAAAGGCTGTCCCCATAGGAGAACCCAGGTAGAACCCTTTTGGATTCCATATAAAACCCTTTCGACAGAAAGTGAAAGCCGAAGTACCCTTTTGGAACCCTTTTTTCTAAGAGTGTACTGTGGAACAGCTGTATGGAAACATTCACCTACCACTGCCATTTCAAAGTTTAGCTATCTCTGACTGAGATCTGCTCTCTTCTCCTCCTGGTAATTTCCATGTAAAAGGACCCATAAGCATCATCATGTGAAGTTATAAACCTAACCTCAACTTTATGGTTGGCTTGGCCTTATAAAAGACCATGGTGGACCAACCGGTAGTAGACAAGGTCTAGGAATACTGACACAAGATTATGACAATGCAACATCCAAAATGCTTCACAGATACTACTAGTCATTTCCATGTAAAGGACCCATGAGCACTAACATAGGGAGCATATCAAATGAAAGCTAAGGCTCTATATATAGGGGAAATTAAGGCACAGATATGTTTTTCAACCTTTTTCCATCCAAAAAATGAGGAATAAGACAAAACTTTCGATTTCAAAGATGGAAAAGGGGTCTTAAAAAAAATCTACTAGAAAGGCCTTAAAGGGTATTAGAAATACATCAAAACAGAATAATGTTGAAGCAAAACCCATGCCAATATCAATATTTATTTTTGCAGAAATGATTTGCCTTCTGTAAGTTTAAGAAATATTACCTTTTCACAACTTCCACCGAAGGTGGCTCCTCTCCCTGTTCGGGCGGTGCTCAGCGGTCGTCGTCACCGGTCTACTAGCTACCACCGATTCCTTTTTCTTTTCTGTTAGTTTTGTCTTGATTGTTTTCACCTGTTACTTATTTGTTGTTAAATATGGCCTATTTAAACTTCCAGGGCCCGCCTGCTTTTGTGCGGGCTTATTCTCACTGTCAGTGGTGAAATTGTTTTGCTTACGTATTTTTGCTGTCTGTTATTTTTCCCTGGTTTTGGGGACTGTTTGTTGGCTAGACCCAGCTTAATAAACGTATGCATTGGATGCATTGCTCTCTGCGCCTGACTCCACACCCACCACTCCTAGCTATCCGTGACATACCTAGTGTTTTGTCATTCTGTTACCAAAAACTCACATATCTTTAATATACACTGCTCAAAAAAATAAAGGGAACACTTAAACAACACAATGTAACTCCAAGTCAATCACACTTCTGTGAAATCAAACTGTCCACTTAGGAAGCAACACTGTTTGACAATAAATTGCACATGCTGTTGTGCAAATGGAAAAGACTAAAGGTGGAAATTATAGGCAATTAGCAAGACACCCCCAAAAAAGGAGTGATTCTGCAGGTGGTGACCACTGACCACTTCTCAGTTCCTATGCTTCCTGGCTGATGTTTTGGTCACTTTTGAATGCTGGCGGTGCTCTCACTGTAGTGGTAGCATGAGACGGAGTCTACAACCCACACAAGTGGCTCAGGTAGTGCAGTTCATCCAGGATGGCACATCAATGCGAGCTGTGGCAAAAAGATTTGCTGTGTCTGTCAGCGTAGTGTCCAGAGCTCACAAGGGCTCTGAGGATCTCATCTCGGTACCTAATGGCAGTCAGGCTACCTCTGGCGAGCACATGGAGGGCTGTGCGGCCCCACAAAGAAATGCCACCCCACACCATGACTGACCCACCGCCAAACCGGTCATGCTGGAGGATGTTGCAGGCAGCAGAACGTTCTCCACGGCGTCTCCAGACTCTGTCACGTCTGTCACATGTGCTCATGTGCTCAGTGTGAACCTGCTTTCATCTGTGAAGAGCACAGGGCGCCAGTGGCGAATTTGCCAATATTGGTGTTCTCTGGCAAATGCCAAACGTCCTGCACGGTGTTGGGCTGTAAGCACAACCCCCACCTGTGGACGTCGGGCCCTCATACCACCCTCATGGAGTCTGTTTCTGACCGTTTAAGCAGACACATGCACATTTGTGGCCTGCTGGAGGTCATTTTGCAGGGCTCTGGCAATGCTACTCCTTGCACAAAGGCGGAGGTAGCGGCCCTGCTGCTGGGTTGTTGCCCTCCTACGGCCTCCTCCACGTCTCCTGATGTACTGGCCTGTCTCCTGGTAGCGCCTCCATGCTCTGGACACTACGCTGACAGACACAGCAAACCTTCTTGCCACAGCTCGCATTGATGTGCCATCCTGGATGAGCTGCACTACCTGAGCCACTTGTGTGGGTTGTAGACTCCGTCTCATGCTACCACTAGAGTGAGAGTTCCGCCAGCATTCAAAAGTGACCAAAAAATCAGCCAGGAAGCATAGGAACTGAGAAGTGGTCTGTGGTCACCACCTGCAGAATCACTCCTTTATTGAGGGTGTCTTGCTAATTGCCTATAATTTCCACCTTTTGTCTATTCCATTTGCACAACAGCATGTGCAATTTATTGTCAATCAGTGTTGCTTCCTAAGTGGACAGTTTGATTTCACAGAAGTGTGATTGACTTGGAGTTACATTGTGTTGTTTAAGTGTTCCCTTTATTTTTTTGAGCAGTGTATTTCACATTTCTATCTGATGAGGAGGGAGAATAATGAAAGTACACAGAAGTAACAAGTAAAGGTAGACCTACCAATAAGTTAGTGCTTTAACTGAAATCAATTTAGTTGATTAATTATTAAGTGACTAAAACACGTCACTCTGTTACCAAATCTGTAACAGAATGACCACAATTGAATTGAAAACATAATAGTGACAAACCACATTTGCAGTAGAGCACAGTAAAGTAGAGTACAGTGAAGTAAAAAAAAATAGTGGAGTTGAGTTCAGTAGAGATTTTTTTTTTCTTTCAGTAGATTGAAGTTGAGTTGGGTTATGGATATATTTGATCAAGATGATCGTACAGATTTTACCATTATCCATTAGCCTTTACATTAGCTTAAATCAGGGATCGTCAGGGGGAATTGGCCATGTATAGACCCATAAACTGAATTAGTGTAATAACTTCACAAATATTTAATGTCAGTAGGTTTGTTTAGTTTCTCTTGCACAATGGCAGATCTGGTTAAGGCCTAAATAAAGTGGGTAACAGGGTTGAGATTGGCAAGTAATAGGGATGAGGTGTATTGGCAAAGGAATTGAGTAACAAATAGGGCATTTAGAGATAGGATATGGTTGTATCTGTACATGATTGTATCAGTATTAAGGTATTGGCATGTAGGTGTTAGGGTTAGGGCATAGGGTGACAGGGCTGGGGTGTGTGAGTAATTGGGTTTAGGTGTGTGGGTAAGTAGGCTGAGGTATACAGTGCGGTGAAGAAGTATTTGCCCCTTTTCTGATTTTCTCTGTTTTTGCATATTTTTAATACTGAATATTATCAGATCTTCAACCAAAGCCTAATATTAGATAAAGGGAACCGGAGTTTACAAATAACAAAGAAAACGGATACTTATTTTTTTTAATTTAATTAACAAAGTTATGCAACATCCAATTCCTCTGTGTGAAAAAGTAATTGCCCCCTTATAGTTAATAACTGTCTGTGCCACCTTTGGCTGTAACGACTGCAACCAAATGCTTCCTGTAGTTGTTGATCAGTCTCTCACGTCGCTGTGGGGGAATTCTGGCCCACTCTTGCATGCAGAACGGCTTTAACACAGCAACATCTGTAGGTTTTCAAGCATGAACTACTCAGGTTCAAGTCCTGCCACAAGATCTCATCTTGGATTAGGTATGGACTTTCACTTTATCTAATATTAGGTTTTGGTTGAAGATCGTGACCGAGAATAAAACATACTTTTTCTTTTTTACATACTTTAAAAACATATTTTTAAGCTAAATGGATTACATGTTAGGGTTACTAATGGCAGAAGATATGCATAGTGACATGCTTCCCAGTCGAAACAGTTTGCGCATATATTATAGGAACATTTTGAGAGGTTTTTGTTCGTTTCGGGGTTTGGCAGAGGTTTTTCTGGCTATTCGTGCACACCAAAAAAATGATTGAGGCAAGTCAAGGTTCAGTAGCCAATGTCTATGCCCCTTTATCGGTGATTGGTCAACAGTACTACTCCTAGTAGGAGTGGGAAGTATGGACTGGATTATTCAATTAAGTGTTTCTTGTCATTCAACAAAAGAGATAGTTTTCATGCAAATTTTTTCACTTAAGAAATACTGCACCAAACATCTTAGGTAGATGTAATATTGCGCGACTAAGACCTCCTTAGCAAAACCATCCAAATTAATTACAGATTTCTTGATTTATCGTAGATTAATTCAGACTTTTTTGAGCAAGTGTTTCTGGCTATGTTGTTGCTACAGTGGCTCAAGAGGGACAAACAACAGTAATATTGCCACCTTTTTCTTGTTTTTCAAGAGAAGGTCTTTAGGGAATATTCGCCTAGCTGAGTTCTGCTAGGAGCAAACTGCCTTTTGGGCTGTGTGTGCTCACATTGCCTTATGCTCATGGAACTAGAGGTGATTATGATATCATGCTTCTGAACCGATCCTATTTATAAATATGGTTGTTGTTTGAGAAAACAGATTGTTTTTGTTTAATTTGATATATATTTCTTTTTTACTCATTCGAAAGATTCACTGCCCATGGGTTTATGTTGAAAACATACATGGGATGCAATTTTGTCTGCTATTTCTGGAGAAGTGCAAATATGAACTGAAAATTTGTTCCGTGATGTTTGCCTTTGTATTGTATCTTTGTCCAGCTCGTGTGAAAAGTTTGGATGTGTCTGTTTTATATACGCCCACAGGGAGCAATTATGGTGCCTGTAACTGTATTTAGACATAGCCTATTTAATACATGTTCTTTCGTTTTTATTTAAATTTGATGAGAATTCTACACTCTCTTTTTAGGCCTCATCAACAGCCTAGTAAATGTAAATTTGCTTATTGACTATGTGCCTGTAACTGTATTTAGACATAGCCTATTTAATAAATGTTCTTTCGTTTTTATTTAAATTTGATGAGAATTATACATTCTCTTTTTAGGCCTCATCAACAGCCTAGTAAATGTAAATTTGCTTATTGACTATGTTTGGCATGTTCATGTCCAGACTGCAATTTACAGTAGGCCTAGGTCCTACATCAGTGTGAATGCTGTCAGATGAGATGTTGATCCATCAATGCATGTTAAAGGGAGTTTTTCCCCTCGTCTAACGTCTATATTTAACAATCGACAGTATTTCCATATTGAAGCAATGCATGGGGCAGGCTAACAAACTAACATTCGAATTGGACTTGATGACAACGCAATACATAAAAGACCGGAAATACACAACTTGAAGCAACCACATATTTATCCATGGAGCACGTTCTGATTGGCCAGTGAGGTGTCAAGCCTCGACACACCCACAACCACCGCCAGCTGCTGCGCCCATAATTCCGGTTGTGAAAGTAGCAAAAATATTTGACACACCCCAAACCTACTGTATTAACCTATAGCACGATTGCCAGCACTAAGATTTACCATTGCGTTCGATTTGTTAAAACATTTCATATCACAGCTGACACCCAATTCTTTCTGCAAACATGTTTGAATTTTAATTCGGATTAGATATTTAGATATTTATGGTCACATAAAACTGAGGGAGATTTTACTGTCATTCTGTTACCAAACAATCAAGTAAATGCATTTTAGTACAATTTTCAGAGGCAACTGTTAAAAGTAGACTTCTGCATATAGTTGTATAGTTTGTTTTAGACATTTTTTACAATTTAATGTAAAAAAGTGAGTCTCAGCATCACTCTGTTACCATGGAATTGCCCTCCTCCTTCTCCTTCGCCTACTCCAAAGCTGCGTTCGGAACCAAGTGGGAAGTGGCAATTTACCACATACTGTATGACTGGGGAAAATCTACTTGAACAACCCCCAACTGGTAATTACTAGTGGGAAACTCATCCATCATCCTGAGCTCCTACATGCTGACCTCTGACGTCACCTACTAAGGAAATTACCCCATAACAGAATTTTCAGCAAATGCAACAAAACATTATTTAGAAAAAGCAATTTATTAATGTTTTTTAACACTATAATTTGTTTACAAGAGAGATAGCTGTACGTTTAGTTTATGGTTTACACAGCTTGTTAGCCATTAGCCAATCTACGTTCCTCAACGAGTTCAAAGCGCGCGAATGCATCCAACTGGTATTTATGACTTCCCAACTGTTGAATTCCCACCTCCAACTTGGTTACGAACGCAGCATAATACACTGGAAAGGCCCTGGAGTCTGCGATTTGACTAAGTAGGTGTTGAAAATGTGAAACCCAAAGCAGATCAAAAATATGGATAGGGGAAATGTGGAAATTACAGCAACAGCAATTCAAGACCATTTGTAACACTGAGTATTGAGGCTGATAGAGAAGGCTACAGAAATCTATAGTTAACCACTGAGTTCTGCCCTTCCGTTTTCTCATATGAAAATGAATAACCAAGTTGACTCACATTACAGCTTAAACACTATGTGCCTCAAACACCACACTCTCAAGACAAGAGAAAACAATGTCACTGTGTGTGCATTGATTAGTCTATTAGATTGAAACAACTCTGCTGTTATAGTGCCCCCTAGTGAGAATGCATAGTATAACAGTACATTGGTTTGGCGTCTTTGAGCTGCGTCACGCAGTCTGCCTCTGGCAGGTCCAAACAGCATCACGTGAAGACAGAAATATAGCGTTGACTATTTACCAAGCTGTATGCAGTGTTTGATACTGCTCCACTAGGATTTTTCTCATTGTGTCTTAACTGTGTTTTCTTTACATATAAAACATTAAAGGACTAAATCACGAGGGAAAGCCACCCGATCCAAAATGTCTCCCTTGGGTCTTCTCACTGTTAAAAAAAAAGACATGAAAAGACATGGCAAAGTACTATGAGAAAACAGATGTGGGAAACAAATTGTTGATTTAAAGCAGTGATAACCAATAGAATAACTGGCTTGTTGGGACTCTGTCATAGGAATTCCCCATATGGTGGGAGGTAACGTTAGATACCATCAAATGAACTGATGGTGTCTGCACAGGCACAGAGAACAAGTAATTCCATGCAGCACTAGAGTATTTCCCACTGCCCCAAAGGAAAAAACAGGAACTGGGGAGGAGGGACACATTTCTTTAGCCATGTGGCATCTCATTGATCTATCATTGATCTATCTGTGGTCCCGTGTGGCTCAGTTGGAAGAGCATGGCGCTTGCAACGCCAGTGTTGTGGGTTCAATCCCCACGGGGGGACCAGGATGAATATGTATGAACTTTCCAATTTGTAAGTCGCTCTGGATAAGAGCGTCTGCTAAATGTCGTAAATGTATCCAGTTTATTACTTTTATTTATCTAGGCAAGTCAGTTAAGAATTTTTATTTATTTACAATGATGGCCTACCCCGGACGATGCTGGGCCAATTGTGCGCCACCCTATGGGACTCCCAACCATGGCCCGATGTGATACAGCCTGGATTCAAACCAGGGACTGTAGTGACACCTCTTGCACTGCCTTAGACCGCTATGCCACTCAGGAGCACTGAAGTTTGATTTGCAGCTTTTTGGGATGTTCTCAAACACCCATATAACGAATGGCCCCCCCTCCCCATGCATTTTGAGTCAGACAGATTTTTATACTGACCTAGGTCAAGACACCAGCTGAACCTGTGGAATGTAGTGGTTCACTTCCAGCCCATACCACTTTTTATTTTTACATTTAACAGCTTTCATCCAGAGACAGTGCATTCAAAGGTCAGTAGAACACATCTCCAAGTAAACTTTAAAACAGCCATTCACACTAGTATGAAGACACTTCCCCACTCACAAGACACCATGTCTTGTACAATAAGCAGTTAGTTGTCTTGCCATTTTTAAACACAGCAATATTGGACAAATTATCACCGGCATATCAAACTATTTTATGGTGCCTTCAGTTTGTATTCAGAGTGGTATGCCATTGCAAACACCACTTATCACAAATAATTGTACCCCATGAAACAAGATGTCAACTTCAATTTATTCAATAAAATATCCCCCCCTCTCCATTTTGAGTTGGTAGCTCAGTGTCAACCCCAACATGCTTTAAGCAGACTTGCTCCATAACACAGTACTTTTTTTTCATTAGAGTTGAAATAAAATCTAAGTAGTATTACAACGTCAGAAAATTATGCATATTTCAATATTTTTTGTTAAAAGGAAGCACAAACTCGCCTCGTAGACAGGGCTGCGATGGTCAGAACTTCAGCCACTCTTCCATATCCTTGACGCAGGCAGCCCCAGGATACATTGGAACGGCAGTTAAGGGCTTCTCCCCCCCCCAAATCCCACACCACCACAGGATACCGCATGTGGCGGTTGATCATTTTATTGAAACTCGTACAAAACAAAAAGTGTTACATGGAATTGTGCCCTTCACATGGCAAACTAAAAAGTTGAAGGAAAAAACTAAACCACCACTCATCCCACATCCGTCAAGCCATTTGTCCATGTTTGCACTGGACTGCTCCCATATGAGGGGGGAGTTAAACTGGTATTAAAGTGTCTCAATTCAGAGGTATTCATCATTAGCTTAAAGGGGCTGCAGTGATTGCAGCACAGGGGGAGGGAAGTATCAGGACCAGGGGAGAGGGGGCTGCAGAAAGCTTCTAGAATCCGTGGACCTTGAGCTGCTCCTCTTTCGCCAGGCCAATCTGGAAGTGGGATGAGGGGAGAAAAACATTACACAAAATAACTTTGAACTCCAGTCACAGAACATTTGTTACCATCACAACTGGACTATTTACTAACAGGGACTTTTCTATGAGAGTCTTCTGTAGGGGCCATGACATATGACCACTTAGTACTCACAAGTGTGGCGTATACACTGGGTGCAATGTGCTATAG
Organism: Salvelinus fontinalis; assembly: GCF_029448725.1. Taxonomy (NCBI): domain Eukaryota; kingdom Metazoa; phylum Chordata; class Actinopteri; order Salmoniformes; family Salmonidae; genus Salvelinus; species Salvelinus fontinalis. Next base: position 5,949,462 of record NC_074698.1, read on the forward strand.
CAGGGACAAGAGTCAAACCTACCTCAATCAGAAACGTGCAGATATTCTTGCGCTGGTCACCTTGCAGCTGAATCACTTCCCCATACTCTGGGTGTTCAATCACTGTCCCATTGCAGGCAAATTTCTGTTGACAAAGCAGAACCATTCAAACAGCCAGTAGAACAAAACATGGATCTTGCTTAGTGTACCAACTAGTGTCAGTGTCTCAAATCCCTGCCATAACTTACCTTCTTAAAGGCCTTGACTAGCTTCTTCTTATCATAGTCGGTGGCTATGCCCTGGACCGTGGTCAGAGTCTTCCTGCCGTTACGCTGCTGGATTCTTATGTGGATGTAGTCGTCAGTCCCAGATGGGAGCCTGTCATTACCCGTAGTTGCATCAGCAAATGGGTCTGTGGGGAGAAAACCATTCCAAAAAAAAAAAAAAAAAAAAAAATCACACTATTTAAAACATAATTCAAAAACAAACATCTAAAAAAATACATGGAAGCAACCTAAAGTGAAAGCTAAAATGGCAGTGGTTTGACCTAGCTTACAAAAGATCGAGGCCGATGAACTGGTGACGTAACGTCTTAGCCACGAGGCTCAAGACCAAGCAAAACCCTGCGCAGGACGCTCATCAGCAAATTACGTGGAAATAAGATTCTAGAAAATGGTCCCACCCAGACTGGGTGGCTCATCTGCACAGACGTACATTTATCCGGATGAGGTTAGTGACACGGGAGAAAGCAAAACGCTCCAGTCCAGAGCCAATTATTCCGGCAATTTTTATTTATTTATAAGGAAGTCATTAATGTTGGAGAAGCACAATTCAGCGGGACTATTGTACCTGGCTATTTGCCCTTAATAGTTCACATTTTACCACAAAGCCCTTCCCGACAAAAGTCGTATTACAGACAGATTGGGCCAAACACGTACATTCATACTATGTCCATTGTTGATAAATACAGACAGTAAGAAGGAGTTACTCTCCCGAATCGGCAACGTTATTGTACATTGATCAATATATCTACAATAGACTAGTTTGATATACCGGCTACAAATCCGTTTTGGGGCCTAAACAAGGAAATTAACTTCGGCCTAGGTGAAGTCGGATGACTGTTAGCCATCGAACGTCAGCAAGTCATGCTATTAATATACACGTACTTCTAATCGGTAGGAAATGTTCTCTATAACTAACCAAATGTTTCATGAACATTAAAATCAAAACGTTATCTATATTTAGTTGGAACGTTGTCAAAATGTTTGCAAATGCTAACGTTAGCAAGCGCCCTTCCCCCTACATTTTCGACCCCGCGTTAGCCGAGGTGGTTGAAATGTCTTACCGAAAGTTTGGAGGTTCTGGATAGCGGACATACGATAAGATTTCCTTTCCTTTCGGATAATAACTGGTTAGCGATCGACTGGTCTAATTTATGTTTTTTTGTTTTGTTCTTTGAATCTCCCTTTTCACCGGGACGACGTTTTTTGTCTTCTGAAAGCCTCTCACAAAATGGAGATTGTTTAGCTTGCAAAGTGGAAAACAACCCTTTATAGCGCCTCCCCGCACGTATGGACGTGCACCACGCCACACCCTATTTTACTGGAAAAATTACGTAATTATCTTGGTATTTCAGAGGGGAAAATACCAACAACACCTGCAACCTAGGCTACATAACTACAAAACAAATATCTAAATTCGTTAATAAAGCAATGTTATGCGTAGATTAAACAATGGTCAGTGGTCCATTATTCTATTTTAGGAAATATATTGAAAACTCAGATACTTCTGTTTTTACCGAATAATTAAAGGATTCTCCTTTCATCTTAGGTGGTGGGCCGAAGCCGATAAACGTGAAGTTGCTCCATCCCCCTCGAGAGAGTTGCTAATTTTTTGTATATGACAGGAAAACATTGTTATCATGACTATAACATGTGTTGGCACCTTTAATTCATGCACCCTTTATCATGAAATGTACCTTTTAACACCCCTCTTGATTAAGGCAGCCAATGACCTGCTTCTCTCGCTTGAAAACTCGAGCTGTTTATCTGTCTGATGGGACAGTGCTATCTGGGATCCTTGGGACTTCCCTACACTAACAATGAACGGAGGTAAAAGAAAACTTTCAAATAATTTCAGTGACTTTGAAAAAACCCTCTTGAAGTGATGTGTGTCAAACCACCCAATTCCCGAGAACAAATAGCATGATTCATCAATTTAACTCAAATGAAAAAGTTAACAAAAAGGACCCTATTTATTGTTGGCCCACTTTTACAAATCAGAGTCACTTTGAAATGTTAGTTTTCTTGCGTAACACAACACAGTAGTGCATAAATGTATTTGTGAGACAGAAATGTAACACACAATATCATACATATTTACTAATATAATTTCTATAGTGTCTTGTCTATCTAAGGTCCTGTGGAAAAACATAAAACTCTAAATGAATAGAATATTTACGGAGGCGAGGAACATGAACTGGAAACGAGGAAGAGTTTAGATGGCTATATAAAAAGCAGCATTCCCCAAAAGAGGATGGCTTTCCCTTCAGGAGTGATAAATTCATGAACTTCTTCAACAAAAAGATCATGAGCATTAGAAAGCAAATTACGGACCCCTCTTTGAATGTGCGTATTTCTCCAAAGCTCAGTTGTCCTGAGTCTGCACAGAACTGCCAGGACCTAGGATCAAATTTTTAAATCCTGTATCGCTTGACACATTCATGAAAATAGTCATGCCCTCTAAACCTTCAAGCTGCATACTGGACCCTTAAGAGAGTTTCTTCCTGTGCTTGGCCCTCCTATGTTGAATATAATAAATTACTCTCTATCCTCAGGATGTGTACCAAACTCACCAAAAGTAGCAGTAATAAAGCCTCTCTTGAAAAAGTTAAACCTTGACCTGGAAAATGCAAAAAACAATCAGCCTATATCAAATCTCCCATTCCTCTCAACATTTAAAAAAAACTCACTACCTTCCTGAAGACAAATGCATACGAAACGCTTCAGTCTAGTTTTAGAGCCCATTATAGTGAAGCCCCAAAACTGCCTACCCTGGAAGCCTTTGTTTCAGACATAAGGAAGTGGATGGCGCCAAATGTTTTACTTTTAAACTCGGACAAAACAGAGATGCTAGTTATAGGTCCCAAGAAACAAAGAGATCTGCTGTTGGATCTGACAATTAATCTTGATGGTTGTACAGTCATCTCACATTAAGCTGTGAAGGACCTCGGCATTACTCTGGACCCTGATCTCTCTTCTGACGACCATTATCAAGAATATTTGAAGGACAGCTTTTTTCCATCTTTGTAACATTGCAAAAATCTGAAACTTTTTGTCCAGAAATGTTGCAGAAATGATAATCCATACTTTTGTCACTTATAGATTAGACTACTGCAATGCTCTACTCAAATCAAATCACATTTATTTGTCGCATACACATGGTTAGCAGATGTTAATGCAAGTGTAGCGAAATGCTTGTGCTTCTAGTTCCGACCATGCAGTAATATCTAACCTAACAATTTCACACAAGTGTAAAGGAATGAATACGAATATGTACATAAAAACATATAAATGAGTGATGGCCGAACGGCATAGGCAAGATGCAGTAGATGGTATAAAGTACAGTATATACATTTGAGATGAGTAATGTACGGTATGAAAACATATAAAGCCGCATTGTTTAAAGTGGCTAGTGATACATTACATCAAGATGGCAAGATGCAGTAGATGGTATAGCGTACAGTATATACATATGAGATGTGTAATGTAGGGTATGTAAACATTATATAAAGTGACTAGTGATAAATTGATGTAATCAATTTTTCCATTATTATTACTCTCCAGCTACCCGGATAAAGCACTAAATAAACATCAGTTAGTGCTAAACACGGCTGCTAGAATCTTGACTAGAACCATTTGACCATATTTCTCCAGTGCTAGCCTCTCTACACTGGCTTCCTTTTAAGGCTAGGGCTGATTTCAAGGTTTTACTGCTAACCTACAAAGCATTACATGAGCTTGCTCCTACTTATCCCTCCAATTTGGTCCTGCCGTACATACCTACACGTACGCTACAGTCACAAGACGCAAGCCTCCTTATTGTCCATAGAATTTCTCCAATAGAGCTCAATTTTTATGGAATGGTCTGCCTATCCATGTGAGAGACGTAGACTTGGTCTCGACCTTTAAGTCTTTACTGAAGACTCATTTCTTCAGTAGGTCCTACGATTGAGTGTAGTCTGGTCCAGTGGTGCAAAGGTGAATGGCAAGGCACTGGACCAACGAACCGCCCTTGCTGTCTCTGCCTGGCCGGCTCCCACTCTTTCCACCAGGATTCTCTGCCGCTGACCCTATTACATGGGCTGAGTCACTGGCTTACTAGTGCTCTTCCATGCCGTCCCTAGGAGGAGTGCATCACTTGAGTGGATTGAGTCACTGACGTGATCTTCCTGTCCAGTTTTTGCCCCCCCCCCTATACTCAGACTTGTCTCAGGGTAGTAAGTTGGTGGTCTTTGTGACATCTGCTGATGTAAAAAGGGCTATATAAATACATTTGATTGATTGATTGAGATGACGGAATCAGAAGTGTTGTTTGAAGATGAAAGCACGTCAAGTACAGTTAGTGAGGAAGATGAGTGGACAACAGTGAAGTCCAAGATTGAACAAAAATGGCTAAAATTATTGTGGGAAATGAGTCGGATGAACCATTGCTTGTTGGAGTATGTTTTTTGGTTAAGTATGTTCATTTGGGAAACTCTTTGGAAGTCACAAGGATAGTGAAGAAGGCGTTGGGAAAAGTGGCCACAGTCAAAGTAACCAGGAATGGTATGGTGTTGATATCGTGTGTATCCAAAGAGCAAAAGGAGCATGCATTGTGGCTGGCAAAATTATCGACTCATGAAGTGGACAGCTTTGATTTTCATAGCAGGGCACCGGTAAAAGGTGTTCTCTCTGGTGTCCCGTTGGACATTGATAATCAATACCATTGATAATCAAAATTCAAGGAGTAGCCATGCACATCGCTTGACCCGTATGGATAATGCGAAAAAGGAGCAAAGTTGTATTATCTGTAATGTTGACGTTTCATAAAGAGTATCTGCCACCCTATGTAAAGCTGGGATATAAAATATACGCCGTAAGAGCGTTTGTGCAAAACCTAATGCAATGCAAGAAGTGTAAAAGGTTTGGCCACGTGTCAAGTGTTTGCAAACGGAAGGAATATGTTTTTGAAGATTCTTTGAATGTACAATGTTGCAACTGTAGTGGGGATCATATTCCTGAATTCCCTAAGTGCCCTGTTAGGGTGAAAGAGATTGAGGTGTCAAGGATTAGCGCTGTACAGCAAATCTACTATGTGGAGGCAGTGAAGAGAGTTGAAGAGGTAAAAGGCCACAGTTCTGTAGAAGATATGGTGGTGGATGCGTCACAACCAGTTGCAAATATTATACATCAATCATGTGATCTGTATACACTTATTTGTCAAAAATATGGATTTTGTAGCATTTATACTCCAATAACTTTTTGGGCCTCCAAGACTTAACGGCAGAAGCATTGCAAGGATTACTGTCGCCAGAAAATGTCCTGCCCTCACAATTTTTTAAATATAGAGACCCATTCCGAACGGACCCATGGAATCTAGAACCGTTTGGTATACACCTGGTTGGATCCAGACCCGGTCCGAGTGAGGGAAGCAGCAGAAAATAATTGTTTTAAATCTACTTGATTAAAATCTCCTAAGGTCGATGTCCTCACAAAAGGAGGTGTTTGGACATAAATGATGGACTTTATCGAACAAATCAAACATTTATTGTCGAACTGGGATTCCTGGGAGTGCATTCTGATGAAGATCATCAAAGGTAAGTGAATATTTATAATGCTATTTCTGACTTTGTTGACTCCACAACATGGCGGATATCTCTTTGGTTTGTTTGGGCTCTGAGTGCTGTACTCAGATTATTGCATGGTGTGCTTTATCGGTAAAGCTTTTTTGAAATCTGACACAGTGGTTCCATTAAGGAGAAGTTTATCTAAAGTTCTATGCATAACACATGTATTTTCATCAACATTTATAATGAGTATTTCTGTAAATTGATGTGGCTCTCTGCAAAATCACCGGATGTTTTGGAAGCAAAACATTACTGGACGTAACGCGCCAATGTAAACAGAGATTTTTGGATATAAATATGAACTTTATCGAACAAAACATATATGTATTGTGTAACATCTGATGAAGATTATCAAAAGGTTAGTGATTCATTTTCTCTATTTATGCTTTTTGTGACTCCTCTCTTTGGCTGGAAAAATGGCTGTGTTTTTCTGTGGCTATGTTCTGACCTAACATAATCGTGTGGTGTGCTTTCGTCGTAAAGCCTTTTTGAAATCTGACACTTTGGCTGGATTCACAACTAGTGTAGCTTTAATTTGGTGTATTGCATGTGTGATTTCATGAAAGTATAATTTTAATAGTAATCTATTTGAATTTGGCGCTCTGCATTTTCACTGGATGTTGGCCATGCGGGACGCTAGCGTCCCACATATCCCAGAGAGGTTTGCTAGAGATAGAGATATATATATATATATTATTTTTTTTGCATTTGATACGTCTCAATCCACCACTGTATATGTCGCACTTCAACATCTGTGGTGAAAGAGCTAGAGCGGTGTTTGTCAGACCATGAGACATCCCGAAAAAAGGTCTGTACCGTCCGAACGGTTTGTTCTACGACCCCCACAAGCGTCTTGGGACTAGACTGAAGTTGGAATAGCAAATCTGCCCATTTCTGTCAGTAATGTCCTAACAGTTTGGGATACACACTAATATGTCCACCTGTGGAAAGGTGAGAGTCTCACGAACACGTACATGTCTGTTGTATTGCTATAGGACACCCATAGGCTTCATATGAGTCATCTGAAGGTCCCAGGTACCAGTTGAAATAATTAATGGAAGTACTTAATGGAGACTGTTTAGTGACAACATGAATGAAATTAGTGAGTCCTGCCTTGATGACTGTATTAGCTTTACAACATTTGTCCTATAGATTTTTGTCGTCTTAAATTATTACTTGGAATAATGATAGCTAAAGCTCCCCTGTCCTCAAATGACATGCTAGTAGTGATAAAGCTATCTGCTTGTTGTAGCTAGCTAGTTACATTGCCAAGGTTGCTGCGTTCTAAGTAAAGTTGGGAGTTATTTTGAAGCTTGGTGATATCAAGCTCTATAACTAAATAGATTACAAATATAAAACATTATATACCTGATAGCAGTTAGTCAGACGGAGATCTCTCTCTCTCGAGCTGTCGCCAGCTGTGTTTAGTACCTTAGGTACAGAGAACGTGAACAGCTGAGATGGTACTTGTAGGCCATCATTGTAAATAAGAATTTGTTCTTAACTGACTTGCCTAGTTAAATAAAGGTTAAATAACAAATACATTTAAAAAACGTGGATAGCGGTGGTATAATGTTCTTATTTTTTTTTCTCCGGTGAGGGATTTTTAAAATATTTTTTATGACAATATAATTTCCTCAAAGTTTGTACCAACAGATGTAGTCAACTGAATAGCCTATCATTATAGAAAATGCCTCTCCCCATTGTAACGTCTGCATATGCCCACACATATTATCTCAATAAATTAAAATTTTTAATACCCTCAAACACCAAGTTAGGCATAGGCTTACTTATAAAAAAAAAGTCCATCATCACTGTCAATTGTGAATGATAATTCTTCACGTTTTACCGGTGAAATGTACAAACTGCATCTCCAAGCCAATCATTTGATTGATCGCAATCAGTATCATGGAAATATGCATTTAGATGTTCTTGAATTACTGTTTCGTGAGCGAATTAGAGCAGGTGGCGTTAACAAACTATTAGCCTAGTGGTGCGCTCTGTTGAGTTTTGACGCATTATAATGAAATAAAAAATATTCAGCTTCAGCTAACCATCATAAGATCTGAGGTGTTTTTGATGTAACAGTAACGTTATAGGCCTACTATGCTTTGGTATTATATTCGGTTCTGTTATGTAAAATGCAAATGAATCATTATGCGATCTTCCCGAGACACTGAGTAGATGCGCATGTTTTGAGATCAAAGCTAGAGCTGCATGTAGCCACCTGTGCACATTTGATCATATCCTTTGCTGGTTACTGAGTTATTAGCCCAATTAAAGATAATTTATATTTAACAATGGGAGAGTGGTTGCTTCCTACAAGAGCACAGAATGTGTGCTTTTCTAGCCATCTTTGAAAAGCAAGTCAGGTAAAGATCTTTTTTTTATGTCTTAAAGGGGTAGTGTTGTATTTTGAGACGGTCTTGAATAGGCTAAGGGGCCAATAGGCAGAGGGTAGCATAATTTGTATGAGTTTCTATAATAATGGTATGGGAATAATAATGCATTTTATTTTGTAAAGTGGTTTCTGGCATCAAACAACACAACATTTTCATTCACCTCCATGTCTGAAGCACAAATTGATAAACAGGTTAATGTCAAGCTCTGCATGTTTTTTTCAAGTCTCATGTAGGCCTACAATGAACCACACATTGGTTCCTGCTGTAGGCTGAACAATAGAAGAGCTATTTCCATGTTAAAATGTTATGGGATGCATTTTCTCTATTGTTTTGATTTTAATGGTAGGCCACTCTGGTAGGCCTAAATTATGATCAAATGGCAACAGTAGGCTACTTGGCCACTGTTAACTGCAACTTAAAGCAGGTACAGCCTCATTGTTCACAGTAAATGCACACAAAAGTTGCACAGAATTTCCACAATGCTCATGTTTGCGCTCAGCAGACCTGAAATGTGCTCAGTGCCAAAAACAATTAGAGGGAACATTGCCTATGACTTAAAAAAATAAATATTTAACCTTTATTTAACCAGGTAGGCCAGTTGAGAACAAGTTCTCATTTACAACTGCGACCCAGCCAAGATAAAGCAAAGCAATGCGACACAAACAACAACACAGAGTTACACATGGAATAAACAAACGTACAGTCAATAACACAATAGAAAAGTCTATATACAGTGTGTGCAAATGAAGTAAGATTAGGGAGGTAAGGCAATAAATAGGCCATAGTGGCGAAATAATTACAATTTAGCAAATAAACACTAGAGTGATAGACTGTGGTATAGCTATGGCCTGCTCATTTTCTGTTCTACCTGCTCATGCATTGCACCCACCTGTTGCCCCAGACCTAAATCCATCCCTGATTAAAGGGGAAGAATGAAAAAAGCACAGTGGGATTGGCTTTGAGGTCCAGAGTTGAGTTTAAGGGCTAAAGCCTAATGTAAATACATATAGATATAGCTTAGTATCATTGCAATGTTTGAAAGGAGAGCTTTATTGTGAGTAGGCATTTGTACGCATTGTATTGTGTAGCTTACACGCTGTATCATAAATCAACTTTGATTTGCTTGAACACATGGTTACAATATATCCTATTACAGAATAAAAGGAAAAAGAGGTAAACTATTCATAGAATGTATTTGCATGGATTAAACATGCCATCAAATCAATTGACCACATCGTGAACATAAATCATTACTACGTAGAAATGTAGGAAATTCATTTTAAAAAAGGATTAAAATCAAGCTTTTGGTGTTGTGTATTCATGCATCTCAAACTGTAATCTAAATGCATTATTACCTCCAACTTGGCCCAATTCACATTTACAATAGCTCACCCTGACATACCAAGGTAGAATGGGCCCTGCATCTTAAACAATGGCCAATGTCGGCTAAATATCCCAAGCAGATATACAGAAACTTCCAGAGAGAGTCAGGCTCCTCTGGTTGTTTGGGTGTCCTCGGCAGAACAGTGTCGCCGTAACCAAGTGGTCACATATTGTTCTGGGTTCCAATGCACAAGGGAGGTCCGTATAGTTTTATTTTATAAAGGCAAGACACACAGTGAATTTTGATATTTTTTTCAATATTCTGATTGGCTAAAGTTGTCAAGCCTCAGACAGGCTATAGTAGTACACACACGTAGCCTATAGTTCATCATTCTCGCCACCAGAGAGAAGACAGGGGGATTTTTTATATACTTCTTCTTTATACACATATTTACTTGGTTTGTCATTCTATCGTTTTTCATGGATTTTTTTGTGGAAATGAAATATAATTTATTTTGAAATTAGCAGAATTCATTTTCCAGAAATAGTTTTACCAGCTCTGTGTATTCTCTAATTGAACATTTGCGCCGCTCCTCCGCGCTCCGGCAGCACTACACCCCTGCTGGATAGTACACCATTTATGATTGGTTTACTGTTTAGTACTTTGCAGTGTTTGCCTGTCCAGCTATCGAAAATAAAAGTATGTTGAAAAAATTAAGAATTGACATTGGCAACAAATGGAAATTTGTTCACAAGAAATAAATATACACAATATTAAAAAACATCCCTCGCCAGAGACCGATAAAAAAAAATGTCTGTCGTTTTATTTAGCTATGACATTCACCGCTCCCGGCTGTATAGCAATCAATTACTTCAGCGTCGCCCGCCTGTGCAAAACGTGTACACCCAAAGATTTTGGCCTCTGCTCAGACATTGCTGACGCATGCCAGATCTTACAAAGCTTGGATAAGTATTTTAAATATCAGCTAACCACATAATATGTTACCGCAATCTGTTGCCAGACAGTCGATGACGTGGCATGCAACCATTGGTTGATGCATGCAACGTCTGATCAGGGAACACGACCTTTACCTCTCCATTCTCTGGAGGTGCATCATGTGTAAACTTGGCTCATCTGACAAATACCAAATTTCGCTACACCAACAGTGTTGTCATCAGCTGCGATGACCTCAAGGACCTTTTGTATAGTTCACATAGTCCTGTGAGTAGTATTGATATTGCAGCCAGGCCTAAGCCTAGTGTAAATTCACTGATGGTATGGCTGCCTGACCCAAAGTGAACTCTACAAGTCACACGTTTTGAATTGTACTCAATGTAGCACCTTGTCAGAGCAATAAAAACCACAACTCAACCTAACCTTCTGGCTGTGTTTTGGAAATTAGTGGGACATGTGACATTTGATTTGAAAAGTCATTGATGAACCTTTCTGCCGGAGGTGGTTAAAAACATTTAACGCTGATCCTGTGCATAAACTTGTCTGTCTCTTGCCAGTTGCCTATTTTTTCGTACCTTGATGCTTTCTGAACTGAGTAGATTTACATGTAATTAAAGCAGAATCTTCATCGCATGTGTGTTCAAACGTTAAAGATTGCCACATCACTTTGGGAGTGTTAGGTATTTACAGTACTTTACTCTGTTCTCATTATGCCGGTAGAACAATTTATTGGTAAACACACTGTAACTAACATGCACAGAAAAGGCAAACTCATCTCTGTTATGAGATTCATCACCGGACTTGACTACATTCTTTATAAAGTTGATCATAATGGGTGAATCTAAAAGCATACAGATGCTGCTAACTGTTATAATACTACACTATTTCATTGCCCGAAACAATAATAGGACTTCTTTGCCATCTCAATATGAGTCCTCTATGTCTTTTAACAGAGAAAGAATCGGATGAGAACGAGAGAGCGAGGGAGGGAGACAATGGGACCAGGTTTTGTTCCCCCGCTCACAGGGTAATGTTTATGTGCTGCAGGTGACACTACCTGGCCGCTAGACCAGCCCCATGCAGGCACAACTCCTCTTAAAGGTCCAATGCTGCCATTTGTATCTCAATATCAAATCATTTCTGTGAAACAATTTTGCTAGGACTGTCTGGGAGTGATCTGAGAGGGGAAGGGAACACTGAAAACTAGCTGTTATTGGCAGAAAGGTTTGGAACTCTTTCTTATTGGTCACAAGGCAGGTCAAAACTCCATCCCACCAAAATGTAAGGCTGCCTTTTCAAATAGCTCTCACACTAAAAGGGCATAATCCAAATGTTAACAATTTCACAGTATTATTCCAACCTCATAGTGTAGAAATACACTGCTCAAAAAAATAAAGGGAACACTTAAACAACACAATGTAACTCCAAGTCAATCACACTTCTGTGAAATCAAACTGTCCACTTAGGAAGCAACACTGATTGACAATACATTTCACATTTGTGGCCTGCTGGAGGTCATTTTGCAGGGCTCTGGCAGTGCTCCACCTTGCACAAAGGCGGAGGTAGCGGTCCTGCTGCTGGGTTGTTGCCCTCCTACGGCCTCCTCCACGTCTCCTGATGTACTGGCCTGTCTCCTGGTAGCGCCTCCATGCTCTGGACACTACGCTGACAGACACAGCAAACCTTCTTGCCACAGCTCGCATTGATGTGCCATCCTGGATGAGCTGCACTACCTGAGCCACTTGTGTGGGTTGTAGACTCCGTCTCATGCTACCACTAGAGTGAAAGCACCGCCAGCATTCAAAAGTGACTAAAACATCAGCCAGGAAGCATAGGAACTGAGAAGTGTCTACCACTCCTTTATTGGGGGTGTCTTGCTAATTGCCTATAATTTCCACCTTTTGTCTATTCCATTTGCACAACAGCATGTGAAATGTATTGTCAATCAGTGTTGCTTCCTAAGTGGAAAGTTTGATTTCACAGAAGTGTGATTGACTTGGAGTTACATTGTGTTGTTTAAGTGTTCCCTTTATTTTTTTGAGCAGTGTATATATAAAACACAGGTAAATCATGTATTTAGCTACACTGGGCCTTTAATGTTATTTTGCCCTTTCAAAACAACCGGAAAGCAGGCCTTGCTGCTAACCTCTCCCTTAAAGGTCATCTTATGACTGACACAAAAGGATCATTAAGAGATCACTGTTGTTGTACATCATTGTCCCCAACATAGATTTGGTGCAGTGCCACCAAAGGAGAAAAAGTATTCCTGCTGTAAACACACCCATTGGCACTCAATGATCTTGCAGTTAGTCACCGTTCGCCCATGTAGTTGGTCCTAAAGTTGTTTGTGTCTTTTGACCCCCATCAACAAAAAAAAGGAAATTACCTCAACCCACCAATAGGTCCTGATGCACCACTTGGGAAAAACTGGTGGTGATGAGATGGCATCCACCGAGCCACCAGTGGCTTTTATCGTCATTGTCACTTTTCATATCTTCACTTATAAATAATGTCAAGCTGGCCTGATAACATTTTCCCACAGAATAAACAAGTCATTAATCTTTCTGTGGCAATGTAAATTACTCTCATTATGGAAGAAAAGCTGAAAGTGATCTTTTGAACTTCATTAAACTCGAAGATAATATGCTGTAGATAGCTAGAATTTAGCTTGAACAGTTTTTGTCAGACATAACATGTAAAAAGTACGTGTCATTTTGGGTGGAAATGATTACCCTTGAACAACAAATTAGCTTTAAGCAATGTGTCAACATTTTGGAAAGGAATATTCTTCTGGTGACTTTAGGACAGTGTCCTAATTAAGCAATAAGGCCCGAGAAGGTGTGGTACATTGGCCATATACCACAAACCCCCGAGGTGCCTTATTGCTATTATAAACTGGTCACCGACGTTATTAGAGCAGTAAAAATAAATGTTTTGTCCTACCCATTGTATACATTTATATAAACTATAAAAATAAATAGTCGCACACTCCATATATAAACTCCCAGTAATTTATTGGGTAAATCACCAACGTTTAGGCATCACTGTGCCTTCTTCAGGGTAATGTCATGAATACTTGAACCAGGTTATGTAGACAAACAGTGCAATTAGTGCAACCAATGACAATAGTGAGGGGTGTGTCATAATGATTAAGTTAATTAGAATGAATTGAGTGAAACTGTTTAAAAAAAACAATAGTTTATGGCATATTAAATATATTAGACTATTGTTATCATATGCAAACATAATTGAATATTGTACATAATAGTAGAATCAACATACATTGTTGTTAAATGTCACATATTTGTTTCCCATTTCATTTATATTTGTTACATGTAATCTTTTGGTTCAACCTTAATGCATAATGAGCATTACCAACAGGGGGAACATATTAGGTGTACGCTAACAAGCTGTAGAGAGAATTGTTCATAAGGGTCTGAGATCAAAGTCAATATTCAGACTACTAGGGGTTCATGTTTTTAGATGGGATATCCAGTCTTACCACAGCTGTCAGCCAATCAGCATTTAGGGCTCGAACCACCCAGTTTATAATAAAGAGCCTAATGTTTAATTGAATTTACCACTTAAAATGTGACTTTTGATGTTGCGTTATGTATATTTCACTTAACTGGTTAATGTATTTTTCACTGTAGGCAACTTAATTAAGATTTATTGGTCCATATCCATAAAGAAAAAAAGTATTACAAGGTATTTTGTATCCATATTTACCTTTTTGACTGTGATCCTGCCTCCAGAACCATCCAATTTACATTTGAAAGACAGAAGAAAACATAATTCCATCCTAGACATGCCCACAAATGTTTTTTGTAGATCTGAGTAGATGCAGAGTTTCATCACGCCTACACTTGCTTTCAATAGACAAAAACATGTAACGTTTTTGCACAGTTCAAAAAAGCCCTTTATAGGATCACATCAGACCCCAAGTTGGAGTGTTGTTGACAGCAGTCGTGGCAGTATCAATTAGAGGTCGACCGATTAATCGGGGCAGATTTCAAGTTTTCATAACAATCGGAAATCGGTATTTTTGGGCGCCGGTTAAATTTTTTTAAATGATTATTATTTTATTTTTTTACACCTTTATCTAATCTTTATTTAACTAGGCAAGTCAGTTAAGAACGCATTCTTATTTTCAATGACACAGAACGACAGATTTTTAACCTTGTCAGCTCGGGGGATCCAATCTTGCATTGATTACATTGCACTCCAGGAGGAGCCTGCCTGTTAGCGAATGCAGTAAGCTAAGGTAAGTTGCTAGCTAGCATTAAACTTATCTTATAAAAAACAATCAATCAATGACTGTCATTCCTCCAATGTGTACATAACCATAAACATCAATGCCTTTCTTAAAATCAATACACACAAAAAAATAAAATAATAATAAAATAAAATTGGCCGATTAATCGGTATCGGCTTTTTTGGTCCTCCAATAATCGGTATCGGCATTGAAAAATCATAATCGGTCGACCTCTAGTATCAATGCAGTTGTTGCGTGCCAGTGGCGCTAAGCATGTCTCCCACGACCAGAGAGGGATGCTGGAACAGTGTTTGTGGTGGTGCGGGAGGGTATGGGACCCACATCTCAATGGGCTATTCATCAGGTGTCCCGGGAAGCGTGAGAAAATTATCAGGCTCCCTGTGCGTCAGCGAGAGGGAAAACATGCAATATCTTAATGTATATTGTATCCTACATGGAGAATCTAAATTAGATAAACCTTTTCACATCACAAATGTAGGATTATTTTTTAACTGTTAAGAGAAAGTGAAGGGTAGTTTTTCAGGCTATCATTAGATGTAGAATAGGCTGATATTCTGGTCAGATGCGATAGAACAGCCACCCGCTGCTTTCAAGTACACTCAGTTGCTCTGGTGCGATTCCTCTCTTAGTGGCTAAAACAGTGAGAAGCCTAACTTAGGATGTGTGTTGTATGAATGTGTGAGGCTCTATGTTGATTTGTGGGTGTCTGTGGCGCAGGTTCACTCACTTGAGGCAGCCAACCCACAGCTTGAGCTACAACTCTCTTGGTGACTAAAAGACATGGGTGGACACTTGGGGATGATCAATAGCCTTCAGAACCAGGTAGGCCTACCTATCACTCAGGGATTCAAACTGGTGACGGCCC
Organism: Salvelinus fontinalis; assembly: GCF_029448725.1. Classification (NCBI taxonomy): domain Eukaryota; kingdom Metazoa; phylum Chordata; class Actinopteri; order Salmoniformes; family Salmonidae; genus Salvelinus; species Salvelinus fontinalis. The sequence goes on from NC_074698.1 coordinate 5,965,149, forward strand.
CAAAAAGGTGACTTTTTTTTGTTGCACTGAAACATGCAAAAAAAAAAATCCCTGCTAAGGGGAAATGCAGGTTAACTAATTAAACAAAGAATATGATCAACATGATCAGTCTGTGTAAAATAAAGTGGTTAATGTGAACCTAACTCACAGCTAAAAAAAATGTTATTGGTTGCCTAGACTTTACTGCAAATGACACAAGTCTTGAGAAAAAACAATACACTGATATTGCAGTTAGTCATGACAGCCTTTATAATAGAACGCTTGTGACCACACATCTAAATATTGCACTTGGGGAAAAAACATCTTAAAGTAGAAATAGAATGAAACAGGCATTTATTTTTTGCTATATTATACTGGCCACTATAGTAGACATCAATCAAGTGCACAAGACTACATGTGTGCAAAAATAATTCACTGAGTAAAAAATTCAATAACCCCCCCACACGTGTTACTGCCAAGTTCAACACAACAAAAGCAACATATTTGGGCTACACACTATTACATTGTACACTTTCTGCTTGTGGACATCTGTTCTACACTCTGCCAGCAGAGCATGAAACCCTTTGTTGGTATAATTGATTTATTTCAGGCAGAGTGCACCTGGCATACTCCTTTTTATCCACTGACCAAAAAAGTGAGAAAGTGTGTGGTGTTCCTTTCACCTTTATGGTGGCATCCAGCTTAAGACAGGCCCAGCTCCAGCTACACTTCATTTCTACACAACCACTTACAGCGCCTCCCAGAAACCACTGTCACCAACGTTTTTGACCTGCGGTACGCCACCCTATTTTACTGGAAGGGTGAATTAAATGTGAAGACCTTAGCTAACTATAAGGTCTAGTTCTATGAATATGGGAATTTGCCTGGAGTCATTGGCTGTATAGATGGATGTAATTTTCCCATTAGGTTTCCCTCTTCAGCAGATGCTGAGGAGTACAGGAATCTTTTTATTTTTTTATGGTCTCAATAAATGTACAAAGTGTGTGTGCACCCATTTTGCATTTCTCCAACATTGTTGCATATTGGAAAGGTGAAACTCATGACTCAACGATTTTCCAAAGCTCAGCTTGAAGGCGGACAGCAATAGTGTAATTATACTTGGTGGCAGTGGGTAATGCTTATGCACAGACCAACTTTTTGTTCACCCACTAAGTTCATGTAAGCTCATATCCGCACCAGGGGTGTAGTGGAGCACATGTTTGGTGTATTGAAGAATCGTTTCCAGTGTCTCCAAAACACATTGCGCTTTCAACCAAGAAGATCCTGAATTGTCATAATTTCAACAGCAGTGCTTTACAATTACCTCAAACAGCATGGCTGCCCAGATCCTCGCATTGAAATATGAGGATGACCCAGATGTTCCCATGGTTGAGGCAGACAATAACAGCAATTGACAAGCCTGCAGAGATGCTTTTGCAATGCAGCACTTCTCACAACAAAGATAGCTCAAGTGATTGAAGCAAACAATAGCCATGCATTCACAAATGGAAATATTGGGACCATGAACTGATGCTGGTTTGAGAGGAACATTGGTACTGCTTCTGTTTCATGTTTCTCTCCTCCTTCATAGCCAACTCAACATGAAGGATGTGCATCTTCATATCAGGCTCTTCTTTTAAATACATTCGTTTGTGCTCATGCCATTCCATGGCCAGTTTCTCATGCGTGCTCAGCCTCTTTGTCTTTGACCTCCGGCCCGTGTTAGTAGCATAATCTTCTCTCCTGGCTGCTGCAGTTGTAGTGTGCTGACCTTCATACTGTCTTATCCCGTCAAAGCTACGGGTGATCATCTGCCCCTAAAAAGTGATTACATTGCTGCATTAGAGAACATTATTTCTTCAAAAGTTGAGTTCATTACATAACTTTTATTATGGGAGTGCAAGAGATGACTGACAACATTGCATAATCCCTGAAGTCCAGCGATGGCACTTGTTGAATGAATGTCCTACCAAATGAGGATTGGAACGGTCCACCATCTGAACTGGCTGGGTTTAGACAAGCAATTCTGCTATTTTTTTCCCACTCATTGGTCTTTTGACCAATCACATCAGATCTTTTCACATCATATCTTTTTCAGAGCTGATCTGATTGGTCAAAAGATCAATTAGTGAAAAAAAATATCAGAATTGGGCTACCTGTGTAAACACAGCCCAAATGGTTCATCATCGGGGATAGATTCCAGGGGTTGCAGACTATCAATGATCCCGGTCAACAAGTCCCCCAGCTCATCTGTCGCTGGTCTTACCAGCCTTGAAAACCCTCCCTACAATCAACAGCTTTTGTCTTCTTTAAATAGATGTTGATGTTTTTTCACAGGACCCTACAATATACTTAACAAAAATATAAATGCAACATGCAATAATTTCAGCAATTTTACTGAGTGACAGTTCATATAAGGATATCAGTCAATTGAAATAAATTCCATGGGCCCTAAATCTATGGATTTCACATGACTGGGCAGGGGTACAGCCATGGGTGGGCCTGGGAGGGTGGCTGGTCTCAGACGATCCCGCATGTGAAGAAGCCGGATGTGGAGATCCTGGTCTGGCGTGGTTACATGTTGTCTGCGGTTAATAGGCCGGTTGGATGTACTGCCAAATTCTTTAAAACGACGTTGGAGGTGGCTTATGGTAGAGAAAGTAACATTACATTCTCTGGCAACAGCTCCTGTGAACGTTCATGCAGTCAGCGTGCCAATTTGCAAGTTCCTTTAAAACTTGAGGCATCTGTGGCATTGTGTTGTGTGGCAAAACTGCACATTTTAGAGTGGCCTTTTATTATCAGGTGGATGGATTGTCTTGGCAAAGGAGAAATACTCACTAACATGGATGCAAATACATTTGTGCACATTCTTTTTGGGGGAGGGAGCTTTTATTTCAGCTAATGAAATCAACACTTTACATGTTGTGTTTATTTTTGTTCAGTATGGAAACAATTTTAGTAAATATGTATGATATTGTTTGTGTTACATTTCTGTCACACAAATACAGTACATTAGGCCCCACTGTGTTGTGTTACACAAGAAAACTAACATTTCAAAGTGACACTGATTTGTAAAAGTGGGCCAACAATACAGTATCTTACTTGAAGTTGTTATAGCGTCCTAATGTTTACTTTTTCATTTGAGTTGAATTCATTACAAATGGTAGTTGAGGCATTATTTTTGTTTTCTGTTGATGAATCATGATGTTTGTTCTCGATAATTGGGTGATTTGACACAAATCACTTCAAGAGTTTTTTTTTTTAAGTCACTGAAATCCTTTGAACGTTTAAAAAAAATATATATATTTTTTTACATCCATCCATTGTTTGGTTTAGGTGACTTGTTCCAATTCCACACAATACTTATGTATTAGTGTCCCATCCCTGTTTTTTTAATCATCCTCAGGTCAGCACGAAGTGCACATTGTTAATCTAATCAGGCTTCACAAAGATTACCTGGTTAGTTCTTACTTACCTTAGACTGGGACTCCCTAGTCTGGAACTAATTAATCTGTAGTTAAGCAAAGTCTCAGAAAGACATGTTTTAAATCTGGATTAATTTAAGCAGAATTAGCCTAGTCCTAAATTAAATTAAACTGTCCACGAAACCCCCCTATATGTCTAATTCCAAGTAATTAGTTGCAGGCTTAAAGAAACATTCAATCATATACTTTGCATAGAAACTTAAATAAAAGTAGGTAGATATTGTGTAGAAAGATGTGTGGCTCATGTTCTTCTTCTTTGAGATTGGGTTGGCGGAGCGCATCCAACTTTTAGGTGCGTACACCGCCACCTACTGTACTGGAGTTTGGGGCCATTCACAGCCTACCTACATTAAATTAGGGTAATACAAATTTGGGGAAAAGGAAAATTACCCTGCCAACTACTAGCCCTCTATAAAAAAAACACCACCCATTCCACTATTTAACCCTATCTAATCCTACTCCAGGCCAACGGTCTGAGAGGACACAACACTACCATTCAACACCCCCTGCAAATCTTCTGCAGTAAAATGCCTTCCCAAGTACTTCTCTGCAGCTGACACAACCTATATTTTCTGTGACTTACGTTCCATTTCTGCAGTGCTGTTGACAACCATGGCTATGAATGCTAAGAAACCCACCTTACTGAAGCACATATTATTCCCATCCCTCTCTATTGGTCTCTGCTTACTCACAGGAATCCTCTCATTATCCCTCACCCTGTAACCATCTTCCTCTACCACTCTCTTCACTGCTTCAGCATACAACGCTTTATGTACTACTCTGATCCTGGCAACCCCAACCTGCTTTTCTCTCACCAGACACCTCCGATCTCCAGCCTCATGGGCACCCCCACAGTCTGCACACACAACTTTCTCCACCGATACTACACATTCCTTCATCTCATCCCCTACTGCACACTTCTCACATCTAGGAATCTCTATCCTATGCACTTCTGCAACATGACCATAAGCTTGGCACCTAAAACACCATAGTATTTTCGAAACAAAAGCTCTCACGGGATAACTAACACCTAACTTGACCTTGTCAGGCAAAGACTCTGCATCAAAACTCAGCAGGACAGACAATGTCTTCTCCGTTTCACCACACTCTCCACAGGTCTGCTTCGCATCAAACGGGAATCTTCAATTTCAGCTGATCCTTCTCAACACTAAATTAATGCCTCCCCCAATGTCACTCCTTCAACGGCGCCCTGCTACGGAGAGTAAAACAAATCACAGTTCTAGTCCGTATTCGCATCGTCTGGAAAGCCCGCTCCCTCTGGACAGAAGAAACACAAATCATCAGGAGTCCACTTCGTGTTACTTTCACCAACTCAACAGTAACCAACCTTCTGGATCAACCAGAATACAAGGATCCGTTCTCTCCACAAATTCCACTCCCACTGGGCCAGAATCATCCTGGTCATCATCAGGACAAGGCACAAACTCAGCATTCCTCACCGCAGGTACTTCATCCTCACTTTCGTCAGGTTCCATCTCTGAACTACTGGAGCACTTATACCTCGATTTCCATTTGACACCCGTCGCCAACTGTGTGTCATGTTCGCTAGAATGGAGGTTTAAAAACAACAGCAGCATATTATAGGTCTTCACTGGTCCAAGTTATGAAATGGACCGAAGGCTTTCCAACCCGGGCCCGATATGCATAAATATAGAGACACATTCAAACGGACCCGTGGACAACTAGACCTGTCCCATATAAACCTTGTCAGATCTAGACCCGATCCGAGTGAGGGAAGCAGCAGAAAAGGTATTTTTAAGCTACTTTATTAACCGGAGCTGATAAAGCATGAGAGGAGGGAGAGAGAGGTGTCTCTCTAACAGGCGGGGGAGGGGCTATGAGGGGCCATACTGTCAGTGAAGTGAGTAACATGGGGAGCAGCAAGGGAGAGACAGCAAACAACCAAACTGACTCACGCGATATTAGACTAATAGCTGCCATAGCTAGGCTATTTTTCATCAAATATGATTAAGTAGTACCTGTCTTGATGGCATCAAACCAGGGGAAGCTAGTTAAGTTAGCTAGCTAGGCTAATTGAGGCTGAATTGCATGCACTTTCTCATCCTACAGTTACAAATAACAACCACTCCATTCAGAATATAAAGTAGAAGCCTACCTGTTGGCTCTTGGTCGTTATAGCCTATCCTTGTCCTTTAACTTTTAATTCCATCATTTTAATTCCATCTTCCATTGATAAGATATCTCCTAACTTTTGCCACACAGTGTGACTGTATGACTGTAGCCTATTGCCACTTCTATTTTTTTAACATGCCCCACACTCCCACTCTTGTGAAAAGCAAGAGCAGCAGCATAAATTATGGCATCTGAAACCGTGACAATCAGATCTGACCCAGACCCGTGACATTATTTAGAATTCTGGATCCGTACCCACTCGTGTCCCGGATCGGGTCTTGGGTATTCGGGTACAGGTGGATCCGTGAAGACCTCTACTGCATATGCATATTAGACTTCTACTGCATATACATATCGCATAACTTGCAATACAATCTTCTCTAAAAACAGCTGGGCAAAAATGTGTAGCTTACAATGTGCTCTGCAATAAGATGACCAGAGATTGATTTCTAAACCAGATGAGTTCTCAAATGTCTGCATCTGCCCAATACCATGGTGGGCATGCATAATGTTGGATGTATTATAATTTAAGGTATGGAGAATGATAAAGAGTTTGCAGGATTATCGAAAAATAGGGAAATAAACGTTTGAGTTTCAAATAGTGAATGTGAATATATTTAGTGGGTTTAAATGATTAGCCTAACTTTCCTACTAACCTAAAAGTTGACCTTGCCAAATTCTTGCCAATCCATTATTCTACTAACGATGACTGAGTTTTAGGCATATTGTCCGTAATGTGTGTAACCGGTGTGAAATGGCTAGCCAGTTAGCGGGGTGCGCACTAATAGCGTTTCAATCGGTGACGTCACTTGCTCTGAGACCTTGAAGTTGTTGTTATCCTTGCTCTGCAAGGGCTGCGGATTTTGTGGAGCGATGGGTAACGGTGCTCTGAGGGTGACTGTTGTCGATGTGTGCAGAGGGTCCCTGGTTCGAGCCCAGGTAGGGGCAAGGAGAGGGACAGAAGCAACACTGTGACACCTTTGCTATTTTGCACATGTCTCCGGCAGTATTTAAAGTATCTAAATATAGTGCAGTTACCAATCAATGTATATATAGAGAGAGAAGTGCCAAAAGCCTGAGCCTCTGATTGAAACAGTAGATCTTATCAATGCATGCTTCAGTATACCCCCCCTCTCTCTAGGAGCATTTGAGTAGCCAGAAGCAATAGGTGTGTATTGAAAGGATCCCATCCTGGTCACCAGTGTAGCCAATCCGACGTAGAGAGAGAGAGAAGTGCCTTAGCGGAATGCAATGTTAAGATCATGTGGTCCAGAGATGAGAATGCTTCCATCTACGGCAAAAGCCTGGGCTCCTGATGGGGACAACAGAATTCTCACCACTTCATGTTACAATAGTAAAACGTAATCTGTTTGTCACATCGTCAAACTGATTGTGTACTGAATTTAGTCTTCGAGATGCCGTAAAAAGCATTTTTATCGGTTGTTGGTGCTCTTCAACTCTAAAATGCACTAGACGGTAGACTGTGTAAGACAACACCCACAAAGAAAAGACAACATGCAAATGCATACTGTATGTGGTCTCAATGTCTGATCGTGACGGCAGGGCTAGTTCTGCAGAAGGATGGTTCTCCTCACAGGGGTGTGAAACAGCTGAGCCCATGCTTGGTGAATAGCACTTGGTTGATCACTGGGAGCAGGAAACAGGAGAGGGGAGCTGAATAGAATAGATCATCAGAATATATAATGTGTGACAAAAGTGAGTGAAGAATCAATCTGATAAATCATAGCAAAGGAGTGTGCCCACTAGTCAAAGTGGTTGAATCAATGTTGTTTCAACTTGTGACTTGGAATCTATGTGTAAAATACATTTGATTTGAAAAAAAGTCATCAACTGTTGTTTTGAGGGTGACATTTCAATCACAGGATTATGTCATTATGGCAACCAAATTTCAGCACAGACAAACCTTGTATAAAATATGTTGAATTTGAACCTTTAAAACTACATCAGATCTTTAACGTTATATCCACTATCAGACAAAAACAACAGTCTGGGCAGCACCTCCTTCTGGATAATTTATCTATTGCTACCCTTCGGACTCCCAGTCAGGATTAAACCAAGCCCTGCCCTGCTAAGCTATGATGTTTGTCATTGACTATTACCATTGTGCTATCGTGAGAATGATTGTCCACTTAAAAATGAAATAGGTTCACTGTTGCTATAGAAGTCATTCCAAATGGTAGGTTTAACCTCTATGGGATCAGTGTCCCTATACCGAGAAGGTTGAGCTATCGTGCGCTAAAGTGATTAGCATGACGTTTTAAGTAAAGCAAACTTTCCACGACATAGACATGTCTTAAATGGGCAGAACGCTTAAATTCTTGTTCATCTAACTGCACTGTCCAATTTACAGTAGCTATTACAGTGAAAAAATACCATTCTATTGTTTGAAGAGAGTGCACAACAACAAAAACTTTTATCACGGCAACTGGTTTGATACATTCACCTCTGAAGGTAAATAATGTACTTACAGTGGTGCAAAAAAGTATTTAGTCAGCCACCAATTGTGCAAGTTCTCCCACTTAAAAAGATGAAAGAGGCCTGTAATGTTCATCATGGGTACACTTCAACTATGACAGACAAAATGAGAAGGAAAAAAATCCAGAAAATCACATTGTAGGATTTTTAAGGAATTTATTTGCAAATTATGGTGGAAAATAAGTATTTGGTCACCTACAAACAAGCAAGATTTCTGGCTCTCACAGACCTGTAACTTCTTCTTTAAGAGGCTCCTCTGTCCTCCACTCGTTACCTGTATTAATGGCACCTGTTTGAACGTGTTATCAGTATAAAAGACACCTGTCCACAACCTCCAACAGTCACACTCCAAACTCCACTATGGCCAAGACCAAAGAGCTGTCAAAGGACACCAGAAACAAAATTGTAGACCTGCACCAGGCCGGGAAGACTGAATCTGCAATAGGTAAGCAGCTTGGTTTGAAGAAATCAACTGTGGGAGCAATTATTAGGAAATGGAAGACATACAAGACCACTGATAATCTCCCTCGACCTGGGGCTCCACGCAAGATCTCACCCCGTGGGGTCAAAATGATCACAGGAACGGTGAGCAATAATCCCAGAACCACACGGGGGGACCTAGTGAATGACCTGCAGAGAGCTGGGACCAAAGTGGCAAAGCCTACCATCAGTAACACACTACGCCGCCAGGGACTCAAATCCTGCAGTGCCAGACGTGTCCCCCTGCTTAAGCCAGTACATGTCCAGGCCCGTCTGAAGTTTGCTAGAGAGCATTTGGATGATCCAGAAGAAGATTGGGAGAATGTCATATGGTCAGATGAAACCAAAATATAACTTTTTGGTAAAAACTCAACTCGTCGTGTTTGGAGGACAAAGAATGCTGAGTTGCATCCAAAGAACATCATACCTACTGTGAAGCATGGGGGTGGAAACATCATGCTTTGGGGCTGTTTTTCTGCAAAGGGACCAGGACGACTGATCCGTGTAAAGGAAAGAATGAATAGGGCCATGTATCGTGAGATTTTGAGTGAAAACCTCCTTCCATCAGCAAGGGCATTGAAGATGAAACGTGGCTGGGTCTTTCAGCATGACAATGATCCCAAACACACCGCCCGGGCAACGAAGGAGTGGCTTCGTAAGAAGCATTTCAAGGTCCTGGAGTGGCCTAGCCAGTCTCCAGATCTCAACCCGATAGAAAATCTTTGGAGGTAGTTGAAAGTCTGTGTTGCCCAGCAACAGCCCCAAAACATCACTGCTCTAGAGGAGATCTGCATGGAGGAATGGGCCAAAATACCAGCAACAGTGTGTGAAAACCTTGTGATGACTTACAGAAAACGTTGACCTCTGTCATTGCCAACAAAGGGTATATAACAAAGTATTGAGAAACTTTTGTTATTGACCAAATACTTATTTTCCACCATAATTTGCAAATAAATTCATTAAAAATCCTACAATGTGATTTTCTGGATTTTTCTTTTTCTCATTTTGTCTGTCATAGTTGAAGTGTACCTATGATGAAAATTACAGGCCTCTCTCATCTTTTTAAGTGGGAGAACTTGCACAATTGGTGGCTGACTAAATTATTTTTTGCCCCACTGTATATTCAGTAATCTTGCTCTGATTTGTCATCCTGAGGGTCCCAGAGATAAAATGTAACAGTTTGGTTTGATAAAATCCATTTTTTAATTCAAATGTAGTTACTGGGTTCTACAGTTTGAACCCCTGCTATCTCTGGCTCCACACCCACCCCGCGCGGCCATCTAGATGTGAGAAAGTTACTGTATAAGCTAATGATCCATCATGTATGACATTCCTGGGAGTGTGTAAAGTAAAATTTTGTATTACCATATAATTTTTGTATGTTCTCTATAGTTATGTACTTAAATGTATAATTTGACCAATTCGGCACATTTGGGCAGACTTGATACAAAATATTGTCCAGTATTGCAATGCTTCAGTGGATCGATCTGAAACTTTGCACACATACTGCTGCCATCTACTGGCCAAAATCTAAATTGCGCCTAAACTGCAATATTATAGTATGGCCTTTCTCTTGCATTTCAAAGATGATGGATTTTTCTTTTTGAAAACACATGTTTTTATGTTTGTATTATATTTGACCAGATCTAATATGTTACATTCTCCTACATTCATTTCAAATTTCCACAAACTTCAAAGTTGTTCCTTTCAAATGGTATCAAGCGTATGCATGTCCTTGCCTCAGGTCCTGAGCTACGGCAGTTATATTTGGGTATGTCATTTTAAGTGAAAATTGAAGGAAAAAAAGGTGTGAAATGTGACCATACTTTATCACTCATCAATGATGCTATTTAGGCCTACATCGCATTTGCAAAGTCATCAACAACTATTGTTACAATTCAACCCAGACGTCAACTAAAAATAGACAATACAATAGGCCAAGAGTTTCAAGCTCGTGATCATTTCAAATGCAATGATATTTAGTATTATAAACTGGGTGGTTTGAGCCCTGAATGCTGATTGGCTGACAGTGTTGGTACATCTCAGACCGTATACCACAGGTATGACAAAACATGTATTTTTACCTCTCTAATTACATTGGTAACCAGTTTATAATAGCAATTAGGCACCTCTGGGGTTTGTGATATTTAAGTGATAATGCCTGAGAAGCCTGTGTTTGAGGATATATTTGTCGAGGGCCCGCAAACCGTGCCAATATATCCTCCAAACACAGGCTTCTTGGGCATTGTCACTTAAATATCACAAACACCCGAGGTGCCTTATATTTCATCCTTCCAAAAGATATAGTCCCGACACATCTAGGGTTGCTACCCAAGCCGGCTGGTCATTCGTTCTATCGGTTCAGTTGTCAAAGACGCAACCCAGTCGTTCAGTCTTTTTGTTCTGTATCTATGGACGCAACCCAGTCGTTCATCCTAAAAGTTCCATTGCCATACTGGCTGGGTAATCCAAGTCATTTGGTTCTGCTGTGAGTTGAAACACAGGGATGACACATTCATCTGTTGTACACATAAACAAAATATCTGACATTGTATTCCCATTTGAACTTTGCTGTGCTTTTTAAATGGTTGAAAGCACAGTGATAGACATTTGGGTGACAACTAAACCACAAATCAGACATTGTTTTTCCATTGGAATTTGGTCGTGCTTTTAGGTTGAAAGCATTGTGTTAACATATTGGAAATTCAACTAACTTTTGTCTGTTTTTTTCGAGTGGGTGAATATTAGGTTGCAATCTCATTGATCAACGTCAACCAAATATTAGCCAATTATCCACATTGAAGTGTGCCCTGTGGGTAGTTTATGCTAGAAATGAACATCCTGACATGTTACAACTACTAGGCTACTAGGATAAGGACAGAGTCAGGGTACTTTGCATCTTACTCCAACTTAGGTACAGATTGTTACACCAGATAATGTGATTTAACCAACGATTTTTGGTATCCATTACTGGGAGTTACAGGAAAGGCACTGTTTGGTGTGGCACAGAGAATTTTTGGACAAACCTTAGCTTGGCAATACGGTCTTTGTCCTCGATTCGTGGAAACAGGAGTCTCATTAAAAAGTCTGTATAGAGTTGCAGGGGGTCCATTTTGAATGTAGAAAACACTTATTAAAATAAAAACTTGTTTTGTTCTATGAAGTAATCCAATCCAATAATGGGTACGCTGCCATTTTGTCTATTTCAAGAGAGGTGTCTGTCATCATGACATGCGGCACTTTGGGGTGGACACCCACAATTCTCTGCTACACCAAACAGTATCTATCTTGTAACTCCTAGTAATGGATAACCATTTTTTTTGGTTAAATCACATTATCTGGCATAACAATCTTTAGCTAACTCCAATTAGGCCTTTTGGCAGGGATAATGTGGAATTTATTATTTGTCAGCATGAATGAAATCAGTGAGTCCTGCCTTGATGCCTGTATTAACTTTACAACACTTGTCCTATAGATTTGTGTTGTCTTAAATGATTACTTGGAATAATGATAGCTAAAGCTCCCCTGTCCCAGAATGACATGCTAGTCATGATGTGGTTCTGTTCTACCTGTTAATGAATTGCACCTACCTGATGTCCCAGGTCTAAATCAGTCCCTGATTAAAAGGGAATAATGAAAAAATGCAGTGTAACTGGCTTTGAGGCCCAGAGTTCAGTTTGAGGGCTATAGCCTAATGTAAATACCTATTGCAATGTTTGCGAGGAGAGCTTTATTGGGAGTAGGCATTTGTACCATTGTATTGTGTAGCTTACATAAATCAACTTTGATTTGCTTGAACATATGGTTACAATATTCCCTATTACAGATTTAAAGAAAACAGAGGTGAACTATTCATATAATGCATTTGCATGGATTAAACATGCTATCAAATCAATTGACCAAGTAGTGAACATAAATCATTACTAGTGTGACAGACCAGAGGGTTTGGTCAAGAATTTACACAGATCAGACACGGACAGAATTGTATTAGCTCGGTTTCAATGGTGTTTGTGGGTTATTTAAATAAACAAAGAGGAAAAAAGAGACCTCCTCCGGGATACCGTCTTCTGGGCTCCTGCTGTATCCTGTGGGGAAGAAAACGGAGGAGCTCGGTTATCACAGGTACTGCGCACGTCTATACGGGAGTAACCTCTCTTCCCCCACTCCCGTGTGCTGCCCTTCTGGTAGCTTTATGAGAGTCGTCCAATTGGTGAGCAATCAGCCCCATTATTACTCAACCACAATCAGCCTCAATTAGTCAACCGGAGAGCCCGCCGAGACCTGGCACGACCAGCAGAGGGAGCCATCGCCGCATGATGTAGACTCCGTCTGTCCACCATGCCTCGATGAGTGTCCCCCTGGTGGCTAACATGCTGTAGGCCACTCTACGTCGAAATGCAGGAAATTAATTTTGAAACAGTCATAAAATCAAGCTTTTGGTGTTGTGTAATTCATGCTTCTCAATAAACTATAATTTAAATGTGGTGGACCTTCTGGTTTGGGTGTCCACGGTAGAAGGGTGTCGCTGTAACTAAGTGGTCACATATTGTTCTGGGCAGGGGCGATGTAAGGACGATTCTAGGGGTCTGTGACTGACAGGGGCCCCCAAAAATTATTAGAACATTAGGTACATTTTTTTCCGATATTAAATTATTAGCCTACCATCATTAATATAATATTTTATTTACAATGTACTAATAAAACTAACGGTTTATTTTTCTTGTGTTGTTTTTGGCAAAGAGTAAACATCCTGAGAACCTTTGTATTTGTTGTGCACAATCAAGACCCCGAGTGGAAGAAACCTATTGATTTGGTGGCCACTTGACCTTTCCTCTAGCGCCACCATCAGGCCTTTTATTTCCATTTTGTTTTCCATTTCCACTTTTACAGCTGCTTATTTTGTAGTTGGTATGTAAACTTAGTTCAAAAATATGTTACTGATTTTATTATTTTGTTTGTTATATCATTCTATAGATGATAATGTTCATTTATTTTAATTGAAGAGGTTAAGTTATATTTATTTTAAGTTATTCATTAATGTTAAGACAATTTTCCATTAAAATGACATTCAGACTGTAAAAGATGGCCTTCAGCACATTTCTTATAGAGGGTATCTGTCTTGCATCAAATAGTGAATTCCACTGTATGCAGAATGTTGCATTCATGTCTGCACAGTGTTATATTTTCATAGCTCACTGTCAGTAAATATCGTACAGGAAATATTGGACTACAAGAGAGTAGCAAGCCTGCAAAGGTAGAGCTTTTTAAAGCTTTGATTGGGTTCTGGAGGTGTGTGGTTACAGCAATTGCGCAGGGTTGGTGTGGCCTGTGGTGGTGGAGCCCGATTTGATATCTTTTCATGGGGCCCAAATCCCTGGCGGCGCCCCTGATTCTGGGTTCCACAGCGCAAGAGGGGTCCGTAGAGTTATGAACATCAAGGCAGACGCACAGTGAATTTAGATTTTGATTGGCTAAAGTGGTCAAGCCTCAAATGTAGTGCATGCACACGTAGCCTATAGTTCTTCATCATTTTCGCCACCGCCAGAGATGAGACAGGGGGGGAACACAATTTACATAATTCTGGACTGCTATATGTATTTATTTGGTTTGTCATTCTATCGTTTTTCATGGATTTTTTGTGGTAATTAAATATTATTTATTTCCAAATGTATCAGAATTCATTTTCCAGAAATAGTTTTACAAGCTCTGTGTATTGTCAAGTTGAAAAAAAGTGAGGGAGCGCCGCTCCTCTTCGCTCTGACAGCAGGACACCCCTGTTGGATAGTACACCATTTTCTATTGGTTTACTGTTTAGTACTCGGCAGCGTTTGCCGGTCCAGCTAGCGAACATAAAAGTATGTTGAAAACATTTGCTAAAATTGACATTGGCAACAAATTGTCATTTGTTTACAATAAATAAACATACACAATATTTCAAAACCAGCTCCTCCATTGCCAGAGACCGATCATTACGAAAACAGATACGATGCCCCAGCCCACCTCCTAATAGTTTTGCATGACCTGGTCTGTGTAAAACGTGCACACCCAACAATTTTAGCTGCTGCTCAGACGTTGCTGACGCATGCCAGGTCACAATGCCTGGATAGGTATTTTACGTATTAGCTAACCACATAATATGTTATAGCATATTAGCATATCTGTTGCCAGACACAGTCGATAACGAGGCACGCAACCATTGGTTGATGCATGCAACACCTGATCAGGGAAACCAACCTTTACTTCTCCATTGTCTGGAGGTGCATCATGGGTAAACTTGTCTCATCTTGACCAATACCAACTACTTATCACCGCCTGGTACAGAGTTTGAGACAGTGTTGTCATCAGCTGGGATGAACTCAAGGACCTTTTGTATAGTTCACTTTAGTCCTCTGGGTAGGATTGATATTCCAGCCAGGCCAAACCCTAGTGTAAATTCAATGATGGTATGGCTCTTGTATGACCCAGAGTAAACTTTACAAGCCACGCTTTTTGAATTGCCCTCAATGTAGCACCTCGTCAGAACAGTAAAGACCACAGCCCAACAAGTCACAACTCAACCTAACCTTATGGCTGTGTTTTGGAAATTAGTGTGTTACGTGATCCTGTGCATCAACTTGTCTCTCAACGGAGCAGATTTACATATAATTGAAGCAGAATCTTTACACGTGTGTTCAAACGTTAAAGATCGCCAGATTACTTTAGGAGTGTGAGGTATTTACTTTCCTCTGATATCAATTTTCCAGTAGCAGAATTCATTGGTAAACACACTGTAAAAAAAACTGACTTGACTTGTCGACTTTCTTTATGAAATTGAACATAATGGGTGAATCTAAAAGTATTCAGATGCTGCTAACTGTAATACTACACTATTTTATTGCCGTAAACAATAATGGGACTTGTAAGAGAGAGAGAGACTGACAGACAGACCAGGTTTTGTTCCCACGCTCACAGAGTAATGCCGGTGACATTAATTGGCCGCTAGACCAGCCCCATGCAGGCATAACTTCTCTCAATGTTATTTTTAATTTTCCAAACAACAGGTCTTTCTGCTTACCTCATTTGGCCATGTTTTAGATTTGGTTAATTAAGAAATGCTAGCAGCCACGACTGAATTCAAACATGAGTTGGTTTCGGGGTGTGGTTTGATGTGGGTGTCTCTTGTGCGTGTGTTCGCAGAGTTAAACAAATGATTTAGCCAATTAGCTTCAACTGCCTGGTGTGCGGTTAGAGGTTTTTAAGTCTTGAAATTTGGAGCTATTGGAATTTTCACATATTCTCCCATGTACATTGTGTAATTTACCGATGGTCCCTAGCTAGCCTCATGGGAATATCCAAAGTTGACCCAAATGTATAATGGGCATTACTATTGGGTTGCGCGCAGCTGCATTCCAAATGGATGATTACTTGTGTGCTGCCAGCTGAGGGCATGTGGGCAGGATTGAAACAAACCCAACCTTCATTTCCATCGGGATGCAGTCACAACCACAAATCTCACAAAACTCCATTTTGGATGAGACTGACTTTTTACCAAAATGATCCTGTTTACACTTTGTAGTCAATTTTGACAGTAGGATTAATATTTCTGACTCGTGTCGATGTCCTAATGAGAATTAGTTTAAGGGCAGTTGCTCTTTAAAGGTCATCTTTTGACGGTGACACAAAATGATCGTTAAGAGATTACTGCTATTGTACATCATCAACATAGTATTGCTGTAGTGTCACTAAAGGAGAAACAAATGTAATGAGTGGCTTTCTTGCTGTAAACAGCACACCTATTGGCACTCAATGGTCTTGCAGTTAGCTACTGTTGTTTCTGTCTTGTGACCCCCCTCACTTCTACTCACTCTTTGGTTGGGGCCCTTGACCTATTAGGAACTGTCCTCAACCCATCAATTGGTCCCAAGTCCTGACGCACCATTTGGGAAAAACTGGTGTAGAGACAGAATATCATCCACGGAGCCAGTGGCTTTTATCGTCATTGTCACTTTTCATATCTTCACATATAAATAATGTCAAGCTGGCCTGATAACATTTTCCCATGGAATAAACAAGTCATTAATCTTTTTGTGGCAGTGTAAATTACTCTCATTATGGAAGAAAAGCAGAAAGGGATCTTTTGAACTTAAAGATTATGTGCTGTTGATAGTCAGAATTGTTTTTGTCAGACATTACAGGCACTGGGTTAGCACACACACAACCCGGGTGCCCACGAGTTTTGGGGGCCCTCCAACTCCCCTCAAAATCTAAAAAAAGATTTAAAATCGGGACAATCCTTGTCCAGCAAGGAAACACTTTTTTTTAATAGTTTAAAGAAATACATTTTGTTGCATTATCTATGTTTCAAATGTACATTTAGGGAATTTTAAAAGGGAAAAGATTTGTTTTGGGAATTTTCAAAATACTTTCAATATTATTCATTTTCATGTCGGCTCTTTGCCTGGAAATGCCCTCCAAAAAAAGTGTTTGAAATTGGCAAAAATGTATATTAACTGAAATTATGGTTTGTACCCTGAACAAAATTATAAACACAACATGCAACAATTTCAAAGATTTTACGTAGTTACAGTTTTTATACTGTTAGGAAATCAGTCAATTTAAATAAATTCATTAGGCCATAATATATGGATTTCACAGAATTACAGATATATATCTGTTGGTCACAGATACCTTAAAAAAAAATTACAAAAATTTCTCTCAACTTAGATTCCTAAAAGATGTGTGCAGAGATTTTGTTTACTGCGTCAGATTTGTCTAAAATCCAAAATGAATCAGGAATGAGCAGGGTCAGCTATACCATAAGGACCCCTTATTCATGTCCTCATTACATGTAGTACAACAACAACACTCATGGTCTGTAAAGTTCTCTCCTTTTGATAGATTTAAACAAACAACATTGGAATCACCATGGGCACAACCATAAACTGTCAACTCCATCTTCAGTAGAGATTAAAATGCAATATGAATTTTGGTTCAAATATGTTACATTTAATTAGGTTTTAGAGTCATAAAGCAACTGAAGAAAAACCACTATTTTACTGTGTATACCACTTGAATGAATAAGAAAAAAGCAATTTTTCTCTCTGTAAAACATAAACTCCGTCAGATTTTTGTCTAACGTCAACTCTGAAAGAATGGTTGTTTTATTGGGGATTTTAAAATTAATAATTTTCCATATTTCACAAATGTTTGTAAAAAAATAAAAATGTCAACTCCATCAGTGGCTTGTCAACTCCATCAGTGGCTTGTCAACTCCTTCACTGACGGCTAACCCTCTTGCTTTTGTCAATATTCAGATTTTTTGTTGTTGTAGTCAATGCTCTGCAACTTATGCTTAAACAATTGAAGTATTTTCTGTGCTAGATTTAAGGGATAATGTTTGCTTTATAAATGTTATTTTATGTTCTAAATCTAGAAAAACATGCCAAAATGCAAACAAAATTGGCCCTGGAGCATTTAATAGTGCTATAAAACTTAACAAAAATAAATGTGGAGATTTGTTTTACATATTTGAATAATCTAATGTTCGAATTAAATAGTCAAGGCCTTTATACAGTTGTTGGACCATTGTAAAAATTAAATTACTTTTATGGTGTCTGATGGGAGTTGACATAAATCCAGTTAGTTACAATTTATCAAACAAAAAAATATTGGTTGTTCATTTACATGGCGTGATAGTTAACACTTTGGTCTATCAAAATATGTAATTCATTATTATATTTATATTATTAAGATAAATATTTTAGATTGTCCCTTCTTTCAAGAATCCCCGAGCTCTAAAACAGCAAAATTGTCTCTCAGCCTTATTGCAGAAAAGTGACGACGCTGGGCCAATTGTGTGCCACCTCTGGAACTCCCAATCACGGCCGGTTGTGATACAGCCTGGAATCGAACCAGGGTCTGTAGTGACGACTCAAGCACTGAGATGAAGTGATAACCTTTCAACAATAAAGCTTTTAGCAATGTGTCTACGTTTGTGGAAGGAATATTTTTGGGATGACTTTGGGTCAGTGTTCTAATAAAGAAAAAAGAGCATCATGTTTTATTAAATTTACCACTTCAAATGTGACTTTGTGACTTTTGATGTTGCATTATTTATATTTCACTTAACAGGTAAATGTATCCCACTACAAACAGATGTCAATTCAATGTCTATTCCTCATTGGTTCAATGTAATTTCTACATTTTTTTATTATATTTATATATTTTTTGTACATACTTTTTCTCCTCAATGTTGATCTTGTCTCATTGCTGCATGACTCGACCTTCGGGAGGTGAAGGTCGAGTCATGCGTCCGCCGAAACATGACCAGCCAAACCACGCTTCTCAACACACGCCCGCTTAACCTGGAAGCCATCCGCACCAATGTGTCGGAGGAAACACTGTTCACCTGATGACCGAGGTCAGCCTGCAGGTACCCGGCCCGCCACAAGGAGTTGCTAGAGCACGATGAGTAAAGTAAAGCCCCCCAGGCCAAACCCTCCCCTAACCCGGAATACGCTGTGTGCCCAGGCCAAACCCTCCCCTAACCTGGAATACGCTGTGTGCCCAGGCCAAACCATCCCCTAACCCGGAAGACGCTGTGTGCCCTGCTCTATGGGACTCCCGATCACAGCCGGTTGTGATACAGCCCGGGATTGAACCCGGGCCTGTATTGATGCCTCTAACACTGCGATGCAGTGCCTTAGACCACTGTGCCACACGGGAGGCCCGCGATTCAACGTAATTTCATTGAAGTGTGTGCCCAATGGGTATTTTTCACTGTAGGCAACTTAATCCAATTTATTGGTCCACTTCCCAAAAGAAAACTGGTTTTATAAGGGATTTTGTCTCCGTATTGACCTTTTTGACTGCGTTCCTGCCTCCAGAACATTTGAAAGACAGAAGAAAACATAATTACACCCTAGACATGCCCTCAAATGTTTTTTGTAGATCTGTAGGCCTATAGTGGATGGGGTTTCATCACGCCTACAATTGCTTTCAATAGATAGAAATATGTAATCTCTTTGCAGTTTGCACAGTTAAAAAAGCCCTTTATATCGTCACATCAGATCCCAAGTTGGAGTGTTGTTGACAGCAGTCATGGCTGCATCTGCGCAGGAGATGGAAACCTGGCAGGTGTACCTTGCCAGTGGCGCTAAACGGCTCTCCCACGGCCACAGAAGGGGACGCTGGAACAGCTTTTGCAGTGGTGCGGGAGGGTATGGAACCCACATCTCAATGGAATATGCATCAAGTGTCCCCGTGTGCATCAATGAGAGGGAGAACATGCAAGATTTAAGCGATCACTTTGCCGCCTACCTGGAAAAGGTAAATCAGATACCTTTTCACCATCATTTCTTCTAACAAATGTAGGGTTTTCTTTTTTGCGATGTTAGGAGAAAGTTAGGTGTATAATCGTCAAGAAATTAACTGAAATCGACGGACAATATTCTGGTCAGATGCGACGGCCACCCACTGTTTTTAAGTACACTCGGCCATCGGTTGCTCTGGTGTGATTCCTCTCCTAGCTAAAACAGTGAGAAGCCTACCTAGGATGTGTGTTGTATAAATGTGTGAGGCTCTATGTTGATTTGTGGGTGTCTGTGTGGCTCAGGTGCACACACTAGAGGCAGCCAAAAAACAGCTTGAGCTACAGATCAAGGCACATTTGGAGAGAAGCTCCCTTGGTGACTGTAAAGACATGGGTGGACAGTTTGGGATGGTTGATAGCCTTCAGAACCAGGTAGTCCTACATGGGGAACACCTTCTCCAGTTCACCTTCTCCTCATTTTCATTCTCCTAAACATAATCTTGTGACCAGGGTCATTCTCCAGTTCCTTTGTGACCAGTGACCTCTGATTTAGAAAAGACTTGACAGATATAGACACTGAAGTGGAATTCTATCCCATCCTTTCAGCAAACAGTAGTGGGAAGGAGGGAAAGCAACTAAGTGAAGGAAGGAACCCAATGGGCACAAACGTCAATTCAACATCATCTATTCCACGTTGGTTCAATGTAATTTCATTGAAATGACGCTGAAACAACGTTGATTCAACCAGTGTGTGCCCAGTGGGAAGGAAGGTGTAACAGTTGTGGGATAAAGCCAACATCTCATGGGGTAAATCATTAAAAAAGACAAAGGACTTGGCACAGGACTTGGCACAGTCCTTTTATGTCAGGTTTTGACTTGAGTGCATGTGCTCTTAAATTAAAATGTCAGATTACTAATTTCATTGGAACAGTTTAACTGCATCACTGACTTGCAATGACAAAGACTGATAGTAAACATGTTAATGAAAGGTATTATCTTCTGCCTATCTGTTTCTCCCATAGATTTCTGACTGGTACACAACCCATTACCAACTCAGGCTGCAGGTCATCAATGCTCAACTGGGAGTCTGACTATAAATACAAGTTAGTTTGTTTATAATATATGTGTGTGGATCCACTGTGTCCTGAACGTCCACCATGAAGGATTGCGCAAACAAGGGCATGAATTTTGGTTACAAGTCAATTGCATTCTTTTTCTTGCTCATGTAATCTTTGAAAGGTCCCACGTGTATGGACAAGAATGCAATTCACACAGACACACACATACACACAAATACACACACACACACAAGTTAATCTGCTGTCTGGTGTAGGTGTGAACAGGAGGAGAGGCTTCTTCTGGCAGCGGAGGCAGAGCTGAGGCACCTGCAGAGTGTTCAGCATGAGTTAATCTATAGGGAAGGAGATCTGCACATCCAACTGGATGGAAACCTAGAGGAAATGGACCTCCTCAAAAGCAATCATGAGGAGGTGGGTTCTTTATGCTGTTACTGTTTCAATGACATTTTATATATTGTATGGTTCCATAGGTCTATTACCATTACAGCACATACTGTTTGCATTGCTTTTCTATTGTCAATGTTGTTTGAGAGCTTTTGGAAACAAAATGACGTCCACGTTTGTAGTTCCTGTGTCTGTATAGGAAGTGCAGGGAGTGATGGCCCAGATGTCTGGGTTGGTTAACGTGGAGATGGACTGTGCTCACTCAGTGGACCTGAATAATAAACTGAGTCGCCTAAGGGAGCAGTGTGGAGCGATGGTCCTGAAGTACAAAACAGATACTGAGAGCTGGTTTCAGAGCAAGGTGGGCCACTGTCAACACAAACACTGAGTCCTGAAGATGTTAGACATACAAAATGTATTTTCATATATTCTCCATGTTTGTTTTGAACCCTCAGGTGGACAGCATGAAGACCCAAGTGACCATCTGTTCCAATGGGTCCGAGGTCAGGTAGACAGAGATAGATGACCTAAAGAGAATTGTCCAGAACCTAACTCTAGAGTTGCAGCCACTGGAGACCCAGGTAATAAACCACATATGCCTATTTTTTTGTTTTACACAATGAAGTTTGCAGTCTTTGTTGCACTGACACTCTGGAGACAGAATCAGAGCTTTACAAGTTTAAAAGGGCTGCTCTTTCACTTTACTCACTCGCTTACAGAATCTATCAATGGAGAGGGACGAGATGGAAGTGAACGAGCAATACAGTGTTCACCTCAATCGGCTTCTGCAGCACTTAGACAGCCTGGAGGAGGAGGTGCTGCAGCTATGTACAGCCACAGAGCAGCAGGCTGTCGAGTACCTGATGCTACTGGCCATCAAGACCAGGCTGGAGCGGGTGATTGCTGAGTACAGGAGGCTGCTGGATGCAGTGGGAGCCAGGTAAGGCCAAGAAAAGGGTTGTCACCAGTGATTACCTAAGAAAAGGGAGAAACGGGTGATTTGACAGAAGCTAAATTCATGTCCGAGGTCTGACTGATACCTTTGTCTTCAGCAGGAAGTCAAGCTCCAACGCCATGGCTAGTGTCACGTCTCACTGTGCAATGAGCAATGGAACTGCCTTCCAACACATCTTCATGCCAATTCAGAGTTCCTCCATTAGCGTACCAAGAGCAGTGTACCAAGTATTAGTGAAACCTCAAGAAAGACCTCAAGCAGTTTAGAAAATGGAGGACAAGTGGTAGGTGCAGCCATTGGGGAGCAGGTTACTGGTGTGCAGAAAGTGTTTCTGTACAACGCCTTTGATAAAAGAGAAGAGTACAGTGTACACAAACTACTAATCAGGTTAGCACTGTAAAAGAAGTCCAAAGCAAGAGTTTAGAAAGTGGGCATCGAGTTGGATATTCAGAGAGTTGCGCTAACACCAGCTCTGCACAACATGGAGCTAGTGCTAACACCAGCTCTGCACAACATGGAGCTAGCGCTAACACCAGCTCTGCACAACATGGAGCTAGCGCTAACACCAGCTCTGCACAACATGGAGCTAGCGCTAACACCAGCTCTGCACAACATGGCGGTAGCGCTAACACCAGCTCTGCACAACATGGAGCTAGCGCTAACACCAGCTCTGCACGACATGGAGCTAGCGCTAACACCAGCTCTGCACAACATGGCGGTAGCGCTAACACCAGCTCTGCACAACATGGCGGTAGCGCTAACACCAGCTCTGCACAACATGGAGCTCACGTTGTGAGCAGCGTTGAGGGTAGAGTCAGACCACTTGATAATATCATTGTGATTATTTCAACAGCTCAGATTAGCGAAGATGCATCTCAGATGAAAGACACAGAAGTTGTTCAGATCACTAGTAGCGATGTTGATGTTACCAATGTTAACTGTGGAGGACAGACTGCTAGCAAGGTGAATGAAGAAGAGATAGGCATTGCCAATGACACAGTACAAGTTAGCAGTGAGGAGGCCGAGGTGGTTAGTGTCAGTGATGTAAAAAGCACAGGTCAGATAAAATGCAGGGAAACTGAGATCCAGGAGAGAAGTGTGGAAAGTGAGACTAATATTGACAGTGAAAATCAGATTGTTAGTACTGTGCATGATGCTCAGATTACCTCAGCGGAGGAAGAAAACCAACTCAGAAGTGAGGAGACTCCGATTGACAGCGTGGAGGTTACGAGTCCGATGAATAGCTGCCAAATTGAAACTCAGATTAGCAGTCCTGAAGGTGGAGTTCTGATTGTCTTGGAAAGTGTTGTTCAGATAACCCGTGTAGGAAATGGCATTCAGATCAGCTGTGTTGAACCTGGAGCACAGTTCTGCTCCTTGGAGATAAACATCACAGGAAATGAAGATCAGCCAACAGAAGTAATTATCACCCAATCAGAAGACAGGTTTGAGGTGAGAAATGTTGAATAGGGAGAGGGTGTTATCGTAGAGGAAACTATCATTGAGGAGACAAACAGTATATCCAGAAAAAGTGACGCCGTGGAAAGCAGCAGAGTTGAAAGTGTCGGACCGGTTGATGAGCTGGAAGTCACAGCTGTAGTTGGTGAGGCAGAAGATGCAGGTCAAACAAACTGTAAGGAGAGTAGAGGTCAAATGAGCATTGCTCAGGGTGGTGACCTGACTAGCACAATCCTAACAATAAGTGTGATTGAGATGAAGAGTGCTGATGAGGCTGGTGACCTGACTAGAAGTGTGGTTGAGATCAACAGTGCTGAGGGTGGGGATCTAACTAAAATGGCAGCAAGTGTGGTTGAGATGATCAGCACAGAGATATCAATGGCATTCAGCCCTGTGGAATGTGAGGTTCCGATTGTCCACAGGGAGTACAGAGCTCAAACACCCTTGATGGAGAGTGAAGGTAGGATTAGCAGGGATGTTCAAATGATTGACTCCGTCTCTACAGATGACATAAGCACTGTGGAAACTGTGTTTCCATCCGTGTGTCAGACCAGCGGGACAGGAAGTGGGCATATGATGTATAATGTGATAAGTGGACATATGATAACTAGTACAGGAAGTGGACGCGTGATAACTAGTGCAGGAAGTGGACATACGATAACTAGTGCAGGAAGTGGACATACGATAACTAGTGCAGGAAGTGGACATACGATAACTAGTGCAGGAAGTGGGCGCATGATAACTAGTGCAGGAAGTGGGCGCATGATAACTAGTGCAGGAAGTGGACATACGATAACTAGTGCAGGAAGTGGGCGCATGATAACTAGTGCAGGAAGTGGACATACGATAACTAGTGCAGGAAGTGGACATACGATAACTAGTGCAGGAAGTGGGCGCATGATAACTAGTGCAGGAAGTGGACACATGATAACTAGTGCAGGAAGTGGACCAAGTAGCAGAGGCAGACTCAGTGGTCCAGATAGCGGAGGCAGACTCAGTGGTCCAGGTAGCGGAGGCAGACTCAGTGGTCCAGGTAGCGGAGGCAGACTCACTGGTCCAGGTAGCGGAGGCAGACTCACTGGTCCAGGTAGCGGAGGCAGACTCACTGGGCCAGGTAGCGGAGGCAGACTCACTGGGCCAGGTAGCGGAGGCAGACTCACTGGGCCAGGTAGCGGAGGCAGACTCACTGGGCCAGGTAGCGGAGGCAGACTCACTGGTCCAGGTAGCGGAGGCAGACTCACTGGTCCAGGTAGCGGAGGCAGACTCACTGGTCCAGGTAGCGGAGGCAGACTCACTGGTCCAGGTAGCGGAGGCAGACTCACTGGTCCAGGTAGCGGAGGCAGACTCACTGGTCCAGATAGCGGAGGCAGACTCACTGGTCCAGATAGCGGAGGCAGACTCACTGGTCCAGGTAGCGGAGGCAGACTCACTGGTCCAGGTAGCGGAGGCAGACTCACTGGTCCAGGTAGCGGAGGCAGACTCACTGGTCCAGGTAGCGGAGGCAGACTCACTGGTCCAGGTAGCGGAGGCAGACTCACTGGTCCAGGTAGCGGAGGCAGACTCACTGGTCTAGGTAGCGGAGGCAGACTCAGTGGTCCAGGTAGCTGAGGCAGACTCAGTGGTCCAGATAGCGGAGGCAGACTCACTGGTCCAGATAGCGGAGGCAGACTCACTGGTCCAGATAGCGGAGGCAGACTCACTGGTCCAGATAGCGGAGGCAGACTCACTGGTCCAGATAGCGGAGGCAGACTCACTGGTCCAGATAGCGGAGGCAGACTCACTGGTCCAGATAGCGGAGGCAGACTCACTGGTCCAGATAGCGGAGGCAGACTCACTGGTCCAGATAGCGGAGGCAGACTCACTGGTCCAGATAGCGGAGGCAGACTCACTGGTCCAGATAGCGGAGGCAGACTCACTGGTCCAGATAGCGGAGGCAGACTCACTGGTCCAGATAGCGGAGGCAGACTCACTGGTCCAGATAGCGGAGGCAGACTCACTGGTCCAGATAGCGGAGGCAGACTCACTGGTCCAGATAGCGGAGGCAGACTCACTGGTCTAGGTAGCGAAGGCAGACTCAGTGGTCCAGGTAGCGGAGGCAGACTCACTGGTCCAGGTAGCGGAGGCAGACTCACTGGTCCAGGTAGCGGAGGCAGACTAAGTGGTCCAGGTAGCGGAGGCAGACTCACTGGTCCAGGTAGCGGAGGCAGACTCACTGGTCCAGGTAGCGGAGACAGACTCACTGGTCCAGGTAGCGGAGGTAGACTCAGTAGTGCAGGTAGTGGACATAAGATAAGTGGTACCAGCGGTGGAGATCAAATTAAATGTAATAGTACCGGCAATGGAGTCTGGACCCATGTCAATTCCGAAAGTGTCTCTCAGTTTAACAGAAACGCGAGCAATGAGAGGACTGGTAGACTTAGCAGTGCAGGAAGTGGAGAATGGAACGTTTATAGTGGAAATAATGGACAGATCAGGAATAGAATCAGCAGTGCTGGAAATGGAGGTCAACTAAGTAGCAGAAGCACATGAAGTGGCGGTAGACTAAGTAGTGCGGGTAGTGGACATATGATCAGCAGTGCAGGAAGTAGAGGTAGACTGAGTAGCAGTAGCACAGGAAGTGGAGGTAGTGGACATATGATCAGTAGTGCAGGTACTAGTGGACAGAAAATTAGTAGTACAGAGGGTGATGTCAGGATCAGCAGTGGGGGTCCAGCCAGCAGCCCCAGCAGAGTGACCATCAGGAACACAGGAAGCGGAGGCAGTGGAGGCAGAGAGCAGATCAGCGTCTGTAAAATGGCCGCCCGCTCCATATCAGCTGCCGTAAAAGAAAAATAGAAAGCCCAGGAGGTCCGTCGGGAATCCTACACAAAACAGGTGTCAGGTGAGAACCGCATTCCATCAAACGAGCATTACTACCTTTAAATGACCAGTATCATAATGCACCTTCATGCTAGAAAACATGTTTTCACTGGATCTCTGTCTGCAATAAATACCTGTTACTGTGCCTTTCATCATTGCTGTTAATAAGTAATGCACAGAGGTTTCTGTTTGAACAGTAATCTATAAAGTTCTGAAATATACTCTGACATAGGGACGCAGGGGTGATGGAATTTGTTCTACGCCAAACAAATGTATCTTATTGGATTCAGTTTCCTTGTAAGGCGCTTACACTTACATTTATCCAGAAGATGGCAGTATATACATTTAGGTGATCAGTTGTGGAGCGAGTCAGCTGGTCATCTCATTTGACACATTCACGCAAGTTAGTATAACTTTTAGATTTTATTTTAGTAGTTTGAAATCAATGTATCAAAGCTTAAATAAAGTTTCTGATTACTTATTACCTGATATTGTTTTTAATTATGAAAACATTTTGCTGTAATTACTTCACACTTATGAATACACTTGTTCTGGAATATTATTCTCATCTTATTTCGTTTTATTGTACTACATTTCAAATGTGTATTAGAAAGTGTGCTTATAATAAAGTGTTACTTTCTTCAAACATGAAACAAACTGGCTTTGGGTGTGTTCATAAAGTCACTCTGGCTATCGACTCCGATTTCAGAGCACTCTCGTCTGAGTGTAAACCTCAGCAAAAAAAAAACGTAATTTCCAGCAGCACAGTTACAGTCACCAACACTACAGATAACATGAAAACAGCCTAACTAGCTCTGCTACGTTGAGTAAAATGGTCAGAGTGAAGTGTTCTCGCATTTGTGTCTGGAAGTAGCTAGCAAGTTAGCCAACTTTAGCCCGTTAGCTTGAGTGCTTGACTGCAGCTGTGAGGTCAGAACGCTCTGATCAACTCTACTCTGCCAGAGTGTCCAGTGTGCGCTCTGAACTGACAACACTCAGGAGCAGCAATTTAGAAACGCCCAGAGCGCACTCTGGCACTCCAGAGTGAATTTACAAACGCACCCTTAGTTGGTGCATTCGTAAATGCTATTTAATTCCGGTGACAGTCTAAACAGCTGACAGAAAAAAAACATGTTTAGTGAGGTAGTAAGGTACTGTCTACTCTACAGAGCTCAGTGAACAGTGTTGGGGAAGCTACTCTGAAAATATACGCTGAACAAAAATATAAACGCGACATGCAACACTTTCAAAGATTTGACTGAGTTACTGTTCATATAAGAACATCAGATAATGTAAATAACTAAATTAGGCCCCAATTATGGATTTCACATGACTGGGAATACAGATATGCGTCTGTTGGCCACAGATACCTTAACAAATAAGGTAGGGGTGTGGATCAGAAAACCAGTCAGTATGTGGTGTGACCACCATTTGCCTCATGCAGCAGGACATGTCTCCTTCGCAAAGAGTTGATCTGGCTGTTGATTGTGGCCTGTGGAATGTTGTCCCACTAGCCACTCCTCTTCAATGGCTGTGCGAAGTTACTGGATATTGCTGAGAACTGGAACACGCTGTCATACATGGGTGACATGTCTGGTGAGTATGCAGGCCATGGAAGAACTGGGACATTTTCAGCTACCAGGAATTGTGTCCAGATCCTTGTGACATGCGGCCGTGCATTATCATGCTGAAACATGAGGTGATGTTTGGCGGATGGATGGCACGACAATGGGCCTCAGGAACTCTTCACGGTGTCTCTGCGCATTCAAATTGCCATCAATAAAATGCAATTGTTTTCATTGTCCGTAGTTTATGCCTGCCCATACGATAATGCAGGGTTTCCCAAACTCGGTCCTCAGAACCCCAAGGGGTGCACGTTCATCCCCCCCCCCCCCCCTTGCAATACACAGCTGATTCAAATGATGAACTAATCATCAAGCTTTGATAATTTGAATCAGCTGTGTAGCAAAAACCAAAACTTGCATCCCTTGGAGTCACGAGGACCGAGGTGAGGAAACGCTGCCATAACCCCACCGCCACCATGCGGAACTCTGTTCACAACGTTTACATCAGCAAATCCCTCGCCCACACAATGCCATAGACACTATCTGCCATCTGCCCAGTAGTTGAAACCGGGATTCATTAATGAAGAGCACACTTCTCCAGTGTGCCAGTGGCATTTGCCCACTGAAGTCGGTTACGACGCCGAACTGCAGTAAGGTCAAGACCCTGGTAAGGATGACAAGCACGTAGATGAGCTTCCCTAAGACAGTTTGTGCAAATCCACAGTTTCATCAGCTGTCCTGGTCTCAGACGATCCCGCAGGTGAAGAAGCCGGATGTGGAGGTCCTGGGTTGGCATGGTTACATGTGGTCTGTGGTTGTGAGGCTGGTTGGACGTACTGCCAAATTCTCTAAAACAACGTTGGAGGTGGATTATGATAGAGAAATTAATATTAAATTCTCTGGCAACAGCTCTGGTGGACATTCCTGCAGTCAGCATGCCAATTGCGTGCTCCCTTGAAACTTGAGACATTTGTGTTATTGTATTGTGTGACAACTGCACATTTTAAAGCGGCATTTTATTGTCCCCAGCACAAGGTGCACCTGTCTAATGATTATGCTGTTTAATCAGCTTCTTGATATGCCACACATGTCAGGTGGATGGATTATCTTGACAAAGGAGTAATGCTCATTAACAGGGATGTAAACAAATTTGTGCAAAACATTTGAGAGAAATAAGCTCTTTGTGCGTATTGAAAAAGTCTGGGATGTTTTATTTCAGCTAATGAAACATGGGAACAACACTTTACATGTTGCATTTATATATTTGTTCAATGTTTTAAAATATATATTTTTAATTTGCTTGGGAGGAAGTGTTGGCTGTGCATTTGGCCAATGACAGGCATTCCACATTTAATCCCACCCACATGTGAAAATCAAAATGTCATCCTTTTTGGGGGTTTATATTCAAAAACGAGATAACAAAAATCAAGCCATTTTTCCTGTTTTCCTGTTTTTGTCCAACAATAAAAAATATATATAAAAACGGGCAGTTTTCTCATTCCCGATAGCTCCATTTTAATGCGGAAAAGGACCTGTAACACTGATGTAGATTAACTTCTGCCACCTCCACTTCCATAAGAAATTATTCCCTTATGTAACACTGTCACATGCACACTTCAGAGCTATCCACACTGCCGCCATGCGACACACTTCTGTAACTTCTCTCTACCACACTGGAGCTTTTAAGATTATGCTCTCTACACTCATAATTCTATCGTACGCTGATACTTCCACCTACAAGATAATAACTGAATTCTGCATGTGTAGAAAGATCGTTTTTTTAAGGTTAGATACAGTCGAAGTCGGAAGTTTACATTCACTTAGGTTGGAGTCATTAAAACTCGTTTTTCAACCACTCCACAAATTTCTTGTTAACAAACTATACTTTTGGCAAGTTGGTTAGGACATCTACTTTGTGTATGACACAAGTCATTTTTCCAACAATTGTTTACAGACAGATTATTTCACTTATAATTCACTGTATCACAAGTTTACATACACTAAGTTGACTGTGCCTTTAAACAGCTTGGATAATTCCAGAAAATGATGTCATGGCTTTAGAAGCTTCTGATAGGCTAATTGACATCATTTGAGTCAATTGGAGGTGTACCTGTGGATGTATTTCAAGGCCTACCTTCAAACTCAGTGTCTCTTTGCTTGACATCATGGGAAAATCAAAGGAAATCAGCCAAGAACTGAGAAAAAAAATTGTAGACCTCCACAAGTCTGGTTCATCCTTGGGAGCAATTTCCAAATGCCTGAAGGTACCACGTTCCTCTGTACAAACAATAGTACGCAAGTATAAACACCATGGGACCATGAAGCCGTCATACTGCTCAGGAAGGAGACTTGTTCTGTCTCCTAGAGATGAACGTACTTTGGTGCGAAAAGTGCAAATCAATCCCAGAACAACAGCAAAGCACATTGTGAAGATGCTGGAGGAAACAGGTACAAAAGTATTAATGTCCACAGTAAAACGAGTCCTATATTGACATAACCTGAAAGGCCGCTCAGCAAGGAAGAAGCCACTGCTCCAAAACCGGCATAAAAAAGCCAGACTACGGTTTGCAACTGCACATGAGGACAAAGATCATACTTTTTGGAGAAATGTCCTCTGGTCTGAAGAAACAAAAATAGAACTGTTTGGCCATCCGTGAAGCACGGGGGTGGCAGCATCATGTTGTGGGGGTGCTTTGCTGCAGGATGGACTGGTGCACTTCACAAAATAGATGGCATCATTATGTGGATATACTGAAGCAATATCTCAAGACATCAGTCAGGAAGTTAAAGCTTGGTCGCAAATGGGTCTTCCAAATGGACAATGACCACAAGCATACTTCCAAAGTTGTGGCAAAATGGCTTAAGGACAACAAAGTCAAGGTATTGGAGTGGCCATCACGAAGCCCTGACCTCAATCCTATAGAACATTTGTGGGCAAAACTGAAAAAGCGTGTGCAAGCAAGGAGGTCTACAAACCTGACTCAGTTACACCAGCTCTGTCAGGAGGAATGGGCCAAAATTCACTCAACTCATTGTGGGAAGCTTGTGGAAGGCTACCCAAAATGTTTGACCCACGTTAAACAATTTAAAGCCAATGCTACCAAATACTAATTGAGTGTATGTAAACTTCTGACCCACTGGGAATGTGATGAAGGAAATAAAAGCTGAAATAAATAATTCTCTCTACTATTATTATGACATTTCACATTCTTAAAATAAAGTGGTGATCCTAACTGACCTAGGACAGGGAATTTTTATTAGGATTAAATGTCAGGAACTGTGAAAAACTGAGGTTAAATGTATTTGGCTAAGGTGTATGAAAAGTTCCGACTTCAACTGAACATACAATTACAGGCAATTAAAACCAATGTTATGGAAGGAAGTAGGATGCTGCAGAGAATGAGCAATGACTTGAGTTTCTTGCTCATTCATCAAAGGGCTGGGCTGACAAGAAGAAATGCCAGAATGGGAGTAGGTGAATGGGAGGGTTTGTAAGCATCTGGAGGTGGCTCATCAAAATGTCCATGACTTGGTATAGAGTTGACTTTTGCTATGTAAAGGGCAGCCACCATCACCTCATGTTTCCGCATTTTTACACACATGAAACTGTTGACCGTGAAAAACCCAGCAGCGTTGCAGTTCTTAACACAGTGTGCCTGGCACATACTATCATACCCCGTTCAAAGACACAAATCTTTTGTCTTGCCCATTCCCCCTCTGAATGGCACACATACACAATCCATGTCTCAATTGTCTCAAGGCTTAACCTGTATCCTCCCCTTCATCTACACTGATTGAAGTGGATTTAACAAGTGACATCCAATAAGGGATCATAGCTTTCACCTGGATTCACCTGGTCAGTCTATGTGATGGAAAGAGCAGGTGTTCCTAATGTTTTGGACACTCAGTGTAGTCTCTGTGACTGAAAAGTGAAGTGTCCTAGAAGTTGGCATAATTAGTTCCAACAGAGTAATGGGCTTGTGAGAGTATATAAGGGAAATGTAGAGAACAACTAAATACCTCATGCATCCTGTCTTTACAAAGAAAACATATTGATACAACAGTAGCTAAGATGGGGAGAAGACTGTCCATAATAAAGCGCTACTCTGCCTTCTTAACAACACTATCATCAAGACAGGTCCTACAGACCCTAGTTTTGTCACACCTAGACTACGGTTCAGTATTGTGGTCAGGTGCCACAAAAGGGACTTATTGTTGTATGGTGGTATTATACATTTTGTATTGTAGATACAGTATATAGTGGTGTAGTAATATTATATGATGTACTGTTTTATCTTTTGTTTTATATGTAATGTAAGTGCTTTAATGTGTTTGTAACCCAGGAAGAGTGCTAATGGGGATCCCTAATAAATACAAATACAAATATTATAATATTGCATTCAATAGTGCAGTCAAGTAGCAAGGCCATTAAACTGGCACAGCCGATACCATTGTGCCTGCTGGGATGGTATGAATTAATGGGGTTGAATCAGAAATAAGCATGTGGTGGCTTTACAAATAGGAATCAAATTCTACTTTGAAAATATGGTGTATCACTGTTTTCATTAGTGGCATGAGTCAGGGGCAAAAGCTAGTTCTCTCGTTCTTTCTCCATGACCATGAAGCCCCGCTGATCCCTCACGACTGGACTACCGACGTAATCCGCCCGAGGGGGCTCCTCCGTCGCGACGTCCCCTGAATGCCCATCTGCTAGCCTGCTATCCGCGGCCCGCTAGCTGTCTAGAGCATACCGGACTGTTAGCTAAAGAGGTCCATCAGCCAATTTCTTGGGCTACTATAGCTATTTTGCCAATTGGCCTGGACCCTTTTACTACACAGACCCCTGATGATCCATCACGACTGGTCTGCCGACGTAACCGCACGAGGGGGCTACAACAGACTTCTTCCGTTGCGATGTCCCTCTAAGGCCCGTCTGCTAGCTTGCTATCCCCGGCACGCTAGCTTATTGAATCGCTGTGTCTCCATCCCGCCCAGCTACTCACTGGACCCTATGATCACTCGGCTACGCATGCCTCTCCCTAATGTCAATATGCCTTGTCCATTGCTGTTTTGGTTAGTGATTATTGTTTTATTTCACTGTAGAGCCTCCAGCCCTGCTCAATATGCCTCAGCTAACCCTCTTGTCCCACCTCCCACACATGCGGTGACCTCACCTGGTGTCACGCCCTGGCCTTAGTATTCTTTGTTTTCTTGATTATTTTAGTTAGGTCAGGGTGTGACATGGGGAATGTTTATGTTTTGTTAGTTTTGGGTGTTTATATGGTAAAGGGGTTATGGGGTGTAGTATATGGGTTTGTGTTGAGTGTAGATGTCTAGCGTTGTCTATGTATGTTTAGTTGTCTAGGAGAGTCTATGGTTACCTGAATGAGTTCCCAATTAGAGACAGCTGATTTCGGTTGTCTCTGATTGGGAGCCTTATTTAGGGTAGCCATAGGCTCTCATTGGTTGTGAGTAATTGTCTATGTAGAACGTTTGTAGCCTGTATGTATGTGCACAACGTTTGTAGCTTCACGGTCGTTTTGTTGTTTTGTTATTTTGTATAGAGTTTTGTGTCGTGTTCATCTTCGTGTTGTTAAATAAAAGAAGATGGCTTATTTTCCAACTGCTGCATTTTGGTCCGTCAATCCGCCACACGATCGTGACAGAATTACTCACCATAGGACCAAGCGGCATGGAAGGCGGCAACAGGACCTACCTACACAGGATTTCTGGAGTTGGGAGGACGAATTGGAAGGAGATGGACCTTGGGATCAACCTGGAGAATATCGCCTCCCTCGTGAAGAGCTGGAGGCAGCGAAAGCCGAGAGGAGGCGATATGAGGAGGCAGCAAGGAAGCAAGGCTGGAGACCCGTGAGTAATACCCAAAAATTTCTTGGGGAGGGGCTCATGGGGAATGGGGCGAGTCCAGATGGGAGAACTGCGTCAACTTCCCGTGCTTCCCGTGCTTCCTCTAAGAGGGAACCTGAGCCAGTCGGGCTGAGATTGGAGGGGAGCAATGGGAGTGATGCAGAGACGGTTAAGGATTTATTGGGGAGGTTGGAAGAGAGTAAAATGAGGGAGCTGCTGTGTTGGTGTGTGAGGCACAAGATCCACCCGACAGAGCGTGTGCGGGATGTGAGGTTACCTGAGTCAGCTCTACATGCTCGTCCTGATGTGCGTGCTAACCGTCTGGAAAGGACAATCCCACGAACCAGGCCTCCTGTACGCCTCCCTAGTCCTGCACCTCCTATATTAGCCCTATGTACTAACTCTCCTGTGACGGTCCCCAGCCCAGTACAACCAGTGCCTCCTCCACGCACTAGCCTTATGGTGCGTGTCTCCAGCCCTTTACCACCAGTGCCTAAATTACGCACCAAGCCTCCTGTGTATACCCAGAGTCCTGTGCGTCCTGTTGCTGCTCCCCGCATTAGCCCTGAGATGCGTGTTCCCAGTCCGGTACCACCAGTTCCGGCCCCACGCACTAGGCCTAATGTGCGTCCCCAGGGTCCAGTATGCCCTGTTCCTGCTCCCCGCACTAGCCCTGAGATGCGTGTCCCCAGCCCGGTACCACCAGTTCCGGCACCACGCACTAGGCCTAATGTGCGCTCCCAGGGTCCAGTATGCCCTGTTCCTTCTCCCCGCACTAGCCCTGAGATGCGTGTCCCCAGCCCGGTGCCACCAGTCCCGGCACCACGCACCAGGCCTACAGTGCGCCTCAGCCGGCAGGAGTCTGCCGTCTGCACAGCAATGACTGAACTGCTCGTCTCCCCAGCGCCATCTGAGCCATCCGTCTCCCCAGCGCCATCTGAGCCATCCGTCTCCCCAGCGCCATCTGAGCCATCCGTCTGCAATGAGCCTGCAAAGCCGCCCGTCTGCCATGAGCCTGCAAAGCCGCCCGTCTGCCATGAGCCCACTGAGCCGTCCGCCAGACAGGAGCCGCTAGAGCCGCCAGCCAGACAGGAGCCGCTAGAGCCGTCCGTCAGACAGGATCTGCCAGAGCCGCCAACCAGACAGGATCTGCCAGAGCCGCCAACCAGACAGGATCTGCCAGAGCCGCCAACCAGACAGGAGCAGCCAGATCAGTCAGCCAGCCATGAGCAGCCAGATCAGTCAGCCAGCCATGAGCAGCCAGATCCGTCAGCCAGCCATGAGCAGCCAGATCCGTCAGCTAGCCATGAGCAGCCAGATCCGTCAGCTAGCCATGAGCAGCCAGATCCGTCAGCTAGCCATGAGCAGCCAGATCCGTCAGCTAGCCATGAGCAGCCAGATCCGTCAGCTAGCCATGAGCAGCCAGATCCGTCAGCTAGCCATGAGCAGCCAGATCCGTCAGCTAGCCATGAGCAGCCAGATCCGTCAGCTAGCCATGAGCAGCCAGATCCGTCAGCTAGCCATGAGCAGCCAGATCCGTCAGCTAGCCATGAGCAGCCAGATCCGTCAGCTAGCCATGAGCAGCCAGATCCGTCAGCTAGCCATGAGCAGCCAGATCCGTCAGCTAGCCATGAGCAGCCAGATCCGTCAGCTAGCCATGAGCAGCCAGATCCGTCAGCTAGCCATGAGCAGCCAGATCCGTCAGCCAGCCATGAGCAGCCAGATCAGTCAGCCAGCCATGAGCAGCCAGATCAGTCAGCCAGCCATGAGCAGCCAGATCCGTCAGCCAGCCATGAGCAGCCAGATCAGTCAGCCAGCCATGAGCAGCCAGATCAGTCAGCCAGCCATGAGCAGCCAGATCAGTTAGCCAGCCATGAGCAGCCAGATCTGTCTGCCAGCCATGGGCCGTCCCTCAGTCCGGAGCTGCAGTCCCTCAGTCCGGAGCTGCAGTCCCTCAGTCCGGAGCTGCCATTCCTCAGTCCGGAGCTGCCATTCCTCAGTCCGGAGCTGCCATTCCTCAGTCCGGAGCTGCCCCTTACCCTGGTGCTGCCCCTTACCCTGGTGCTGCCCCTTACCCTGGTGCTGCCCCTTACCCTGGTACTGCCCCTTACCCTGGTACTGCCCCTTACCCTGGTACTGCCCCTGACCCTGGTACTGCCCCTT
This sequence comes from Salvelinus fontinalis, assembly GCF_029448725.1. NCBI lineage: Eukaryota > Metazoa > Chordata > Actinopteri > Salmoniformes > Salmonidae > Salvelinus > Salvelinus fontinalis. The sequence continues at coordinate 6,001,367 of NC_074698.1, forward strand.
ACCCTGGTACTGGCCCTTAGTCCGGAGCTGTCCCTTAATGCAATGGGATTAATGTGGAGAGGGGTCATTTTGAAGAGGCTAAGGAGGTGGTTAGGGACTGTGGTGAAGTGGGGACCACGACCAGAGCCGGAGCCGCCACCGTGGAGGGAAGCCCACCCAGACCCTCCCCTAGACTGTGTATGGTGCGCCCGGAGTTCGCGCCTCAAGGGGGGGGTTATGTCACGCCCTGGCCTTAGTATTCTTTGTTTTCTTGATTATTTTAGTTAGGTCAGGGTGTGACATGGGGAATGTTTATGTTTTGTTAGTTTTGGGTGTTTATATGGTAAAGGGGTTATGGGGTGTAGTATATGGGTTTGTGTTGAGTGTAGATGTCTAGCGTTGTCTATGTATGTTTAGTTGTCTAGGAGAGTCTATGGTTACCTGAATGAGTTCCCAATTAGAGACAGCTGATTTCGGTTGTCTCTGATTGGGAGCCTTATTTAGGGTAGCAATAGGCTCTCATTGGTTGTGAGTAATTGTCTATGTAGAACGTTTGTAGCCTGTATGTATGTGCACAACGTTTGTAGCTTCACGGTCGTTTTGTTGTTTTGTTATTTTGTATAGAGTTTTGTGTCGTGTTCATCTTCGTGTTGTTAAATAAAAGAAGATGGCTTATTTTCCAACTGCTGCATTTTGGTCCGTCAATCCGCCACACGATCGTGACACCTGGTTTAAATTATGTCTCTAGAGACAATAGCTCTCTCATCATCACTCAATGCAGAGGTTTACTTCCACTGTATTCACACCCTACCATATCTTTGTCTGTACATTATGCCTTGAATCTATTCTATCGTGCCCAGAAACCTGGTCCTTTTACTCTCTGTTCCGAACGTACTAGACGACCAGTTCTTATAGGCTTTAGCCGCACCCTTATCCTACTCCTCCTCTGTTCCTCTGGTAGGGGTTAATCTAGGCCCTGCAGTGCCTAGCTCCACTCCCATTCACCAGGCGCTCTCATTTGTTGACTTCTGTAACCGTAAAAGCCTTGGTTTCATGCATGTTAACATTAGAAGCCTCCTCCCTAAGTTTGTTTTATTCACTGCTTTAGCACACTCTGCCAACCCAGATGTCCTAGCCGTGTCTGAAACCTGGCTTAGGAAGACCACCAAAAACCCTGAAATTTCCATCCTTAACTATAACATTTTCTGACAAGATAGAACTGCCTAAGGGGGCGGAGTTGCAATCTACTACAGAGATAGCCTACAGAATTCTGTCTTACTATCCAGGTCTGTGCCTAAACAATTTGAGCTTCTACTTTTAAAATTCCACCTTTCCAGAAACAAGTCTCTCACCGTTGCCGCTTGCTATAGACCAGATTCTGCCAGCTGTGCCCTGGACACCATATATGAATTGATTGCCCCCCATCTATCTTCAGAGCTCTTTGTGTTAGGTGACCTAAACTGGAACATGCTTAACACCCCGGCCATCATACAATCTAAGCTTGATACCCTCAATCTCACACATTGTCAATTAACCTACCATGTACAACCCCAAATCCGTAAACACGGGCACCCTCATCGATATCATCCTAACCAACCTGCCCTCCAAATACACCTCTGCTGTCTTCAACCAGGATCTCAGCGATCACTGCCTCATTGCCTGCATCCGTAATGGGTCTGCGGTCAAACGACCAACCTTCATCACTGTCAAACACTCCCTAAAACACTTCAGCGAGCAGGCCTTTCTAATCAACCTGGCCCGAGTATCCTGGAAGGATATTGAACTCATTCCGTCAGTAGAGGACGCCTGGTAGTTCTTTAAAAGTGCTTTCCTCACCATCTTAAATAAGCATGCCCCATTCAAAAAATGTAGCCCGTGGTTCACTCCAGACCTGACTTCCCTTGACCAGCACAAAAGCATCCTGTGGCATTCTACATTAGCATTGAATAGCCCCCGTGATATGCAACTTCCAGGGAAGTTAGGAACCAATATACACAGGCAGTTAAGAAAGCAAAGGCTTGCTTTTTCAAACTGAAATTTGCATCCGGTAGCACAAACTCCAAAAAGTTCTGGGGCACTGTAAAGTCCATGGAGAATAAGAGCACCTCCTCCCAGCTGCTCACTGCACTGAGGCTAGGAAACACTGTCACCACCGATAAATGGCCAGGGCTTTAGTAAACTGACACCACCCAGGAGGTCTTCTGTCATCAACAATTTGGTGGGCTGCAGTGGTACTTTTAATCAAGTCCATCATATGAGAACCCCTGACAACATCCCCCTGAAAGATAAACTCTCCTTTATCATTCCAAGTAGCGGCCCCCTTTGAGTCTTTTATCTGGTTCATAATGTATCTAACATTTTTCCTGTTACGTACCGGAACATGTGTCAACATGTCATGCATAACATCATCTTCAACATGCATTTGATCTTCAACCGGTAAGATCTCCGGTCCAGGCATTACATGGGCATGGCTCTCTCTCTGCCCTTCACCCTTTAAGGGTTCCAGTAGGGAAAGCGATAAATGGTTGGTCTCTCTCTCACAAATACCTTTGCAAGAGGTTTGTGTATTTTTGGACCTTATCATAGGGATTCAATCCTTTTCTGTTCAAAATATCCTTCATGGCCGTATCCAAATAATTTCCCGCTGTTTGTCTGATATTTTCAGAACCCTGTAATTGCTGTTTAAGTCTCAACTCTTTTTGAGATACTAAGTACAAATTATTGGCCATCACACTCCGTGTTCAACCCCCACGTCTGGCAGCAATAAGGCTGGTGATGAAGGGCACGGCTATACTTAGAAGGTAGAAGAAAACCCCCATACTGTTGTATGGTATGTCTTTTCTTCTGAAGACTGGCTTTTTTATTGGCATATAATATAATTCCTCCTCAGATGTAAAGAAATTAGAAAACCAACCTTTCACAGTTTTCAAAACCCAAGGCCTACATGGATGAGCCAATCTTATGGGTAAGAAACTTAAACTGTCTATGTATCTCTGGTTGAAGGCGGGGTCTACAAAACACAAGATTTTACTACCTTGGGCTATGACCCTGGGTGCAACCCCTTGTTGTATCAAGGGGTTCAAAAGAAGATAGGAATTGTGAGCTACAAATGTGAAGTTTTTGTACTGGGGTTTTCTGAAATGTTTTAGAAAGAGTAGTGCACAATTGGGGCCCTCTGCCGACCACTTTTCACCATTGAAAGTCATGGTAGATGCAAAAATAGGCAAATGAGTCCCTGATTCCTGATTACTCTCAAAGTCATAAAACACATTTCTCTGAATGTTCATCTTCAGCCAAGGGCTGAATATAGCACTCATGTTCCACTTCTTGAACCACTTCAGTGTCTCTGCTTTTCAAAGCCCCTTTACAAATTGGGCAGCATATGATACCACATACGTGAGGTTGGGAGTTGTCTATTTTTTTGACCCCCTTTTCTCCCCAATTTTCGTGGTATCCAATTGTTAGTAGTTACTATCTTGTCTCATCGCTACAACCCCCGTACGGGCTCGGGAGAGACGAAGGTCGAAAGCCATGCGTCCACCAAAACACAACCCAACCAAGCCGCACAGCTTCTTAACACAGCGCGCATCCAACCCGGAAGCCAGCCGCACCAATGTGTCGGAGGAAACACCGTGCACCTGGCGACCTGGTTAGCGTGCACTGCGCCCGGCCCGCCACAGGAGTCGCTAGTGCACAATGAGACAATGATATCCCTACCGGCCAAACCCTCCCTAACCCGGACGACGCTAGGCCAATTGTGCGTCGCCCCATGGACCTCCCGGTCGCGGCCGGCTGCGACAGAGCCTGGGCTCGAACCCAGAGTCTCTGGTGGCACAGCTAGCACTGCGATGCAGTGCCTTAGACCACTGCGCCACCCGGGAGGCTGGGTTGTCTATTTTAAGGTTGTAATTGCATTGGCATTTTGGACATTTCTTGTTAATGTCACAACTGCTTACAGATTTATATGCCTTGGGGTGCCATGTTTAAATTTGGTGTTTTTCGTAGCAGTAGGCGGAACGACATGTACGATGACAATCCTCACATGGTGTTAGGTGTAAAGGGCTGCATCGGACATTTTTTGTCCTGACACACTGAACAGTTATAACGACAAGAGTACCCCCACCCCTGCCGGCTGTAGCCTGAATGACAGGATGGACACACATATTGTGCTCGTAAGAAAGCTCTGATGTTGGTAATACCATAAAAATGGTTGTTTTGCACAGAAAAGTACAGAATATGAGGATGAGGTTGAGGGTTGTTTTGGAATATCAATAGAGCTGAATTAGCTCTACTATGGTACAACACCACAGTCTTGATGTTCAGCAAATTTTCAAATTTGACAATGTCAGAGAAAGCCAAGGCCTCCTGTAATACCTAGACCTACAGCCGTTTGGAGCTCACTAACCTTTTGTAAAGCTTCTAGATCAGTACATTCAAGGTGGAGTAAATGTGACAGGCCTATTGCAAAGCATAGCTGATTGCTAGGATTGTAAACGTTTAAGAGGTCTGCTTATTTTTGATGATTTCTGAATGCATGAGACTATCATGTTTCCTTCTCTGACCCCCTCCGCCTAGGGGTTGGCGGACTATTTGTACAACAAGTTCTAAGGTCCTATCAGCTATGATGGATGAATTAGATTGAACAAGACGTTCCAGCAGGGCTATAAATTGTTCAAGATCTGCTTCACTTTTGGGTAAAACAAGAGATACTGTGTTTTGCATACTATCGCCACATATTTCAAGCTGTAAGACATCCCGAGGTTCGGCAAAATGTGTAGCCCTTTTTAAAAGTTCTCCCAGAGTATCCGAAATCATCACATAAAAAACTGCATAATCATGGCTTTGATTCATACATGTGAAATAAAAAAACGGATGTCACGATCGTGTGGAGGATTGACGGACCAAAACGCAGCTTTAGGAAAATAAGCCATCTCCTTTTTATTAACGAAGAAGGCAAACGAAACAAAAACACTTAAACACAAAACAAGAAAACGATCGTGAAGCTAAACAACGATGTGCACACACTGGCTACAAACGTATCACATAGACAACTACTCACCACAAATGAAAGCCTATGGCTACCCTAAATAAGGCTCCCAATCAGAGACAACCGAAATCAGCTGTCTCTAATTGGGAACTCATTCAGGTAACCATAGACTCTCCTAGACAACTAAACATACATAGACAACGCTAGACACATGTACTCAACACAAACCCATATACTACACCCAACAACCCCTTTACCATAGAATCACCCAAAACCAACAAAACACAAACATTCCCCATGTCACACCCTGACCTAACTAAAATAATAAAGAAAACAAAGAATACTAAGGCCAGGGCGTGACATAACCCCCCCCTTGAGGTGCAAACTCCGGGCGCACCATTAACCAGTCTAGGGGAGGGTCTGGGTGGGCTTCCATCCACGGTGGCGGCTCCGGCTCTGGTCGTGGTCCCCACGTCACCACAGTCCCTAACCGCCTCCTTAGCTTCCTCCAAATGACCCCCCTCCACATTAACCCCACTGCATTAAGGGGCAGTTCCGGACTAAGGGGCAGTACCAGGGTAAGGGGCAGTACCAGGGTAAGGGGCAGTACCAGGGTCAGGGGCAGTACCAGGGTCAGGGGCAGTACCAGGGTAAGGGACAGCACCAGCATAAGGGGCAGCACCAGGATAAGGGGCAGCTCCGGACTGAGGAACGGCAGCTCCGGACTGAGGGACTGCAGCTCCGGACCGAGGGACTGCAGCTCCGGACCGAGGGACTGCAGCTCCGGACCGAGGGACGGCCCATGGCTGGCTGACGGATCTGGCTGCTCATGGCTAGCTGACGGATCTGGCTGCTCATGGCTAGCTGACGGATCTGGCTGCTCATGGCTAGCTGACGGATCTGGCTGCTCATGGCTAGCTGACGGATCTGGCTGCTCATGGCTGGCTGACGGATCTGGCTGCTCATGGCTGGCTGACGGATCTGGCTGCTCATGGCTGGCTGACGGATCTGGCTGCTCATGGCTGGCTGACGGATCTGGCTGCTCATGGCTGGCTGACGGATCTGGCTGCTCATGGCTGGCTGACGGATCTGGCTGCTCATGGCTGGCTGACGGATCTGGCTGCTCATGGCTGGCTGACGGATCTGGCTGCTCATGGCTGGCTGACGGATCTGGCTGCTCATGGCTGGCTGACGGATCTGGCTGCTCATGGCTGGCTGACGGATCTGGCTGCTCATGGCTGGCTGACGGATCTGGCTGCTCATGGCTGGCTGACGGATCTGGCTGCTCATGGCTGGCTGACGGATCTGGCTGCTCATGGCTGGCTGCTCATGGCTGGCTGACGGATCTGGCTGCTCATGGCTGGCTGACGGATCTGGCTGCTCATGGCTGGCTGACGGATCTGGCTGCTCATGGCTGGCTGACGGATCTGGCTGCTCATGGCTGGCTGACTGATCTGGCAGATCCTGTCTGATTGGCGGCTCTGGCAGATCCTGTCTGATTGGCGGCTCTGGCAGATCCTGTCTGATTGGCGGCTCTGGCAGATCCTGTCTGATTGGCGGCTCTGGCAGATCCTGTCTGACGGACGGCTCTAGCGGCTCCTGTCTGGCTGGCGGCTCTAGCGGCTCCTGTCTGGCGGGCGGCTCAGTAGGCTCATGGCAGACGGGCGGCTTTGCAGGCTCATTGCAGACGGATGGCTCAGATGGCGCTGGGGAGACGGATGGCTCAGATGGCGCTGGGGAGACGGATGGCTCAGATGGCGCTTGGCAGACGGGCAGTTCAGGCATCGCTGTGCAGACGGCAGACTCCTGCCGGCTGAGGCGCACTGTAGGCCTGATGCGTGGTGCCGGGACTGGTGGCACCGGGCTGGGGACACACATCTCAGGGCTAGTGCGGGGAGCAACAACAGGACGCACAGGACTCTGGGGACACACAGGAGGCTTGGTGCGTGGTTTAGGCACTGGTGGTAAAGGGCTGGAGACACGCACCATATAGCTAGTGCGTGGAGGAGGCACTGGTGGTACTGGGTTGGGGCGGGGAGGTGGCGCCGGAAATACCGGACCGTGCAGGCGTACTGGCTCCCTTGAGCGCCGAGCCTGCCCAACCCTACCTGGTTGTATGCTCCCCATCGCCTGACCAGTGCGGGGAGGTGGAAAAACCCGCGCCGGCCTATGTAGGCGAACCGGGGACACCATGCGTAAGGCTGGTGCCATGTACGCCGGCCCGAGGAGACGCACTGGTGACCAGATGCGTTGGGCCGGCTTCATGACATACGGCTCAACGCTCAGTCTAGCCCGGCCGATACGTGGAGCTGAAATGTACCGAACCGGGCTATGCACGTGTACAGGAGACACCGTGCGCTCTACTGCGTAACACGGTGTCTGCCCGTACTCTCGCTCTCCACGGTAAGTACAGGGAGTAGGCGCAGGTTTCCTACCTGACTTCGCCACACTCCCTTTAAAGCCCCCCCCAAGAAATTTTTGGGTTGTACTCACGGGCTTCCAGCCTTGTCTCCGTGCTGCCTCCTCATATCGCCTCCTCTCGGCTTTAGCTGCCTCCAGCTCTTCACGAGGAAGGCGATATTCTCCCGGTTGTGCCCACGGCCCCTTACCATCCAGTATCTCCTCCCATGTCCACGAATCCTGTGTAGGTGGGTCCTGTTGCCGCTTTCCATGCCGCTTGGTCCTGTATAGGTGAGTAATTCTGTCACGATCGTGTGGAGGATTGACGGACCAAAACGCAGCTTCAGGAAAATAAGCCATCTCCTTTTTATTAACGAAGAAGGCAAACGAAACAAAAACACTTAAACACTAAACAAAACAAGAAAACGATCGTGAAGCTAAACAACGATGTGCACACACTGGCTACAAACGTATCACATAGACAACTACTCACCACAAATGAAAGCCTATGGCTACCCTAAATAAGGCTCCCAATCAGAGACAACCGAAATCAGCTGTCTCTAATTGGGAACTCATTCAGGTAACCATAGACTCTCCTAGACAACTAAACATACATAGACAACGCTAGACACATGTACTCAACACAAACCCATATACTACACCCAACAACCCCTTTACCATAGAATCACCCAAAACCAACAAAACACAAACATTCCCCATGTCACACCCTGACCTAACTAAAATAATAAAGAAAACAAAGAATACTAAGGCCAGGGCGTGACACCGGACAAATCTCTGTATTGTTAAATTTATTGTGGTACAGAACACGGACACTTCTATCAATACCATCCCCACCTCTGATTTATTACACAATTTTCCAATTCATCAAAAGCATCATGTGGTTGCTCATTGTCATCAGGTATAGGAGTTATAAGAGGTGTGTGTGTGTGTGTGTGTGTGTGTGTGTGTGTGTGTGTGTGTGTGTGTGTGTGTGTGTGTGTGTGTGTGTGTGTGTGTGTGTCTGCTGAAAGCTGTGTGCTCTCATTCATTTGGTTAATTAAGGATATGAGTTCAAGGGGAACCTGTGATAATGGGTGTTCATGTGTAAGGGTTATAGGAGGTGAGGGCTGATGTGGGGGGGGGGGGGGTTGGACTTCTCTCGTTAATTTGGTTAATTAAGGAGATCAGTTCTGGTGGTATTCTAGAAGTATCCATGTTACATACGTTTTTTAATCATTTGTTTGGCCGTTTTTTAATCAGATCGATGCTTAACAAGCGTGGCATTATTTTATGCCAGAAGGATAGATCTTGACTGTACTGACGTCTTAGTAAAGCAACCATACGTGTGTGTAGCTGAACCTCTCTGGCTTTTAGAGCCCTGTAAAAGGCTGTGAGAAACCTATCTTGAAGTTCTATTTCAGGATCAGTGTCCTCATTGATGCTATCTTCAATGACTATTGGTTCTACCTCGGAATTGATTGTATCAAGCTGTTGAGTCGCATCATACATCAACACATCATCCTCATCATAGCGCAACCATTCATCAGCAACATCATTGACCTTAGCCTCCTTGACATTAACACCATTGAATGTATCAACAGGCGTAGATGTTTTACTCTGTATGTCATCAGCGTCCTCTTCCTCCTCTTCCTCTTGATTTATTTGGTATTCTATGTTTGTATACGCCTGCGAGGAGTCTGAAAGAAAGATATATATACAAAAAAGTGTATTAAAAATAAAATATACAGTTGAAGTCGGAAGTTTACATACACCACGACACTACAGTTGTAGGCTTGATTACCAACAATGACGAGACGACCTACAGGGAGGAGGTGAGGGCCCTCGTAGTGTGGTGTCAGAAAAATAACCTGGTGTTAGGAAAAATAACATCACACTCAACGTCAACAAAACAAAGGACATTATCGTGGACTTCAGGAAACAGCAGAGGGAGCACCCCCCTAGCCACATCGACGGGACAGTAGTGGAGAAGGTGGAAAGTTTCAAGTTCCTCGGTGTACACATCACGGACAAACTGAAATGGTCCACCCAGCGTGGTGAAGAAGGCGCAACAGTGCCTCTTCAACCTCAGGAGGCTGAAGAAATTTGGCTTGTCACCCAAAACACTCACAAACTTTTACAGCTGCACAATCGAGAGCATCCTGTCGGGCTCTTTCACCGCCTGGTACGGCAACTGCTCCACCCACAACTGTAAGGCTCTCCAGAGGGTAGTGAGGTCTGCACTACTCATCACCAGGGGCAAACTACCTGCCCTCCAGGACACCTACACCATCCGATGTCACAGGAAGGCCAAAAAGATCATCAAGGACAACAACCACCCGAGCCACTGCCTGTTCACCCCGCTATCATCCAGAAGGCGAGGTCGGTACAGGTGCATCAAAGCTGGGACCGAGAGACTGAAGAACAGCTTCTCTCTCACAGCTATCAGACTGTTAAACAGCCATCACTAACATTGAGTGGCTGCTGCCAACATACTGACTCAAATCTCTAGCCACTTTAATAATTAAAAATTGGATGTAATAAATGTATCGCAGGTCACTTTAAACAATGCCACTTTATATAAGCTTTACATACCCTACATTACTCATCTCATATGTATATACTGTACTCTATACCATCTACTATACCATCTACTGCATCTTGACTATGCCGTTCGTCCATCGCTCATCAATATATTTATATGTACATATTCTTATTCAATCCTTTACACTTGTGTGTAAAAGGTAGTTGTTGTGAAATTGTTAGATTACTTGTTAGATATTACTGTATGGTCGGAACTAGAAGAACAAGCATTTCGCTACACTCGCATTAACATCTGCTAACCATGTGTATGTGACCAATAAAATTTGATTTGACTTAGGTTGGAGTCATTAAAACTCGTTTTTCAACCACTCCACAAATTTCTTGTTAACAAACTATAGTTTTGACAAGTCGGTTAGGACATCTACTTTGTGCATGACACAAGTACTTTTTCCAACAATTGTTTACAGACAGATTATTTCACTTAAAATTCACTGTATCACAATTCCAGTGGGTCAAAGGTTTACATAGTTGACTGTGCCTTTAAACAGCTTGGAAACAGACGTGTTCTGTCTCCTAGAGATGAACGTACTTTGGTGCGAAAAGTGCAAATCAATCCCAGAACAGCAAAGGACCTTGTGAATATGCTGGAGGAAACAGGTACAAAAGTATCTATATCCACAGTAAAACGAGTCCTATATCGACATAACCTGAAAGGCCGCTCAGCAAGGAAGAAGCCACTGCTCCAAAACCGGCATAAAAAAGCCAGACTACGGTTTGCAACTGCACATGGGGACAAAGGTCGTACTTTTTGGAGAAATGCCCTCTGGTCTGATAAACAAAAATAGAACTGTTTGGCCATAACGACCATCGTTATGTTTGTAGGAAAAAGGGGGAGGCTTGCATGCCGAAGAACACATAAAGCATGGGAGTGGCAGCACCATGTTGTGGGGGTGCTTTGCTGCAAGAGGGACTGGTGCACTTCACAAAATAGATGGCATCATGAGGCAGGAAAATGATGAGGATAAATTGAAGCAATATCTCAAGAGATCAGTCAGGAAGTTAAAGCTTGGTCGCAAATGTGTCTTCCAAATGGACAATGACCCCAAGCATAGTTCCAAAGTTGTGGCAAAATGGCTAAAGGACAACAAAGTCAAGGTATTGGAGTGGCCATCACAAAGCCCTGACCTCAATCCTATAGAAAATTTTGGGGCAGAACTGAAAAAGCATGTGCGAGCAAGGAGGCCTACAAACCTGAAACAACGACACCTGGGGAACGAACCAAAGGGAGACATATATATAGGGCAGGTAATCAAGGAGGTGATAGAGTCCAGGTGAGTCTGATCATGCGCAGGTGCTTGTAACGATGGTGACAGGTGTGCGCCATAACGAGCAGCCTGGTGACCTAGAAGCCGAAGAAGGAGAACACGTGACAGTACCCCATCCCCGACAAGCGGCTCCAGTCACAGGACGCCGACCAAAATGATGATCCCGCGGATCAGGAGCGGACCGGTCACCTCTGCTGAGGCGCGGGAAACCTGTCAGTCCGGCTGAGGCGCGAGAACATGGCGACCTAGAGCACCGGAGAGAGAGCATACGTGACACAGACTGTGGAGGCCGACATCAATGGGTTGACGAGGGTGCTGGAGGAGCTGACCTTGGCCAGATCTGACCTAGAGATGCAGATTGAAGGACTTAGAGAGGAGTTGACCCACATCAAGATGAACCACGAGGAGGTGGGTTTGCTAAAGACCTCAAGCAGAGGCTATGGGGTGAACAGTGTTATGATTGAACATTACTCTACTTTGTAATGATAAGGCACATGATTGAATATTGACCAGATATATGTTAATGCTTTGTCCCCAGGACCTCTTGGCCATGCATAATCAGATGAGCGGCCAGATCAACGTGGAGGTGAACGCTTCACCACAGGAAGACCTCACCAAAGTCATGGCTGAAATCCGCGACCACTACGAGGCAGTCGCTAACAAGAACCGTGAAGATCTGGAGGGCTGGTTCAATGCCAAGGTAATACTACATCCTTTCTTTTTGGCCAATGACATGTTTATGTTTTCCAGTTATAGTCTTCAGTGAATGTAATCAGTAATGACCCCCAACGGTATGCTGTCTTTCATTCACAGTCAGAAGAAATCAACAATGTCATGGCAGGCAGACAGCACAGAGACCCTCCAATCATCCCAATCTGAAATCACTGAAGTTAAGCGCACACAGTAAAGTCTGGAAATCAAACTCCACTCCCAACTCAGCATGTTGAGATAAACAAAAAATACAAAGTTGAAAAATTGTATACCTCTGCACTTACATTGTCATCTATAAAAGTTTCTCTTTCTTTCTTTTTCCTTTCTTATTCCTGTCAGAAAGCATCCCTGGAAGGCACCCTGGCTGATGTAACCGATGTGAAATGGCTAACTAGTTTGCGGGATGCGCGCTAGTAGCGTTTCAATCGGTGACATCACTCGCTCTGAAACCTTGAAGTAGTTGTTCCCCTTGTTTTGCAAGGGCCGTGGCTTTTGTGGCGCGATGGGTAACGATGGCTGTTGTCAATGTGTGCAGAGGGTCCCTGGTTCGAGCCCAGGTTGGGGCGAGGAGAGGGACGGAAGCTAAACTGTTACACTGACACACAGAGCCGCTACGCCAATATGATGGCCGGCTAACCGAGGCAGGTGACCAGCCTGGAGGACCAGCTGGGTCATTTTCGTGCTGACCTGGACCGCCAGGGCCAACAGTATAGAATGCTACTGGACATCAACACCAGGCTGGAGATGGAGATCGCTGAGTACAGGAGGCTGCTGGATAGTTTTCCAGTTGAGCCTGGATCTTTACATAAATCATTGAAAAACATTGAAGGTCTTGAAATGTGTGTGCCAAAAATAATTAGGCAAAAGTAGGCCTTTCTAACAATATTGTCTCTGCCTCTACAGTCCATCAACCGCCGCCACCACCACTAATACCTTTTTGCAGAAGGTGGTGACCTATGTGCAGGAGATTGTTGACGGCGAGGTGGTCAGCACCAACAGCAAGAGGCCGTGTATGAAGATAAATCTTGAATTGGGAGCCACACATAACAGAACACAAGTCATCTGATGCCTGCTGTCAACCTTGTTCAGAGCGATTAAGAAATAAAAGTGTTCCGAGGTGATGGAACAACATTTTTGTCTCTTGCGTTTTTTTTTGTTTTTTTTTACATCAAAACTGTTTCCTATAAAGTAGTGATTAATAAGTAATATATATTTTTATTTAAAAATATATATATTTCACCTTTATTTAACTAGGTAGGCCAGTTGAGAACAAGTTCACATTTACAACTGTGACCTGGCCAAGATAAAGCAAAGCAGTGTGACAAAAACAACAACATAGAGTTACACATAAATAAACGTACGGTCAATAACACAATAGAAAATAAAAATTGAAATATCTATGTACAGCTTGTGCAAATGTAGAAGAGTAGGGAGGTAGTAGGGAATAAATAGGCCCTAGAGGTGAAAATAATCACAATTTAGCATTAATACTGGAGTGATATATGTGCAGATGATATACAAGTACAGAAACTGGGGTGCAAAAGAGCAAGAGGGTTAGTAACAGAGGTGTGGACTCGAGTCACATGACTTGGACCCAAGTCAGACTCGAGTCACAAATATAATGACTTGCATCTCGACTTTGACTTTAACACCAATAACTTGTGACTTGACTTGGACTTGAGCCTTTTGACTCGACCTGACTTGATACCCTCCCCAAGCCCAAATATTAAAAATTATGCTAATAAAAAAAGTGTGCAGCGCATCAACTCTTCATTTAAGGGATTACAGTTTGAATCGGATAGCAGCCAATCAAATTGTGCCAGCTGAGAAAAAGTTGTGCATGGAAGTGCAGAGGAACGTCGGCGGGTAAATTCAGATGGAACCCTTGGAAAGATGATACCCCAAATTATTATTTTCCGATATAAAGACGACGCTGTATCAACAAAAAATGGATCACAACTTGCGAAACACGCGGGAAGAAAATTACAGACGGAGGCGCAACAACTTCCAACTTTGCTCGACATTTGAAGCTGCACAAAGAACAGTAAGTCGTGGCTAATATAGCCGACAGCTATATAATTTATAACTTTACTAGTGTAGCATGTAGACTAACGTAACGTTAAATCAATGAGCCTCCACACAGTCAGCCAGTGCGGGAACGTGATCATTGCACCCAAGATTGAGCTACAACTGGCCAGTTGGTAGCCTAAATCCTGCCTGATGTTACTGCTGTTCGTAAAATCATAAGTTAGCCTACTGTAACCACACAGAGAGAGTGTGTGTGTGTTAAGGTGGGGCGATTGTGTACAAGCCTACATCGCCCGATTGCGCCCCATGGCGATCATTGATAGTCGATCACTATTGGGGGGGGGGGGGGGGGTCTTTCTCATGGCTACCCATGTATTTCCATGGAAATATAATGTTTATTTGGAAAGTAATAAATATATAGAGATATTTTAAAAAGCATTCATGATTTACGTAAATGTAATATACTAACTATTACCATTGTTAAGAATATGAAAAGGCATAACATTTGGTGAAGAGCACATTATGACTTGTTTAGGACTCGAAACTCAAAGTTTAGGACTTGAGACTTGACTTGATACTTGACAGTCTTGACTTGAGACTTGACTCGGGCTTGCCTGTCTTAACTTGGGACTTGAGTGCTAAGACTTGAGACTTACTTGTGACTTGTAAAACAATGACTTGGTCCCACCTCTGGTAAGTAATAATATGGGGATAGTGAGGGCCAGCCAACAAGAGCATACAGGTCGCAGTGGTGGGTAGTATATGGGGGTTTGGTGACAAAACGGATGGCACTGTGATAGACTACATCCAGTTTGCTGAGTAGAGTGTTGGAGGCTATTTTGTAAATGACATCGCCAAAGTCAAGGATCGGTAAGATACCCTCGTAAAACTGACTATGTTTGGCAGCATGAGTGAAGGAGGCACTGTTGTGAAATAGATTTAATTTTGAATTGGAGATGCTTAATGTGTGTCTGGAAGGAGAGTTTACAGTCTAGCCAGACACCTAGGTATTTGTAGTTATCCACATATTCTAGGTCAGAACCGTCCAGAGTAGTGATGCTAGTCGTGCGGGCAGCAATCATTGAAGAGCATGCACTTAGTTTTACTAGCATTTAAAAGCAGGTGGATGCCACGGAAGGAGTGTTGTATGGCGGTGAAGCTTGTTTGGAAGTTTGTTAGCACAGTGTCCAAAAGAAGGGCCAGATGTATATAGAATGATGTCGTCTGCGTAGAGGTGGATCAGAGAATCACCAGCAGCAAGAGCGACATCATTGAAATATACAGAGAAAAGAGTCGGCCCGAGAATTGAACCCTGTGGCACCCCCATAGAGACTGTTATCGATGTTGGTTATGATATCGTATAGGACCTTGAGCGTGGCTGAGGTGCACCCATGATCAGAACGGCAAGTTGGCGGCGGCAAGTTGCTGCAGGGGGTTGCTGAGATGTTGGCTGGGGTTGGGGTAGCCAGGTGGAAAGCATGGCCAGCCGTGGAAAAATGCTTATTGAAATGATCGATTATCGTGGATTTATCAGTGGTGACAGTGTTTCCTATCCTCAGTGCAGTGGGCAGCTGGGAGGAGGTGCTCATATTTTCCATGGACTTTACAGTGTCCCAAAATGTATGGGAATTAGTGCTACAGGAAGCAAATTTCTATTTGAAAAAGCTAGCCTTTGCTTTCCTAACTGACTGAGTATATTGGTTCCTGACTTCCCGGAAAAGTTGCATATCACGGGGGCTATTAAATGCTAATGCAGAACGCCACAGGATGTTTTTGTGCTTGTCAAGGGCAGTCAAGTCTGGGGTGAACCAAGGGCTATATCTGTTCTTAGTTCTACATTTTCTGAATGGGGCATACTTATTTATGATGGAGAAGAACACACTTTTGAAGAGCAACCAGGCATCCTCTACTGACGGGATGAGGTCATTATATCTTTCCAGGATACCTGGGCCAGGTCGATTAGAAAGGCCTGCTCGCTGAAGTGTTTTAGAGAGCGTTTGACAATGATGACGGGTGGTCATTTGACGGTGGATCCATTACGCACGCAGGCAGTGATCGCTGAGATCCTGGTTGAAGACAGCAAAGGTGTATTTAGAGGGCAGGTTGGTCAGGACATCCAGGTTGGCAGAGTGTGCTAAAGCAGTGAATAAAACAAACTTAGGGAGGAGGCTTCTAATGTTAACATGCATGAAAACAATGCTTTTACGGTTACAGAAGTCAACAAATGAGAGCGCCTGGTGAATGGGAGTGATGCTGGGGGCTGCAGGGCCTGGGTTAACCTCTACATCACCAGAGGAACAGAGGAGGAGTAGGATAAGAGTACGGCTGAAGGCTAAAAAAAAAATGGTTGTCTTGTGCGTGTATTTATTTTGGGCAACAGACATATCCGAACTCCTCAAACTTAGGTTTGTCTGTTCATTACACTTTTTTTCCAATCTTCCTCTGTCTAGTGTCCTTTTGCCAATCTTAATCTTTTATTTTTATTGGCCAGTCTGAGATATGGCTTCTTCTTTGCAACTCTGTCTAGAAGGCCAACATCCCTGAGTCGCCTCTTCACTGTTGACGTTGAGACTGATGTTTTGCGGGTACTATTTAATTAAGCTGCCAGTTGAGGACTTGTGAGGTGTCTGTTTTTCAAACTAGACACTCTAATGTACTTGTCCTCTTGCTCAGTTGGGGCACTGGGTCCTCCCACTCCTCTTTCTATTCTGGGTAGAGCCAGTTTGCGCTGTTCTGTGAAGGGAGTAGTACACAGCTTTGTACGAGATCTTCAGTTTCTTGGCAATTTCTCGCATGGAATAGCATGACAATAATATACTGATGACTTTCAGAAGAAAGTTCTTTGTTTCTGTCCATTTTGAGCCTGTAATCGAAACCACAAATGCTGATGCTCAAGATATTCAACTAGTCTGAAGAAGGACAGTTTTGTTGCTTCTATTCAGCACAACAGTTTTAAGCTGTGCTAACATAATTGCAAAAGGGTTTTCTAATGATCAATTTCATATAGCCTTTTAAAATGATAAACTTGGATTAGCTAACACAACGTGCCATTGGAACACAGGAGTGATGGTTGCTGATAATGGGCCTCTGTACGCTCATGTAGATATTCCATGAAATATTTGCAGTTTCCAGCTACAATAGTCATTTACAACATTAACAATGTCTACAATGTATTTCTGATCAATTTGATGTTATTTTAATGGACAAAAAATGTGCTTTTCTTTCAAAAACAAGGACATTTCTAAGTGACCCCAAACTTTTGAATTATAATATTTTGTGAATTACGCCATAAACCCAAAATTAATTTCTGTGAAATCTCTTTTCAATGAAGGGATACATTTTCTGTCTGCAAAAACAGCACTGACATTACCACATTAAAATATTCATAATACTAGCATAGGGATTGATGTTAATAGAAACCTCATTTTGCAATGTCCATAAGAAATTGTTGATTGTTTGGAGGTCAACCGACAGCAACTATATTTTGGAGAGGGTTACAGTAGATTGGTCAAGAGCATTCTAACTTGATAAGTCTAGTATGCAAAATTGGCAACCTTGGTGACATTCCGTATTTCAGTTACAAGGAAATCTCTCACTGTAATTGGTGATCCCTCCCACTCTCTACATTCTCAGTTTGAAAGGCTTCCCTGTGGCCAGCACTTTACCATGCTCATGGCCAGGATAAAAACTGTGTAGAAATCCTTTGTTATCATAGTTGTTGTTTAAGTTTGATGTATCAATCTATTTCTCTACTACAATCTTGAATTTTCAGTCTTTCTTCAACATGATATTTGGTAAATATCCAGTTGTGTAAAAATACTTAAGTAAAATTTTCCACTTCAGTACCACTTAAGTAGTTTTGGGAGTATCAGTACTTCACTTTAATACTTATATTTTTATTCACTTTTACTGTCACTCCACTACATTCCTAAAGAAGATCATGTACTTTTTACTCCATACATTTTCCCTGACACCCAAAAGTACTTAGCAGGACAGGAAAATTGCCCAATTCCCACACTTATCAATAGAACATGCCTGGTCATCCCTACTGCCTCTGATTTGGTGGACTCACTAAACACAAATGGTTTGTTTGTAAATTATGTCTGTGTGTCCCTGGCTAACCGTAAAAAACAACAGGAAAATTGTGCCATCTGGTTTGCTTAATATAAGGAATTTAAAATTATTTATACTTTTCCTTTTGATACTTAAGTATATTTTTGCAATTAGATTTACTTTTGATACTTAAGTGTATTTAAAACCAAATACTTTTAGACTTTTATTCAAGTAGTATTTTACTGGATGACTCACTTTTACTTGAGCCATTTTCTATTAAGGTTTCTTTACTTTTACTCAAGTATGATGATTGGGTACTTTTTCGACCACTGTAAATATCATTGATTGAACATCTTGACCACTGCCTGTCACCAAGGGAGTACCCCAAGGCTCGATCCTAGGCCCCACGCTCTTTTCAATTTACATCAACAACATAGCTCAGGCAGTGAGCTTCTCTCATCCATTTATATGCAGATGATACAGTCTTATACTCAGCTGGCCGCTCCCATGATTTTGTGTTAAATGCTCTACAACAAAGCTTTCTTAGTGTCCAACAAGCTTTCTCTACCCTTAACCTTGTTCTGAACACCTCCAATACAAAGGTCATGTGGTTTGGTAAGAAGAACACCCGGTACTAGATGCACAGAGCAATAAAAAGGGTCATGTGGTTTGGTAAGAAGAATGCCCCTCTTCCCACAGGTGTGATTACTACCTCTGAGGGTTTGGAGCTTGAGGTAGTCACCTCATACAAGTACTTGTGAGTATGGCTAGACGGTGCACTGTCCTTCTCTCAGCACATATCAAAGCTGCAGGCTAAAGTTAAATCTAGACTTGTTTTCCTCTATCGTATGCACTCATCTTTCACACCAGCTGCCAAACTAACCCTGATTCAGATGACCATAATTTATAGATCGGCAGGTAAGGGTGCTCTCGAGCAGCTAGATGTTCTTTACCATTCGGCCATCAGATTTGCCACCAATGCTCCTTATAGGACACATCACTGCACTCCATACTTCTCTGTAAACTAGTCATCTCTGTATACCCATCGCAAGACCCACTGGTTGATGCTTATTTATAAAAACCCTCTTAGGCCTCACTCACCCTATCTGAGATATCTACTGCAGCCCTCATCCTCCACATACAACACCCGTTTCTTCCAGTCACATTCTGTTAAAGGTTCCCAAAGCACACACATCCCTCGGTCACTCCTCTTTTGGGTCGCTCCTCTATCTATAGTGTCAGCTCTTAAAATAACAGATCCAGCCAGGCATTACTGTACAACATTTTAGTGAGCAAGTAATACATCATAATCTATTTAAATCTAGAAGCACTTTCTGAACCATGATGATGACCTAGAGACCTGAACCCGTTTCATTGTCCTTCTTTGGGAGCTGTTGTCCATGCGTGCCCAGATGAGCGGCCAGGTCCATGTGGAGGTTGACGCTGCACCACAGGAAGACCTCAGAAGACCTCAGGCTGTCGCTGCCAAGAATAACAGAGATCTGGAGGGCTGGTTCCACAGGTAATATTGTTTCTCATTGTAAATATGATTCCATAATTTAGGTTCACAATATCCAAAATGTCCCATCAATTGAATTGTTCATGTAAAAACACTATTTTGGATGGTGTTGTCCACAGACCGAGGCGCTGAACAAGGAGGTTGCATTTAGCACAGAAGTTCTCCAATCGTCCAGATCTGAAATTTCAGAAGTCGAATGCACAGTGCAGAGTCTTGAAATCGAACTTCAATTACAAATGAGCATGGCTAGACTGTTAAAAAAATATTTTTAAATATTTATTTTGTTCCAATGTCTGCCACCGATCAATTAATTTGTTCAACTGCTTCCTGATGTTTAGTTTTGCTCTTCATTTCTCTTCAATAGAAATCATCCATGGAAAATACCCTCGCAGAGACACTGAACCGTTTCTCCATGCAGCTGTCGAGTTATAAGAAGCAGGTGACCAGCTTGGAGGAACAGTTGATAAAATGCTGCTGGACATTAAGACCAGGCTGGAGATGGAAATCGCTGAGTACAAGAGACTGCGGGACGGAGAGATGACAAGCAGGTGAGCCAAACAAGCCTATTTTATTAGTCCATCAAATTCGATTTTTAAGCTATCAAGGGTGTTTTGATTCTAAACTTTGAGCAGGTTCTAGGCTGGACTCACTTACTTTCTTAAAAGCAAAACAGTGGCCCCACCAGTTTGTACACTACCAATAGAATCATGTCAAAACCTTGCAAGGTCAAGACCTTGCCATATTGTGTTTGGTACAGTCGATTTTGTGCTCCTTGGTGTTTTCTGTTTGGTCCACAGGGACTCCTCCTCCTCCACCAGCACCAGGAAGGTCTTCACAGTGGTAGAAGAGGTGGTGGATGGGAAAGTGGTCTCCTCCACCCAATCCTCAGCTTCTTCATATGCACGCCGCTGATGCAGTCCATGAGTGTACTGAGGGAAATACAACACCTGATTATCTGACTCACTAAACATCCAGTGCATATCTGGAAGGCAACAGCAATAAAAATTATAAATCTGAAATCCTTTGTTTGTTCAATTACTTTGTCTTCGTAATCGCAAGAATTATATATATTTAAAAAAAAACGTCTGCTTTAGTTTCATGAATGATTTCATGTGTGCCAATTCAATGAAACATCATGAAATAGTTTCAGAGTAGTGGTAAGGTTGAGCTCGGTGTTGAGGTGATTACTAGCTACGTGGTGTCACCTAGTGTTGGCTTTAGGGATGCAAGTAGATGTTAATAAGCAAACCTACATGTACATGTCCCATCAAGATAATCTAACATATTTACATGAAATATGTTATTTCCAGCACTCATTTATTCTTAAATGTAATATGTTACAATTACAGAAATTCAGGTAAAAGTTTGACAACCATTCCCAATCTCCAATTTGTGTCAGGATAATCAGAAGGACAAGATACTCCAGGGTGGGACCACCCAAGCAGCCAGGTACATAGAAAATCAAGTACGAATGGGTAGGACTTAACCCCCTATTGACGCACCGGTGTGTCAATCTAAGTAACATAATAAAAAGATCCCAATCAAACTACATCAGTTTAAGCTATAGATGTCTGTTGCATGGGCTTGTATGGGCTGCGTCTCAATCCACCGCATCTGCCTATGCCGCCCTTCCGCATCTGCAGTGGAAAGTGGCAGCTCCTACAGCGCTGTGTGTCAGACCAGGACATATCCCGAAAAATCGATCTTCTCACAAAAACATCCAATCGGTATGCTACAGATATAACGGTATACTACAAGCAAGCCTGTTTCCCCTGTCAGTAGCAGCCTGCCTGACTCTGACTAGCAGTAGTAATCTATCCTCTGTATTATGTTTAGAAAATATATTTTTGGGACGGAATTGTAAGGGGAAAGCTCTATTCATGTTTATGCAACCTAATAATCACCCTTAGAAAACTTCCAGAAACGCTTTTATTTTGATTTCAAATTGAGAAAATCTACAATACAAATTGGCCCACCCTAGTTATAAGAATGTGACATTGTACAGCAGAAAGATGGTCAATTCTTCTTTTTCTTCTTGATTTCAATATGGATTGAGTACTGGTACTTGTATGTTCTGTTTCATGTTCATTAAAAGGCTCATTTTAAAGAGTACATTTTTATAATTTCATTAACATATTGTATTGTAACAAGAGTAGAAGTGTATTCTATTGGGGCAGGCGTGGGGCATGGGGGTACACGAGATGTTCCATGATAAAAGGGGGGCATGAGTGAAAAGGTTTGGGAAGCACTGGCCTAGCTGATTATGTAGGGCAGGCTATCAATTCAGATTTTGTATGGCAAGATGTTGCATTGGAATGTTGAGTCAGTTGATTCACGGGACTGAGAGAGGAAGGAGGTCCCTCTGGTAGGTCTTCTAGGCTCTTATACACGTGTGCAGTCGACGTGCTCTGTTCATAACCCTCGGGTGTCTTAGCTTTATCTTTGAGTACAGTAACCATTTTAGATAGGCCTACTACATAGGGGAAGTTGAGCTTTTGTTGATCTTTCGAAAGGGTTTGGTCTGATCTCATTGTCTAACGTCTGGGATTTAAAGACACTCAGAGGATTTTCACCAAACTGGGACAAAATAATAATCCATAATCCATTAGGGTTCTTAAAGCAAATGTACAATCAGAACCGCTGCCTTATGCGGTGGGCTCTGATTGTACACGGATATAATGTGCAGATAGCCTATGTGAAGGGCTCGGCGAATGTGGTTGCCGACGCTCTATCACGGGTTTACTAACTGGGGAAGCGTTGGGTTTTGTTATTACAAACTATGTTTGCAATTTTTGTGGTGGGCGTGTTACGTTCCCCAGTTTCTGTGTTGTGTTTTGTATTTGAGTGTGTGTGTTTCAGGAGATGGCTTCCTGAATTCTTCCCAACCAGCTGATTGGTCGACTCCATGGCTAATTGATGATTGGAGAGCTGACCCCGCCCCTTCGTCAAGAAGCAGCTGTTTCTAATTACCCATTCCGTCTGAAGATATAAAAGTGTGTGTGTGTGTGTGTGTGTGTGTGTGTGTGTGTGTGTGTGTGTGTGTGTGTGTGTGTGTGTGTGTGTGTGTGTGTGTGTGTGTGTGTGTGTGTGTGTGTGTGTGTGTGTGTGTGTGTGTGTGTGTGTGTGTGTGTGTGTGTGTGAGAGATATCTCATAGGCAGGCAGGCAGAGAATAGGCAGGCAGAGAGTTCATTGTAGGCTGAGATTGAATGTTATATAGATCATTGCTGAGAGAGAGGTTTATGGCTGAGGGGTTATAGCATGTTGGTCGTGAGTATGTACTATGTTAGTTGTTGTTGGTAGCTGCTTTGCTATGTTCTGTGTTTGTTGCTTTGTCAGAGCTTCTTTAGTGACCTGAGTTTTTTCTCAGTTTTGTTGTGAAGTGGATTGTTTGTTATTCTGTTTCATTTGTTCCCAGGGGGGAAGGAGAAGGCACTTTGGGAGTGTTTAGGCAAGAGGCCCGTGGGCATACATATACCCGTAGTATATTCACTGTCTAGGCACACTAGGTAAGACCTGGGCGGACCACCCCCTGTATTTTGGTTAGGGCACCAGGTGGTGCTAAGTTAGGTAAGTAGTGGGTAGGCAGGTTAGATAGGAGAGGGGGGGCGTTGATATTTACTTTCTTTGCTTTGGTTCCGTCCAGCCCCTTTTCCCCATATTACCGCGTAAGGAAATAAATCCTAGTAAGCGGTCAATTCTGCCTTTTTGTCATCCTTACTCGCACCTACAGTCCATACCTCTTTCGCTTCATGGAGAGTTGAGTTGTAGCAGGGTGTTGTGTTCCCTCTTCACAGAGGTGTGCGTAACAGTAGATAGTTTTTGTTATGATACTTTAAAACTCTGTTATTTTCTGCTGGTGTTTGAAAAGATCGATGACTATCAAACCAAACATAGTCACCACAGCCAAACCTATCTGAACATACCACAGATCTCCTCCTCTTCCACCCTGGGCAGCTGTGGGGCCCTGGCAGCGTGGCGTGCCACCCTTCCCCTGTCCTTCCCCCTCCGGACCACACCCTCCCACAGCTTCATTAACTTGGCTGCCTCCATCACTGCCCGCAGGATGGAGTATTCTGAGAGCCGCACACTAGGGTGAGACATTATCACACACACAACTCCTCTCTGCCCCTCTGTCTTGTCAGCCCCTGTTAACCAGAGATGATTCTAAAGCCCCACTTTCCTAATCTCAACTTCAATAACCTTCAGTGAACATGTGGTTGGCTTGAAATAGACCTGAGCATATTGTATCTTTCCTATATCACAGTCCAATGTTTACTCCTGACTTCTTTTTTTTCAAGTGGACCTGAGCAGCCCTTTGAGCATCTTCTTGATGTATCCCCTTTTCCTTCCCCATCCAGTTAATATGACCTTACTGTAAAATGACCCTACAGTATGTTTTGCTCTACGACCCCCACAAGTGTCCTGGGACTCGTCTAAAGGTAACCCATACAAGTTAATGGAAGTATGGAGATAGTTTTGTGCAATATATATATACAGTACCAATCAAAAGTTTGGACACACCTATTCATTCAAGGGTTTTTCTTTATTTTTACTATTTTCTACATTGTAGAATAATAATGAAGACATCAAAACTATGTAATAACACATGAAATACTGTAGTAAGCAAAAAATGTTAAACAAATAATTAAAAAAAAGGTGATTTTTCAAAGTAGCCACCCTTTGCCTTGATGACAGCTTTGCACACTCTTGGCATTTTCTCAACCAACTTCACCTGGAATGCTTTTCCAACAGTCTTGAAGGAGTTCCCACATATGCTCAGCACTTGTTGGCTGCTTTTCCTTCACTCTGCAGTCTAATTCATCCCAAACTGTCTCAATTAGATAAGAACAAATTCTTGTTTACAATGACGGCCGACACCGGCCAAACCCGGACAACACTGGGCCAATTGTGCGCCACCCTATGGGACTCCCAATCACGGCCGCATGTGATACAGCCTGGATTCAAACCAGGGACTGTAGTGACGCCTCTTGCACTGAGATGCAGTGCCTTAGACTGCTGCGCCACTCGGGAGCCCTTATCCTTATGATTTATTTTTTTACAATCTTTTTTTGCTGTTTATGAATGTTTTTGTTATTCAATGCATTTATATAGGCTATAGCAGTAAAGGCCAAATTCAATATTTTATCAAAAAAAGTTTTTAATATTATTTTTTGATACCTAAAGGGGTCGTAAAATTCTAAATCAAATAGCTAAATGATCCATGGTATGACATTTCTAAAACAATTCCATATGTCAGCTTAGATTAATAAATGACATATCTATCTACACCGAGAATCCCTATCAACGGGATCAGTGTCCCCCCCTCGCGGGACGGTTGTGCTAACGTGATTAGCATGAGGTTGTAAGTAAAAACAAAAAATCCCAGGACATAGACTTATCTGATATGGGCAGAAAGCTTAAATTCTTGTTCATCTAACTGCACTGTCCAATTTACAGTAGCTATTACAGTGAAATAATACCATGCTATTGTTTGAGGAGAGTGCACAATTATGAACTTGAAAATGTATTAATAAACCAATTAGGCACATTTGGGCAGTCTTGATACAAAATTTTGCACATACACTGCTGCCATCTAGTGGCCAAAATCTAAATTGCGCCTGGGCTAGAATAATACGTTATGGCCTTCTCTTGCATTTCAAAGATGATGGTAAAAAACAAAACTTTAGAAAAAAATTATGTTTTTTTTCTTTGTATTATCTTTTACCAGATCTAATGTGTTATGTTCTCCTACATTAATTTCACATTTCCACAAACTTCAAAGTGTTTACTTTCAAATGGTATCAAGAATATGCATATCCTTATTTCAGGTCCTGAGCTACAGGCAGTTAGATTTGGGAATGTCATTTTAGGCAAAAATTGAAAAAAAGGGTCTGATCCTTAAGAGGTTTTAAAACTACAGTCTGGGATTTGGGAATCTGTTCAATGGTAATCTCAATTCTTGATATACCCATTGATTCCTTTGAAGAATATAACTGATAAATTCACTGCTCGAGTTACAGATAATTAATTGTATGTGTGGGGTACAGAGATGAGTTAGTCATGTTAAAATCATGTTCAACACTATTATTGCACACAGAGTGAGTCATGCAACTTATTATGCGACTAGTTAAGCAAATGTTTACTCCTGAACTTATTTAGGCTTAAACCATACCACAACTGTCTGTCTTTATCATATCCCAAAATGTAAGGTTTTATTACTCCATTGTGAACAAACAACACTGTAAACAAAATGTTTAGCTTCAAAATATGGTTAAATCTATCACGTGGAAGTTGGTCCTTGCATCTAGAGCACTGTCTATGAATCTGAGAGGGGCTGAAGATCCCTAGCCCCATCCCTCAGCTGTTTAACAAAAACAAGTGGCGGGGACCTCATTTAGTTATTTTTCAAATCACATACTGTCCCTTTAACGCTCACTGGTCCAAGATGTCTTCTGTTACACTTGTATAGCCACTCCCATGACCAACCTTAGAAATAATCCATTCTTAATGCTCACCTGTCAACACATTGAAATGGTTTTCTGACATTTTTTCCAAACATAGAAGTCTAGTATTGGACAAAAAGTCTGATGTTCAATGCAAATTTCGCAAGGTTCTTTTGGATACATTTTGATCTAACATCAACTAATAATAGAGGGGTTCATAGTATGTCAAATATATGCCTATACATAGCAAGGAAACTAGGTCAAACAAAGATTTGCCTAAATTAATAACCAATACGTGCAGCAAATAACAGATTTTGTGTGACAGTGAAATTAGGGAAGTGCCTTGAAGGGAGCTACATTATATTTTGATGTGTACCAGTCAGATAAGGCGTTTCTTTCTGCATTGTGAGCCTGCATTCTCTTAACACTATAGTAGCAGTACATATCAACAATTTATCTTACATTTAAAGGGTTAACTTGTTCTAAATTATAGTCTTATAGAAAACTACAGTGCTTTTGGAAAGTATTCAGACCTCTTTACTTTTTCCACATTTTGTTAGGTTACAGCCTTATTCTAAAGTTTTCCCTCATCAATCTACACACAATACCCCATAATGACAAAACAAAAACAGTTATTTATTTATTTTTGCTAATTTTTTATTTTTAAATAACTGAAATATCACATAAGTATTCAGACCCTTTACTCAGTGCTTTGTTGAAGCGCCTTTGGCAGCGATTACAGCCTCGAGTCTTCTTGGGTATGACGCTACAAGCTTGGCACACCTGTATTTACATTTACATTTAAGTCATTTAGCAGACGCTCTTATCCAGAGCGACTTACAAATTGGTGCATTCACCTAATGACATCCAGTGGAACAGCCACTTTACAATAGTGCATCTAAATCTTTTAAGGGGGGGGGGGGGGGCAGAAGGATTGCTTTATCCTATCCTAGGTATTCCTTGAAGAGGTGGGGTTTCAGGTGTATTCTTCTCCACATCCTCTCAAGCTCTGTCAGGTTGGATGGGGAGCATTGCTGCACAGCTATTTTCAGGTTTCTCCAGAGATGTTCAATTGGGTTCAAGTCCGAGCCCTGACTGGGCCACTCAAGGACATTCAGAGACTTGTCCATAATCCATTCCTGTGTTGTCTTCGCTGTGTGCTTAGAGTCATTGTCCTGTTGGAAGGTGAACCTTTGCTTCAGTCTGAGGTTCTGAGTGCTCTGGAGCAGGTTTTCATTAAGGATCTCTCTGTACTTTGCTCCATTAATCTTTGCCTCGATCCTGACTAGTCTCCCATTCCCTGCCGCTGAAAAACATCCCCACAGCATGATGCTGCCACCACCATGCTTCACCGTAGGGATGGTGCCAGGTTTCCTCCAGACGTGACACTTGGCATTCAGGCCAAATAATTCAACCTTGGTTTCATCAGACCAGAGAATCTTGTTTCTCCTGGTCTGAGAGTCTTTAGGTGCCTTTTGGCAAACTCCAGGCATGTTGTCATGTGCCTATTACTGAGGAGTGGCTACCGTCTGGCCACTCTACCGTAAAGGCCTGATTGGTGGAGTGCTGCAGAGATGTTGTCCTTCTGGAATATTCTCCCATCTCCACAGTCACATAGCAAATGGTCTGAATACTTATAAGGTATTGTAAGGTATTTCAGTTTTTTATTTTTAATACATTTGCAAAAATGTCTAAAACTGTTTTTGCTTTGTCATTATGTGTGTAGATTCTTGAGTGTAGATTCTTGAGTGTGTAGATTTTTTTTATTTAATTGAATTTAGAATAAGGCTGTAACATTAAAAAAAAATGAAAAAAATGGGTCTGAATTTTTTCCGGCACTGTATGTTCCCAAATATGTCAAACCAAATCCAACTTACATTTTGCATATCGCACAAGCTAAGTAAGCATTTTCATATCGCACAAGCTAAGGATAATTACACTTCACCCTTTTGCAAAAAGATCAATTTACATAGTGTTCTCCACCGTCAGAAAAATATGTGTGCTTGACATTGAAATGTGCTGACAAATGACATTTAAAATAAGATTGACATCAAATTTACAGAAAGGCCATGTCATGTAACAGCGGGCTCTGAAATTGCTAACGATATCTATTTGCTTTGATATCCTAGTTTAAATTCTTACCCTGCCTCAACACACAGGTGCCTTCTCGTGGATGCACACATACAGTACCTTCAGAAAGTATTCACACCCCTTGACTTTTCCACATTTTGTTGTGTTACAGTCTGAGTCTAAAATGGATTCATGTTCAAGTGGAATTATGATTTTCGAAATCTTCAGGCAATAAGTATTCAACCCCTTTGTAATGGCAAGCCAAAATAAGTTCAGGAGTAAACATTTGCTTAACTAGGCACATACGTTGCACGACTCACTCTGTGTGCAATAATAGTGTTAAACATGATTTTAACATGACTAACTCATCTCTGTACCCCACACATACAAGTATCTGTAAGTTGAGCAGTGAATTTCAAGCACAGATTCAACCACATATCAGTGAGGTTTTCCAATGCCTCGCAAAGAAGGGCACCTATTGGTAGATGGGTAAAACATTTTTAAAAACAATCATTGAATATCCCTATGAGCATGGTGAAGTTACCACTAAGGGATTTTACCATGAGGCCGGTCATAACTTAATATAACTTAAAACAGTTCAATAGCTGTGATAGGAGAAAATTGAGGATGGATCAACAACATCGTAGTTACTCCACAATACTAACCTAAATGACAGCGAAAAGAATGAAGCCTTCTTATACTATTAAAATATTCCAAAATATGCATCCTGTTTGCAATAAGGCACTAAAGTATAACTGCAAAAAAATTACATAAGGTCTTGAATTCAAAGCATTATGTTTGGGGGCAAATCCAAAACAACACATCACAGAGTACAACTCTTCATATTTTCAAGCATGGTGGTGGCTGCATCATGTTATGGTTATGCTTGTCATCGGCAAGGACAAGGGAGGTGCTTAGGATAAAAATAAACGGAATAGCGCTAAGACCAGGCAAAATCCTATAGGAAAACCTGGTTCAGTCTGCTTTCCAACAGACACTGGGTGTCACGCCCTGGCCTTAGTATTCTTTGTTTTCTTTATTATTTTAGTTAGGTCAGGGTGTGACATGGGGAATGTTTGTGTTTTGTTGGTTTTGGGTGTTTTTATGGTAAAGGGGTTGTTGGGTATAGTATATGGGTTTGTGTTGAGTACATGTGTCTAGTGTTGTCTATGTCAGAACGTTTGTAGCCTGTTGTATGTGCACGACGTTTATTAGCTTCACGATCGTTTGTTGTTTTGTTAGTTTGTATTAAGTGTTTCGTGTTTATTTTTCGTCGTCTTTAAAATAAAAGAAGATGGCTTATTTTCCAAATGCTGCGTTTTGGTCCGTCAATCCGCCACACGATCGTGACAGAACTACTCACCAATACAGGACCAAGCGGCATGGAAAGCGGCAACAGGACCCACCTACACAGGATTCGTGGACATGGGAGGAGATACTGGATGGTAAGGGGCCGTGGGCACAACCGGGAGAATATCGCCTTCCTCGTGAAGCGCTGGAGGCAGCTAAAGCCGAGAGGAGGCGATATGAGGAGGCAGCACGGAGACAAGGCTGGAAGCCCGTGAGTACAACCCAAAAATTTCTTGGGGGGGGGGGCCTTAAAGGGAGTGTGGCGAAGTCAGGTAGGAAACCTGCGCCTACTCCCTGTACTTACCGTGGAGAGCGAGAGTACGGGCAGACACCGTGTTACGCAGTAGAGCGCACGGTGTCTCCTGTACGCGTGCATAGCCCAGTTCGGTACATTTCAGCTCCACGTATCGGCCGGGCTAGACTGAGCGTTGAGCCGTATGTCATGAAGCCGGCCCAACGCATCTGGTCACCAGTGCGTCTCCTCGGGCCGGCGTACATGGCACCAGCCTTACGCATGGTGTCCCCGGTTCGCCTACATAGGCCGGTGCGGGTTATTCCACCTCCCCGCACTGGTCAGGCGACGGGGAGCATACAACCAGGTAAGGTTGGGCAGGCTCGGCGCTCAAGGGAGCCAGTACGCCTGCACAGTCCGGTATGTCCGGCGCCACCTCCCCGCCCCAACTCAGTACCACCAGTGCCTCCTCCACGCACTAGCTATATGGTGCGTGTCTCCAGCCCTTTACCACCAGTGCCTAAACCACGCACCAAGCCTCCTGTGTGTCCCCAGAGTCCTGTGCGTCCTGTTGTTGCTCCCCGCACTAGCCCTGAGATGCGTGTCCCCAGCCCGGTGCCACCAGTCCCGGCACCACGCATCAGGCCTACAGTGCGCCTCAGCCGGCAGGAGTCTGCCGTCTGCACAGCGATGCCTGAACTGCCCGTCTGCCAAGCGCCATCTGAGCCATCCGTCTCCCCAGCGCCATCTGAGCCATCCGTCTCCCCAGCGCCATCTGAGCCATCCGTCTCCCCAGCGCCATCTGAGCCATCCGTCTCCCCAGCGCCATCTGAGCCATCCGTCTGCAATGAGCCTGCAAAGCCGCCCGTCTGCCATGAGCCTGCAAAGCCGCCCGTCTGCCATGAGCCTACTGAGCCGTCCGCCAGACAGGAGCCGCTAGAGCCGCCAGCCAGACAGGAGCCGCTAGAGCCGTCCGTCAGACAGGATCTGCCAGAGCCGCCAACCAGACAGGATCTGCCAGAGCCGCCAACCAGACAGGATCTGCCAGAGCCGCCAACCAGACAGGATCTGCCAGAGCCGCCAACCAGACAGGATCTGCCAGAGCCGCCAATCAGACAGGAGCAGCCAGATCAGTCAGCCAGCCATGAGCAGCCAGATCCGTCAGCCAGCCATGAGCAGCCAGATCCGTCAGCTAGCCATGAGCAGCCAGATCCGTCAGCTAGCCTTGAGCAGCCAGATCCGTCAGCTAGCCTTGAGCAGCCAGATCCGTCAGCTAGCCATGAGCAGCCAGATCCGTCAGCTAGCCATGAGCAGCCAGATCCGTCAGCTAGCCATGAGCAGCCAGATCCGTCAGCTAGCCATGAGCAGCCAGATCCGTCAGCCAGCCATGAGCAGCCAGATCCGTCAGCCAGCCATGGGCCGTCCCTCAGTCCGGAGCTGCAGTCCCTCAGTCCGGAGCTGCCATTCCTCAGTCCGGAGCTGCCATTCCTCAGTCCGGAGCTGCCCCTTATCCTGGTGCTGCCCCTTATCCTGGTGCTGCCCCTTATCCTGGTGCTGCCCCTTACCCTGGTGCTGCCCCTTACCCTGGTGCTGCCCCTTACCCTGGTACTGCCCCTGACCCTGGTACTGCCCCTGACCCTGGTACTGCCCCTTACCCTGGTACTGCCCCTTAGTCCGGAGCTGCCCCTTAGTCCGGAACTGCCCCTTAATGCAATGGGGTTAATGTGGAGGGGGGTCATTTGGAGGAAGCCTAGGAGGTGGTTAGGGACTGTGGTGACGTGGGGACCACAACCAGAGCCGGAGCCGCCACCGTGGATGGAAGCCCACCCAGACCCTCCCCTAGACTGTGTAATGGTGCGCCCGGAGTTCGCACCTTAAGGGGGGGGTTATGTCACGCCCTGGCCTTAGTATTCTTTGTTTTCTTTATTATTTTAGTTAGGTCAGGGTGTGACATGGGGAATGTTTGTGTTTTGTTGGTTTTGGGTGTTTTTATGGTAAAGGGGTTGTTGGGTATAGTATATGGGTTTGTGTTGAGTACATGTGTCTAGTGTTGTCTATGTCAGAACGTTTGTAGCCTGTTGTATGTGCACAACGTTTATTAGCTTCACGATCGTTTGTTGTTTTGTTAGTTTGTATTAAGTGTTTCGTGTTTATTTTTCGTCGTCTTTAAAATAAAAGAAGATGGCTTATTTTCCAAATGCTGCGTTTTGGTCTGAAGATCCTTCTCTCCTCACCTCGTCCGAGGATGAGGAGAGCGACAGCCGTTACACTGGGAGACAAATGAACCTTTCTGTAGGACAATAACCTAAAACAGAAGGCCAAATATAGTCTGGAGTTGCTTAGCAAGATGACATTGATTGTTCCTGAGTGACCTAGTTCCAGTTTTGCTTTAAATCGTCTTGAAAATCTATGGCAAGACTTGACAATAACTGTCTAGCAATGATCAACAATCAACTTGACAGAGCTTGAGGAATTTTAAAAATAAAAATGTGCAAATATTTTACAATCTAGGTGTACAAAGCTCTTAGAGACTTACCCAGAAATACTCACAACTGCAACCGGTGCCAAAGGTGATTCTAGCATGTATTGTCTCAAGTAGTTTAATAAATATCTAATTAAGATATATTCGTGTTTTATTTTTCATAATTTAGTTTTTTACAAACGTTTGAATTTTCTTCCACTTTGACATTAAAGAGTATTTTGTGTAGATCTCTGACAAAACAACAGTGGTGTAAAGTTTTTGTATCTGTACTATACTTTACTATTTATATTGTTGACAACTGTTACTCTCACTCCACTACATTCCTAAAGAAAATCATGTACTTTTTACTCCATACATTTTCCCTGACACCCAAAGGTACTTGTCACATTTTGAATGCTTAGCAGGACAGGAAAATCGTCCAATTCACACACTTATCAAGAGAACAACCCTGGCCATCCCTATTGCATCTGCTCTGGCGGACTCACTGAACACAAGCTTAATTTGTAAATGATGTCTGAGTGTTGGAGACTATCTGTAAATCATTTAAAAAAACAATAAAATGTTGCCGTCTGGTTTACTTAATATAAGTAATTTGAAACGATTTATACTTTTACTTTAGATACTTAAGTATATTTTAGCAATTACATTTACTTTTGATACTTAAGTGTATTTAAAACCAAATACTTGTAGACTTTTACTCAAGTAGTGTTTTACTGGGTGACTTTCACTTTTACTTGAGTCATTTTCTATGAAGGTATCTTTACCTTTACTCAAGTATGATAACTGGGTACTTTCCACCACTGCCAAACGATTGTAAAACAACAAAACGTGGAACAAGTCAAGGGATGTGAATATTTTCTGAAGCCACTGTACATGCACACACACACTGTTCTCCCACTCTAACTGCACCTCACGAGAAAACAAACAGGTTTTAGGATTTTTTAAAGTATCTTTAACCATACTGACTTGTCAATTCCGGCAATGACTTTTAAGTTTCATATTTGG
The DNA here is from genome assembly GCF_029448725.1 of Salvelinus fontinalis. Taxonomy (NCBI): domain Eukaryota; kingdom Metazoa; phylum Chordata; class Actinopteri; order Salmoniformes; family Salmonidae; genus Salvelinus; species Salvelinus fontinalis. The sequence goes on from NC_074698.1 coordinate 6,034,493, forward strand.
TATACCGTAAATCCCCAATCTGAAGCAATGACTTGTAAGTTTCAGCAATGTACGTTTTTCAGGAAATGTAAATTAACAAATTATTTTTTACATTTCAGTGTGAAATAGCTGTCAGCCAAGATTCCATAATGGTTGTGAATTTGTAGAAGTTCATGAATATGATTCAAAAGGTGATTTAAGACATACATTATGTCAAACTGAGCACCAGATCCCTATTACTGACTACATAATTGTGTTTATAAGTCCAGGGCATGTTTTTCGCAGATTGCTTGGTTTCATCTTGTCTGTAGCGAAGATTAAGTATTCATATTGCTATAATTGGCACAGCTTGTACAAACAGTCGCATTCCACATTGCCAAACCACATTCAAAGTTTTATGAACTCATGTGCAAATGTGCAAAGTAAGCATTAGTTTACGAATGCCTTGATACTAGTGTCAAAAGGCCTATGGCAACTTTTTTGAATTTAGTGTTCCCCTGTTTCCTCAGATCTTTCTCATCCCTCTCTTTGTGTAAGACGCTGTATAAAAGGAACAGGGGTACCTCCCTCCTATACTCCCTCCTCTTTACAGACAGTAAGACAGCTGCAGCCTCCATCACCATGATCTCCTTCTCCAGCAGCAGCTTCATGTTCTCTGGTGGATCCGTGAGGGGAACATCTATCGGCACCTCTCTCCTCTCCATGTCTGGATTTGGCAGCCGTATCAGTGGCATTAGGAAAGAAGTGCTTACCGAGATGCAAGTGTCTCTGGGGTACCTCCAGGTCCTTCTCTGCTGGTGGTGGTGGTGGATTCGGCTTCGGCGGAGGTGAAGGAGGAGGCTTTGGTGGAGGAGGCATGGCCATGTCTGAAGCAGCGGACAACAGTGTCAGTGGGAAGTTCGCCATGCAGAACCAGAATAACCATTTAGCCACCTACCTGGGCAAGGTGGCCACGCTGGAGAAAGCCAACGCTGATTTGGAGATGAAGATCCACCTGTTTCTGATGAGTAAGACTCCCCCTGACTTCTCTGCTTTCTATACTATCATTGTTGACCTCCAAGCAAAGGTACATCAGGTCAACCTTTTTTTGTGTGATTTAGCAGTAATGTGCTCAATATACACTGTGTTGTTGGATTGGGGTTATGTACACTGGGTTGTTGCTGATTTAACTTTTGGGTCTGTCGTGGCAGAGATGGACCATGTTACAAAGATTTGACTAGACAGCTGAAAATGCCCTCAGGCCCATCAAACCCAGAGTTGATGATGATGAGGAATATTTCAATAGAGCAGATAATCTGTTGAAAGGATTCATATTGCATCTGATTGATTTATCTTGAATATGGGTGTTGGTAATTAAAGTTGTTGTTAAGACTGAGGCGTAGGTCATGCCAAGCAACACCGCTTAAGAATGTTCACAAAATACCACCAGGCCCCTTTGGGCCTTATTGCTTGTATAGTCATGACGATGACCTTTTCATTTCCTGGCTGCCATCCATCTAAAAGGAACTATTCTTCTGAGCATCGACAACGCATGACTGGCCCATGATGACTTCAGGGAGAAGGAGCTTTTCAAACCATATGTCACCCATGTGATCATATGTCATCAGGACATTCATGTAAACGCATGCAGGTATTAATAACATAGAAACGATAGACAAATCTTAATAAACCTCATATTATCATGACATTGAACACTTTTAATAAAATCATATGCATATGATGATGTGCATGATGTTATGATTTGGATGGTATGTTATATATATGGTTATTGATAATCATAACCTGTAATGTCTTTGGCTTCTGAAAAGATGAAGATAACCCTGTAGAATATTACATGCAGTAGGTCTCATATGATTTTGTTGACTATTATCTTACATGTTGAAATCTACTAAAGTGATATCTACATGCTAATAAAGCTCAATTCGATGTAATGAGTTGTATGCAGTAAGGTGGAGTAGCACTCCATCCGATTGGCTCAGGCTCTATAGTAGGATAGTTCCGACACTAGATCGCCTCCAGTCCCAGTCTCAAGTGCAAGATCTTTTCATATACAGTGCAGTCGGAAGGTATTTTGTTATGTCACAGCCTTGTTCTAAAATGGATTCAATATTTTTTCCCCTCTTCAATCTACATACAATACCCCATATGTCACGCCCTGATCTGTTTCACCTGTCCTTGTGCTTGTCTCCACCCCCTCCAGGTGTCGCCCATCTTCACCATTATCCCCTGTGCACTTATACCTGTGTTCTCTGTCTGTCTGTTGCTAGTTTGTCAAGTCAACCAGTGTTTTGTTTCTCAGCTCCTGCTTTTCCCCAGTCTCTCTTTTCTCGCGCTCCTGGTTTTTACCATTGCCGGTGCTGACTCTGAGCCCGCCTGCCTGACCACTCTGCCTGCCCCTGACCCTGAGCCTGCCTGCCGTCTGGTGCTTTTGCCCCTACTCTGGATTACCGACCCCTGCCTGCCTTGACCTGTCTTTTGCCTGCCCCTGTTGTTGTAATAAATATTGTTACTTGACACAGTCTGTACTTGGGTCTTACCTGAAATGTGATAGTACGAACTGGCCCTGACTGACCAAGCAGACTTGGACCAGCTCCGCAATGCCATCTCCTCCCAAGGAGCCCTCATTGGTAGACACGAGGTGTTACTTTGAGGTCTGATGGAAGGGTTCCAGGATGTGGCCAAACGTCACGACCTAGCATTGGATGCTTTGCGGGAGCAATTCCATGGGTTGCTTACTAGGCAGCCTACCACGACAGTAACCTCCCAGCCCCTCAGTAACCGAACTGGTAGCAGCGCCATGACCCCGGTTTCCCGGGAACCTCCCCCGGAGCGCAACGATGGAGATTCCAGAACCTGCCTGGCATTTCTCTCCCAGTGCTTCCTCGTTTTCGAGCTGCAGCTTTCTTCGTTTCCCTTCGACCGCTCGAAGATACGAGGTATAGGAGGTATTTGTGTCGGAGGTGAGAAAAGTTTAAGGCTACGGTGTCCGGTAGTGAGGCTGCCCGGAAGTTACTCCAGCTTCAGCAGGACTCCCTCTGTGTATTTCCGCATGCTAGCAGCGGAGGATGCCTGGAACCCGGAAGCGCTGTTTGACACGTTCCTGCACGGATTATCAGAGGAAGTAAAGGATGAGCTTGCAGCCCGGGAACAACCGACGGATCGACTCACTCATCACTTTAACCATCCGGATCGATGGTCGGCTACGGGAACGTAGGAGGGAGAAGAGGTCTGATTTTTTAAAACATATTTAACCTCTTATTTTTGTTGCCACAACTACCTCAGTACTTCCATTCGTTTGTATGGGTAAAAGGCTCTGCATGGTAAATCTGCCTTCTAGCATTTACTGTGATACAGCCTCTGCAGAAGTATTTTTTAAAACATTTTATTTCACCTTTATTTAACCAGGTAGGCCAGTTGAGAACAAGTTCTCATTTACAACTGCGACCTGGCCAAGATAAAGTAAAGCAGTGCAACAAAAAACAGCAACACACAGTTACACATGGGATAAACAAACATACAGTCAATAACAATAGAGAAAGCTATATACAGTGTGTGCAAATGGAGAAAGGAGGTAAGAAAATAAATAGGCCATAGTGGCGACGTAATTACAATTCAGCAAATGAACACTGGAGTGAACGATGTGCAGATGATGATGTGCAAGTAGAAATACTGGTGTGCAAAAAAAAGTAAATAAAAACAACATGGGGATGAGGTAGGTAGATTGGATTGGCTATTTACAGATGGGCTGTGTACAGCTGCAGCGATCGGTGAGCTGCTCAGATAGCTGATGCTTAGTGCTAGTGAGGGAGATATAAGTCTCCAACTTCAGCGATTATTTCTTTTTTTTTTTTTTTGTTTTTTTTTTGCAATTCGTTCCAGTCATTGGCAACAGAGCACTGGAAGGAAAGGCGGCCAAAGGTGTTGGCTTTGGGGATGACCAGTGAGATATACCTGCTGGAGCACGTGCCATGGGTGGGTGTTGTTATGGTGACCAGTGAGCTGAGATAAGGCGGAGCTTTACCTAGCAAAGACTTATAGATGGCCTGGAACCAGTGGGTCTGGTGACGAATATGTAGCGAGGGCCAGTTGACGAGAGCATACAGGTCGCAGTGGTGGCTGGTATATGGGGCTTTGGTGACAAAACAGATGGCACTGCGATAGACTGCATCCAGTTTGCTGAGTAGAGTGTTGGAGGCTATTTTGTAAATGACATCGCCGAAGTCAAGGATCGGTAGGATAGTCAGTTTTATGTTTGACAGCGTGAGTGAACGAGGCTTTGTTGTGAAATAGGAAGCCGATTCTAGATTTAATTTTGGATTGGAGATGCTTAATATGAGTCTGGAAGGAGAGTTTACAGTCTAGCCAGACACCTAGGTATTTGTAGTTGTCCACATATTCTAAGTCAGAACCGTCCAGAGTAGTGATGCTAGTCGGGCGGGTGGGTGCGGGCAGCAATCGGTTGAAGAGCATGCATTTAGTTTTACTAGAGTTTAAGAGCAGTTGGAGGCCACGGAAGGAGTGTTGTATGGCATTGAAGCTCGTTTGGAGGTTTGTTAACACAGTGTCCAAAGAAGGGCCAGAAGTATACAGAATGGTGTCGTCTGCGTAGAGGTGGATCAAAGAATCAACCACAGCAAGAGCGACATCATTGAAACCAAGGCTGTTGAGTCTGCCGATAAGAATACAGGGATTGACAGAGTCAAAAACCTTGGCCAGGTCGATGAAGACGGCTGCACAGTACTGTCTTTTATCGATGGCGGTTATGATATCGTTTAGTACCTTGAACGTGGCTGAGGTGCACCCGTGACCAGCTCGGACCGCGGCAGCTTTCCAATCTTTAGGAATCTTAAATGATACGAAAGAGAGATTGAACAGACTGGTAATAAGGGTTGCAACAATGGCGGTGGATAATTTTAGAAAGAGAGGGTCCAGATTGTCGAGCCCAGCTGATTTGAAGGGGTCCAGGTTTTGCAGCTCTTTCAAAACATCAGCTATCTGGATTTGGGTGAAGGAGAAGCTGGGGAGGCTCGGGCACGTAGCTGCGGGGGGTGCGGAGCTGTTGGGAAGGGTAGTAAAAGCATTTATACTTCTTGCACTTTTGTGAAGGAAGTTGTCAAGGAAGTAAGTTTGTGTTTATACTGGACCTCCCACCACCACCTATCGTCAACCAATCATGTCAAGCTATACAGAGCTACACGGAGCCCTCCGCATTGTTACATATATATATACTACAGGTAAAAAGTTTTAGAACACCTACTCATTCAAGGGTTTTTCTTTATTTTCATAATTTTTTACGTTGTAGAATAATAGTGAAGACATCAAAACTATGAAATAACGCATATGGAATGATGTAGTAACCAAAAAAGTGTTAAACAAATCAAAATATTTTTTTTTATTTGAGATTCTTCAAAATAGCCACCCTTTGCCTTGATAACCTCGTAATGATGCCCCAAGATGGCATAGCAGTCAGACGTCCTTTGTCCTCGTCTTGTCATGTCCCGTGTATATATATATTTACATTTTTCTTCGCATATCTTTTATATATTTTCTTTTCCAAAAACTAAACTTCAAAACACTCTCCTCACCAATTATTTAAAAAAAGTATTATTTACCTCAAATCTGAAATCCACAATAGAAGCTAGCCAGAAGCTAACCAGAAGCTACCCAGAAGCTAACCAGAAGCTAGCCAGTTTACTGGCTAACGTTAGTATTCAGCTAACCACGGTTTGTGGTCATCAGCTGTCCTTTAGTTTAAAGCTATTGCCAGTTTTGTACAACGTGACTCAGACCAGAACATACCGGACCTATTTTTCTCTCCATATCCCCAGATTTCAACCGCAAGCTCTGGACATTTACACCTGGATCTCGCAGCTAGCTAGCTGCTATCCGTGTGACTATTGGCTTACATCGATCCCGGAGCAAACATCAATTATTCCAGAGCTAGCCAGCTGAAGAGTTCCATCAGCCACTCCTGGGCTACAATCCGGACCCGTTTTACTGCCGATGCGGAGCCCCACCGGGCCTTCACGACTGTACTACCGACGTTATCTGCCCGAGGGAGTTATCCAACTGGCCCCTCCGTCGCGGCGTTACCTGAACGCCCATCTGCGGCCCGCTAATCGTTAGCTGTCTTATCGGCTGCTATCTGAATAGGTCTATCTATCGGACAATTTTTCTTGGGTCACTATAACTATATCTATTTTGCCAATTGGATTGATCCCCTCTACCACACGGAACCCAACTAATCTACCGTCGGAAACGCACGAGGTGGCTAAAAGCAGACTTCCATCCTATGCTAGCTTGCTACCGATGGCTCAGCTAGCTGTCTGAATCGCCGTTACCCTAACCAACCTCACTACTCACTGGCCCCTTATGATCACTCGGCTAAGCATGCCTCTCCTTAATGTCAATATGCCTTGTCCATTGCTGTTCTGGTTAGTGTTTATTGGCTTATTTCACTGTAGAGCCTCTAGCCCTGCTCATTATACCTTATCCAACCTTTCAGTTCCACCACCCACACATGCGATGACATCACCTGGTTTCAATGATGTTTCTAGAGACAATATCTCTCTCATCATCACTCAATACCTAGGTTTACCTCCACTGTATTCACATCCTACCATACCTTTGTCTGTACATTATTCCTTGAAGCTATTTTATCGCCCCCAGAAACCTCCTTTTACTCTGTTCCGGACGTTCTAGACGACCAATTCTCATAGCTTTTAGCCGTACCCTTATCCTACTCCTCCTCTGTTCCTCTGGTGATGTAGAGGTGAATCCAGGCCCTGCAGGGCTTAGCTCCACTCCTATTCCCCAAGCGCTCTCTTTTGATGACTTCTGTAACCGTAATAGCCTTGGTTTCATGCATGTTAACATTAGAAGCCTCCTCCCTAAGTTTGTTTTATTCACTGCTTTAGCACACACTGCCAACCCGGATGTTCTAGCCGTGTCTGAATCCTGGCTTAGGAAGACCTCCAAAAATTCTGAAATCTCCATTCCTCCATTCAACATTTTCAGACAAGACAGAACGGCCAAAGGGGGCGGTGTTGCAATCTATTGCAAAGATAGCCTGCAGAGTTCTGTCCTACTATCCAGGTCTGTACCCAAGCAATTTGAACTTCTACTTTTAAAAATCCACCTCTCTAAAAACAAGTCTCTCACCGTTGCCGCCTGCTATAGACCACCCTCTGCCCCCAGCTGTGCTCTGGACACCATATGTGAACTGATTGCCCCCCATCTTGCTTCAGAGCTCGTGCTGCTAGGCGACCTAAACTGGAACATGCTTAACACCCCAGCCATCCTACAATCTAAGCTTGATGCCCTCAATCTCACACAAATTACCAATGAACCTACCAGGTACCACCCCAAAGCTGTAAACACAGGCACCCTCATAGATATCCTCCAAACTAACTTGCCCTCTAAATACACCTCTGTTGTTTTCAACCAGGATCTCAGCGATCACTGCCTCATTGCCTTCATCCGTAATGGGTCAGCGGTCAAACGACCTCCACTCATCACTGTCAAACGCTCCCTGAAACACTTCAGCGAGCAGGCCTTTCTAATCGACCTGGCCGGGGTATCCTGGAAGGATATTGATCTCATCTCATCAGTAGAGGATGCCTGGTTATTTTTATAAATGCCTTCCTAACCATCTTAAATAAGCATGCCCCATTCAAGAAATTTAGAACCAGGAACAGATAGGTCTGGAGAGAACCGAGGGCTATGACTGCCCTTAACCAACACAAAAACATCCTATGGCGTTCTGCATTAGCATCGAACAGCGCCCGTGATATGCAACTTTTCAGGGAAGCTAGAAACCAATATACACGGGCAGTTAGAAAAGCCAAGGCTAGCTTTTTCAAGCAGAAATTTGCTTCTTGCAACACAAACTCAAAAAGGTTCTGGGACACTGTAAAGTCCATGGAGAATAAGAACACCTCCTCCCAGCTGCCCACTGCACTGAGGACAGGAAACACTGTCACCACCGATAAATCCACTATAATTGAGAATTTCAATAAGCATTTTTCTATGGCTGGCCATGCTTTCCACCTGGCTACCTCTACCCCGGTCAACAGCACTGCACCCCCCACAGCAACTCGCCCAAACCTTCCCCATTTCTCCTTCTCCCAAATCCAGTCAGCTGATGTTCTGAAAGAGCTGCAAAATCTGACCCCTACAAATCAGCCGGGCTAGATAATCTGGACCCTTTCTTTCTAAAATTATCTGCTGAAATTGTTGCAACCCCTATTACTAGGGTGTTCAACCTCTCTTTCGTGTCGTCTGAGATTCCCAAAGATTGGGAAGCCGCTGCAGTCATCCCCCTCTTCAAAGGGGGATTTCTAATGTCTTCAAAAGCCAAGTCAACAAACAGATTACCGACCATTTCGAATCCCACCATACCTTCTCCGCTTTGCAATCTGGTTTCAGAGCTGGTCATGATTGCACCTCAGCCATGCTCAAGGTCCTAAACGATATCCTAACCGCCATCGATAAGAAACAATACTGTGCAGCCGTATTCATTGACCTGGCCAAGGTTTTCGACTCTGTCAATCACCACATCCTCATTGGCAGACTCGATAGCCTTGGTTTCTCAAATGATGGTTCACTAACTACTTCTCTGATAGAGTTCAGTGTGTCAAATCGGAGGGCCTGTTGTCCGGGCCTCTGGCAGTCTCTATGGGGGTGCCACAGGGTTCAATTCTTGGACCGACTCTCTTCTCTGTGTACATCAATGATGTCGCTCTTGCTGCTGGTGAGTCTCTGATCCACCTCTACGCAGATGACACCATTCTGTATACCTCTGGCCCTTCTTTGGACACTGTGTTAACAACCCTCCAGACGAGCTTCAATGCCATACAACTCTCCTTCCGTGGCCTCCAATTGCTCTTAAATACAAGTAAAACTAAATGTATGCTCTTCAACCGATCGCTGCCGGCACCTGCCCGCCCGTCCAACATCACTACTCTGGACGGTTCTGACTTAGAATATGTGGACAACTACAAATACCTAGGTGTCTGGTTAGACTGTAAACTCTCCTTCCAGACTCACACCAAACATCTCCAATCCAAAGTTAAATCTAGAATTGGCTTCCTATTTCGCAACAAAGCATCCTTCACTCCTGCTGCCAAACATACCCTTGTAAAACTGACCATCCTACCGATCCTCGACTTCGGCAATGTCATTTACAAAATAGCCTCCAATACCCTACTCAATAATTTGGATGCAGTCTATCACAGTGCCATCCGTTTTGTCAGCAAAGCCCCATATACTACCCACCACTGCGACCTGTATGCTCTCGTTGGCTGGCCCTCGCTTCATACTCATCGCCAAACCTACTGGCTTCAGGTCATCTACAAGACCCTGCTAGGTAAAGTCCCCCCTTATCTCAGCTCGCTGGTCACCATAGCAGCACCCACCTGTAGCACGCGCTTCAGCAGGTATATCTCTCTGGTCACCCCCAAAACAAATTCTTCCTTTGACCGCCTCTCCTTCCAGTTCTCTGCTGCCAATGACTGGAATGAACTACAAAAATCTCTGAAACTGGAAACACTTATCTCCCTCACTAGCTTTAAGCACCAGCTGTCAGAGCAGCTCACAGATTACTACACCTGTACATAGCCCATCTATAATTTAGCCCAAACAACTACCTCTCCCCCTACTGTATTTATTTAATTATTTTGCTCCTTTGCACCCCATTATTTCTATCTTTATTTTGCACATTCTTCCACTGCAAATCTACCATTCCAGTGTTTTACTTGCTACATGGTATTTACTTCGCCACCATGGCCTTTTTTTGCCTTTACCTCCCTTATCTCACCTCATTTGCTCACATTGTATATACTTATTTTTTTCTACTGCATTATTGACTGTATGTTTGTTTTACTCCATGTGTAACTCTGTGTTGTTGTATGTGTCGAACTGCTTTGCTTTATCTTGGCCAGGTCGCAATTGTAAATGAGAACTTGTTCTCAACTTGCCTACCTGTTTAAATAAAGGTGAAATATATATATTTTTTTAAAATAGCTCCACAATGAGATGGGTGCAGGCCAGGCAGCAGGCTGTTAGACTGCCAGCTTAGTGGCGTCTGCCACTAGCACAGTCAGTGTAGTCAGCTCAGCTATCCCCATTGAGACTGTGTCTATGCCTTGATCTAGGTAGGCCAAAACTAAACATGGCGATGTTCGCCTTAACAATCTCACTGGAATAAAGACCTCTTCCATTCTTGAAAGAGATTGTGATATCTCACATCTCAAAATAGGGCTACTTAATGTTAGATCCCTCGCTTCCAAGGCAGTTATAGTTAATGAAATAATCACTGATCACAATCTTGATGTGATTGGCCTGACTGAAACATGGTTACACTAGTGACCATATCCCCTGCTCATCCCACAAAGGCGGAGGTGTTGCTAACATTTACGATACCAAATTTAAATGTACCTAAAAAAATACTGCGTTTTTCGTCTTTTGAGCTTCTAGTCATGAAATCTATGCAGCCTACTCAATCACTTTTTATAGCTACTGTTTACAGGCCTCCTGGGCCGTATACAGCGTTCCTCACTGAGTTCCCTGAATTCCTATCGGACCTTGTAGTCATGGCAGATAATATTCTAATTTAATATTCACATGGAAAAGTCCACAGACCCACTCCAAAAGGCTTTCATCATTGACACAGTGGGTTTTGTCCAACATGTCTCCGGACCTACTCACTGCCACGGTCATACTCTGGACCTAGTTCTTTCCCGTGGAATAAATATTGTGGATCTTAATGTTTTTGCTCATAATCCTGGACTATCGGACCACCATTTTATTACGTTTGCAATCGCAGCAAATAATCTGCTCAGACCCCAACCAAGGATCATCAAAAGCCGTGCTATAAATTCTCAGACAACCCAAAGATTCCTAGATGCCCTTCCAGACTCCCTCCATCTACCCAAGGACGTCAGAGTACAACAATTGGTTAACTACCTAACTGTGTAAATTAATTTACCCTTGCATAATACCCTAGATGCAGTCGCACCCCTAAAAACAAAAAACATTTGTCATAAGAAATTAGCTCCCTTGTATACAGAAAATACCGAGCCCTGAAGCAAGCTTCCAGAAAATTGGAACGGAAATGGCGCTACACCAAACTGGAAGTCTTACGATTAGCTTAGAAAGACAGTACCGTGCAGTATCGAAGAGCCCTCACTGCTGCTCGGTCATCCTATTTTTCCAACTTAATTGAGGAGAATAAGAACAATCCAAAATTTATTTTTGATACTGTCGCAAAGCTAACTAAAAATCAGCATTCCCGGGGCCTCCCGGGTGGCGCAGTGGTCTAGGGCACTGCATCGCAGTGCTAGCTGCGCCACCAGAGTCTCTGGGTTCGCGCCAAGGCTCTGTCGCAGCAGGCCGCGACCGGGAGGTCCGTGGGGCGACGCACAATTGGGCTAGCGTCGTCCGGGTTAGGGAGGGTTTGGCCGGTAGGGATATCCTTGTCTCATCGCGCTCCAGCGACTCCTGTGGCGGGCCGGGCGCAGTGCGCGCTAACCAAGGGGGCCAGGTGCGCGGTGTTTCCTCCGACACATTGGTGCGGCTGGCTTCCGGGTAGGAGGCGCGCTGTGTTAAGAAGCAGTGCGGCTTGGTTGGGTTGTGCTTCGGAGGACGCGTGGCTTTCGACCTTCGTCTCTCCCGAGCCCGTACGGGAGTTGTAGCGATGAGACAAGACAGTAATTACTAGCGATTGGATACCACGAAAATTGGGAAGAAAAGGGGATAAAATGTATTTTAAAAATTAAAAAATAATTTAAAAATCAGCATTCCAGGGCCTCCCGGGTGACGCAGTGGTCTAGAGCACTGCATCGCAGTGCTAACTGCGCCACCAGAGTCTCTGGGTTCGCCCCCAGGCTCTGTCGCAGCCGGCCGCGACCGGGAGGTCCGTGGGGCGACGCACAATTGGGCTAGCGTCGTCCGGGTAAGGGAGGGTTTGGCCGGTAGGGATTTTCCTTGTCTCATCGCGCTCCAGCGACTCCTGTGGCGTGCTGGGCGCAGTGCGTGCTAACCAAGGGGGCCAGGTGCACGGTGTTTCCTCCGACACATTGGTGCGGCTGGCTTCCGGGTTGGAGGCGCGCTGTGTTAAAGAAGCAGTGCGGCTTGGTTGGGTTGTGCTTCGGAGGACGCATTACTTTCGACCTTCGTCTCTCCCGAGCCCGTACGGGAGTTGTAGCGATGAGACAAGATAGTAATTACTAGCGATTGGATACAACGGAAATTGGGGAGAAAAGGGGATAAAATAAAATAAAATAAAAATACATGAAAAAAAAAAAATAAAGAAATAAAGAAAAAAAATAATAATCAGCATTCCCCAAGAGAGGATGGCTTTCACTTCAGCAGTGAAAAATGAATGAACCTCTTTGACAAAAAGATCATGATCATTAGAAAGCAAATTATGGACTCTTTAAATCTGCGTATTTCTCCAACGCTCAGTTGACCTGAGTCTGCACAACACTTCCAGGACCTAGGATCAAGGGAGACTCAAGTTTATTAATACTATATCGCTTTACACATTGATGAAAATAGTCATGGCATCTAAACCTTCAAGCTGCATACTGAACCCTATTCCAACTAAACTACTGAAAGAGCTGCTTCCTGTGCTTGGCCCTCCTATGTTGAACATAATAAACGGCTCCCTATCACCGGATGTGTACCAAACTCACAAAAGGTGTCAGTAATAAAGCCTCTCTTGAAAAAGCCAAATGTTGACCCAGAAAATATTTAAAAAACATTGGCCTACATCAAATCTCCCATTCCTCTCAATTTTTGGGGAAAAAGCTGTTGCGCAGCAACTCACTGCCTTCCTGAAGACAAACAATGTATACGAAACGCTTCAGTCTGGGTTTAGACTCCATCATTGCACTGAGACTGCACTCGTGAAGGTGGTAAATTACCTTTTAATGGCGTTAGACCAAGGCTCTGCATCTGTCCTCGTGCGCCTAGACCTTAGCGCTGCTTTTGATACCATCGATCACCACATTCTTTTGGAAAGATTGGAAACCCAAATTGGTCTACATGGACAAGTTCTGGCCTGGTTTAGATCTTATCTGTCAGAACGATATCAGTTTGTCTCTGTGGCTGGTTTGTCTTCTGACAAATCAACAGTAAATTTCAGTGTTCCTCAAGGTTCTGTTTTAGGACCACTATTGTTTTCACTATATATTTTACCTCTTGGTCATGTCATTCAGAAGCATAATGTTAACTTTCACTGCAATTCGGACAATACACAGCTGTACATTTCAATGGAACATGGTGAAACAACAAAATTGTCCTCTCTGGAAGCCTGTGTTTCAGACATAAGGAAGTGTATGGTGGCAAATGTTTTACTTTTAAATTCGGACAAAACAGAGATGCTAGTTCTAGGTCCCAAGAAACAAAGAGATCTTCTGTTGGATCTGACAATTAATCTTGATAGTTGAACAGTCGTCTCAAATAAAACTGTGAAGGACCTCGGTGTTACTCTGGACCCTGATCTCTCTTTTGACAAACATATCAAGACTGTTTCAAGGACAGCTTTTTTCCATCTATGTAACGTTGCAAAAATCAGAAACCTTCTGTCCAAAAATGATGCATAAAAATTCATCCATGCTTTTGTCACTTCTAGATTATACTACTGCAATGCTCTACTTCACGTCTACCCGGATAAAGCACTAAATAAACTTCAGTTAGTACTAAAACACGGCTGCTAGAATCTTGACTAGAACCAAAAAATGTGATCATATTATTCCAGTGCTAGCCTCTCTACACTGGCTTCCTGGCTAGGGTTGATTTCAGTGTTTTACTGCTAACCTACAAAGCATTACATGGGCTTGCTCCTACCTATCTTTCCGATTTGGTCCTGCTGTACATACCTACACGTATGCTATGGTCACAAGACGCAGGTCTCCTTATTGTCCCTAGAATTTCTAAGCAATCAGCTGGAGGCAGGGCTTTCTCCTATAGAGCTCCATTTTTATGGAATGGTCTGCCTATCCATGTGAGAGACGCAGACTCGGTCTCAACCTTTAAGTCTTTATTGAAGACTCATCTCTTCAGTAGGTCCTATGATTGAGTGTAGTCTGGCCCAGGGGTGTGAAGGGCAACGGGATGGCACTGGAGCGACGAACCGCCCTTGCTGTCTCTGCATGTCTGGTTCCCTTCTCTCCACTGGAATTCTCTGCCTCTAACTCTATTACGGGGGCTGAGTCACTGGCTTACTGGTGCTCTTCCATGCCGTCCCTAGGAGGGGTGTGTCACTTGAGTGGGTTGAGTCACTGACGTGATCTTCCTGTCTGGGTTCGTGCCGTGGGGGAGATCTTCGTGGGCTATACTCGGCCTTGTCTCAGGGTAGTAAGTTGGTGGTTGAAGATATCCCTCTAGTGGTGTGGGGGCTGTGCTTTGGCAAAGTGGGTGGGGTTATATCCTGCCTGGTTGGCCCTGTCCTGGGGTATCGTTGGGTGGGGCCACAGTGTCTCCTGACCTCTCCTGTCTCAGCCTACAGTAATTATGTTGCAATAGTTTATGTGTCGGGGGCTAGTGTCAGTCTGTTATATCTGGAGTATTCCTCCTGTCTTATCTGGTGTCCTGTGTGAATTTTAAGTATGCTCCTTCTAATTCTCTCTCTTTCTCGCTCTCTTTCTTTTTCTCTTTCTCTTCTCTCAACGAACCTGAGCCCTAGGACCATGCCTCAGAACTACCTGGCCTGATGACTCCTTGCTGTCCCCTGACCTGTTCTCGGGACGTGCTACCTTGTCCCGGACCTGCTGTTTTCGACTCTCTCTCTCTCTCTACTGCACCTGCTGTCTCTAACTCTGAATGATCGGATATGAGAAGCTAATTGACATTTACTCCTGAGGTGCTGACCTGTTGCACCCTCTACAACCACTGTGATTATTATTATTTGACCCTGCTGGTCATCTATGAACGTTTGAACATCTTGGCCATGTACTGTTATAATCTCCACCCGGCACAGCCAGAAGAGGACTGGCCGCCCCTCAGTCCCTGGTTCCTCTCTAGGTTTCTTTCAAGGTTCCTGCCTTTCTAGGGAAATTTTCCTAGCCAGCTTGCTTCTACATCTGCATTGCTTGCTGTTTGGGGTTTTAGACTGGGTTTCTGTATAGCACTTTGCGACATCGGCTGATGTAAGAAGGGCTTTATAAGTATTTCATTGATGACAGCTTTGAATACTCTTGGCAGTCTCTCAACCGGCTTCACCCGGAATGATTTTTTCCAACAGTCTTGAAGGAGTTCCCACATATGCTGAGCACTTGTTGGCTGCTTTTCCTTCACTCTGCGGTCTGACTCATCCCAAACCATCTCAATTTGGTTGTGGTCAGGGGATTGTGGAGGCCAGGTCATCTGATGCAGCACTCCATCACTTTCCTTCTTGGTAAAATAGCCCTTACACAACCTGGAGGTGTGTTGGGTCATTGTCCTGTTGAAAAACAAATGTTAGTCCCACTAAGCCCAAACCAGATGGGATGGCGTATCGCTGCAGAATGCTGTGGTAGCCATGCTGGTTAAGTGTGCCTTGAATTCTAAATAAATCACAGACAGTGTCACCAGCAAAGCACCCCCACAGCATAACACCTCCTCCTCCATGTTTTACGGTGGGAAATACACATGCGGAGATCATCCGTTCACCCACACCGCGTCTCACAAAGACATAGCAGTTGGAACCAAAAATATCCAATTTGGACTCCAGACCAAAGGACACATTTCCACCGGTCTAATGTCCATTGCTCGTGTTTCTTGGCCCAAGAAATTCTCTTCTTATTATTGGTGTCCTTTAGTAGTGGTTTCTTTGCAGCAATTCGACGATGAAGGCCTGATTCACGCAGTCTCCTCTGAACAGTTGATGTTGATGTGTCTGTTACTTGAACTCGGTGAAGTATTTATTTGTAATGCAATTTCTGAGGCTGATAACTCTAATGAACTTATCCTCTGTAGCAGAGGTAACTCTGGGTCTTCCTTTCCTGTGGCGGTCCTCATGAGAGCCAGTTTCATCATAGCGCTTGATGGTTTTTGCAACTGCACTTGAAGAAACGTTCAAAGTTCTTGACATTTTCCGGATTGGCTGACCTTCATGTCTTAAAGTAATGATGGACTGTAATTTCTCTTTGCCTATTTGAGCTGTTCTTGCCATAATATGGACTTGGTATTTGACCAAATAGGGCTGTCTTCTGTATACCCCCCTATCTTGTCACAACACAACTGATTGGCTCAAAAGCATTAAGAAGGAAAGAAATTGCACAAATTAACTTTTAAGAAAGCACATCAGTTAATTTAAATGCATTCCAGGTGACTACCTCATGAAGCTGGTTGTGAGAATGCTAATAATATGTTTCCTTTATTTTGGCAGCTACCAGTATATATACACTACATGACCAAAACTATGTGGACACCTGCTCGTCGAACATCTCATTCCAAGATTATGGGTATTAATATAGAGTTGGTCCCCCCTTTGCTGCTATAACAGCCTCCACTCTTCTGGAAAGGGTTTCTTATAGATGTTGGAACATTGCTGAGGGGACTTGGTCCATTCAGCCACAAGAGCATTAGTTGGTGGTTAGGCTTGGCTCGCAGTCAGCATTCCAATTCATCTAAAAAGGTGTTCGATGGGGTTGAGGCCAGGGCTCTGTGCAGGCCAGTCAAGTTCGTCTACACCGATCTCGACCAACCATTTCTGTATGGGCGTTCGCTTTGAGCACAGGGGCATTTTCATGCTGAAACAGGAAAGGACATTCTCCAAACTGTTGCCACAAAGTTGGAAGTACAGAATCCTCTAGAATGTCATTGCATGCAGTGCCGTTAAGATTTCCCATCAAAACACATTTTATTGGTCACATACACATGGTTAGCAGATGTTAATGTGAGTGTAGCGAAATGCTTGTCCTTCTAGTTCCGACGTGCAGTAATATCTAACAAGTAAAATAACAATTCCACAACAACTACCTTATACAGACAATTGTAAAGGAATGAATAAGAATATGTACATATAAATATATGGATGACGATGGCTGTGCAGCATAGGCAAGATGCAGTAGATGGTATAGATTACAGTATATACATATGAGATGAGTAATGTACGGTGTGTAAACATTATATGAAGTGGCATTGTTTAAAGTGACTAGAGATACATTTATTACATTCAATTTTTTATTATTAAAGTGGCTAGAGATTTGAGTCAGTATGTTGGCAGCAGCCACTCAATGATAGTGATAGCTGTTTAACAGTCTCTCGGTCCCAGCTTTGATGCACCTGTACTGACCTCGCCTTCTGGATGATAGCGGGGTGAACAGGCTCGGGTGGTTGTTGTCCTTTATGATCTTTTTGGCCTTCCTGTGACATCGGGTGCTGTAGGTGTCCTAGAGGGCAGGTAGTTTGCCGCCGGTGATGGGTTGTGCAGACCTCACTGCCCTCTGGAGTGCCTTCCGGTCGTGGGCGGAGCAGTTGCCGTACCAGGCGGTGATACAGCCCGACAGGATGCATCTGTAAAAGAGTGTTTTTGGTGACAAGCCACATTTCTTCAGCATCCTGAGGTTGAAGAGGCGCTGTTGCGCCTTCTTCACCATGCTGTCTGTGTGGGTGGACCATTTCAGTTTGTCCGTGATGTGTATGCCGAGGAACTTAAAACTTTCCACCTAATCCACTACTGTCCCATCGATGTGGATAGGGGGGTGCTCCCTCTGCTGTTTCCTGAAGTCCATGATAAGCTACTTTGTTTTGTTGACGTGGAGTGTGATGTTATTTTCCTAACATCATACTCCGAGGGCCCTCACCCTCCTCCCTGTAGGCCATCTCATCGTTGTTGGTGATCAAGTCTACCACTGTAGTGTCGTCTGCAAACTTGATGATTGAGTTGGAGGCTTGCATGGCCACTCAGTCATGGGTGAACAGGGAGTACAGGAGAGGGCTGAGCATGCACCCTTGTGGGGCCCCAGTGTTGAGGATCAGCGGGGTGGAGATGTTGTTTCCTACCCTCACCTACCTGGGGGTGCCCGTCAGAAAGTCCAGGACCCAGTTGCATAGGGCGTGGTCGAGACCCTTGGTCTCGACCTTAATGACGAGTTTGGAGGGTACTATGGTGTTAAATGCTGAGCTGTAATCGATGAACAGCATTCTTACATAGGTATTCCTCTTGTTCAGATGGGTTAGGGCAGTGTGCAGTGTGCAGTGTGATTGAGATTGCGTCGTCTGTGGACCTATTGGGGCGGTAAGCAAATTGGAGTGGGTCTAGGGTGTCTGGTAGGGTGGAGGTAATATGATCCTTGACTAGTCTCTCAAAGCACTTCATGATGACGGAAGTGAGTGCTACGGGGCGATAGTCGTTTAGCTCAGTTACTTTAGCTTTCTTGGGAACAGGAACAAGGGTGGCCTTCTTGAAGCATGTGTGAACAGCAGACTGGGATAGGGATTGATTGAATATGTCTGTAAACCCACCAGCCAGCTGGTCTGCGCATGCTCTGAGGATGCGGCTAGGGATGCCGGCCCAGACGGCGAGGGTTAACATGTTTAAATGTTTTACTCATGTTGGCCGCGGTAAAGGAGAGCCCGCAGGTTTTGGTAGCGGGCCATGTCAGTGGCACAGTATTGTCCTCAAAGCGAGCAAAGAATTTGTTTAATTTGACTGAATAGCTACACTGTTAGTATTCCTTTATGTTCCCGGTCACCTTGCCATGATTAAAAGCAATGGTTTGCGTTTTCAGTTTTGCGCCATCAATGCTGCCATCAATTGGGGAAGGTTGGGGAAGGTTTAGTAGTCACCGTGGGTACAACATCACCGATACACTTGCTCACTGAATCAGCGTATACATCAATGTTGTTGTCTGAGGCTATCCGGAACATATCCCAGTCCACCTGATGGAAGCAATCTTGAAGCGTGGAATCCGATTGGTTGGATCAGCGTTGGACAGACCTGAGCACGGGCGTTTCCTGTTTTAGTTTCTGTCTATAGGCTGGGAGCAAGAACTAAGGGGCCTAGCTCAAACCATGAAAAACAGCCCCAGATCATTATTCCTCCTCCACCAAACTTTACAGTTGGCATTATGCATTGGGGCAGGTAGTGTTCTCCTGGCATCCGCCAAACCCAGAGACGGTGAAGTGTGATTCATCATTCCAGAGAACGCGTTTCCACTGCTCCAGAGTTCAATGCCGGCAAGTTTTACACCACTCCAGCCAAATCTTGGCATTTCGCATGGTGATCTTCGGCTTGGAAGCCCATTTCATTAAGCTCCCGAAGAACAGTTCTTGTGCTGATCTTGCTTCCAGAGACAGTTTGGAACTCGGTAGTGAGAGTGGCAACCGAATTTTTACTCGCTGTGCGCTTCAGCACTCAGCAGTCCCATTCTGTGAGCTTGTGTGGCCTACCACTTCGTAGCTGAGCCGTTGTTGCTCCTAGATGTTTCCACTTCACAACAACAGCACTTACAGTTGACCGGGGCAGCTCTAGCAGGGAAAATTTTTGAATGACTGACTTGTTGGTATCCGAATACAACAAGTGTAGACTTTAAGGTGAAATGCTTGCTTACAGGCTCTAACCAATAGTGCAAAAAAGGTATTAGGTGGACAATAGGTAGGTAAAGAAATAAAAACAACAGTAAAAAGACAGGCTATATACAGTAGCGAGGCAATAAAAGTAGTGAGGCTACATACAGACACCGGTTAGTCAGGCTGATTGAGGTAGTATGTACATGTAGATATGGTTAAAGTGACTATGCATATATTATGAACAGAGAATAGCAGTAGCGTAAAAGAGGGGTTGGCGGGTGGCGGGTGGCGGGTGGCGGGACACAATGCATTTAGCCCGGGTTAGCCAATGTGCGGCAGCACATGTACAGATGATGATGTGCAAGTAGAAATACTGGTGTGCAAAAGAGCAAAAAAGTAAATAAAAATAACATGGGGATGGGGTAGGTAGGTAGGTAGGTAGATTGGATGGGCTATTTACGGATGGGCAATGTACAGCTGCAGCGATCGGTTAGCTGCTCGGATAGCTGATGTTTAAAGTTAGTGAGAGAGATATAAGTCTCCAACTTCAGTGATTTTTGCAATTTGTTCCAGTCATTGGCAGCAGAGAACTGTAAGGAAAGGCGGCCAAACGAAGTGTTGGCTTTGGGGATGACCAGTGAGATATACCTGCTGGAGCGCGTGCTACGCATGGGTGTTGTTATCGTGACCAGTGAGCTGAGATGGCAACAACAACTGCCCGAGTTACACCAGAAACGCACAATCCCTCCATCAGTGCTCAGGCTGTCCGCAATAGGCTGAGAGAGACTGGACTGAGGGCTTGTAGGCCTGTTGTAAGGCAGGTCCTCACCAGACATCACCGGCAACAACATTGCATATGGGCACAAACCCACTGTCGCTGGACCAGACAAGACTGGCAAAAAGGGCTCTTCACTGACGAGTCGCGGTATTGTCTCACCAGGAGTGATGGTCGGATTCACGTTTATCGTTGAAGGAATGAGCGTTACACCGAGGCCTGTACTCTGGAGCGGGATCGATTTGGAGGTGGAGGGTCCGTCATGGTCTGGAGCAGTGTATCACAGCATCATCGGACTGAGCTTGTTGTCATTGCAGGCAATCTCAACGCTGTGCGTTACAGGGAAGACATCCTCCTACCTCATGTGGTACCCTTCCTGCAGGCTCATTCTGACATGACCCTCCAGCATGACAATGTCACTAGCCATACTGCTCATTCTGTGTGCGATTTCCTGCAAGACAGGAATGTCAGTGTTCTGCCATGGCAAGCGAAGAGCCCGGGTCTCAATCCTATTGAGCACATCTGGGACCTGTTGGATCGGATGGTGAGGGCTAGGGCCATTCCCCCCAGAAATGTCCGGGAACTTGCAGGTGCCTTGGTGGAAGAGTGGGGTAACATCTCACAGCAAGAACTGGCATATCTGGTGTAGTCCATGAGGAGGAGATGCACTGCAGTACTTAATGCAGCTGGTGGCCACACCAGATACTGACTGTTACTTTCGATTTTGACCCCCCTTTGTTCAGGGACACAGTATTTCATTTCTGTTAGTCACATGTCTGTGGAACTTGTTCCGTTTATGTCTCAGTTGTTGAATCTTATGTTCAAATACTTACACATGTTAAGTTTGCTGAAAATAAACGCAGTTGACAGTGAGAGGACGTTTCTTTGTTGTTTCTGAGTTTAAATGAGCAGTCTTGTGGAAAACTAAAAGTCTAACTTGATGGAGCTTTCTTTTCCCAACACTCACTCCTCCAATAACAAACAACAACTCAAACAAATGTTGAACATTTGACAAAGAACACATTTTTGTTCATTTCAGTCAGTTTCCACTCACAAAATGCAGCAACACAGGTGGTGATTATATACAGGTATTTCACAGTTACATCTGTGTTTACTGTTAGGTACAATGTCCTTTTCATAAAACTATAAAAATGTGATATTATATGATCCAACTCCTAACGGTCCTATCTTGTCATTCTTGGATTTTTGATTGATGTTCACACTTTTCTCCACAGAGTGAGGTACTATCGAAAGAGGTGATGACCAGCACGGACATCCTGCAGAGCTCCTCCACAGAGATCCGAGATGTGAAGAGCACGCTGCAAGCTCTGCAGATTGGGTTCCAGACCTTGTTGAGCATGGTGGGATACTAGAAAATGACAATGTCCCCCGATGCAAAAACAAATTCTGTTGTGTTGAAAAGACCTAATTCGAAACATGCATTAACTTTTAGATGACTTTAGAGTGGGGTGATAAAGCAACACACAAGAAATTACAGAAATAATAACACTTTTTTGCATTCACATTTCTTGCTGTCCACCTGAAATCACATGATGTATCCATACCATATGCATTAAACTCATTGCCTTTCCTTTCGGTCACAGAAAGCATCAGTGGAAGGTAACCTCTTTGAGACAGAGCCGTTACTCCACCATGCCTAATTATCAGATACACGTCACCAGCATGGAGGAACAGTTGGGAAATCTCACGGCTTACATGAAGCGTCAGGGACACGAATTCCAGATGCTGCTGGACATCAAGACCAGGCTGGAGATGGAGATTGCGGAGTACAGGAGACTACTGGAAGGAGAGGGTAGTGAGGTGGGGTTAAAATATGAATAAAAGTTTTGAAGCTTTGTTTGTGAATGTTTATTTTTTATCCATCTCTTCTCTTATTTGTCTATCAGCGGTGGAATGTCCTCCAGCATGACCACGATGGGGAAAGTAGTGAACGGCAGGGATCGTCTGAGGTGGGAAAATGTTTGAAGTGAAATAACATTACAGTAATAAAGGTTTTGATGCCCTCTGGTATTTTAATTGAATTAACTTACTTTGCTCTTATATGTTTTGCAGTAACAGTGGAATGTCCTCATCCACCACAACCACGACCGTGATCACTAGGATGGAGGATAGAGGGGCTAGTCTGGACCTGGAGTGGGAAAACTATTAGGACTTAAAAATGTATGATATGCTGTTGGTTTTGTGGCAGTGCAATATTTAAATGTCATTCATCTCTTTATAACTTATGTGTCTTGTAGTAACATCGGTGGATGATACTCCCCCACAACCAAGACAGTGACCATGGTGGATGGGGAATCAATGTGGTGGGAAAATATTTTAAATGAAATAATTCATTAAACAAAAATTGAAATGAAAAATACAAGCTATAGGTTTGTGACTCACCGTCTCTCCTGTTTGTCTTGCAGCAGTAGCAGCTCCACGGTGGTATCTGTGATAAAGGAGGTGGTTGAGATGGCCTCATGCCATACCGAGTCACACACCGAATGAGGTTCTAGTCATAGCTGGGGTCAACCCAACTAAATCAACTAATAAAGCTATTCTTTATCACTACAACATGAATTCCATTCCTTTTCAAGATAAACCTGTTACATCTTAAACATAAGTGTGAGTTCTTGTGAATCTATTATAAAGGTATAATACTCAAGTAGCATGATATGTGGGTAAAATTCCATTCAAATTCAGCCAAAGATATTGTGAACCTACCAACTATGTCATGCTGGTGGTTGAAGGATAAAAATTATCAAATGACCTTGTCTGTGGTTACTGGTATCTTCATTCTGTATCTCAGAGCAAACATGTCTATAGAGCCATAGCAGTAGAATGTGCAATAATTAAGTGTTGTTATAACTAAGAATTATAGAAACGACCATGAAATCACATGCCAACAGGCAGTGGTGTAAAGTAAAATTACTTTAAAGTACTACTTAAGAATTTTTTTAGTGTATCTGTACTTTCTATTTTAGACAACTTTTACTTCACCACATTCCTAAAGAAAATAATGTACTTTTTACTCCAAACATTTTCCCTGACACCCAAAAATACGTATCAATAGAACATCCCTGGTTATCCCTACTGCCTCTGATCTGGACTCACGAAACACACATGCTTTGTATGTGTTGGAGCATACCCCTGGCTATCCATAAACGTAAAAAACATTAAAATTGTGCCATTTGGTTTGACTAATATGAGCAAATTGAAATGATTTATACTTTTACTTTTGATACTTAAGTGTATTTAAAACCAAATACTTTTACTCAAGTAGTATTTGCCTGGGTGACTTTCACTTGAGTCATTTTCAACTAAGGTATCTTTACTTTTACACAAACAACAAAGGAGTGAGGTAGTCAGCTTTTCTACAATGAAAATACTACAGTACCCATTTTAACTACATAAATGAATGTCCTATTACATAACAGCTAACTAGTAGTGGAAACATTACTGTAAAATATTACTACCGGTATCTATACTACTTTCTCAGATCTGTACACTTATAATAATGAGCATAGTGGCGATACAGTCAGGGTGCAACATTCGGTCTTGACCTGTTACCAATGCTCCAGTAAAGAGATTCATTTGCCACTCTGGTAGACAAGTTCATAATTCAGGACGAGACAAAAGAAAGGAGAGATTTGGTGTTGCATTAGTTTCTTTAATAATGAATTCCAGTACATGGTTAGGAATTACATGTTATCAATAAGGTTGTACACAATGAGTGATTTTTCTGGAGGAAACTGGAATGGCACTCACTACAACACAGATCAGACGAGATACAAAGTTTTCTATAAGTCCCTTAGTAACTTCACTGATCCCAACATAGACATTTGCATAATAGCAAATCAGTCAAGTTGACCCCCAAAGAACATAACGCAAAAAAGCACAAAATGTATGAAATGTAAGAAAAGTGTAAGGAAAAACATATATATATAGTATTTATATATAAAAAAAAGGAATAATACTTTGAAGAGGTTAAAGGTATTTAGCTACTATCAGTACTGCGGCTGCTGCTACCACCACTGCTGCTGGAGCTGCTCATGTCTGATCTCTCTCTTTTGTGAATTTGCTCATGTGCTTTGAGATGGCCTGACTGGCTGAAGTTCTTCCCACACTGGAGGCAGGCGAAAGGTCGCTCCCCAGTGTGGATTTGCTGGTGTGCTTTAAGATGTCCCAAACGGCCAAAGCTCTTACCGCACTGTGTGCAGCCGAATGGCCTCACCCCGGAATGTATCTTCTCGTGTGTTTTGAGGACCCCCGAGTTGCTGAATGTCTTCCCGCACTGAGAGCAGCAGTACGGTTTCTCACCAGTATGAATCTGCAGGTGGTTGTGGTAGCTCATTTCCTTGGTGAAGCTCTTCCCACAGTGTTGGCAGCAGAAAGGCCTCTCTCCGGTGTGGCTTAGCTGGTGGGCTTTGAGCTCCTTGGACTGACTGAAGCTCTTCCCACACTGAAGGCAACAGAAGGGCTTCTCGCCGGTGTGTAGACGCTGGTGTGAGCGGAGGTCATCTGCTTTGGTGAAGCCCTTGGGGCAGTGGGCACAGACGTAGGGTTTCTGACCCGTGTGAATGAGCTGGTGCCTCTTCAGGTTCCCTGCCTGGCCGAAGCTCTTGCCGCACTGCGAGCAGGTATATGGCCTCTCTCCTGTGTGAATACGCTGGTGTGTTTTGAGGTTCCCCAGAGTGCTGAAATTCTTCCCACACTGGGTGCAAGAGAAAGGCTTCTCACCACTGAGGTTACGAGGTTTGCGTGGGGTTGTGCTATGCCCTTTCGGGCTTGTGTGGCCTGGGCCTTTGCCAGCATGGGTGGACTGCAGCTCGTAGAGGCCTCCTGCGCCAGGGAACTCGTTGTCCAGTCTATGGCCTTCCATGACCCCGTCATGGCTGAGCTTGTTTAGCTCGGTCCGGAGCTCGGCCATGTGGATGGACTCTAGGCTCATCTCTGTCTTGATGTGGTTGGACATCAGGTTGGGCTCATACTCAGTCTTGATGGCCCCGAGCTCAGTGGTGTAATAACACTGCAGGTCGGCGTGCTGTTCCGACCTGATGTAGTCCAGGCTGTCGGACACGTGGGTGATGTAGTCGAACACCAGGCTGGGCTCGTAGTGAGACTTCATAGAATACGAGTCACTCTCGTACTCAGAGCTGTGGAAGCAGTGGAGGTCATGGACGTGGTGCTCAGACTTGATGTAGTCCAACCCACTGATCTCCATCTTGATCTGTTCGTGGCCCAGCTCCGCCGTGCTCAATGGCTGGATCTCTGACAGGTCCACGGTGCGGATGGGGTCCAGGTCGTCTGCAGGCTCAGTCTTCACGCAAGGCAGCATGACCATGGGCTCTGCAATCTCTGCCGCCAGCGTTCCGAGCGTGCTGCAGTCAGACGAGAGCAGGTGGAGGGTTGGCGAGGTGCACTCAGGCCGAAGTGTATCCAGCGGCAGTGAGCCACACTCTGATGCTTGCAGCGTGTCAAGTCCTAGCGTGATGCACTCTGTCTCTAACTCTGCCATGGCTGCAGAGTCCTTATGCACCCGTCTCCAGTTAGTCCCGTAATGGATCAGAGAATAGTACTACTTTGCCCTGAAAAGAGCCTTGGCCCACTTGAGTGTCCCTCTGATAGTACAGCTTGTTCTGATGCCAAGCCTTCTTCCTTGGGTTAGGAGCAACACCTATCTTTGAAGCCCCTGGAATGAAAGAAGACACGGGATATGAAATAATTCAGAGTAATACAAAATAAACAGGTCTGTCAACTCATAACATTGGCTTATAATTACACAAATAAAACAAGCACACAGAATACTAAAAAGACAACTACACATTGTTACACTGAATCACAATACCTAGTGGAAAGCAAGCTATATGTATGAGAAACACATACAGATGTGCAATGACAATAGAGATGTGCAAACTTCGAGAACTGTGTTCGTATTTTAACTGTACTGACATTCTAGAAAAATGAAGTAGGCCTTATATTTTTTAAGTTTTAATGATGGCTGGTGAGAAGTTGGCAGCCGAACGTCCTGAAATAGTTTTGGCTACTTCTAACTTCACAACATTCATGCTCATCAATTCGATTACTATACAATAACTCGCCTTGAAATCTAAGTAGCACATGCTACCAGAATTAAGGACTTTAATCTAAGATACAACATGGGTGTTCATGCAATACCTGCATGTTCTGACCAGCTAGGTAGGACGCCAAACCCGCCACGCACATCATGCACTAGTTGGCTGCAAGAATCTGGCGGTGATTTTTTTTTCTCACCCAGTTGGTTGAGGATGGCTATAAGCAAGTTATTTGTGTGACATATGAAGCGCTTACAACCAGCAAAAACTTCTCAGAGGGGTGATTTTTTTCACCGGCCAACTCTTTGCATTATTTTTAAAAGGGCATATTTCAGTTTACCAGCTGACTACTATCATACAAAGACAGGGCAAGATGCCATTTCTAGCTAACTAGCTAGCCAGTGGCCATCTTGTTTATCGCTAACGTCGATGCTGCTAGGTAGCTAGCTAGCTTTACAGATGCGCCTAACTAGCTCGATGACATGTAACGTTAGCTGGGAAGGAAAGAAAGTGGGACAGCTATACTGTACTGTTACTAGCTACTTTTTTAAAAATTAACTTTGAGCGTGCATCCTGGACCAGTGCAGGTAGTACTAGGCAAGTGTCGTTAAACTAAATAAATTGTGTCGAATTACGAAACCTGTGCTGGGCCATACACATTCACACACTGGCATATGAGAGAGGTGGAAAAATAAAGAAATCAGTCTAAAAACAGCAAGCTAGCAATAGCTACCTGCGGTTTCTCCGATTCATGGCTTTTTTAGCCTTCGGCTCGCCGTCGCCACAGTTGCTTGGCTTCAAACTGAACCCGACCCGCCACGTCCACCTCTACCGCGCAACCCTGCAGCCTCCGTATTGCTTTCTCTCCTTTCTTTCCCTTACTCCCTCTCTCTGTCATTGACTAATTCTGCTTCGTTTTCACTCTCTGTGTCGCTTTTCCTCGATGTTTCTGCTGTGCACTTCCGTCGTCTGATGTAAATGCGCGCGCAGCATGCATTCATCTCGCGTCATATATTGATATGAATTGTTGGCACTCGCAACATTGTATCATTCTCCACTGATCCATGGACTCGGCTTGTAAACGCAGTTGTAAATCAATCAGAGTATTGTCAAAGACCAGACACCACGCCCTGTCAGAGACCACTCTTGTAAATCGTCCAGGCTACGTCTTAGGCCAGTCTAGTGCTTGCAAAAACATTACAGACATGTTTTATGTATTTATTTATTTAACATGGCAAGACAGAACAAATTCTTATTTACAATGACGGCCTACACCGGCCAAACCCGGACGACGCTGGGCCACTTGTGGAACATAAAGCCAGTAACTGAACTATAAAGGAACGTCTTTGATTGTATTTTCCAATAACGTATATATAACATGTTTTAATTATTCATAAAACTTGACATACACTCAAAGTATACCAGTAGTTCAATAGTGTCTAACTTGCACTTTTTGTTGCAGTACTTCTCTCTGTTTCTACTTCTCTCCACTATTTATTGTTTAAATTACATGTTCACTCCAGATGTATATACCCATGACTAATAAAAGCAACACATGTCCAAATGGTTATATTTCATAGACATATTAGAGTTGGTAATAATAACTGGGTCCCTGATTTGAGTCAGAATTTGGGTCGCAGGAGGTATCGAGTGGGTCTTGGGTGTCTGAGTATTTTTTTGTTTTTTTGTTGTGAAAATGTCCAAATTGGGCCCAATTAGCCATTTTCCCTCCCCGGTGTCATGTGACTCGTTAGTGTTACAAGGTCTCAGGTGTGAATAGGGAGCAGGTGTGTTAAATTTGGTGTCATCGCTCTCACACTCCCTCATACTGACTGGTCACTGGAAGTTCAACATGGCACCTCATGGCAAAGAACTCGCTGAGGATCTGAAAAAAAGAATTGTTGTTCTACATAAAGATGGCCTGGGCTATAAGAAGATTGCCAAGACCCTGAAACTGAGCTGCAGCACGGTGGCCAAGACCATACAGAGGTTTAACTGGACAGGTTCCACTTAGAACAGGCCTCGCCATGGTCGACCAAAGAAGTTGAGTGCACGTGCTCAGCGTCATATCCAGAGGTTGTCTTTAGGAAATAGATGTATGAGTGCTGCCAGCATTGCTGCAGAGGTTGAAGGGGTGGGGGTCAGCCTGTCAGTGCTCAGACTATACACCGTACACTGCATCAAATTGATCTGCATGGCTGTCGTCCCAGAAGGAAGCCTCTTTTAAAGATGATGCACAAGAAAGCCTGCAAACAGTTTGCTGAAGACAAGCAGACTAAGGACATGGATTACTGGAACCATGTCCTGTGGTCTGATGAGACCAAGATAAACCTATTTGGTTCAGATGGTGTCAAGCGTGTGTGGCGGCAACTAGGTGAGGAGTACAAAGACAAGTGTGTCTTGCCTACAGTCAAGCATGGTGGTGGGAGTGTCATGGTCTGGGGCTGCATGAGTGCTGCCGGCACTGGGGAGCTACAGTTCATTGAGGGAACCATGAATGCCAACATGTACTGTGACATACTGAAGCAGAGCATGATCCCCTCCCTTTGGAGACTGGGCTGCAGGGCAGTAGCCAACATGATAACGACCCCAAACACACCTCCAAGACGACCACTGCCTTGCTAAAGAAGCTGAGGGTAAAGGTGATGGACTGGCCAAGCATGTCTCCAGACCTAAACCCTATTGAGCATCTGTGGGGCATCTTCAAACGGAAGGTGGAGGAGTGCAAGGTCTCTAACATCCACCAGCTCCGTGTTGTCGTCATGGAGGAGTGGAAGAGGACTCCAGTGGCAACCTGTGAAGCTCTGGTGAACTCCATGCCCAAGAGGGTTAAGGCAGTGCTGGAAAATGATGGCGGCCACACACAATATTGACACTTTGGGCCCAATTTGGACATTTTCACTTAGGGGTGTACACACTTTTGTTGCCAGCGGTTTAGACATTAAAAGGCTGTGTGAGTTATTTTGAGGGGACAGCAAATTTACACTGTTATACAAGCTGTACACTCACTACCTTACATTGTAGCAAAGTGTCATTTCTTCAGTGTTGTCACATGAAAAGATATACTCAAATATTTACAAAAATGTGAGTACTTTTGTTTACTCTCACTTTTGTGATATACTGTATATATTTTTAAAGAACCATAGTTAATGTCAGTTCTCACTTTACATGATTCTCAGTTATCTGAACCATGAGTGGTCAGATGTGTGTGGATGTGGACATTTTCTTCCATTAATCTCCCTCTAACCTGGACATCCGCCTCGTCCTTGTTCTGACCGGACATTCTGTAGTGGTTGCTACCGGCCTTAAGCCAGCACCTAAGATTGCTTATTGCATTCATGGTCCTTCGATTCTCTTCAACCCTACCCCTATTTTTCACCTTGGTTCATCATAACCATGTGTGTACACTACCTAAGAGTTATGTCCCAGAGCATATATTGGCTTTCCAAACAGGAAGCGATGGGACGGGGCAGAGTTCGCCCAAATAGAGCAGATTCCTATTTTCTCCGCTTCTCCTGAGCGGCTTTCACGTGCATCGCCGACCGCTCCGCTTGGATAGAATTCCGACCACTGCCTAGCTCCATTGAAAATAAATGCTAATCTCTGCTACAGCTTCCTGACTAAATACAATCCCAGAATATTACATGATTTTCAGGTTTACCTTAAATTGTATGAGAAATTGTCTCCCATCCCACATTTAGATCGTAATTACTTGGAAATTAAAATCTCATTGGATTCCATCCAAGTTTCAATTATCTTTTGGGTTTACTTTACCATCCCATGGCAAAATGAATAGAATTGTATGAAATGAATAATACAATTGCAAAATCTTTCCTCCGTCCCATGGTAAAAATGTGAATTGCAGCAAACTTGTTTTAAAACTGCAACATTTTCTCTCCGTTAAAATGTTTTGCTTGCAAGGTGGGGGGGGGGGGGGGGCTCAACAAAATGTCCCCCCAAAAGTGTGTGGATATGAACGTGGATATACAGACTGGTAAACCACTGTGGCCCCTCCATGATTTTTTCTGTGGACTCCACTCCCATCAAAGTTGCCAATCCCTGACCTAAATAATAAGGAAAACAATAAAAGGTTGATTGTTAACATTTATTCTTCTTACACTAAGAACCCAGTTGTTATTTTCTAATATGTATAACACAACGTCCCATTGCCTACATAATTATATTATCTTGGCAGAGTTGACTTGGCATGAATAGCATTTCAGAAGTGCTCTCTTGTTTTTAAGAAATACAGAACCCAAACTACTCTACAATTTGGCAAAATTTAGTTTCAGCATGCCGAATTAAAGGGTATACAGATGTAGGATCTTAATTTGATCACCCTGTTGCAGAATAACTTTATTGCAATGCAGGACATTTAAAATGTGTAAAGACTTCTGAAGTTTGTAATTTCCACTTAAAAATTTGACTTGATTTTCCCTTACAAAAAATGTATCAACCCCTACAAAAATGTCCATTTAATTATAATCCACATAGTTCGAATTTTCTGTTGCTGCAGCAAACTGGCTCAAATTAATATCTTACATCTGTATGTCCTACAAACCATCACATCTTATCAGAATATAATTGGGTGAAGAACTAAAACAATTTTACAATGCCACAAATGGAACATAAAATAAATAAAATCATTTTTTGAAATAATTGTTTAATTTGGATATCAATTTGAAATCTGCACATGTTCCCTGGATTACAAACATAATTCTAATACTTCTAAGAACAACCAAAATCATATTCTAAAAAAAAGAAAAAAAGAGTCCATTTAATTCCCTCTTTCAAAATGTTGCATCACAATTCAGTTTAAATCCCTTCTTTAATAATGTTGCACCTCCTTCACGTTTGGTTCAAATGAGGTTGAGGCTTTTACTCAGTTTATATTCTAAAAGGGAACCATTCAACCACTTTTCAGGAAATAGCCTAAATGTCTAGAAGCGGACACACAAGATTTCTTTACAATAATGCAATGCTCGATTGAATGCACTTCTTAATGACGACAAATCTGTGTGCATGCTCTTAGTAGGTTATAACTATATCCCTCTGTTACGTGCATAAGCATAATAGTTGTCTCTGTGACAAATGTGTGATATTAAATGTCCTACATTTCTGCAGTGAGCCATCTTTGCCAGGTAACTAAATAACATTTGTGTGGGTCCCATCAATGTTTGCAACCTTACAAACAGGTAACTGCCAAAATAAAGGAAACACCAACAGAGTGTCTTAATAGGGTGTTGGGCCACCACGACCCAGAACAGCTTCAATACACCTTGGCATAGAGTTCCAGACCCTTGTAGAATCTATCAGGGATGAGACACCATTCTTCCATGAGAAATAATTGTCCAATTGGGTTGAGATCTGGTGACTTAGACAGCCATGGCATATGGTTTACATCCTTTTCATGCTCTTCAAAAGATTCAGTGACCACTCGTGCCCTGTGGATGGGGGCATAACCATGGTAACCAATATAATGGCCTGCCCAGCATTTTTATACATGACCCTAAGCATGATGGGTTGTGAATGACTGGCTTTCAATATACTTTGTATCCCTCATTTACTCAAGTGTTTCCATTATTGTGGCAGTTATCTGTATGCCCATGTGACAAAGGAAGAGAATATGGCTTAATAGTGAACTGTTTTGGTAGGAATCCTTAAGGTTGTGCTAGTTAACGCTATTCTACTGTCATGCAGACATATGTGACAGTATTGAGGTAATTGTGTTTCAAATAACCAATTTGCTGTGTTTACTCTTTTCTGATATTCAAAATGAGGTATGGAGGTATTGTAAAGTAACAGAAAAAATAAAAGTGCTCTAAATTAGAAGAACGAGTGTCAGAATAGGCATTTGAAGAAAAGTGGTTTGGTGATTCATAAGCAAAAACGACAAAATTAGGCATTTGAACACAGTCGTCACAACTCTTTCAAGGGGTGTGTTAAAGTCTTGATTACACTTAGCGGGCATTAGAAGACAAAACATCAATGTGAGCGCAAAGTGCTAGATAGGAGAAAGACGGGGTCGGGATATGGCTAACATTGAAACGTAAAACAAATAAAGCAGATGTTGTCAAGTTTACAGTTCCAATGAATGTAGTTCAGACAATACTGATGCGTCACACCAATCTACTTGAAATTTGCAATTCGGCACTGTTCAAGGTTAGCTTACTGCGGAGCACAAACGTGTTTTGAGTGGTGATGTGTCTATACAAGACACTGCTTTTAGTGGGAATGAAGTGCACTATGTGAGTTCTAGATAGGACAAAGTATAGGCCAATCATCAATAGCAAGTGTGCAGCACTGGCTGCAGGTACAATCAGCAAAATACATTTTCTACCACTTAAAGCCTTTAAGGGTTTCTACAATGTTTCAGTCTTAGGCCGTGTTTACATAGTTAGGCCAATTATATTTTCCAATAATCAGTTCAGCTCTTTTGCCAATAATGCTCTTTGGCATTAGAGACCAGTCTTAAACAATTTAAAATCATCAATTTGCACATTGGTTACAACCCTGAAGTCAAGGAGGGAAATCCTCTCTCCATACATTGTATCTTATGAAAATGTGAATACGTTGCATGCAATTTCTTTAAATTGGTTACAGTTGAAGATGCGAGAGGCTGTGTACCAAACCATTTTTAAATTGTGCCCATGTAAACTTTGATGCTGGTTTGACCTGAATAAAAGACCCATATCTTTTGTAATCTATTGTCTTGTCAGATTCCGATAGAATTAGAACATATGGTCCTGATGGTTTCTGATACATAGTAATTCATCTACACTTGTCAAGGACTTACATGAGTTAAAGCACAAGGGAGTGTAAACTAAGATGTAATCTGTGGCTACAATTAAGCAAAATATGAAAAGGTAGCGCAGGAGCACAAATTCAGAACAGAGCTAGTACGACTAATTTAACAGAAAAAGTCAGTGGGCACGTGAGTACGACTACAATGGACTGGGACGTTGCCGTGGGTTTCCTGCTCTGGTGTAGAAGCCGGCCTGATGCCTTGAAAACAGAGCCACAGAAACAACCTTCCCTGAGGAAGACAAAACAAATCCAGTGGATTAGGGAAGAGATGAGTATTTCTTTTCAGCGATTGTTGTTTGAAGTGCACGTACATCAACAATAGGTTACTGGCTTCGCCATGAACATTACAATGGTCTCAATGGTACAGAGTATTGCTTGCTATTACATGCATGCTTTGTGCTGAGTGATTAACCATCATTTCAGTTATTTTTCAGTTTCTAAACAACTAATTGACTAATGGTAAAATTACTTGAATTCTTTTTTTTGTTTTACTCTGAGCTCAATGTGCACAATGCAACATTTCTCTAAAGATAAATCATATTAAGCCTAAACTGTGCGATATAGTAGGGAGTTGCAGTTTACAACAGGCCAAAGTACTACATTGTTTGGCACAGAAAATGTGGTAATTAACTACTATGACCATAATCCATTGCGTGCCTACTTGTCCCGCCTGTGTGTTTCGCTACGTTAGTGTGGGGCAGAGAGAGAAAGAGAGAATGTGCGATCAAGAGGGATAGAGAGCAGTTGCTTCACGAGGTATCTCTACCTGAAAATACATGATCTAAGTCATTGATAGTTGATATTCAGCAGTCATAAAAGTATGCGTTATTTACTTTGAAGAACTACTAAAATAGTAATTGTCAGACAGCATAGGCAGCAGCTCTAGAGATTTGAGATGACTTGGAATGAAATAAAGCCATCAAATAAAACAAATGTGATATACACAACTTAAATATTTTATTAAACTAAAGTCATGCAAATAAATGGTTAATAAGTGTTAAGCAGTATCATGTGACTTTAATTGTTTTTCTGTCTTACAGCATTCAACCCACAATGCATTTATTAATGTTTTTTATTTAAAAACCGAACCGAAACTAAACCGACCTCAAAAAGCACTTATCGCTCAGCACTACAAGCTGCAGACGCATCTACAAGAGACAAAGCACAATCAAAACGGGAAGACGCTACGATACTTAAGGAATCTGGCAGAGGGGCTTAAACAGTGTTTGCCTCCCAAGATATCTGTAGAAAAGCAAAGGGCAATCCTGCAAACACCAGGAAGTCTCAAATCTATACAACCCGGCCCCCCCCCCCCCCCCCCCCCCCACCCATCCATTAGAATGCCCCTCCCTTCAATATTTTATGTTCCAACAAAGTATTCTGGTAGGCATGGCGATTTGAGCAGAAACAATATTCCTGATGTCCAATCAGATGCTCCACATGCATTTGACTCATCCAGAGGTCAAACATGACAAATAAAACAAACCAAAAAGTGTGTTTTATCAATGTGGTATTTCTATACTTCCCATGACACTTGAAAACCCAGCCTGCACAATCAGCACGAGGGCGAGTTTCCATTCTTTCCCTCACTTTATCTTCGTAGACTTGTCAGGAATGGTCCTTCCAGGGCAGACATGGATAGGATGTAGAAAAGCCCAAGAGGGACCACTGTGCCACGTCAGTCACACAGCTTGTGCAAGTCATCAACTAGAGGTCTGTAGGCTTGTGATTCAGGAGTAAATTGCACGATGTTCTAAATTGTTCGGAATCTGTGGATCTTAAAAAAAAAAAAAAGGGCTACCAATGTAACAATACCTTTATCAAAATTAGAATATTTGACTGTTTAAAGGAGGTATTTATGTTGAGTGAAAAAATACAAATACTGTCAAGTGAGGACTGTAAATAGTGAATTGCATGAAGGTAAAGAGAAATACCAGGTTCTTTCCACCTGCACAGAGATTCACATTCAGAGATAAGCAAAACAAAGGTATTACCTCTGCTATCGACTCCAGCAGTCCGTCTCTCTCCCCTTTACCCTGGGCACATATGCCCTTTGAAATTGAGTCACTGCTTGTAGCACCGGGAAAAAGATGAGACAATGCTTCTGCCACTGAAAGATACAATTCTCACAAATCAGTGTAATGTTTATTGAAGTTGCCGTCCACAAAAGCCAAGATTATGGCCTCCGGTATAGCAAATAACCTTGATGTGAAATAATAAAGCACAGAGAGACCAGTTTGATATTCCAAAAATGTAGAAAGGTATATATTGAGAAAAGTAAAAAGATCACTTAAAAATGTAACTTCATTGTTTGTTGTGAGCGCCACTGTCCCATGCTATAGAGAATGTACAATGGCGATACATACTAACCACAACTACCAGCGAGATCCAAACTATTACAAAGTATTTACCTTGTCGCCACATGTAAGAAATCAAAATGGTGGTAACAATTAAGAAACAGCAGTCAGCAAAACTGTACCTGGAAAAAATGCCTCCGATTCCAGACTTAAGGTACTTAAAAGTCAACTCATGTATGAACTCGAGTACCGGTGACAATCCTGCTACTGATATGGCTATGTGAGATATGGACTGAAGATCGACTTTGATTCCAATTCTCCTTTCTTTTTTTTTTGCTTCAATCTTCCAATTCCCTTTTCCACCTGCTCAAGACTTTTTCCCAGTGTGTGTTCGTAAGTGCGCCTGTAGCCGGGATGCCTGATGGAAGCGTTTCCCGCACTCGGAACAGCAGATTGCTGTCGCCAGTGCTGTGCTGATATGAGTCTGCTGGTGAGTTTTCAGGAGCGGCGCTCGGCTGAACTTCTTGCCGCATACTTTACACTCGTAACCCTTCCTGCCTTTGAGAGGCACGGTCTTCACCTTTGAGTCCAGCGTCGTTGTCCCTTTGTCTTCCTTCTCTTCGTCTTCCTCCTCCTCCTCCTCCTGTGAAACAGCAACCTTTTTCTTGGGAGGAGATGGGCAGCTCTGGTTAGGCGATTCTGTGTTTTGCCGGCGCACAGCTACTCTGCCAGGTGAAGCGTCGGAGAGCAGGGCGATGGTTTCCATGGTGTTCTCGTCTTCCTCTAGGAGCTGAGCGGGGAGTGTGAGGAGCCGATGAAGCATCGACGGAGACCTGAGGGACTCCTCAACTGAAACATAGACGGAGGGATAGAAAGAGACCAAAAAATTGTGAGTGAAATGAAGATTATAGGCAATAAAGGGTGACAGATTTTAATAATAGGGGAAGGAAATCCAATTGGTCCAAGAGGATGTGACAATGAAGCTACAGCCATCTTATTTTGTACAAGACTCAGAGAATAAACATTAAGGAGAACAGATGCCTGAATATAATACAAAATTAAGCATAAAGAGTCATGGGACTTAAGAGTAAGTGTGCACATAACTGGCCATGTCACGTAGGGATATCATTTCAGTACTTCCCATGCGCACCTGTGGCTGTGGTGCTTATGGTAGCAGAAGGGTCTTGCGGAGTGTCCAAGGTCGAGGAGAGGACCTCCATGTCCTCCAGAGGCATCCACTGGGGTTCTTGCAGGGGGCTGGTGGGGGTGGGCTCCAGGTTCTCACGGATCAGAGCGTTCAGACTGGGGAAGGAGCCCACAATCCCCAGCCCAGATCCCCCGGTTCTCTCCTCACCCCCCTTCCCTGAAGCCAGCTCTTTGATTTGCCACAGGTCGCTGCACCACTTCTGCCCAAACACCTTGTCCAGGATGGGGACCCAGTCCTGGGCTACGGTCAGGACAGCCTGCTTGTCACTGTCTACACACAGAGGGGGAGAAAGAGCAACAGATCTGAGAACAAGACAAACCTGAACTGGAAAACAAATACAATTCATACAGGCTGTGGTCCAGACAGCTTTCTTGTCACTGTCTGCACAGAGGGGGAGAAAGAGACGAAATAAACTTGAACAAGACAACTGAACTGGAACGAAAGTGCAAAACGCGTGCACGTTTGTGTTTGTACATCATTGCACCTGAAGAAGCAGGTAACAAATTTCAGTGATTATTTCCATCACTATAGAAGTCATTTCTAATGTCGTACATTTTAATATTGATCAATTTGACAAAAATGCTTACATTAAGAGACCCAAGGCAATATACACATAGGAAGTGTTTGTTTGCTGATACTGAACCAGCTTAATAATATCTAAGCACTATTACTAGCACAAGTATAAGACTGGACTCTTAGAGTAGAGGGAAGCCTATATCTGCTGTACATGGCATGACGCCATATATACTGTAACAGATTGCAGGCGCTTAACTGGAGCAACTATTTGGCACTGACACGGTTAATAGTTAACTATAAAAGGTGAGCTTCAGCTCCCATTTTGACAGCTACTAAATAGGTCAATTGACCAGTTCAACTGAGACTGGTGTTGTGTGCAAGGCATGGCTTATAACGTGGTTATGAAACACATGAACATTTTTATTTCGAAAATGGGGCCTCACGAGCTCTGGTTAGTCCATATTGACTCCTATTCAAAATGTTTTTGTGTGTGTTTTACAGTCTGACTTCTTGGCCACAAGCATATTTTCAGCACCAGAAATTAAGGGAACACTTAATTTGTTTCAATTTCAAGTGTTTACTCAGACATAACATGGTCATTGTGTACTTTCTGGCAATTCAAAGAATTCAACACAATTGGTAACCAACTGGTATGTACTGGCACTTGTTTCAATGTAGAATGACTCCCAAAATAACCTTCATTATTAGGTCATTACCAATTTATCAAATAAGCAAAAATAGCAGCTTGTAAAATCAAGCATACCCGAGATTAACAATAGCCTTGTATTCAACTTAATATGTTGTGTAAATCCATTCGAATTCAATCACTTTTTGACAGCATCCCTTTTAATTTAAACAAAACTTTCCACACGTGTTTGCCCATGGACAAAGTGGTCAGAAAGTTACTTTTTGGATGCATTCAGGAGAGAAAGGTCCTCAAAGTTGACCCATTTTTCATACCATGAGACATCCATGTCTTCATCACTGGAAAAGATAAATGGTTGAGCTAGATATCATTTAAAAGCCTAGAAAAACAGGGTTGTCTATTTTATAAGTTCTTGAGAACAAATGTAAAAAGAAATGTTTTAAAAAAATTATTCTTCGTATTATCATGTTGTAGCTCAGACCCTAGTTTACATTATCTGAGGTTATGTCGTGCCCGCCATCAGTTGAGACACAACATGCTCTTAAATACAGGTTGGGTGTCATTTCAATCATAGAGAAATAAGTCATAGAATGGACATATCCCTTCAGATCACTGCAATTTAGCTGCTACACCATTGAAATTTAAATGGAATATTTTACTTCTAATTAGTACCATAAAGGTGGCCACCGGTCCATCCAATGTCAAATGTCAACTTTTAAATGGTCATGTCTATTCTGTAATCTATATTTCAAATTGGTTTCCTATGGAGGATTGATAGTATAATTTAAAGCAGATATTCCCATTCATGTCAACATTGTCAGAAGTGTGGACCTCCAACCATCTTTGTGGTACCATTCAAATGTAGAAATGTCCATTTTATTCCAGTTTAAGTACAGTTATCAGCTAAAACATGACAACCGATAGTGGGCACACTACAAAAACCTCAGATTATGTAAAATAGGGGCTAAGATACAACACGTGAATATGAAAAACCACTTTACGTGTTTTTAGATAATTGAGGTAAAAAAATCACACTTTATTTAAAAAAATAAATTCTGGACATTTTCCAATTTATTGACAACCCTGTTTGTAGGTTTTTAAAATGAAACTCAACCGTTTATCTTTTCCAGTGATGAAGACATGGATGCCTCATGGTATTTTCTGAGCACATCTACAACAGGTAAATATGTTTGGAAGGTTTCGTTCAAATCAAAAGGGCTTCTGTCAAAAAGTGATTGAATTCAACTGGATTTACCCTGTGGCATTGCAAGTTGCAACTTGAAACCATATGAACAGGAAGTTACTGGCCTCTCATAAGTAATTTAATGTATAGGCAGAGGAGGTGCCGAGCAGTGGCCGTACTGTGGTACTTTCCACCCCTACATTTTCGATAACAAAGCATAACCTCCAGTGCTGTGGGATTTGACTGGTATCCTAGCAAACTTCCCTTTTATGTGTGTGTCACATTTGGGGCTGTAAATAAAGCATGCAGTTGATTGTCATGTTGACTAGAACATCATTTTAATGTTAAAACACAGACCATTTGTTGTCTCTGTTTGCTCCCTTTGTCCCCGGACAATTTTGACTGTGACGTTTCTGGATTCCTGCCTAGTGTCCTCTGAGCCGCTGGGAAATGCTGTGTTGTTTTCCGACCCACACCTCCTCGACACTCCACCCTTCCCGTTCTCCTGGTGAGCCACACGGCGTAACTGCTCCTCCAGAACGCTGTGCTCCCGCTCTTTCTTGGTCATCTCCAGGAGCAGGTCATCGAAACTGGCCTCCACGATTTTGGTCAGCTCGCACACAGCAAACTCCAGCACATGCTCCATGACCATCTTTAGCTGACCTGCAGAGAAGGAAGCAGAGACAAAATAGTTATAATGAAAGACAGTAGGCTAATTCTGATAAGGAAATAGATCAGTAAATAATGGAGAGGAGAGTAGAAATAAAAACCTGTTGTGAGTTAAGAGGAAATTATTAGGCAAAGGCTGGTATGTTTGTAGATCGTGACATTTGAAAGTTGGCACCGATTTAAGGTTAAAAAAAATAATAATAATGTAAATCACATTGCGCACAATGCTCTCATTCTAGGATATTTGTTGAACAAAGTAGGCAAAAACAACCCTGTATCCTTGCAGGGAAACTGCTCTCCAAAACGACTCTTTTTACTATGTAAATGACTAGGGTTTCAATTATTTGTGTAGAGGATTTAATCAAATAACACATGTATTCTGCAATGAAATCACAAGCCACACTATTTCCAAACTTGGTTTGGGGAAAATGGCGTCTCATCCATTTCAAATGTTAAGGTTTCTTTTTGGCTCAGCCATTAGAATTGGAAAAATAACAGCCATGGAGTCCTTTTGAATCCAGTCCAAAACACCGAAAAAAAAATCATCCCATAGAGTTTTACTTGGCATCCTTTGAGATCAACCACTTTTTAGTGACCAGCAATGGGTATTAACTTTCGCCTGTGCAATACAACGACTCAAAAGTTACAGATATCAGCCATGTTAAATGTCTCGATTGAATTGTTGTAGCACTGCCAGTGTGAAAATCACTTGATTGATAACAACCACATGAGACCCAGAAAAGACATGTCTAAGGGACAGATTTGAGCTTTCCTTATAAATGCCAATTTCTCAATTTTTGATTGGTTGCTGTTACAAATACACCAATCAAAGACTGTTTAAATGTGAGGCAGGATTTATTGGGCACTTCATTCATGGTGGCAATGACAATAAATGTGTTATATTCAATACGAGTGAATTACTATAATTAAGTCTCCTACTTTTATAGAGCAGTAAAAAATATTTAAGGGAATCCTTTATAATACCATGAGAAGGCTTCATTGCTCAGATAGCTCGGTCACATCCCCCTTTGCAATAGGTATAATTTGGGAGCGGTAAACATTCCCTTGAAGTAATCAAGGGAGTTTTCACAGATCCCATAATGGTTTTGAAGCTAAATCAAATTACCACACTTGATATTTTCAAACATATCCAATCACAGACAAAATACGCTTTCCGTTGCACACACTGT
Source organism: Salvelinus fontinalis (assembly GCF_029448725.1). Classification (NCBI taxonomy): domain Eukaryota; kingdom Metazoa; phylum Chordata; class Actinopteri; order Salmoniformes; family Salmonidae; genus Salvelinus; species Salvelinus fontinalis. Next base: position 6,075,336 of record NC_074698.1, read on the forward strand.
CGTGCAAATATCTCCATGATGATATCTGACAAATGAGCTAGACTACTCTTTCCAAGAATTAACACCTGTGTAGTAGAAAGCCTAGGCCTAGCCGACATGCTGAATCATACAATGGCCTACACACACACACACGATGACTCTCACCCTCTGTTCTTAACCACAAGTTGTGCAAAACATTTTACATATCCATCACCACACATAGGTAGCGTTAGGTCTTAGTTACAGATAAAGCTGAGAAGAAACGGAACTACTTAGTCATTGATCACGGTTTCGTGCGCACAATAATAAGATTGTGGATAGTCAGATTAATAGACTAGATTGTTTAAAGATGCACTACGCAGAAATCGCTCCGCCATTTCCTGGGTGCTAAAATTCTAATAGTTAACCTAATTTCAGTTTGTGACAAAACAAGCAAACATAGTGTTGAGAGTAATTGTACCATCCCAACTGCTGTGAAAGATATTTTCCATGAAGCTGGTGTACAAAACCGAAAGTAAAAGATGATAAATCGAAACTTAAGAATGTGAATAATAGAAAATAACACACATTGAACAGATCTACCGCCTCTTAGACTTGACAGATATATAAAACTCACATTTCTATGTGAATTTGGTCAGGATGCCCAAAAAGTGAAATATTGCAGCTTTAAAATGTTTACATGCTCTGAAGAATAACAATTTCACTAATAATCTTATTTACATGGACATCTGAAATCAGGCTTTTGATGGGACTTTTGATAAATCGCCGTTCAAAATAAACATTCTACCACAGTGACCATGTTATTTTTGCGAAGACTATTTTGTTCTGAGGTTGGACATAACGTGTGTATGTGAAAACTATTTCTAAGATGCATACTTTCAGTTTTTCCAAACTCAATTCACTTGTGCATAAAAAGAAGGCTTGCACTCCTGGTGCTGGCAAACGTAGACCAAATACACTGCTGGAACGCCAATTAAGTTGTTTTACATGTCTTAAATATTTTAAAGATTGCTCAGAAAACCAGGTGTTTTAATCAACATATGCTTACTTCGATTATGACCTTACCGATTAAGATAAGCAAGGTGTTTACATTATTAATGCCATACTCAGCCTTCTGCCATAATCAGTTTCATATAAAATGATTAGTGTACATGTAAACGTACTCATTGATGTGATTTGACTAAAGTAGGAGTGGGATGGCAACTGCTTTAAAGCTGTGGTGAGCAGCAGAGCACCAAGCTGCTGCAGACAATGACAGCATAGGCGTAGTTGGTTTCTGGCAACCTTAGATCATCTACAATGCCGCTTGACAAAGCAAACAGGGTTTTACACACACGGATTTACAGAACTAGAAAAGAGAATGGATTACATGTCCAAATCCCTGAGGAAGAAAACAAATCAAGTTGGAAATCAAGTGTGAAAACGTTATGGTCTCTACAATTAACCCTTTTTGTTAAAACCACAGGATATAAATAGTAAGTGAGCTGAGTCAGAGGGGTTGAAGCCTACTAGCCTAATTGTTGCATTGTGAAAGTATGACATCATGCACTGTATGAGTAGCTACCTGTGTGGGTGTCTGAAGGATGAATGTTGCTGCCAGGTTTCATTTACCTACAACATCAAAATGGCCTCCCTGGCCGTCACAACTTAAATATCCTAATAAGTGGCGAGATACAGCTCCAGCCTCAGCTTTGTCCAAAATGTGCAAATTGAGTTGAAGGTCTGCCAATGGCCTCAGCATTTTGGTGTCTCCTCCACCCGCCATTTAATATCTCACACCCCTCCTCTCCCTAAATGTATCCCCTCTGAGAACTGAGTGGGTGTGATTTGCGCTTGTGACTGTCATTGGAGAATTATTGGGGGGGGGGGGGGGGGTAAAGGCATCATATCCTTTGCTGCCACTGCTAAGTAAAGGCTCAACAACAATAACGTCATTGCTTTACCAACCACTGATAGTCCTCTCATCCCAACCCATCTTCAATTACAGAGAAGAATGTAGGAAGGGATGCATGTTGCAGTAGTCAATAAGTAGGCCTATCATTTTTACCGATAGGAAAAATGAATGGGGATGGATGTGCAGCCTTTCAGTGAACCGTTTGCTTGACACAACCAGTGACAAGGTTGGTGATGTTGTCACTGGTTCTCAACCTACAACGTGTACATTGTAACAATCTCAATGGCAACAATGTCACCGCAGATGACAAATTGGCCTCGACACATAATTATTGTTAAGTGTACACCTCGAGACAAGGGCCCATTGTAAGCGTTCACAAGGACACATGCCCGAGTCAAATAAAACCCAAGTCAAACAAAGAAACCAAGGTAATAGAACCACATTGAAAACGACCGTTTTTAATATCCTGAAGATTTTACCACACATGTCATTAATTCTCAGCGTGCTGCAGGCTACTACTGCACGTCATATTTACATATCAACTCTGGTTATTATTATCAAGCTTTTTCCGCTCTATGCGGATGCCTATACCAGGATGCTGTGCTTTGTCCTGTTGTTGTTGATTTCGCCACTATATGTAAAAGGAGTGTGTGAATACGTTGTGCCACAGAAACATAAACAAACAGTCGGCGGTCAAACTGACTGTAGGGCTACAGAATGGAGTTATTGCCTTGTTTCAAATGTATAAACCGCTAGGTTCCTTGGGAGTAAACTTGCCTAACTAGCAACCTTACCTAACTAGTAACCTTACCTAACTAGCAACCTTACCTAACTAGCAACCTTACCTAACTAGCAACCTTACCTAACTAGCTACCTTACCCACTACTCGTCCTTTTTGATCCAGTCTTTGAGTGTTTTCGTGCACGCCGCGCTCTGTGCTGTGGCTGGGGGTGTGTGTCTCCGGCTTTGTTCGATCGGTGGCCGCGTTGTCCTCCATGCCACCGTTGAACGCGGCTCCATTTTCTACCCCATTACATTCAAACTCCAGTGATTGAAGCTTTAACTTAAGTCGTTGGTTTTCTTGTTCTTTGGCGGCCGTTTTCATTAACACAGAATTCAAGCTTGACCCAACAGTCTTGGTTATTTCCTGGACTGCGAGTTGCACTACTTGCTCTAGTGCAGATTCCAGCTGACCTTGAAAAAACGAAATGTATACGGCGCCGTTCATGATTTCGTCCGTTTTGGTGGAAGACCTCTTTCATTCTTTCACCCACATCCCCAAAATATAAAATAGAAGTCAGCGCACAACTGATTCACACAGAGAACTAGCTACCTCTATCAACGCATCATGTGTGTACACCCCTTGGATGCTACCGTAGTATCACTAGTGCAAACGCAATGTGTTTCCCGTATCTCATTCATGACAATTGTGTTTCCAGTCCGGAGAGGGTATAGGGACACGCCTGCTGCCTACATTTATGTCGTAGGATATGTCGTGCACCTGAGAGCGCAGTGTGGAGACGAATCGACTCGGTTAAGTCAGTCGTCCTGATAAACCCTTTTCAGCTAGTTTATGCTGACTAGCATACAACTATACTGAACAAAAATATAAACGCAACATGTAAGTGTTAGTGCCATGTTTCACGAGCTGAAATAAAACATCACAGAAATGTTCCATAGGCACACAAAGCTTATTTTTCTCAAATATTTTTCACAAAATTGCTTACAACCCTGTTAGTAAGCATTTCTCCTTTGCCAAGGTAATACATCCACCTGACAAGTGTGGCATATAAAGAAGCTGATTAAACAGCATGATAATTAAACAGGTGCACCTTGTGCTGGGGAAAATAAAAGGCCACTAAAATGTGCAGTTTTGTCACACAACACAATGCCACAGATGTGAAGTTGAGGGAGTGTGCAATTGGCATGATGACTGCAGGAATGTCCACCAGAGCTGTTGCCATAGAATTGAATGTTCATTTCTGTACCATAAGCTGCCTCCAATGTCATTTTAGAGAATTTGGCAGTACGTTCAACCAGCCCCTCACTAATCATGCCAGCCCAGGACCTCCACATCCGGCTTCTTCATCTGTGGGATTGTCTGAGACCAGCCACTCGGACAGCTGATGAAACTGAGAAGTATTTCTGTCTGTGGGGGAAAACTTATTCTGATTGGCTGGGCCTGGCTCCCCCAGTGAGTGGGCCTATGCCCTCCCAGGCCCACCCATGGCTGTGCCCCTGCTCAGTCATGTGAAATCCAGGGCCATAGTGTCTAACGAATTTATTTCAATTGACTGATTTCCATATATGAGCTGTAACTTAGTCAAATTGTTGAAATTGTTGCATGTTGCGTTCATATTTTTGTTCAGTATAGTTAAGAAACTAAAAGAAAGTTATGTTTATTTCGATGGGCAAGGAGAAATAACATATAGAAACGTCACTATCTCCAATTTGGTCCATCCCACTTGATTTTACTTCGAGTAGTAGGATTGCAGCCTACACGACAAATATTGGTAGTAACCATTTGGATGCCACCGTCATACGGTCTACACTGCTCAAATGGGTGAGTTTGCACTGCAAGCCGACAGACAACACAACACAGGGCACACTTCGCTCCCGCAGTAAGGAGGGGGAAGTAGCTAGATAGTGTAGCCAATATCAGGCCAGGGTGACGACTAAACCACATTTATTGTTGTGATTTTCACCGAAAATATACAGCTGCCGCATTAACGTCTAATGTTACATTTTTGTAATAATTTTTTTATATCCGATATTAAATGAATGATTCGGAACACTCCCAGGTTCCAACTTTGGCTGAGTAAAACATTATCTCTGAAGTTTCTAGCCACAAGCATAAACTAGAAGGGCTCATCAAAACTAATGACTGAACTGAACCAAATATGCATAGCCATCTCGAGACAATTTTGATTTAGTGTTATTTTCTTCTCAAAGCTGCCAGGATGTCACGTGTCCTACTTATATCAGTACACTCATAACACCTGAAGCATTACGAAACTTATATTCGATCAAATAAACCTCACGTTGCAAATAAGCCATTCATTTATTTGTTGACCTAATTCCACACTATCAATGACCTCCATACCAAAACTCCTTGCTTGGTGGGCGAAACAACGAAAAGACGCCACCTGCTGGAAGGGAGACAGATTTCCCGCCGAGTTGGGCCTCTCTCTTCTGACTGAACTAACTGAACCCAATGCGTTTGTCTCGGCTCAACTTTGGCTGTGCGACAAACGTCATCAATTTGGGCACCAGGCGTATCCATATAGCCTTTCCCTTTACGGTCGGCCACGTGTGCACGCCATTTTGCTTAAGTAGACTCAGAGAGACAATCGCTGTCTTAAACAGTACACACCATGACATACATTTCCCACTATTGAAAATTGTAGATTTAAAAAATATGTACAAAATTGAATAAAAATAAGGCTAGGTTACATAATACTTTACATTATGGCATACTTACAATAATGTAAAGGCGTGTTTAAGTAGATTATAAACTTAATATTTTATATATTATTAGTTTATATATAATTTATAAATATGTAATAAACTATAACACATATATGCCTAATATATTTATAAACTAATAATTAACAGTTGAATGAACTAATATTATTTCACTTATATAACCAATTATCAACTACTTATGAACTGGATCAATCAATATCATCAGTCAATATCATCGATCATACCTCAGACTACATTCCAGTCACTCAACTTTTAAGTCTCCAACTATGAAGTATTAGCTATGGCATTCACCATTACTAAAGATGACTTGTATGCTAATTGTTGTTGTTGATCATAATAAAGTTATACTATTAAAACTATTATTTTCACATTAACCCCTTCTTTACATTGTTTGCTATGCTTGACCGGGGTTCCCCCTCAGCTTTGCTAAAAAGAAAAAAAAATCCTAGAATATAAATATATAATAATGCAGACCCAAAGTGGGTCGCAGACCTGTTAATAATGGTGGGTCGCGATGTGTCAGACTACATTTCTAATTATTTAATTAATTACTGGAATTGATTTCGGCAAAGTGCAACTTCACTCTCTGTTCAGTGCGCTCTCTGCTTAAGCGGTGTCTCTGCTCAGTTTGGCAGCTGCATGAGTAGGGGAAGGAGATGCCCGTGTGCTTCGCGGTTTAAACATATCTTTTTTTTCTGCAGTTTTCTTGAAGATCACTCCGCGACCCACACGCTGCAGTGCTGTTGTTCAGCAGCAGATGATGCGCTATCAGCCACTGGCTTGTAATTCCCACTCGCCATCACTCACCGCTGTCATCGAATGGACTCAAGCTAGCAACAAATTCTGACTGAGTTCAATTGTCATGTGCAGGGAAGTGCTTAGTAATCTCAAAACGAACAAATTAAAAAGACAGGTCCTGACCAAACATCCACAGCATTTAAAAAAAAACTTTATTTAACTAAGCAAGTCAAGTATTTAAGAACAAATTCTTATTTACAATGACGGCCTAGCAACAGTGGGTTAACTGCCTTGTTCAGGGGCAGAACGACAGATGTTTACCTTGTCAGCTGGGAGATTCGATCTAGCCCAACGCTCTAACCACTAGGCTACCCGCCGCACCATGATGGTAAACCCAGGGAGTTCTTTCAGAACAGGGCAGAATACTTCCGGAAGCCGTGCTTTGACAGTGGAAAAGTAAGTCAGCTAGCAAGGCATTGTTGTAATTGTATAACAAGTGATGAAAAGCAGAAATAAGGGAGTACTAACTCTCATAGTAGTAGACGTGAGTTTCTCGTTCAAACAATCCCCTGGCTTTGTACACAGCTAATAGCTAACATTAGCTAAAGCAAGCAATCTACCTACGGATAGTGCAACCCTGGTAACAGTACAGATGGAAGATGGGGAAAAAAAAGTTGCTGTTAAAATACAAGCAAACATTTTTATTCTGAACTGGAATACACCGGTTGTCAACTGTCAAAAACTGAGCCCAGAATAGACCTGCTTGTTGAAAACTTCAACCAGTCACACACCTACCATTAGGACTGTGTGTTTGTGTTTTATGGTTACAGCTGTGTGATGTGATCAATCAGTTTATTCCAATTCAGAATAAAAATGATTTATTGTATTTTAACAGCAACAGGTCCAACCTAGACACATATTTAAGAGTGTTTTAATGGTGAAAAATAAACATGAATAGCTATTTAATTTAATTGTTATTTGTCTATGTTGCATTTGTTAATGGCCACAAGGGCAATGAAATGTAACAATATTTACATATAGTTGCATGTTTTTGTAAGTTTGGGTCCCAGGAAAACAGAATTTCTAATTTGGGTCCTAGGCTGAAAAAGTTTAAGAACCTCTGATATAATGCATTGACACAAACAAAGTAAACATAAATTACTACAGTAGCAAAATGCACACTGCTGTTTTATGATGACTTGGTGGGGTTTGGGAGTCAGCTGTCTGCAATTTTGAGCATGGTAGAAGTAATGGTTTTTATTAGAAATCTCTTAAACTGAGGCTTATTTTGTAAGATCTGGGCAATTTTACTCAGGGCTCCAATAAATAAACGTCATGTCTCTTGACCCGGTGTCTGGCCTCTCCTTCAGGAAATCCTCACATCAGCTAAAATGTTATTTTGTCATCTAATGTGTTGATGTCTGGTAGGAGGGAACAGTGTTTGCAGGTGGTTGGCCGATTTATTGAACTAGCACATTGTAGTCTCCATGCACGACTTAATGTACATATTACCACAACTAACAATGTCCTTTCTAATGTCCTTTGTCTTTTGTGCTGTCTGTTACATTTTATATAAAGTATTGAAATATAGGTCTATCCTTTGACTTAGAAATACTTGAAATAGCAATATATTTCATATTTACAGGGACTTGAAATATTGTTATTGTTTAAGTTTACCTTTTCTACCTATGGGAACCAAATAGAGCAAATAGATCAAATCCCGAGCTGACAAGGTAAAAGTATGTTGTTCTAGAAGAGTGCTCTTTGTACAGGCCTACTGCCACAGAGTAAGCTGGTCTGGCTAGTCTGTAAGTAAACAAGCCACTTTCCAGCTTAAAATAATATAAAATGGAACTTAATTTATATGCTTTCACATATATCATAGATTTACATTTACATTTAAGTCATTTAGCAGACGCTCTTATCCAGAGCGACTTACAAATTGGTGCATTCACCTTATGACATCCAGATCATAGATGTTATGATAGATCACCTTTAACTTCATTCCCTGTTCCTATGCCTAACACAATAACTCAATAATGCTTTAAGTCAGTGAAGAAGATATAGGCCTACAGCCTATGTTGCTATCATAATATCATTGTATATTATAATTATATAATGTCTGCACTTAATGATTCCCTTTTTCTTAGTTGTATTATAGATTCCTCATTACCATTACGGGTTACTTGGCATTTAATGTGCTAAACTATGAGGATTTTGTAATTAGCCTAAACGATCTGTGGTTGCGTTACATAACTGCGCGCCACACCCCCCTTGAAACTAAAACATTTCCCGCTCTTCTCTCTACACTACGGTAAAAAAAAAAAAAACGACCATTCACAACACAACCGGAAAACAGGGCTAGGATCATGGTCGGTCGTTACACTCCCTCGTCTTGGTTTCATTAGGATCTGGCTCCAGCAGATACCTTCTCACGCCACAGACGCTGTTGACATACTAGGTGAGACTGGATGTCGAATGGTGCACGGGTGGTGAAATTACATTCATAATTAGAAGCTAGTGTACTGGCGCTGCACAATCAACCGTGGTTAACATAACGTCCTGGACCAGAGCAAATGCGCCGATAGGTATGTGCATAGCACACTAACGCCCTGGAACAAAGCTACAGACTCACTCGATACAGGAGACTAAAACGTTTATATGTTGCGTGCGCACATACCTTCTGAGACGCATGCGCATTGCAGACCGCACAGCCTCAGAACAGACTCTAGCTGGATGCTTCTCCTTTAAAGGCGCTGCATGGTCAATCCAACCTCTGCATTGGCCGTGCAGCATTTATGGTGATATGGCCTCCGCAGAAGTCAGGGCATTCATACATTCTGTGCTTTGTTGAGCAGCGCAGAGCTGTTGTCAACGAAGTGAATGTTTATACAGGATCTCCTGCCCCCACCTACCGTCAACCAATCATGTCAATTCGGGGCTATATGGAGCACTCCGCATTGTTATACAAGTTGGGAGGCGCATGGCGATGCAGTACGGTACGGAACTCAATTTGGCATCAGTATGCCTCTGGAGGCTTCGCAATTGCGCCACACCCTCCATACCGAGCCTCCGACCACATTTTCGGATCAAGCAAAATTGGCTTTTAGCCTTTACGAGCTGAGCTGGCCATGTTCAATTACTGTTGACTGCAGAGACATAGGAAGTCTCTCAGTTGCACACGTTTGCTGCGTGCTGGTAGCTGAACTAAATTGCCAACTAAATAGTGTAAACGCACTAGACTAATTAACTCATACAGCGTTCAGACTTCCTTTTGTGATACATTGTTGCCGGAAAGCATGTCTACCGCGCGTGGTATTCTGACAAAATAATAAGTCACCCTTCATGAATCAAATCGGTCCGAAGGAGGGGCCAGTAGAGGAAAACTTTCATGCTAGTCTAAAACCAAAATCTTGGTTCTTGCAAAAAGTAGGCATTTCACGTGATATTGAAGTATGTAGATATGAAGTATGTAGGTTTGGCACATTTGAATTAATTTATTTAGGTTTTAAAAGGGCGTGTTCACAATTTTTGCCATTTCAAATTAAATCTAAATGTATTGGTCACATACACGTGTTTAGCAGATGTTATTGCTGGTGTATTGAAATGCTTATAAATGTATGCGGTAGTAACTCTATGCTACCAGACAGGCCTTTTCTCATTTGGGAAAAACTCCTTCCTCTCTCCTCCATGACCTGGAAACCGATAAGTGGTCGAGGAGAGTAAACAAAGATGATTTATCTATTGCGATCTATTATAATTGAGTGACCGCTCTAAGGGCTCAGACACACCAATAGCATTTGCTGGCCTAGAGGACTTAGCATCTCTGAACGAAATTTGCGAACCAAGTGTGCACCGATTTTACATTAAAATGTTGTCAGTCAGATCCCTAGAACACAGCGCGCTGAACGATCGGCAGATGAACGCTACAACCACATCCGGTGCGATGTGTGTGAGCCTTAACGGAAATACTTGTCCTCAAAGATGGGAGGAGGCAAGATCAGATGGGACCATTCTAGCCAATGAGAGAGCAGATACGCGTGTGAACAACAGGCACAACTCCGATATAAACTTTTTTTCAAAGTTTCCAAAATGACACGTTCATCCACGTATCAGTTCATTCATAACAACTCAACCATTACGAAACTTCTATTTAATAAAATAAGCCTCACGTAGCAAATTAGCAACTACATTTTTTGTTTTGACCGAATTCCATACTCTCAAAACAAAATTGGTCATATTCTGATATTTTTTTTCTCACTTCATGTACAGATTTTGGGCGGAGTAAAACCTCACGCTTTGACAAATCCTCTCTGGTGTATATGTGTTAGTAGGTGGACAGAAGAGTGTCCTCCCCAATAGCCACCTTTTATCAAGGATAGTCATGTGTATCCTACCGGAGACCTTTGAAAGAATTTTGATATTTGCCACACCCCCTTTGAAGCAAATATTGTTTTCTCAAAGTAGAAAAGTACTTAAACATTTTAAAACGATATGCTACTTAAGCTATCCTTTTATTTATAAAATGTCTTGCACAACTAGCTAAATTAGTTTTATAATTGTACACATTTATTTTGGGATTCCACCCCTGTAAATGTAATTTGCCTGATGACACGTGAGTGGAGTGTCATTTCATACAAGTGCATTTTCATCCAGGTTTCTTTTAGTCGCCGCCTCTCCTCGATTACCTTTGACCTTTTTCAAAAGGAGGCGAGAGATGACGCAGGAGTTGAGCAGACTAATAGAGAAAAGGCCAGGGCATTGTTTGTATCCTTCAACATGCCTTATGTACCAGAACTTTCATTCAATCAACTTCACTTTAACATTTTGCCTGCCTGTATACGGTTTGTTTTCAAGAGAAGGGAACTGTCTGTTAGGTTGCAGAGTGCACATAGGGCTACCCTACACAAAAATTATTGTGCAGATGTGTTTGGCTACTCCCCAGAAATGTCACAGTTTATGTATGATAATTTATCACAAAGTATTTTGTATGTAATTAACTACTTTTTCAGAAATAACGTTAGTTAAGTAAACTGTATTTTTCTAAGGGTAGCTTTAGTGTAGCTTAACTTCTACCAGTGTGAAGTAATTGGTAGCTTGGTAAACTACACCGAGTGTACAAAACATTAGGAACACCTTCCTAATATTGAGTTGCACCCCTATTTGCCCTCAGAACAGCCTCAATTCGTCGGAGAATGGACTCTACAAGGTGTCGAAAGCGTTCCACAGGAAAGCTGGCCCATGTTGACTCCAATGCTTCCCACAGTTGTGTCAAGTTGGTTGGATGTCCTTTGGGTGGTGGACCATTCTTGATACGCAGGGTAAACTGTTGAGCATGAAAAACCCAGCAGCTTTGCAGTTCTTGACACACTCAAACTGATGTGCCAGGCACATACTACCATACCCCGTTCAAAGGCACTTCAATCTTTTGTCTTGGCCATTCACCCTCTGAATGGCACAAATACACAATACATGTCTCAATTGTATCTAGGCTTAAAAATCCTCTTTAACCTGTCTACTCGCCTTCATTTACACTGATTGAAGTGGATTTAACAAGTGACATCAATAAGGGATCATACCTTTAGCCAGGATTCACCTTGTCAGTCTATGTCAGGGGAAGAGCGTTTTGCACACTCAGTGTATATTTTCAAAGTAGCTTCCCCAACACTGATCAATACAAACGCTAATATTTTTAAATTCTCCATTATTAACTAGAATGAAACAAGTTTACGATACCTTCAGAAAGTATTCAGACCCCTTGACTTTTTCCACATTTTGTTACGTTAGTCTTATTCTAAAATGTATTAAGTGTTGTTTTTCCCTCATGAATCTACACACAATACCCCATAATGACAAAGCAAAAACAGGTTTTTAGACATTTTTGCAAATGTATAAAGAAAACAACTGAAATATCACATTTACATAAGTATTCAGATCCTTTACTCAGTACTTGGTAGAAGCACCTTTGGCAGTGATTACAGCATCGGGTCTTCTTGGGTATGACGCTGCAAGCTTGGGACACCTGTATTTGGGGAGTTTCTCCCATTTTTCTCTGCAGATCCCCTCAACCTCTGTCAGGTTGAATGGGGAGCGTTGCTGCACAGCTATTTTCAGGTCTCTCCAGAGATGTTGGATCGGGTTCATGCCCGAGCTCTGGCTGGGCCACTCAAGGACATTTGGAGACTTGTCACGAAGCCACTCCTGCGTTGTCTTGGCTGTGTGCTTAGGGTCATTGTCCTGTTTGAAGGTGAACCTTCGCCCCAGTCTGAGGTCCTGAGTGCTCTGAAGCAGGTTTTCATCAAGCATCTCTCGGTTCTTTTCTCTGTTCATCTTTGCCTCTGACTAGTCTACCAGTCATTGCCGCTGAAAAACATCCCCACAGCATGATGCTGCCACCACCATGCTTAACCGTAGGGATGTTTCCTCCAGACGTGATGCTTGGCCTTCAGGCCAAAGAGTTGAATCTTGGTTTCATCAGACCAGAGAATCTTGTTCCTCATGGTCTGAGAGTCTTTAGGTGCCTTTTGGCAAACTCCAAGCGGGCTGTCATGTTCCTTTTACTGAGGAGTGGCTTCCGTCTGGCCACTCTACCATAAAGGGATGATTGGTGGAGTGCTGCAGAGATGGTTGTCCTTCTGGAATGTTCTCCCATCTCCACAGAGGAACTCTAGAGCTCTTTCAGAGTGACCATCATGTTCTTGGTCACTTCCCTGACCATGGCCCTTTTCCCCGATTGCTCAATTTGGCCGGGCGGCCAGCTCTAGGAAGAGTCTTGGTGGTTCCAAACTTCTTCCATTTAAGAATGATGGAGGCCACTATGTTCTTGGGGATCTTCAATGCTGCAGAAATGTTTTGCTACCCTTCCCCAGATCTGTGCCTGGACACAATCCTGTCTCGGAGCTCTACGGATAATTTCTTCGACCTCATGGCTTGGTTTTTGCTCTGACATGCACTGTCAACTGTGGGCTTTTATATAGACAAGTGTGTGCCTTTCCAAATCGTGTCCAATCAATTGAATTGACCACAGGGGGACTCAAAGATGATCAATAGAAACAGGATGTACCTGAGCTCAATTTCGAGTCTCATAGCAAAGGGTCTGAATACTTATGTAAATTAGGTATTTCTGTTTGTTTTTATAAATTTGCTAACATTTCTAAAAAACTGTTTTTGTATTTTGTGTAGATTGCTGAGCAAAACATAATATTTAATCAATTTTAGAATAAGGCTGTAATGCAACAAAAATGTGGAAAAGTCAAGGGGTCTGAATACTTTCCGAAGGCACTGTATATGACTGACATGCAGTAGTGCTTAACTGTTGAATATGCCATTTGTCTGTACAGAGTAGTCTATAACTTTATACGTTTGTGTAATTTTATTTGATCAAATCTGTCATTTATGAAATTAGGAGACACATCTAATGCAGATCCTATAAATATTCATATGGTCAACTAGATTTATATTTAATAGCAGATTTTTTTTCAATCAGGCTTGGGGAATGTATCTTTGACATACTATGGCAACTCCCCTGTTTCCTCTTTTGATTAAAAGGTTATTACAGCCCCTCGTGCAATATGCTCATTCCCAATCTGGTATCTTTTGTCTCTGTGGTGGACAGATGGCATTTGGCATTAAAAAGTCTCTCAGGAAGCTCAGTGAGAGCAGTGGAGTGACTGCTAAAAAACAATCTGTGACTCAGTGGAGGTCAGAGGAGGAATACCCATTAAAATAGTCAGAACAGGTTTCCTCCTTTATGATAAACCACATATTTTAATTTTATGTTTCCTAGAAAACCCAATTCAAACACTGAGTAACTTTTTTTCATCATGTATTTTAATGTGATTGTAATGTTTTTTTCCCCAACCAGAAGACATGACCCCCTTAGTATTTAGTATTTTATTAGGATCCCCATTAGCTATTGCCAAGGCAGCAGCTACTCTTCCTGGGGTCCAAACAGAGATAAAAACATTTAATCAAACAAAGCAATGTGCATTATACAAATTTACATTGCTCCATTATAGTATTACAATACTACATTACATTATTAAGAATAATGTGTGGGTGTGTGTTTTATAGTGTGTGTGTGTGTTAGATAGTGTGTGTCTCTTCAGTTTGCGTTGTGCCGTTTGATCAGTTTTTAAAAAAAAATCTGATTTTACTGCTAGCTTGAGTTACCTGAGGTGGAAGAGAGTTGTAGTCATGTAGTCATGGCTCAATATAAGGTATGTATGACAATTTGGTACTTTTAACACGTCAATACTTCTCACAAAGACCAGTAGTGATGCAGTCAATATCTTCTCTACTATGTTGTTGATATTATCCTTCTGTGTGCATTTAAGGGCTAGACGTTCTGTGCCGACTGTAATTTGCATATGTCCTTCTTTGCCACACTTGACCATATATACTGGGCAGTGGTCCAGGTTGGATAAAGGACTTGTTTGGTTGATTGTAATGTCAAGAAAGCAGAGCAGGGCTTTATCACGGACAGCCCTCTCCCCATTTTAGCAACCGCTGAATTTATTTGTTTTAACCATGTCAGCTTACAATTGATGGTTACACCAAGCAGTTTAGTCTCCTCAACTTGCTCAATCGCCACATTATTCATGTCTAGATTTAGATCAGGTTTAGGATTTAGTGAATGATTTTTCCCATATACAATGGTTTTAGTTTTTGATTTATTTAGGTCTAGCATATTACTAGCCACCTATTCTAAAACTGACTGCAGCTCTTTGTTAAGGGTTGCAGGGATTTCACTTGCTGTGGTAGCTAATGTGTACAATGTTGAGTCATCAGCGTACATAGACACACAGGCTTTATCAAGGCTAGTGGTAGGTCATTGGTAAAAAATATAAAAAATAAAGAGAACAGTATAGGGCCAAGGCAGCTGCCTTGAGGTATGCCACACTACCTGGTTTACGTTAGAGAGGCTACCATTAAAGAAACCCCTCTGTTCTATTAGATAGGTAGCTCTCAATCCATAATATGGCAGAGGATGTAAATCCATGACATATACATTTTTTCAGCAACAGATTATGATCGATAATATCAAAAGCTGCACTGAAGTCTAACAATACAGCTCCCACAATCTTCTTCTTCTTAATTTCTTTCAGCCAATCATCAGTTACTTTACTCAATGCTGTACATGTTGAGTACCCTTCCCTATAAGCATGCTGAAAGTCTGTTGTTAATCTGTTTACAGTGAAATAACATTGTATTTTGTCAAAGACAATTTTTTAAAAAGGTTTACTAAGCAGGCTGATTTGTCGGCTGTTTGAACCGGTAAAGGGTGCTTTGCTATGCTTATGTACACTTATGCAATGTAAGTGCAAAAAATGCAAAAAGACTAAATAAATAAGGTAAAATCCTACAACACCGGCTATTACGGATTATAAAGGAAAAACCCAGCCATGAGCTGCCCAATGATGCCACTCTACCAGACAAAGCCTTTTAAGCATGCTTTGGTGACAAAACACAGAGCCTTGCATAAACGGATGACTGGGTGATCTCGCTCTCCAAGGCTGATGTGAGTAAGCCCTTTAACACTCGTCAGGCCGCTGGGCCAGACGAAAAACCAGGGTACGACCTCAGGGCATGAGTAGACCAGCTGGCAGGCGTCTTTATGAACATTTTCCACCTCTCCCAATCCCAGTGTGTAATCCCCACATGCTTCAATCAGATCACCATCGTTCCTGAGCCCCATTGCCATGCCATTAATCTGCCGCCATCACCTCATGTTTCAGCATTATAATGCACGACCCCATGTCGCAAGGATCTGCAAACAATTCCTGGAAGCTGAAAATGTGAAAAAACTGCACATTTTAGAGTGGACTTTTATTGTCCCCCGCACAAGGTGCACCTGTGTAATGATCATGTTGTTTAATCCGTTTCTTGATATCTTGATATACACCTGTCAGGTGGATGGATTATCTCGGCAAAGGAGAAATGCTCACTACAAGGAATGTAAACAACTTTGTGCACCAAATTTGAAAGAAATAAGCTTTTTGTGCATATGGAACATTTCTGTGATGTTTTATTTCAGCTCAAGAAACATGGGACCAGCACTTTACGTGTTGCGTTAAAATTTTTGTTCAGTTTAAATTGCAATCCGCACTGCCCTCACCCATCTAGACAAGAGGAGAAATACAGAGGCTTGCGAAAGTATTCGCCCCCCCTTGGCATTTTTCTTATTTTGTTTCCTTCCAATCTGGAATTCAAATAGATTTTTGGGGGGTTTGTATCATTTGATTTACACAAAATGCCTACCACGTTGAAGATGCAAAATATTTTCTTTGTGAGACAAACAATAAATAAGAAAAAAAAACAGAACTTGAGCGTGCATAACTATTCAAATCAAATCAAATGTATTTATATAGCCCTTCTTACATCAGCTGATATCTCAAAGTGCTGTACAGAAACCCAGCCTAAAACCCCAAACAGCAAGCAATGCAGGTGTAGAAGCACAGTGGCTAGGAAAAACTCACTAGAAAGGCCAAAACCTAGGAAGAAACCTAGAGAGGAACCAGGCTATGAGGGGTGGCCAGTCCTCTTCTGGCTGTGCCGGGTGGAGATTATAACAGAACATGGCCAAGATGTTCAAATGTTCATAAATCACCAGCATGGTCAAATAATAATAATCACAGTAGTTGTCGAGGGTGCAGCAAGTCAGCACCTCAGGAGTAAATGTCAGT
This sequence comes from Salvelinus fontinalis, assembly GCF_029448725.1. Taxonomy (NCBI): domain Eukaryota; kingdom Metazoa; phylum Chordata; class Actinopteri; order Salmoniformes; family Salmonidae; genus Salvelinus; species Salvelinus fontinalis. The sequence goes on from NC_074698.1 coordinate 6,092,118, forward strand.
TGGCTTTTCATAGCCGATCATTAAGAGTATCTCTACCGCTCCTGCAGTCTCTAGAGAGTTGAAAACAGCAGGTCTGGGACAGGTAGCACGTCCGGTGAACAGGTCAGGGTTCCATAGCCGCAGGCAGAACAGTTGAAACTGGAGCAGCAGCACGGCCAGGTGGACTGGGGACAGCAAGGAGTCATCATGCCAGGTAGTCCTGAGGCATGGCCCTAGGGCTCAGGTCCTCCTCCGAGAGAGAAAGAGAGAATTAGAGAGAACATACTTAAATTCACACAGGACACCAGATAAGACAGTAGAAGGACTCCAGATATAACAAACTGACCCTAGCCCCCCGACACAAACTACTGCAGCATAAATACCGGAGGCTGAGACAGGAGGGGTCAGGAGACACTGTGGCCTCATCCGATGATACCCCCGGACAGGGCCAAACAGGAAGGATATAACCCCACCCACTTTGCCAAAGCACAGCCCCCACACCACTAGAGGGATATTTTCAACCACCAACTTACCATCCTGAGACAAGGCCGAGTATAGCCCACAAAGATCTCCGCCACGGCACAACCAAAGGGGGGGCCTCAACCCAGACAGGAAGATCACATCAGTGACTCAACCCACTCAAGTCCTAGGGACGGCATGAAAGAGCACCAGTAAGCCAGTGACTCAGCCCCTGTAATAGGGTTAGAGGCAGAGAATCCCAGTGGAGAGAAGGGAACCGGCCAGGCAGAGACAGCAAGGGCGGTTCGTTGCTCCAGAGCCTTTCCATTCACCTTCACACTCCTGGGCCAGACTACACTCAATCATATGACCCACTGAAGAGATTCAGTAAAGTCTTCAGTAAAGACTTAAAGGTTGAGACCGAGTCCCAAACCCCCCCGCCCTCCTGGAAGTCAATACTTTGTAGAGCCACCTTTTGTAGCAATTACAGTTGCAAGTCTCATGGGGTATGTCTCTATAAGCTTGCCACATCTAGCCACTGAGATTTTGCCCATTCATCAAGGCAAAACTGCTCCAGCTCCTTCAAGTTGGATGGGTTCTGCTGGTGTACAGCAATCCTCAAGTCATACCACAGATTCTCAATTGGATTGAGGTCTGGGCTTTGACTAGGCCATTTCAAGACATTTAATACAAAATAGAACCTGGTTGTTTTCCCCACACTAAAACAGTTTATTTTTTAAACATATGAAAAATATATATTTTTATAATTATATATATTTCAGCAGCTTAGGGAAAGAAAAAAAAATAAATGAGCCCAAAAATCTATAGTTGATTCTAGTGTTGCTTTAGCAGTATGCTTATGGTCATTGTGCTATTGGAAGGCGAACCTCCGTCCCAGTCTCAAATCTCTGGAAGACTGAAACAGGTTTCCCTCAAGAATTTCCCTATATTTAGCGCCATCCATCATTCCTTCAATTCTGACCAGTTTCAAAGTCCCTGCCGATGAAAAACATCTTCACAGCATGATGCTTCCACCACCACCATGCTTCAATGTGGGGATGGTGTCTCGGGGTGATGAAAGATGTTGGGTTTGTGCCAGACATAGCATGTTCCTTGATGGCCAAAAAGCTAAATTTTAGTCTGACCAGAGTACCTTCTTCCATATGTTTGGGGAGTCTCCCACATGCCTTTTGGCGAACACCAAACGTGTTTGATTATTTTTTTCTTTAAGCAATGGCTTTTTTTCTGGCCACTCTTTCCTAAAGCCTAGCTCTGTGGAGTGTATAGCTTAAAACCTCTAACGCCTCCCTAACCCGGATCCGGGATCCCCCCCATCACAAAAGCTGACTAGCATAGCCTAGCCTAAAGTTACAGGGATATCATAAAATAAAATGTCCATGAAATCACAAGTCCAAGACACCAAATGAAAGATACAGATCTTGTGATTCAAGCCATCATCTCTGATTTTTTAAATGTTTTACAGGGAAGACACAATATGTAAATCTATTAGCTAACCACGTTAGCAAAAGACAACAATTTTCTTACTCCACCATTTTCTTACTGCATCAGTAGCTATCACAAATTCGACCAAATAAAGATATAAATAGCCACTAACCAAGAAACAAACCTCATCAGATGACAGTCTGATAACATATTTATTGTATAGCATAGGTTTTGTTAGAATAATGTACATATTTCAGGTAGAAATCATAGTTTACAATTGCAGCCCCCATTACAACTATCACTAAAATGACTAGAATAACTACAGAGACCATCGTGTATTAGCTAATTACTCATCATAAAACATTTCTTAAAAATACACAGCGTACAGCAGATGAAAGACACAGATCATGTGAATATAGCCAATATGTCAGACTTTCTAAGTGTTTTACAGCGAAAACACAATATAGCGTTATCTTAGCTTAGCACAATAGTCAGTCACACGGCAGCATTGATTCAAGGCAAAAATAGCAATAACGTTATAAACCACCAAACGCTAATATTTTTTTCACTAACCTTCTCAGAATTCTTCAGATGACAGTCCTGTAACATATTACACAATGCATATAGTTTGTTCGAAAATGTGCTTATTTAGCCGCACAATTCGTGGTTACACAACGTGTTTAGTGGGCAAAAAATCAAGCAATCTGTCCGGCACCATTTTGGAAAGGCACCTAATCTTATCGAAAACTATTCATAAACTTGACTAAAAAAATACAGATTGGACAGCAATTGAAAGACAAATTAGTTCTTAATGCAATCGCTGAATTACATTTTTAAAATTAACCTTACTGCGCAATACAGGGTGCGATAGCGCAACGCTACACGGAAAATAATGGCGTCTAATACATTTTTCTTTTTCAACAGAACAACGTTTTATCAGCATAAATAGTACTTAATATTAGCTGAACTCCCATCAGAATCTTGGGGAAGGTGTCCGTTGGCCAAAAGAATCGTTGCTGGGTTGGAGAATGTTTCCCTCGACGTTGCAATTAGCAGTACAGAATGGCATTCGAGAGAGAGACACCCACGTTTCTACAGCGCCATGGAAATAAATACCTGAAAATCGCAATATACTGACCTAAACTGGTATAATTCGGTTCAAAATAACAAGATTATGATGTCTTTAAAGCCTATAGCGAATAAAAACAGAGCCGGATACATCTAGGAGCTAAAACCAGAGGTTCTAAAAAGACATGCCAAGACCCTCTTTGCGTCAGCGCGAAGTCCCAAAAGGTCGGACACCTCAGTTCCAATCAATTTATAAACTTTTGGAACTACGTAGAGACGTCATTTCAACTCTCCCTATTCGCTAACAGCCAGGGGAAGGCGTATGTAGTGCATCTCAACCAATAGAAGACAGGCAAAGTTAAAGACAGGTCTCAAAGCAGATGATAAAATTTCCCATTCTCACACAGACATAGGAAAAGTGCTCTAAGTCGAGTTCTGTTTCACTTACAGACATAATTCCAACGGTTTTAGAAACTAGAGAGTGTTTTCTATCCAATAGTAAGAATAATATGCATATTGTACGAGCAAGAATTGAGTGCGAGGCCGTTTACATTGGATACACATTTGTGCTATGTCGAAATAGCACCCCCCTAGTGGCAAGAAGTTTTAAAGTGGTCCTACGGACAGACTCCAATCTCCGCTGTGGAGCTTTGCAGCTCTTTCAAGGTTATCTTTGTTCTCTTTGTTGCCTCTCTGATTAATGCCCTCCTTGCCTGGTCTGTGAGTTTTGGTTGGGGGCCCTCTCTTGGCAGGTTTATGGTGGTGCCATATTCTTTCCATTTTTTAATAATGGATTTAATGTTGCTCCGTGGGATGTTCAAAGTTTGGGATATTTTTTTATAACCCAACCCTGATCTGTACTTGTCCCCAACTGTCCCTGACCTGTTTGGAGAGCTCCTTGGTCTTCATAGGGCTGCTTGCTTGGTGGTACCCCTTGCTTAGTGGTGTTGCAGACTGTGGGACCTTTCAGAACAGATGTATATGTACTGAGATCATGTGACAGATCATGTGACACTTAAAATGTACACAGGGGGACTTTATTTGACTAATTATGTGACTTCTAAAAGTAATTGGTTGCACCAGATCTTATTTAGGGGCCTAATAGCAAAGGGGGTGAATACACATGCACGCACCACTTCTCCGTTTTTATTTTAAATATTTTTTAAAATAAATAATTTAAGTAATTTTTTTCATTTCACTTCACCAATTTGGACTATTTTGTGTATGTCCATTACATGAAATCCAAATAAAAATCTATTTAAATTACAGGTTGTAATGCAATAAAATAGGAAAAACGTCAAGGGGGATGAATACTTTTGCAAGGCACTGTACCTACAGTTGAAGTCGTAAGTTTACATACACCTTAGCCAAATACATTTAAACTCCGTTTTTCACAATTCCTGACTTTTAATCCTAGTACAAATTCCCTGTCTTAGGTCAGTTAGGATCACCACTTTATTTTAAGAATGTGAAATGTCAGAATAATAGGCAAGATAATTATTTCTTTCAGCTTTTATTTCTTTCATCACATTCCCAGTGGGTCAGAAGTTTACATACACTCAATTAGTATTTGGTAGCATTGCCTTTCAATTGTTTAACTCGGGTCAAACGTTTCGGGTAGCCTTCCACAAGCTTCCCACAATAAGTTGGGTGAATTTTGGCCCATTCTTCATGACAGAGCTGGTGTAACTGAGTCAGGTTTGTAGGCCTCCTTGCTCGCACAAGCTTTTTCAGTTCTGCCCTCAAATTTTCTATGGGATTGAGGTCAGGGCTTTGTGATGGCCACTCCAATACCTTGACTTTGTTGTCCTCAAGCAATTTTGCCAAAACTTTGGTAGTATGCTTGGGGTCATTGTCCGTTTAGAAGACCCATTTGCTACCAAGATTTAACTTCCTGACTGATATCTTGAGATGTTGTTTCAATATATCCACATAATTTTCCTGCCTCGTGATGCCATCTATTTTGTGAAGTGCACCAGTCCCTCCTGCAGCAAAGCACCCCCACAACACCCCCGCGGCCACACTGTGCGTCACGGTTGGGATGGTATTCTTTGGCTTGCAAGCTCCCCTTTTTTCCTCCAAACATAACGATGGTCATTATGGCCAAACCGTTCTATTTTTGTTTCCTCAGACCAGAGGACATTTCTCCAAAAAGTATGATCTTTGTCCCCATGTGCAGTTGCAAAGCGTAGTCTGGCTTTTTTTATGGCGGTTTTGGAGCAGTGGCTTCTTCCTTGCTGAGCGGCCTTTCAGGTTATGTCGATTTAGGACTCGTTTTACTGTGGATATAGATACTCTTGTACCTTGTTTCCTTCAGCATCTTCACAAGGTCCTTTGCTGTTATCCTGGGATTGATTTGCACTTTTCGCACCAAAGTACGTTCATCTGTCACGTCCTGACCATAGAGAGCATTTATTTTATATGGAGGAGTAGGTCAGGCCGTGACTGGGGGGTTAGTCTAGTTTATATTTTCTATGTGGGGTTCTAGGTGTTTTTTTCTATGTTGGGGTCTTGGTATGATTCCCAATTAGAGGCAGCTGGCTATCGTTGTCTCTAATTGGGGATCATACTTAAGTAGCATTTTTTTCACCTGTGAGTTATGGGATATTGTTTGTTTTGAGTTTGTGTTGTTGTCACGGTTCGTTGTTTGTTAGTTTATTGTTTACTGTTTTGTCTTTGCTAAAGTTTCAAGGGGTGGTCGGTCAAGTCGAGGAGTGAGCCAGAGCCTGTGTGGGAGTTGATTGAAGAAGGTAATGAGATATACCGGAGAGAGGTTGTGGAAAGGAGTATGCTGCAGTGCAGGCGCATTGAAAATCGCTTTCTCAGCACGGCACCATATGTGCCAGATCTACGCACCAAGTCTCCAGTGCGCCTTCACAGCCCGGTACGTCCTGTGCCAGCTCCTCGCACTTGCCGTGCGAAGTGTGTTAAAGTTCCGGTACCATTGATGCCGTCTATACGCACCAGGTCTCCAGTACGCCTTCACAGTTCGGTACGTCTTGTGCCTGCTCCTCGCACTCTCCCTCAAGTGCGGCTTCCCAGTCTGGTACGTCCTGTGCCTGCTCCTCGCACTCTCCCTCAAGTGCGCCTTCCCAGTCGGGTACGTCCTGTGCCTGCTCCCCACACTCGACCTGAAGTGCGTGTCACCAGTCTGGTGCCACCTGTCCCGGCTCCACGCACTAGGTCTCCAGTGAGCCTTCCCAGTCTGGTGCATCCTATGCCTGCTCCTCGCACCGCCCTGAGGTGTGTGTCATCAGTCCAGTGCCACCTGTGCCGGCCCCACGCATCAGGCCTCCAGTGCGACTCCCCAGTCAGAGCTTCAGGCGACGATCCCCAGTCCAGAGCTTCAGGCGACGGTCCCCGGTCCAGAGCTTCCGGCGACGGTCCAGAGCTTCCGGCGACGGTCCCCGGTCCGGAGCTTCCGGCGACGGTCCCCGGTCCGGAGCTTCCGGCGACGGTCCCCGGTCCGGAGCTTCCGGCGACGGTCCCCGGTCCGGAGCTTCCGGCGACGGTCCCCGGTCCGGAGCTTCCGGCGACGATTCACGGTCCGGAGCTTCCGGCGACGATTCACGGTCCGGAACCTCCGGCGACGATTCACGGTCCGGAACCTCCGGCGACGATTCACGGTCCGGAACCTCCGGCGACGATTCACGGTCCGGAACCTCCGGCGACGATTCACGGTCCGGAACCTCCGGCGACGATTCACGGTCCGGAACCTCCTGAGACGGTCCACGGTCCGGAACCTCATGCTCCATGGCCGGAGCTTTCCCCTGCACCGATGCCCAGTCTGAGCACAGCGTCCAGTCCAGCTCCGTGGCCGGAGCCTTCCCCTGCGCCGATGCCCAGTCCGAGCATGGCGTCCAGTCCAGCTCCAAGACAGGAGCCTTCCTCTGCGCCGATGTCCAGTCCGAACACGGCGTCCAGTCCAGCTCCATGGCAGGAGCCCTTCTCTGCCCCGATGCCCAGTCTAGACACGGCGTCTAGTCCCGCTCCATGGCAGGAGTCTTCTTCTGCACCTAGGTCCAGTCCAGGCACAGTGTTCAGCCTGGGTCCATGGCTGGATCTGCGGGATGAGTAGGTTCTTCGTCCCGCACCAGAGCCGCCACCGACACTAGACACCCCCCCTAACCTTCCCTTTTGGTTTCAGGTTTTGCGGCCGGAGTCCGCACCTTTGTGTTGGGGGGGGGGGGGGGGGGGGTACTGTCACGTCCTGACCATAGAGAGCCTATATTTTCTATGTGGGGTTCTAGGTTGTTTTTTCTATGTTGGGGTCTTGGTATGATTCCCAATTAGAGGCAGCTGGCTATCGTTGTCTCTAATTGGGGATCCTATTTAAGTAGCATTTTTTCCACCTGTGGGTTATGGGATATTGTTTATGTTTTGAGTTAGTGTTTTTGTCACTGTTTGTTGTTTGTTAGTTTATTGTTTATTGTTTTGTCTTTGCTAAAGTTTCACTTCTTTAATAAATTATGTGGAACTCAACATACGCTGCGCCTTGGTCCGTTTCTACGAATGATCGTGACATCATCTCTAGGAGACAGAACGCGTCTCCTTCCTGAGCGGTATGACAGCTGCACGGTCCCATGCTGTTTATATTCGCGTACTATTGTTTGTACAGATGAATGTGGTACCTTCGGGCATTTGGAAATTGCTCCCAAGGGTCAACCAGACATGTGAAGGTCTACAAATTTATTTCTGAGGTCTTAGCTGATTTCTTTTGATTTTCCCATGATGTCAAGCAAAGAGGCACTGTGTTTGAAGGTATGCCTTGAAATAAATCCACAGGTACACCTTCAATTGACTCTGGAATTTTCCAAGCTGTTTATAGGCACAGTCAATTTAGTGAATGTAAACTTCTAAACCACCGGAATTGTGATACAGTGAATTATAAGTGAAATAATCTGTCTGTAAACAATTGTTGGAAAAATTACTTGTGTCATGCGCAAAGTAGATATCCTAACCAACTTGCCAAAACTATAGTATTTTAACAAGAAATTTGTGGAGTGGTTGAAAAACGAGTTTTAATGACTCCAACCTAAGTGTATGTAAACTTCCGACTTCAACTGTATGTGAGAATACTGTTCATTGACTACAGCTCAGCGTTCAACACTATAGTCCCCTCCAAGCTCATCACCGAGCTTGGGAACCTGGCACTGAGCACCTCCCTCTGCAACTGGATCCTGGACTATCTGACGGGCTGCACTCAGCTGGTAAGGGTAGGTAACAACACCTCCGCCACGCTGACCAACAACACTTAGTTGTGTACTTAATGTGTACTTAGTCCCCTCCTGTACTCCCTGTTCACCCACGATTTTGTGGCCAACTCCATCATCAAGTTTGCTGATGACACGGCGGTGGTGGGCCTGATTACCAACAGTGATGACACAGCCTACAGAGAGGAGGTCAGAGATCTGGCAGTGTGGTGCCAGGACAGCAATCTCCACCTTAACGTCAGCAAGACCAAGGAGCTGATTGTGGAATGCAGGAAAAAAGAGGGGGGTTGCACACCCCCATCCACACCAACAGAGTGGAGATGAGAGGGTCAAGCGCTTTAAGTTCCTCTGTGTCCCAACCACTGATATCTTAACATGGTCCTCTCACACTGGCACAGTCGTGAAGAAGGCGTGACACCGCCTCTTCACCCTCAGAAGGCTAAAGATATTTAGCAAGGCCCCTCAGATCTTCAAGAACTTCTACAGACGCACCATTGAGAGCATCTTGACTGGCTGCATCACTTCCTGGTATGGCAGCTGCACCGCCCTCGACCGCAAGAACCTACAGAGTGTTTTGCGGATGACCCAGCACATCACTGGGGACGAGCTCCCACCCATTCAGGACATACACACCAAGCAGTGTCTGATGAAGGCCTGAAAGGATTACCAACGACTCCAGTCACCCCTGCCATAGACTGTTCTCTCTGCTTCCGTCCGGTAGGCGGTACCAAAGCATCAGGTCTCGGACCAACAGGCTCCGAGACAGCTTCTACCCCCATGCAATGAGACGTTTAAACAGATAGACAATAGATGCCCACCCCCACCAAGGACTATGCACTGACTGTATGCATAGTCACAGGTCTCTACCCACACAATCACATACACCTACACTGACACACACATACACAAACACACACACTCATGTGCCTTCAGAAAGTATTCCCACCCCTTGACTTTTTCCACATTTTGTTGTGTTACAGCCTGAATTCATTTATTTTTTTATGTAGCTTTTTGTAACTGTTCTACACACAATACCCCATTAATGTCAAAGTGGAATGATGTTTTTGAAATGTAACAAATTAATAACAAATGAAAAGCTTTAATGTATTGAGTCTGTAAGTATTCAACCCCTTTGTTATGGCAAGCTAAATAAGTTCAGGAGTAAAATTTTGCTTAACAAGTCACATAGTAAGTTGCATCAACTCTGTGTGCAAACATTGTGTTGAAACATGATTATTGAATGACTACCTCATCTCTCTACCCCACACATACAATTATCTGTGAGGTCCCTCAGTCGAGCAGTGAATTTAAAACACAGATTCAACCAGAAACACCAGGTAGGTTTTCCAATGCCTCGCAGAAAAGGGCACCTGTTTGTAGACGGGTAAAACTTAAAATAAAAGCATACATTGAATATCCCTTTTAGAATGGTGAAGTTATTCATTACACTTTGGATAGTGTATCAATACACCCAGTCACTACAAAGTTACAGAGTTTAATGGAGGTAATAGGAGAAAACTGAGGATGGATCAACAAAATATTCAAAAACGTGCATCCTGTTTGCCATAAGACACTAAAGTAAAACGTCAAAAAGTGTGGCAAAGAAATTAATACTAAGCGTTATGTTTGGGGCAAATCCAACACGTTACTGAGTACTACTCTTCATATTTTCAAGCATAGTGATTGCTGCATCGTGTCATAGGTGTGCTTGGCAAGGACTAGGGAGTTTTTTATAATAAAAATAAACAGAATAGAGCTAAGCACAGGCAACATCCCAGAGGAAAACCTGGTTCAGTTTGCTTTCCAACAGACACTGGGAGACAAATTCACTGTTCAGCAGGACAATAACCTAAAACCCAAGGCCAAATATACACAGTTATCATACGCGTGTTTTTGATCAGAATGTTCTGTCTCGATGACTCACTGAACGGTTCATCATTGAATGGTTGATATACCTGCCTGCCTGGAGTGCCAGGTTTGCAGTTTTTGGATAAATCTATCTCTTCTGTTATGCTAGTCAACCTCAATCAAGCACAGCTGAAGTATTTGAAATGATTTCAAATAGTATTTGAATCCAGGTCTGGTAGATAACACAAAATGGCCGTTCAAAAACAGAGGCTTATACCAACCAATGCTGTGGCTTATGCTACTTTTGCCTCTGCTTCCACCAGAGGAGTGGAGCCCCACGTCTGAACTCGAAAGCTTCATTAAGTTCCATGATCGACTGTTCCCCATTCCATATCCCGTAGGGCACACATGTTCAGCTATCACTCTGGAGGTGTAATTTACTCCTCCCCAACTGAGGCAGTCTGTTGCATCATTGGCACATCTGTTACCGTTGTCTGGTTGTTGGGGAAGAGATCCAAATGCCTTTGGAACCTGTTGACATGTTTTCGTTCTGTTTTGTTCTGAGGACACTGCCGTGCTGTTAGTTGGTATGTTTGTTTGGTAACATAATGATGACCATGTGCAATGCGCTGTTAAAGCACGGCTTCAATCCTTTTGCACATGACTGCTCTACTCGCTTGTTTTAACCTACTAACCAATTGTAATTGCTTAATTTTCAGATTAGCGTAAATTGCAAAATATACAGTTGTTGTTACTTGGAATTGTACACCGTGGAAACTTTAAAGCCTCCCCCATTGTAAAAAAAAAAAGAGTATTTGTTCTGTTATCTGCAGCACAACTGTTTAGGGATCTGTTGTACAATTCAACCTTTCATCCCTGCTGGCCCCCACAACTGATCTGTCATACACTTAGATGGGAGTGCCTGGCTCCATGTCAGGCCTCTATCACCAGGTCTGTCTCAACCTTTCATTGCCTGTCCCAGAATCCTTACCTAGGTAGTTGTTTGGTCTTGAACTTCAAGAACACATAAGGGATCATTCACAAAAATTGAACTAATCTATTGTGGCACTTAGTATATTAATGCTGTAACAATGCATTAGTGTTTAGTAATTGTTCTTTAGTCAACGAATGTTTTATGGACCATATACGGCCATTTTTCAAGCATTTAAACAACGTTGTAGAAATGAGACACATTCAATGCCTTATGAGTGTTTTTCAGAGAGCATGGAGGCCTGGTCACTGAGATCCATTACTTTGGGTGAAGCAGAAAACTCGGCAAGTAAGTGAGACATGTGCCTTAATCCTCCAATGCTCATTCAATTAGCCAGCTACTAAATGTACAGTATGTCAAGTACTGTGGACCAGAGTACCACAGAGGTCCTGACCCCCAAATTATGGGGGATGAAAGGAGGTGTACAGCCTATGGCTTTGCTCAATATACAGGAGCAACGGCTTAGTTTACAGATAGATGTAGGATCGTAATTTGAGCTAGGTTGCTACAGCAGGAACAAAATTCTGTAGCAACAGGAATTGTATATTGTTATTAAAATTAATCAACATTTTTGGAGGGGTTGATACATTTTTTGTAAGGGAAAATCAAGTCTGAAATTTCAAAGTGGAAATTACAAACCTCAGAAGCCTTTTTAGACCTGAAATACACTACAAGTTTTACATTTCCTGCACTGCAAGAAAGTTGTCCTGAAAAAGGGTGAGCAAATGAAGATACCTGGATTAACCTGCATGACTCACACAGCATGGTGGAATTTTTACACTCTGTAAATGTAGTGTACATTCATTATGGCAATAAATAAGGAAGAATTAGTGTGTGATAGTCACACACTGCACAGGTATTGGTTTTATGTTACAGCCAACAATACTTTGCTGCAATGTAGTCATGAAGGTAAATCAAGTACTAAGACTAATTCTTCGATTACAAACTCAAAGATAACAGGGCAAAGATAACTTGCTGTATGTATATTAGGAATGTTGAAAGGCTGCAGGGGATGACTCTTTCTACCACACTCCTCTTTACAAGTGGTACTGAGTTCTCATGTCCCAAAATACGACAGGTTCTCATTTTTCACCCAATTTGTCATCCCAATTGCAGTGCCATCTTGACAGTTCAGAATGTACTGAGGGCTGTGGGTTTGTAGAGAGCGCTGTACTGCACACTGATATGCTTCTGGCTTCCATCATTAATCCTTGTATTGCCATACCCCAACAGATCTAACCTCAAATATATGTTGACACAATTTTTGAATCGGAAATCTATAGGAAATAACAATGTCATTCTATTGAAGAAAAAAAATATCTATAAATTCAGTAAACACAAACTTAAGAAAATCAACTGTGGAATAATCATTTATTTTCAGACGTAAACAATAATATATTTATTTTGAAGATGATCTTGTAAACATTTCTCTTCTACGTTACCTCTACTCAGCCAAGTGATACTGTGTTATAGGATTCGGCCAGCAGGTGGTGCAGTTTGAAGGAATTTTCTTGTGGAAAGTTAATATTGTATGCATCCTGCATACTAAGCTCATTGGAATTGATCACCATGCACTGGATGACAGTGTTTTAGAGCAAAAAGTTACAGGGCGTTTGGGAAGTTTTCTTAGGGAAGTTCTCTCACACAGATGCCACTGGAATTCCTTAGTTAATAAGGAGCTGACACACACGCCTGCACAAACACACACACACACTGCCTGGCGCTGTCTGTCAGCCTGCCGTCTGTCTGTCTGTCTGTCTCTGTCTGCCTGTCTGTCTATTTCAGATGTCACATATGAAGTGTGAAGAAAAACAAACAATTGCAACGCTGCAAACCACACAGAAATGTTGGAAGACGGGAGCGATGTTTCAAAGTAAAAACCAGGCCTCTTCCTCAAGAGCCTGATCGAACATCTTCATTGATCCAGACAGACAATGACGTCATTGGCCTTGGCAAGCTCCCTTACTGTACTCTGGGTCTGTTGTTGTACCTGCAGAGAGCCGAAGGGGACGTGCGCACTTAATGACAGGGATCTTCTAAACACGTCTGTCTGAGCCTCAGGTCACCTTCGCCAGAGACAAACATAATGCCTCCCCAAATAGAATTGAATAAGGATTCAGTTGTATTAGAAGCCTACATTGCAACACTATTGGAATTGTATTGTATATTGCCTGCCTTTGGAAACCTACTTTATAAACCTGAGCTCTTTAATAACTGACAATTTAGCAGTTTTTAGAGCATTTAATGTCAATTGTATTTTATTAGCATTTTAAGTATATTAAATCTATTTTAAATGATCTAAATTGGAGAGAATTTTTTTTAACTTAAGTATATTGTACTTAGTATATTAGATAAAGAGCACAAAAAATATGCATTGAATACACCTCAAATACATTTTATGTATATTTCTCATGAATTTGAAGTATATTGAAATTGTATTTGAATTAGAATTCCCATGTTTCCTTTACAAATAATGTGTATTTATAATGTGTTTCAGGTATTATTTTACAAATAGACTTCGCATCATTAACAACATTTGATATTGTAATTAGCCATGTAAAGGTTACCTTGGATTGAACAAGGCATCTTCTCAGCCAATGTTAACATCTTATTTACAAAGCAGTTCTGGCTGCAGCTGCAATTGTCAAGTAATGTGTTTGAAAACTGCACCAGTGGCATTTCACCCTTTAGTTGCTCACATTACGGTGTTAAATTAACATTTAAATCAATTGTGTAATGTGTAATATGCCATGTGCAATTAAAAGTACATTATTCAGTTTGAAAATGAACATCAAAATATTTGAATAAGCTAAATATGAGGAAAAATATCATATTATAAATCAGAACTTCAGCTGCAGAAAAGGATGCTGGGTAATATGCACATATTTTTGGCACGTGCGTTTTTGAAAGTGGACTTTAAGCATATTTTGTGGACATTGAAGTTAAGTGTATTTTCAAAAAAGTATTTAATTATATATTTTTGAGATATGAGTATACTCTCGGGAAGCATGTTCCTCAGCTGTGCATGTTTCCTTCTGTTGAATAAACAATCTTATCATTGTCAACTCTCCCTGCGCACTTCTGAACAGGAATTCAGAAAGTACTTAAAAACTCATTATTGGTACTGAAACTATTGAACCCGATTACACTGGTTTGTCGTCTTGGGTAAGTCTATCTAAGAGCTTTACACACCTGGATTGTGCAATATTAGCACCTTATTGTGTTCATAATTCTTCGAGCTCTGTCAAAATGTTGGGGATCATGGCTAGACAGCCATTTTTAAACCTTGCCGTAGATTCTCGAGCAGATTTAAGTCAAAGCTGTAGCTTGGCCACTCAGGAACATTCACTGTCTTCTTGGTAAGCGACCAGTGTAGATTTGGCCTTGTGTTGTAGGTTACTGTCCTGTTGAAAGGTGAATTCTTCTCCCAGTCTCTGGTGTAAAGCAGACGGAAGCAGGTTTTCCTCTAAGATTTTGCCTGTGCTTAGCGCCATCCCGTTTCTTTTCATCTTGAAAACCTCCCCAGTATTTGCCGATGTAAAGCATACCCGTACCATGATGCAGCCACCACCATGCTTGAAAATAAGGAGGCAGTTACTCAGTGATGTGTTGGATTTGCCCCAAAAATAATTATTTGCTTTGCATAATTATTAACTTGACAATGCTTAAAGAGATATTCATTGTCTGATTTGATATTGTTACCCATCTACCAATCAATGCCCTTCTTTATGAGGCTTTGAAAGGCTCCCTGGTCTTTGTAGTTGAATCTGTGCTTGAAATTCAATACTTGACTGAGGGACCTTATAGATGTTGTATGTACTGTATGGGGAACATAAGACGGGTTAGTCGTTTAAAAATCATGCCAACCCCTATTATTTTTGTGCATCTAACATATGTGATTTGTTAAGCTAAATTCTTCTCCTGAACTAATTTAGGCTTGCCTAACCAAAGGGGCTCAAAACTTATAGAATGACTATATTTTAGTTATCAAATTTGTATTCATCTTTTTCTTTTTATCTTCTTCTTTGACGTAATAGTATTTTGAGTAAATTGTTGACAAAAAAATTACAATGAAATCAATTTTCACCCCCCTTTTCAACACAATAAAATGTGAAGAAATCCAAGGGGTGTTAATACTTTCACAAGGCACTGTATACTTATAGTGTACTTGATCACTCACAGTGTTTCATAAAAAAATATGAACGATTCAACTTTAAAACAACTCCAAGTGTATTTTGAATGACAATAGTAAATTACAACTAAAGTGTTTGAAATGTAAGTACAATTTTAATGAGTGTGTAAGTTTAATGATAATGAACATAAAGAAAAACAATTAATTTAAAGTACACATTTAACAAGTATATGGAAGGTTTATGATAGTATGCTTATATTATACTTAAGATATACTAGAAAAGTATATCTTATATTTGTTGTATATTTAAGTATACTTTAGTGTACTTGTAATATATTAAAATAAAATAGAAAATTGCTTGGGTAGCTATCGCCTCTTACTGGCAGAGGCAGGTTGCTTTACATATGTTCCTGAATCCTTAGAAAATGGATGTGAATGTGTGACCACAAGGTCAAATAATCACATTTGACTCCTTGTCATGCATAGAGGTTACTTTACATATTTAAACATTTGCATAATATTATCGACACAGTTGTCCTGTCAAGGGTGTTACAGAGCCTTCTTTGAAGTTCTACTTTTAGGCCGATTTGGTGTGGCTATTATGGGGATCTCCTTATTTTTGAAGCCAAATATAGGCTAGTACTTCAACTTGATTATGTATGATTGTTTCAGAGAAGTATAACTCACAACCACAAACAAATGATTGACCAAATGATAGAGCTAATTATCTTGTTTAGAGCTGAGGAGGCTCCCTCCAGCCAAACCAGCCTACACATACTGTAACCCTCAAGGAATTGATTTAGCTGTTTCTGTTGTACACTGTACTATAATTAGCTTCGGGCTTCACAGTTACAAAAACTCTGCAGGATTATGGCCTCCCTCGCATCCCAACATAATTATTTATCGCTGTTACCTACAAACACACCGTAAGCCAATGTGTCTTTAGTACAGTTAGTATGTTGGGGGATTAAGTGCAGTGATGGATACACAAGCAATACCCTCACTGTGGCAGTGTTTTTCTAAATAGGCCCACTCTCTGTGTGAGTGAAAGAACATCGCCTACATACAGTACATTACCACGCCTCTACCTTTGTTTTAGTTAGAGGATACAAAAAAAGGACACAGCCGAAGACTGTGAGTGGTTTTATCTTCCTTCTTTTTCATTATCTCATATGCGCTGGTTCATTCTTCTAAATGTTGCGCTGGTATCTCCTGACTGGCATCAGCTAATCTTGTAACCTCAACAGGGAGAGACAGGGTCATCGCAACAATCTAAGATCCTCCACATACCCCCGGTTTTGAAAAGATTCACCTTTTATAACCATAACGCTTGTAGATATTCGTATTATTAAACCAGAGGGGTTTGGTTAAATGCGGAAGACACTTTTCATTTCAGGCGTTGTCGTATAACTGATTAGGTATCCCCCTTTCCCTTGATTTTGACAGAGAGGTCATGGTCTCTTCTTCATATGAGCTCTGTGTAAATACATCAAATATACAGTGCATTCAGAGATTATTCAGATCACTTGACTTTTTCTACATTTTGTTACGTTACAGCCTTATTCTTACATTTTTTAAACAGTTTTTCTCCTCATCAATCTACACACAATTCCCCACAATGACAAAGCAAAAACAGGTTTGTAGACATTTTTGCAAATGTGTTAAATAAAAAAATGGAAATATTACATTTACATAAGTATTCAGACCCTTTACTCAGTACTTTGTTGAAGCAGCTTTTGGCAGCGATTACAACCTTGAGTCTTCTTGGGTATGACACTCCAAGCATGGCACACCTGTAATTTGGGAGTTTCTCCCATTCTTCTCTGCAGATCCTCTGAAGCTCTGTCAGGTTGGATGGGGAGCGTCGCTGCACAGTTATTTTCAGTTCTCTCCAGAGATGTTCGATCGGGTTCAAGTCCAGGCTCTGGCTGGGCCAGTCAAGGACATTCAGAAACTTGTCCCGAGCCCTCTGGAGCAGGTTTTAATCACGGATCTGGCTGTACTTTGCTTCGTTCATCTTTCCCTCAATCTTGACTAGTCTCCCAGTCCCTGCCACTGAAAAACATCCATCCCCACAGCATGATTCTGCCACCACCATGCTTCACCGTAGGGATGGTGCCAGGTTTCCTCCAGACTTGACGCTTGGCATTCAGACCATTCTTGGTCACCCCACTAACCAAGGCCCTTCTCCCCCGATTGCACAGTTTGGCCGGGCGCCCAGCTCTAAGAAGAGTCTTGGTGGTTCCAAACTTCTTCCATTTAAAATAAATGTATTTTTATTTTTTATTTCACCATTATTTAACCAGGTTGGCCAGTTGAGAACAAGTTCTCATTTACAACTGCAACCTAGCCAAGATAAAGCAAAGCAGTGCGACACAAACAACACAGAGTTACACATGGGATAAACAAACGTACAGTCAATAACACAATAGAAAAATCTATATACAGTGTGCAAATGTAGTAAGATTAGGAAGGTAAGGCAATAAATAGGCCATAATAATAATTACAATTTAGCAACTAAACACTGGAGTGATAGATGTGCAGAAGATGAATGTGAGTAGAGATACTGGAGTGCAAATGATTAAAAAAAAATAATAATAACAATATGGGGATGAGGTAATTGAGTGGGGTATTTACAGATGGGCTGCTTACAGGTGCAATGATTGGTAAGCTGCTCTGACAGCTGATGCTTAAAGTTAGTGAGGGAGATAAGACTCCAGCTTAAGAATGATGGAGGCCACTGTGTTCTTGGGGACCTTCAATGCTGCAGAACCTTTTTGGTACTCTTCCCCAGATCTCTTCCTTGACAGAACCCTGTCTTGAAGCTCTGCGGACAAATTCTTTCGACCACATGTCTTGGTTTTTGCTCTGACATGCACTGTCAGCTATGGAAACTTATATAGACAAGTGTGTGCTTTTCCAAATCAATTTTATTTACCGCAGGTGGACTCCAATCAAGTTGAAGAAACATCTCAAGGATGCCTCGTTAAATAAAGGTTCAATAATATAAATAAAATGCTCAATGGAAACAGAATGCACCTGAGTCTCATAGCAAAGGGCTGAATACTTATGTAAATAAGGTATTTATTTTTTACATTTGTAATACATTTGCAAAAACCCTGTTTTCAATTTGTCATTGAGGGGTATTGTGTGTAGATTGATGAGGGAAAAGGGGGCCTAGAACATCTCATTTCAGAGATCCTGAGTTGTTCCTCATAAAGGGGGGAAAAATTAAAACCAACTCTATGGAGACTGAAGGGCCCTCCAGTGTCATCCAAGCCTGTGACCGGGATTGGTCATTTCTAAGTCTAAATTGAATGAATGATGATAGATACAAAGGACATTTCTGCATATGTGCTTTGTAAATAAACACAAGAGAATACTGCTCTCTCCTTACATACAAAGAGGTCCAACCCACTTTTTGATAAAAACATAATGGTGAGTTCTATAAGCATCACCAGTAATAAACCTAAGGGCACAATGGAAAACAGCATTTAGCGGTTTAAATCCAGATGCTGCTGCATGCATATAGATAATACCCCCATAATCAAAATTGACAATTTCCTTCCTATTAACAAAATTCAGACATGCTTTGTTTCTGTCAAATAAACCAACCTTGAACGTCACCTTCTTCACCAGCTCAGTGACATGTTTTGTTTTTAATGACAGTTTTCTCTCAAGCCAGATACGAAGACATTTTGTCGGAAGGAACTCGCTCAATTTGTGTAACGTTCAAACTTGTCATTACAAGTTCATTTAGATCTGGGTTATGGGACCTAGAAAAAAACATGTATTTTGTTTTGTTTGCATTTAGCACTGACTTTAGGTCCAATATTGACCACTGCAGTGCTAGAAAATCAGATTTCAAATTTGAAAAGGCTTATCTGACTGATGGAGCAATGGAATACAACACTATATCATCTGCATACAAATGAATAGATTTTGTTTTTACAGCATTACCAATGTTATTTATATCGTTTGTAAACAGTAGTGGGCCGAGGAAAGGGGCACCCCTTTATGTAATTCAAGGAACTCCATCTACCTTGATGGCCGGAGTTCTGTCATTGAGATAATTATCAAACCATCGGCAAGCATCAGTACCCAACCCTACCAGGGACAGCCTACTCAACAGAATAACATGGTCTACAGTATCAAAAGTTTTTGACAAGTCTACAAACATGGAGCCCAATTCTTTCTTTCATCTAAGGCATTTGCAATATCGTTTACAACATGCATGGTAGCCGTAGTGGTGCTATGTTCAGGTCTGAATCGGGATTGATTAACATTAAGAACACCATTTACAGACCGATAATAACGTAGCTGTTTGTTGACCAATGATTCTAGGAATTTCGCAAGACAAGGGAGCCTGGAAGTGGGTCGAGAATTATCGAGATCACTACGATCCCCACCCTTATGGAGTTGAGTGGCAATACAAAAGCTTCTTTCCACACTTTTGGAATATTTCCTGATACTAAAGTTAAATAAAAAATGTGTGTTACTGAGCCAGCAATGGTGGGTGCGGCATACGTAAGCAAAGACGGGTCCAAATTGTCAGCCTCTAATGACTTCCTGGTGTCAATAGCTTTTAAGGAAGCAAGAACTTCTGTTTCTGTGAGTTGCCAAAAAGAAAAAGCCTAATAAAATGCCCTTGCTAATCAAACATGAGATGGACACCACAATTTCCATTTAAATTGGAAACGTGTCTTTGCCCTCTTTGGCCTCTAGGGGGAGCAGGGCCTGCAGCATTATGACTCAGTGGACTTTTGACTTGAAGGGCCAGAGGAGAGGAGGGATGGAAAGAATGACTGTGACCAAGGAGGCGTGCCAGGGAGCTGTAATGGGACAATATAACACCATTTCACCCACACATACAATTGGCCCAATGGTCAGTTAAGCGTAACGTGTTGCAGTGCATTGTGGGTCCAGCTGGCCTGTAACTATACTGTGGAGAGGTGATAAGGGATTAGGCAAGTATGTTGAGGCCCTAATTTGGTGTTTACAATCACTAATTGTTATTCGGATATAGGGCTTTAAAAAAATATATCTTAAATTTCAGCTCATTCTTTTTGAGCCATTCACATGAGAAGTATTATTTTCAAGGCAAAGGCATTGTTCCATCTTGCACGGTCACAAATGAACAGTTTTGAATTCTCTCATTCTCGTCCCCTTTCTGAAGACGGCAATACAATTCTCCCTCGTCTCCTGGCTTGCTGTCTCATCGTTCTGGAAGAAATCCAACGAGACTAAGTTTTTTTTTTATAGCATCTAATTTCTGCCATGACTATGTGAAATAGTACATCATCATAGCAGTATCAGGGATTTATCTGATCTGAACCCATGTTGAAGAACTAAGAATAAAAGTCTCATTCTGGACTTTTCCATTCACTTCCTGGTGTGTTTCATTGTCTTCGCAGCATCTCGCGCAGAATGCTGAGTTGTCAGTAAAGTACTGCAGTGGGCACCAGGCCCTGGCCTTTATTTTGGAATTCTGTGACATTGTTTGATGGCTTGGCTTCCGCCTGAAACTGAAACAGTAAATCTACATGTCTGTCATCAGTCCCCGTATGCCTCCACATCCTGCCCGGTTAGACTGAACATAATTTGATCTCTCAGAGGCCTGCTGCTTACATGTCAAATTCGGATCTCGGTTTAATCTGTAACCAAGTACAATTCCTCACATGAAACATCATTTACCTTTAATTACAGCACATTTAACAAAAAATATGTACATTTATAAATATACATATTTATTGTAAATCTGCTGAGGTCGTATCTCAAGCCATGTAAGTATCTGGGATTTCCTCTAGCTGCTCAGACGGTTAGAGGATTCTCCTGTGCGAAAAATGTAGCGTTAATTAGTTCCATGACAAGGGCTGTGGTGCATATGTAGTTTGTATTTTGAATTGCTTACAACATTGTGGTCTGAAATGGAATTGAGCTTATATACTGTACATTTAGAAGTCTTTGAGGTCTTCAATCATCAGTCTTGTATCATCATTGAACCTGACAAGCTCCCCCCACCCCCCAACTAAAGGATTGAACAACCCATTTTACTAGGCTACATACGAATAACCACCACTGCAACAGACAGACTACAGTAGACGGACATGGAAACATGGAAACCCACACCCTCGTTCAACCCAGACCAAGCAGACAGTAACATGCGACACTTATTGCAGCGTGCTCAGCAAAAACCATGCTGGCAGGCAATTTGCCCGTTGACCGACTTTTTGGGGTGAAGTGAGAAGTAAAGACAAGCAGATTAAGCTTATTTTGACTGAGTTGCTATAAAAAAAAAAGGGATCTATGTTCCTCTTTGAGTTATAAGAGAATGTGCCGTCTCGGCAGAGCCATTTGAGAGGTGTGACTTTTTCCAACTTTTCTGCCGAGTCATCTATTTGTCTCCTTTCCTTTCAACACCTCTGAAGCTGCTCTGTACACACATGCATGCAAATTCTCACACACACAGTTACACTCTTACAAATATACCCAAGCAATGTGTCGACTGTAGTCATTTCTACTACTAGTACAACTAATACTACTACTTCTACTACCACAACTACACAACTAGGCCTAGTAAATAAACAAAACAACCATTTTGGAATCTAACAATGAAACTCCTATCTCTACTGTACCAGCACCACAGCTGCTATAATGAGCCGATGGAAATGTTGTTTCTCTGAAAACAAGTTGTACCCCATAACTAATGATGCTTTTCCATTGAGACTTACCCCCACACCAGTGGACCGCCAGTGTTTGATGTTAATGTCAGCTCGAGTGTTATTTCGGTTCCATCAGGAGTGTGATCCTTAAGACTTGTCGCGAGCAGAATCAACAACTGCGTCAAGCAAGACTGTTGCTTTGTGAGAAGGTGCAAACGTTCACAGTTAGCCATTGTTATGTCCTTTTTTATTTAACCTTTATTTAACTAGGCAAGTCAGTTAAGAACAAATTCTTATTGACAATGACGGCCTACCCCGGCCAAACCCTAACACGGACGACGCTGGGCCATTTGTGCACCGCCCTATGGGACTCCCAATCACGGCCGGTTGTGATACAGTCTGGAATCGAACCAGGGTCTGTAGTGATGCCTCTAGCACAGAGATGTGGTGCCTTAGACTGCTGCGCCACTCGGGAGCCAGCTAAAAAGTAACCAGAGCCTTCCCTTGGCTCCAAGATAGAGCAGGGCCGCTGGAGCCATGGCCCAGTGAGACACGGGTGACATCACATGTAGATGGAAACAGAAAAGTCGGAGTCTTTTTTAAAGCACTGGGGTAAATCCTCATTGGGAAATGCACCATGAGTGAAAATGACTCAAGGAATTATCTGCTGCTCAACAAACCCTGTTTCTGAAATCAATGTTGAGAGCCATATTCAATACATTTTCTGTATGTTAGTTGCGTAATTCATGTAACACATTTATAATAGTAACACATTATAATAGTAACACATTTTAATACAAAGTTGTATGACATGTTTGTGTGTGCGTACTAAACAATGTGCTGGAATACATTTGTCACACATACAGGACAATCTGTCTAAAATGTTGACAGTATTTACCCAAGTTCACTTCAGACACAACATTAAAGTGCCAATATTCAACTTTTTGTGCGACCTGACCAAATTCACATATAAATGTGCTTTATAGATTTATCACTCTACTTGAAATCAAGTCTAAGAAGCGGTGGATCTGTTTTATGTGCACTATTTCTATGCTGTTTTGTTTTTGTTACTTGTTTTGTACATCAGATTGAAACAGCAGAAATAATAATATTTTTGTTCACATAAAATATATTTCACAGCGGTTTAGATGGTACAATGATTCTCTACACTATACCAGCTTATTTTGTCACATAAACTGAAATTTGGCGAACTACTAGAGTTTTTGCAACCAGGAAATGGTGGAGCGATAGTGCAAAGTGCAATGGATTGGAAAATAACAGTTACTGATGTGCACACTACAAAGGTATCTTGAAAGACGCAGCATTAATGTAAATTTGGCACGTCTGGTTTTATACTTCTATGCATTCATTTTTCATCAGATAAAAAAACCGAGGGCCTGATCGAACTCTCAATGTTCAGGGCTGGGACTGTCATACAAATATGCAGTTGGAGGGAACAAGACACAGTGTGTGTCAGAACTATTTTACTGCTCTGTCAATGGGAAATTGTCAAACTAAGTAAGGCTAAATAAACTAGTGAAGTGAACGTTTTTTTTAAATGAAGTATGCCTGTCCCCTTGTATTTGTGTTGTGTGTATGGGTATATTTGGGTGTTAGAGAGGTTGTGTGTGTGAGAGAGAGTTTGTGCTTAGTTGGTTGTTTGGTGTGTCACAGACTACTCCATACATTGGTATATCTCTGTTAGCCACTCCCCATTTGACATACTGTATGTTGGTATATAAAGATAGTTTTCCCGTTGTCCTGTCTAGTGTATTACACCTCGAAATACCAACGTCTCTGTGTAAGGTGAGTCCAAATAATTTGATCCGCATTCCTCTTGTAGAAAACTCACTATTGTTGTTTCCCTGCCACTCAATGTACATATTTTATGAATCATCACTGGATATAAAGACCCCGCTTTTCATATTCGAAAGGAAGTAGCATTATTCTGAATTTCAGTTCATAATGTTGTTCTTCATCTACATGATGGTCATAAAGTCACTATTGGGAACCCATGAACTATTGTTAACTCGCTTGACTATTTCCAACAGTCAATAAGAGAACTACTCACAATCCAAAGAATTGAAAGAGCTCGATTGTCCAAAAGGACATACTGCCTAATATAAGGTTTAGTTATTTGGATTCTCAAAGACAGTTCAAATGAGAGAGCCATTCAGTCAGTGGAGTATGAATACTGTTATCATTGTTGCACGGTATGGAGAAATTGAGAGATAGAAAACAATACTAGTACTAAATCGTTATTTATTTTTTTGTAAAAAGTCCTCTTAGGATATGATGGAGGCTCAGTAAATCAAATAATAATTAATTTGTTCCTCAAATTATTATTATTTTTTTTTTTTAAGATCTACTTTATCAAAATTATTCTCTCATATGTACAGCAAAATCTTCCCATTAAATGTCAACCAGTTTTCTTTGCTTTGATTTAGATCTGAATCCAAGATGTTTGCATCAATAACTCCTCTTATATCCAATGTATGATCTATGTTATATTGTTTTCCAATTCATTAACTTTAGTGACCTTTTCAAGGCAATGTGAGAAATACAAATCTTGGAATGCCTGAACGAACTTCCGTGTGGATTTCACAGTGACCTGAGACGTTTTTTATTTATTTCTGTCCTTTAATATTACACCCAAATTTAGTAAATACACCCATTGTTGTGATGTTGATGTGACGTCTTTGCCCATTGGGATGGCAATTGCAAAATCTTTTAATATATTTTATTTAAAAAATCCCTCATTAAATTCTTTCTGTCTATCACCTGACTTTGTCACACCACATTTGTCAATTTTCTCTCTTCCCAGCACCTGCAATGCCTGTCAACCTCCTACTCTACCTCCTCCTCTTCCTCCCTGTGTGTCACGGCTGCCACACTGGCTCCTTCACCGACTGCCAAAAGGCTCCGTTCGTCCCCGGTCACAACCTGGCCGGAGAGGGTTTTGACATCGTCAAGATGCAGACCTCCGGCGCCTTTGTGGTGGATGTGCGGAAGTTCATGGTGGGTGGGCACGATGGTAACTGCACCCTGTGCACCAACACTCTGATGGACAACCAGGTCCAGAAGTTACCGCTCTCCGCACTGGACTGGCGCACAAAGGTGACGTGTCGTCGGAGCCTCAGCAGCCAGATGTACGAGTCGAGCAGCTCCATTCTGAAGGAGACCACTAACTGTGCCAGCGTCAGCTGGAAGGTTGGTCTGGGAATCAAGGGCATTGCTGGGGTTGCTGTTGGAGGCACACACTCCAAAACTGCCATGTTCGCCAGAGACCACTCCACCAAAGACAAGTTCTCTTTCACCAGCCATGAATTCAAATGCAAATATTACACGTGAGTCAAGATTTTGATTTGTAAATTGTAAATTAATGCAGTCTAAAGCAAAAAAAAGACAACAGAAATGTATATAGATTGTATACGGAAAAAAACAGTGTTCTCCATGTTGTTGAAGTTTTTTAAATTCCTCATACCTCTCTCCCTGTCCTTAGCTTCCGCCTCCGAACCCAACCTCCCCTGAGCCGGGAGTTTCAGGACTCCCTAAAAACCTCCCTTGCATGTACACTCACAAGACCGGCCCTGCCTACAGCCACTTCATCTCCGTCTATGGCACCCACTACATCCGCAAGGTGAACTTGGGGGGCCGGGTGCACTCCACCACAGCCATACGCACCTGTGAGATGGCCATGAGTGGCCTCTCCCTCCATTATGTCAGCAACTGTCTGGGGGTGGAAGCCAGTGGCACCATCAAGAGTGTTTGGTTATAAAACCTGGCTGAAGTCCCTGAAGAAGGTCCCTGGTGTGGTCTCTCACCAGCTCAGCTCCTTGCACTTCCTGGCCAGAGACAACCCCATCCTTAAAAGGCCAACCAGCGCAATGCCATCAGAGAATACATCCAGAAGTACGCTGTGTCCACCTCCTGCCCTTCTGCTTGCAAGATGGGGAGACGCAACAAAGACTGCATCTGTAAGTGTAGCGGTCACAGGAACGTGGACTCCAACTGCTGCCCCGGTAAACCGGGCGTGGCCAGGATGAATGTGACGGTGGTCCGAGCTACGGGGCTCT
This sequence comes from Salvelinus fontinalis, assembly GCF_029448725.1. NCBI lineage: Eukaryota > Metazoa > Chordata > Actinopteri > Salmoniformes > Salmonidae > Salvelinus > Salvelinus fontinalis. Next base: position 6,117,989 of record NC_074698.1, read on the forward strand.
GGGGCGACAACTTATCTAAGACAGATGGCTACGTCAAGGTCTTCTACGGAAAGCAAGGCTGTTCCACTCCTGTGATCTGGAACAATGACTTCCCCTACTGGAACTACAGGATTCAGTATGGAACGGTGGATTTGAAAAGTAGACAGTGAGTTTTTTGTTCAATTTTTATGTTAAATAGTCATATCCGTCTCTTGAGGGTTACTATGTATAGGCTTCCTGTACAAAGGAATAAGTGGAGCAGCAAGACATATGTTAAGGGTGTTTTGGGCTCTCTGTCTTTGTCGGTGGGATCTCCAGGGTAGTTTCCAGTTTGCTAATTATGCTCCCTATTCTAGAAAACCTTGTAAGAGTAAATATAAATATATTTAGCCAGCATTGTGAATATTTTGTGTATTACCACTGCTCTTACTTAGAGTGCTCCCTCTCATTCACCCACTATCTGTGTTCCCTAACAGACCCTTGAACTAACAGACCCTTGATGGAACGATGACCTGCTAGGAAAGGGCTCCATAACCCCTCAAAGGGGCATGAACGTCAACCAAAGTTTCAAGTTGAAACACGGTATGATTTATGTCTCCCTGTCTGTGGTTTGTGGCCCCAGCCTTAAAAGGAGCCTTCTGTGATCAGTATGCCCCCTCGCCTGGGTCCCAGGGTAGGCTGAGTTACATCCATGACCGGGACAGAGAGACAGAGACGTTACCCACCCTCTTCCAGGGTTCTCACAGTAAACGGAACAGGGCCGGTGCCCTTCATGTTAAATGAGTTACTTAATTATAATATTATAATAATATATGCCATTTAGCAGATGCTTTTTTCCAAAAGGACTTACAGTACAGTGCATATATTTCAGAGTATGTGACCTCCAGCGGGAATCAAACCCACAACCCTCTAACCAATGCTCTTGACATCTGAGCCACACAGGACTATTTACTCCCTGTGGAGCATAAGGCCGCAACAACACACGACATGCCAGACGGTCCTTTGCAGTTTTCTCTCTGCTTCACCTTTGTTACATGAGGCTAATGGTGAATCAGTTTTAAAAAATTCATTAAATTTATAGGTCAATCAATTAGCTTGCGTTGAGAAGCTCGGTCTTCCTTTCCAAGGCGATAAAATGATTCATTGCTTCAGGGTTGCCTCTACATTCGTATCGTTTTTCTTTCTGTCACAAAACTAAATTATTTCTCAATATTGACCTATTTTTTTTATTTTTTTTTACAATTCTATATAATGTCTGATATATCCAAATAGTTGGGGTTTCAGTATTACTCGTATAACTGTGACACACAAAAAAAAACTTATTGAAAGTAATGTGAAAGGAGGGAATTTAGGTCTACTTGAGGCCTGCTTGAAGTGGAACATTACCCAAGTGCTTTTTCTGATTCATTGCCACCCAGATGAAGTGGGTGAGACCACTGACTCTGGATGCATCACTCTGGATGGTTGCAAATGGCATCCTATTCCATTTATAGTGCATTGCCTTAGACCAGGGCCCATAGGGCTCTGGTCAAAAGTAGTACACTATATAGGGAATGGGGTGCCATTTGGGACCCATCCTCTGCATTAGACGAAGGTAAGAGAAATATGACCACATTCCTCAACTGACATGACACTTGGCAACAGCTGAGAAAGCAAATGTGCCTTACGTACAGTACGTCACTTACATTTAGTTTTCACTGTATTTATTCTTTTTCTGTATAATTATGTTCCTTTCCTTTCACGTTTGTTTGAACTTTGTTAATGAAAATTACATTTGATCATTGAATTTTCTATTTTCTGCTTGTACTATCATTCAATAAATTGAGTAGGCCTATCACGGTGCCAGTGATTATTTAACTACTGAATAATTTGATACCTGTGGGCTGAATCCTACCTGTGGGCTGAATCCTACCTGTGGGCTGAATCCTACCTGTGGGCTGAATATACATGTGTTAACCCAGACCCATTTACATTTTACATTTTTAGTCATTTAGCAGACGCTCTTATCCAGAGCGACTTACAGTAGAGTGCATACATTTTATTACATTTTTTACATACTGAGACAAGGATATCCCTACCGGCCAAACCCTCCCTAACCCGGACGACGCTATGCCAATTGTGCGTCGCCCCACGGACCATGTTATTGGGGTCAATGGTAGACATGAGAATTCAAGTTATTCATGGATATCAAGTTACAGTAGGATTTGGCCCTGAATGCCTTTTACAGAGAAACAAAATATTTCACACGTGTACAATCACATGATTTCACATGAAATGTCACATGTGAAATCATGTGAAAACATGTTTTTGGAACACTTCATATGTGATCACGTTTTCACATGTGCAGCTTCATGTTATCCCATGTTGCTTTACATGTTGCAGCATGTTATCACATGAACGTCACATTAGATCATGTGTTCATGAAATTCAAGGGTTTGGTGATGACAGTTTAGAATTCTAATTACAATGGGTGATTATTTGGAAAAGGATAATCACATCTCAAGACGAATTCCTGGAGTAAAATTTTATGACTTTTTGAAGGGAGCACTTAAAGTGCTGAGATATTTGTGGTGTAAATGACATGTATAATCTCAACTATCTCCAGATCATGTTTTATTTCATTTCAATTGTAGGCCTTAACTCCGAGGCCTGGTTTTGTGAGGACAGCTGGGAACTTCTTAGAAGTGATGAGAACAGGTTACCCCGATGGCATCAGTTAAAGCAAGCAATGTGCACAATGGGATTTCATTACTCTATCTATTTCACACTACTCAGCCAAACTGAGCTGAGCCGAGCCAAGCCAAGCTGCACTGGGCTGAACTGGTTACGAATCCACCATAGTTACTGCAACGCTGCAGGACAATGTGAAAAGAAATGATCAGAGCCAGCAGGGTATAGTTCAGGTCGGCCCTATAGTGTGAAACAGGCATACTGTATGTGACATGTAATGACTATCAAGGTCTCCTTCAGGATATACCCCATTTTCAGTGAGATGAACCCCCACTCTATTGGCTATGTTTTAACCCTGCCTCTTCGTTGCTTTTTTCTTTCTACTATATGCAAGCTAAATGGAAGACATCAAGGTGGGTTATACAGTACAAGACTGTTGGTTCATCACTGGGCATGCTGCCATTTCCAAGGAAATTAGAGTAGAGCGTGAGTTGATCACAATCATAAAATCCTTATTTGAAATGACTCTGCACCTTGGCACAATTTATTAGTGATCTTACTGGATATACGATGGCACTGCATGACATACAATTGAAGTCGGAAGTTTACATTCACCTTAGCCAAATACATTTAAACTCCGTTTTTCACAATTCCTGACGTTTAATCCAAGTAAAAATGTCCTGTTTTAGGTCAGTTAGGATCACCACTTTATTTTAAGAATGTGAAATGTCAGAATAATAGTAGAGAGAATAATTTATTTCAACTTTTATTTCCTTCATCACATTCCCAGTGGGTCAGACGTTTACATACACTCAATTAGTATTTGGTAGCATTGGCTTTAAATTGTTTAACATGGGTCAAACATTTTGGGTAGCTTTCCACAAGCTTCCCACAATGAGTTGGGTGAATTTTGGCCCATTCCTCCTGACAGAGCTGGTGTAACTGAGTCAGGTTTGTAGGCCTCCTTACTCACACACGTTTTTTCAGTTCTGCCCACAAATTTTCTATAGGGTTGAGGTCAGGGCTTTGTGATGGCCACTCCAATACCTTCACTTTATTGTCCTTAAGTCATTTTGCCACAACTTTGGAAGTATGCTTGGTGTCATTGTCCATTTGGAAGACCCATTTGCGATCAAGCTTTAACTTCCTGACTGATGTCTTGAGATGTTGCTTCAATATATCCACATAATTTTCCTTCCTTATGATGCCATCTATTTTGTGAAGTGCACCAGTCCCTCCTGCAGCAAAGCACCCCCACAACATGATGCTGCCACCCCCGTGCTTCACGGTTGGGATGGTGTTCTTTGGCTTGCAAGCCTCCCCCTTTTTCCTCCAAACATAACGATGGTCATTATGGCCAAACAGTTCTATTTTTGTTTCCTCAGACCAGAGGACATTTCTCCAAAAAGTACGATCTTTGTCCCCATGTGCAGTTCCAAACCGTAGTCTGGATTTCTTATGGCGGGTTTAGGGCAGTGGCTTCTTCCTGAGCGGCCTTTCAGGTTATGTCGATATAGGGCTTGTTTTACTGTGGATATAGATACTTTTGTACCTGTTTCCTCCAGCATCTTCACAAGGTCTTTTGCTGCTGTTCTGGGATTGATTTGCACTTTTCGCACCAAAGTACATTCATCTCTAGGAAACAGAACGCGTCTCCTTCCTGAGCGGCATGACGGCTGCGTGGTCCCATGGTATATACTTGCGTACTATTGTCACGCCCTGACCTTCGAGAGCTTTTTTTGTCTCTATTTTGGGTTTGGTCAGGGTGTGATTTGGGTGGGCATTCTATGTTCTATTTTCTATGTTTTTGTATTTCTTTGTTTTGGCCGGGTATGGTTCTCAATCAGGGACAGCTGTCTATCGTTGTCTCTGATTGGGAACCAGACTTAGGTATCCCTTTTCCCTCCTTTCTGTGTGGGAAGTTGTCTTTGTTTGTGGCACTATAGCCCTTAAGCTTTACGGTCGTTTTGTATGGTTTATTGTTTTTGTTGGCGTCATTTTTAATAAAGGGAAAATGTGCGCTCACCACGCTGCGCTTTGGTCCAGCTCTTTCGATGGCTGTGACAACTATTGTTTGTACCGATGAACGTGGTACCTTCAGGCATTTGGAAATTTCTCCCAAGGATGAACCAGACTTGTGAAGGTCTACAATTTCTTTTCTGAGTTTGAAGTTAGCAAGCAGAGGCACTGAGTTTGAAGTTAGGTCTTGAAATACATCCACAGGCCCACCTCCAATTGACTCAAATGATGTCAATTAGCCTATCAGAAGCTTCTAAGGCCATGACATAATTTTCTGGAATTTTCCAATCTGTTTAAAGGCACAGTCAACTTAGTGTATGTAAACTTCTGACCCACTGGAATTGTGATACAATGAAGTGACGATACAGTACAGATAAGTGAAATAAACTGTCTGCAAACAATTTTTGGAAATATTACTTGTGTCCTGCACAAAGTAGATGTCCCAACTGACTTGCCAAAACTATAGTTTGTTGACAAGAAATGTGTGGAGAGGTTGAAAAATGAGTTTTAATGACTCCAACCTGAGTGTATGTAAACTTCCGACTTCAACTGGTGGTAATGATTAATTGGTAAATAGTGTATGTTTACCCTTTTGAATTTCTCCCATTTTAATATTGGTAGCCTAACAACTTCGGTCTAACCTCAGTACCTGTTACTGTACATTGGTTGTAGAGTTAAAACTGAGAAGTATTACAGATAGTACTGGACCATGCCACGCCACAGGTTGGGTCATCTGGGCTAGACTAATGATTCCAGTGAATGAGGATATCGTGTGCATTATTAGGACATGAAGTCCATACATTTCCTTGAATACAGGCATTGAATAATTTTAGGAGCTATTATTGATTATTCTTTACGGTAGGCTATGCTCAAACAGTCAGGGGCCGTTCAGGGATACTGTCAATATGGAATGTGAGTGCACAACTCTGATCAAATGAGTTGTCATGTGAGGAAATGGAGACAATATTCATGTTATGTTTAGTAATATGACCCCTCCTGTTGGTTTGGGGGGAAAGGCCACTGAATACAGTATACAACAAGATAACTTTGACGCAAGATGTAAACTTATAAAGCAATCTAACATGGTAGCCTATTCTAACTGAATTAAACAAAGATATCTGAAATGTCGAAACAATTTTGATGGCATTTGCCTCAGGTTATAGGCTATTATAATGCAAGTCTAGATGTATTACAATCTAATAACTGTAAAAAAAAAAAGAATAATAATAAAGTTTAAAACTATGTTAAGGTTTTCAAAATCTAGGCCTATCAGTAAAATAGTCTGAAAGCAGGAAGTCAAGTCTGTTATTGAATTCTCTAAATCATTAGGCTACATTGCCTTTTAACCTACAGCTGATTCTATTCCAGTCATTGGGATGGCGTTTGCCAGTTTGTGGTGGACAGCTCATACATAGAGCTCTTGTGCATTGAAGTGGGTGGCTTCCGATTTAAAAAAAACAAAAAACGTGTTTAATGGGGGTAACATCACCTCATCCTCTGATTTATCTCACTTCCTTCTGCCCGCCACTATAGACCACCCTGAGCCCCTTGTGGAAACCGCTCCTTTGGGAAGGGGGGCTGGCGTTTCCGTTGCCCTACCCTGTCTCCATGCTTGTGGACTGAATTTCACCAAATTATTTTAATTCACCTAAAACAAACTACAGTTCACTGTGTTGGCATGGGGCGCCGACCGATTACGCGCTGCGGATAGACACCGAAGGGGAAAAAAGGGCGGAGGGGGAGGGGTAGCAGGTAAAGTGATAGAGATGGAGACCGCGCGTGCGCACAGAGTTCCATCCCTCCGCATCGCTTCTTTTTTCATTCTTTTTTTTTTGCAGCATCAGTACCGCGCTCGTATCGCATTCGTTTGCTGGAGTCGGAGCGCGCTGCGGGGCGACACTGCACCGCCAAGGAGGACGCACAAGCACGGTAGAGGGGGGACTAGAGAAAGGAAAAAAGACAGAGAAGGTAGCGCACAGGGGAGACTCATAGCCTACCCCCTCATTTGAATACTGGAAGAAAATATAACATTGTCGGACCTTTAGACATAAGAAGACAACGAGGCGGAAAAACCCAGGCGATTATATTTTAGCCAGCACGGCGGGGAAACAATGAAGGATCGTACACAAGAACTACGAAGTGTAAGCTTATATATTTATACCATTCTTGCCCTCCTCCCTTGGTCCCACTCTCTCCTCCCTTCCGAATCCTCACCGCAATCGGGCGTCAGCGTCTGACATCTCCTTGCTGAGCGCTAGCTCACGGCAAACATAACAAATATGTGCACTGAGGTTTCGGTTCTTACCAAAAATACAGAGGCAGATATCTTTAGGCTATTCATTTATATTTTACGCATTCGAATGTGTCTTCCCATCACTGTCAATAGCCTAGTGGTGCCCGCATGCGTGCACTGATGATCTTACACGTAATGTGAGCATGATAAAAATATGACTTCTCTATTTAAGGTCCGTTAAAATGCCGTGATTTGAGAAAATAGTATAGGGCTATTAGCATTGCAGGCAGGCAAGCATATAAAACAAACGCATCTACCATAGATAGTCTACTGCTAGAAATAACCCAAATCAATATAAGCTTATGAATGCTTATTGGGTGGACAGCTACCCAGAACAGTGGTAAAATACTGTGGAAGAAAGCTATTCTAGCCCATAGTCCTCCTAGCCTAGCAATCCCTGCAAACACCGTTAAGGATTTATATTCAACCCTTGGTAGAACTAAATATTTGTTCAGAATTGCCTCAGCCCATCGGATTTATCTTTTTCTAGATAGTTGATGGAGAGAGCTTTCAATACGAGTGGGACGGGGCCGACTACGGTGGGGGTGGGGGGTCATATGTGATTGTACATTTTGTTATAACTGGCCTCTATAATAGGGTATAGTTTACATTATTGCTTGTATTAGAACCAAATTCGATCAAGGAGGACAGAATTGTAGCTCTCTCTCAACTATGCGTCTGTAGGGTTCAATTGGGTTCGCTTTGGCGACACCATGCTATAGCCGGATCTGCACCAGGGTTTCATTTTTTACCTGCATTGGAAAACCACAGTCATACTGGTTTACAACACATTCAGTGACTAGATATATGCCATAAGGATAGCCACTGTCATATATTTGTGCAATTTGTCTGTCTAGGTTTAATTGAAAAACAAATGTATCCTATCCTCAAGGCAATCAAATCAATATGAGGCCCGAAGCATGCATGCCTTTTTTGGCGTAGCCCAACCTCCAACGTCTGGAGATCAATAAAATATCAGAGGAAACGCCTGGACCGCTCTGCACCTATATCTATAGCATGTGTGTGATTATTATATCAAAATGTGTAGCCATTACAGGCTATACCGCTGTGAACATTATAGCACATGATTGTGATTGTGCCACCGTTCCCGAGATAGCCCCTGGTCAGCGGATTCACCTTGCATGAATTCTGTGCCTCCTTCTGTGCCTTCCCACTGAAACGCTGAACACAGCTAGATCCATACTCAGTCAGACACTAGGCACTTGCCTCACTGCCCACTGCAGATTCAAGGAGACTAGGCTACAAAAATCGCTCGGTTATGATGCTTTCGTGTTCAAACGAACCATAAGAGCGTTTATTAGACGTGCTCATTTTTGTAGATTATCTTGCTCTCTCAGACGGATTTTCGTTCTTTCTTTACCTGTAATTTAGGATTTTGTATCCCCAACCCAAGCCCCTCACGTTCCCGATATAATCTATGCCATCAGAAGTGAAATGGATAAATAATCGCTACCGTCAGTCTAAACTCTATGGAAATAATATTGTTTATATAATATTATAATGATAGAATATCACGTAATTCTGGCAACAGATGTTATATGATTGGGTAATAATTACGTTTTATGTAATCATCAACATCACAGTGACGTATACGTCGCGCGCTACATCGTCCTACTCTGAGCAAGCCGTGTCTGCACGGGTTTTACCGAATGTGCTACGTGTGAGTGAGCAAAAGATTGGCCGGCTATATTTACCATGTCTATACCGACTATTCCCGTGTAAGCCAAAGAATCGGCTGATAGACCTTCGATTGAGGGTGCGCGCGTGCGTTGCTGCACAATATATGTTCCAATGTAATTGATTATAAACTGGGGTAGGGGTTGCTGAGAAGGGACATAATTGGGGTAGGGGTTGCTGAGAAGGGACACATTCTGGGGGTTGAAAAGGCATAGTTTTCTTATTCAAAAACATATTTCTAAGCATTATAAGCTACAGAGATGTCAGTGCAATTTCTTACTCATAAAATTAATATTGCTCTCTATCATTGACACACACACACACACACACATACACACACACACACACACACACACACACACACACACACACACACACACTTATTATTGATTTGTTCTCCCAAGACCAAAATATTTCACTCACATGTCCTTAACATTTCTGTAAAGGCACTAGCATTTTGCATGACACAAGACATTTATTCAGAGAAAAAATGTGTGCTCTTTTAAAATTTTTAATTGGTTTTATGGCTGCATTTTTTTGTTACCACTTATTGATCCTTTGACCAATCACATCATATATTTTCATATCAGTGCTTTCTCAGAGCTGATCTGATTGGTCAAAAGACCAATTAGTGAAATATCCGAATTGGGTTGCCTGTCTAAATGCAGACAGAGTGTCATTTTAGTTGCAAAGTGGATACTCTTCTGGACTGTTTTATGTATAGGCCTATAGCATTGCCAACCTCTCTCATATTAATAGTCTATAGAACATTATGTGTTTTATACTGTCTTCAATATCAGTAACATTACTTGTGTCCTTGACTGGCAGAGCCATAAATGCAATACATGCATCCAATTTGTACCTACTTGGTAAGGTAGTGACTTTATTTATACAGGTTTATAACATATCCAGTGACATCTTTGTGTCCAATGCAGAATTAGCAAAACATTCTCTTATTCCAGTTACTGTATATTTTGTGTCGTTTTGCTTAAAGATTTGTGTGCCTCGATTCCCTGTGTTGCTTTATTTAGCCCCACGTGTATGTAGCGCTCATATTCACCACGTGTATTTAGCGTTCATATTCACCACGTGTATTTCGCGTTCATATTGTAACGGGTGTCCTCCTCCTCTTCGGACGAAGAGGAGGAGTAGGGATTGGACCAAAGCGCAGCGTGGAATGTAGACATAATTAAGTTTATTAAAGTAAAGACGAAAACCGAAAACACTTCAACAAACTACAAAATAACAAAACGACGTAGACAGACCTGAACATGGAACTTACATAAATACACAAAGAACTCACGAACAGGAACAGACTACATCAAACAAACGAACAAACCGAAACAGTCCAGTGTGGTGCAACATACACAGACACAGAAGACAACCACCCACAAACAAACAGTGTGAACAGCCTACCTTTATATGGTTCTTAATCAGAGGAAAGGTCAAACACCTGTCTCTGATTGAGAACCATATAAGGCTAATTACAAACCACCTAAACATAGAAACACAAAACATAGAATGCCCACCCCAACTCACGCCCTGACCAACTAAACACATACAAAAATAACAGAAAACAGGTCAGGAACGTGACACATATTCACCACATGTATATGCCATGACGGACGTTTAGGAGTGAGAAAAACAGCGTTCACCTCCCTACCATGCAACATGTCCCGCATAAACAGGGATTTTAGTAAGACACAAGCTGGAACTCCCTGATTGCGTCAGAGGAAAGGAGTGTTTGACTTCCGTCTCCGACCTAGACAGCACACCTTTATTTACATTGACCGGCTTTTTCCTGTACTGTAGAGTTCTGTGGTAATGTATATAAAGTATTCTGTGGTAATGTATATCAAGTATTCTGTGGTAATGTATATAAAGTATTCTGTGGTAATGTATATAAAGTATTCTGTGGTTATGTATATAAAGTGCCTTCAGAAAGTATTCACTCCCCTTTTCCCCTTTACACATGTAGTTGTTTTACAGCCTAAATGTAAAATTGATTCAATGTAGATTTTGTTTCACTGATCTACACGCAATACCCCATCATGTGAAAGTGGAATTTAGTTTGTAGAACATTTTAGATATGTATAAAAAAAAAAGAAAAGCTGAAATGTCTTGAGTCAATAAGTATTCCCTCATACAATTATCTGTAAGGTCCTTCAATCGAGAAGTGAATTTCAAGCACAGATTCAACCACAAAGGCCAGGGAGGTTTTTCAATGCCTCGCAAAGAAGGGCACCGAATGGTAGTGTAAAAAGAAAAATAGTTACAGTTACAGCGTTTAATGGTTATGATATGAGAAAAATGAGGATGGATCAACAACATTGTTGTTACTGTACTCCACAATACTAACCTAAATGACAGAATGAAAAGAAGGAAGCCTGTACAGAATAAAAATATTCCAAAACATGCATCGTTTGCAACAAGGTAGTTAAGTAATACTGTAAAAAATGAAATTAACATTTTGTCCTGAATTCAAATTCAACACAACACATCACTGAGTACCATTCTTCATATTTTCAAGCATGATGGTGGCTGCATCATGTTATGGGTATTGTCATCAGCAGGACTATAGAGTTTTTTAGGATAAACATAAACGGAATACAGCTGAGCACAGGCACAATCTTAGAGGAAAACCTGGTTCAGTCTTCTTTCCAACAGACAATGGGAGACGAATCCACCTTTCAGTTGGACAATTACCTAATTTAGTATAAGGCCAAATCTACACTGGAGTTGTATACCAAGATGACAAGGTTCCTGAGTGGCCTAGTTACAATTTTGACTTAAATCGGCTTGACAATCTATGGCAAGACTTGAAAATGACTTTCTAGCAATGATCAACAACCAACTTGACAGTGCTTGAAGAATAAAAAAATAAAAAAAGTGCAAATATTGTACAAACCAGGTGTGCAAGGCTCTTAAAGACCCCAAAAGACTCACACTGTCAATGGTGTTTCTAACATGTATTGTCTCAGGGGGGTGAATACATATCTAATTCAGATATATTAGTGTTTTATTTTTCATAAATGTTAGAATTTTTCTTCCACTTTGACATTACAGAGTATTGTGTGTAGATCATTGACCAAAAATGACAATTAAATACATTTTAATCCCACTTTTTAACACAACAAACTATGCAAAAAATCAAGGGAGGTGTGAATACTTTTTGAAACATTCACCTGTACTAACAAGTCCCACACGTCTCCGTTAGCACAGTTAGCTCAGCTTATACAGTACCATACTTAAATGTCGCAAAACATTGTTATTGCAATGTAATAACAATGAAACAACTTTAACATGAAATTGTTCATATTTTTATCAAGGCTGTTGAGAATTAGTGCTGGAATAGGAGAAATTTATAGCCAACTATTCTGAATCAAAAGCCTTTGTTTTTGAACAATTCATCATCGAAATGGGTACAATCAAACACAGATAGCAGCTGATGAATGAGTAAACCTTCTATAACCTTTTGACCTTTGACAGCAAGGGTTTATCAAGGCTCCCTCAGAACAAATGATACTAACGCTAATGGGGCTAACGTGGTGTAATGATAGTAGAATACACATGATAGCAAAGAACAATTTGCCAGCTGTAATAAATATGATGCCACATTGAAAGTTGCGATATATCTTGCCTCTATTGTGCCTTAATTAAGCTCTCCTTCGAGCCATTGAAGGGCATGGCACAAACCACCACTTAAAGAACGCCGAGCAAAACTGTGTACAGGGGAGTGGACAGAGACACTAACGTATTATACACACTGAATGAGGTTTGGTCAAAGTGTATGACTGAATTCTGCTGGATGTATTTCAGAAATGATCGTATTTAAGAAAATAACTGAATGTTAAAATCTGTGTGAGAGAAGTTCTGTCTCAATGGCACAGCCTAGCAGTTCCGCTGTACTGAATGCATTTGACATATTTGCGTCTGTTTGTAGCGGCTTTTGTAATTCTATTGGCATATTTGAAGTTGAAATGTTCATCTACTTTTAATGTTGTCTTTTATTTGAAGTATGCATCTGTTATGTTACACAATTCCATATTAGGACATTTCTGTCAAGTTTCTAGGAGACAGTAATCCTTCCTGACCCTAAAATGTCATCGTGCTCACTGCAAAGCAAATTATATCGGAGACCACAGTGGCGATTTGCATTTGATGCAGTTAGTAGATGTATAGGCTATCATTACTGAAAGGATTCTTATCCTAAAGTGGATTTTTTTCAAAGGGAAGGGGGTCAAAAAATGTGTAGCAGAGCATCTCCATTTGATGGCCCTCCAATAGTCACTCCCCATGAGTGATTACCGCAGCTAGTAATACATTATGTATGAGCACCACCCCTGACTACATGCCACATCAATGTAACAGCAGATTGCACCAGAGAATACTGGTCGCTCTGTTTTGAGTATTTTCCTTAAGGCATGATGTTTCGTGGATGGAGAATAGATTCCAGGAGAGGCCAAGGATGTGCATTATCTATTCTAAAGATGCGTTTGTATCAAGCGGTGAGTCATCGCGGCAGCCATGTTGGAAATTAATAACCCAGGAAAAGTCACAGTTTCCTGGTTTAGCCCTAAAGTCTGGCGCGTCTGTGGTAGAGTGGGGGATGATGGGGGACGGGCGCAGTGTTCTGTGAGGTCATATGCAACCAAGGGCAAAGACACCCACTATATTTAAAACCACAGTGCTTTTCAGTGGTACACACAATACAAACACAAACCTAGAACTACTGGTAGATACGTCCTAAATATGATTTCTTTCCCAATAAACAATGTTGCGCAGACCCAAGCTGAATGAGTGATGTGTGTTTTGAGTCCTCCTCCACAAAGTCATTTAAGCAGAGGAATCTTCAGTTGCACTCTGTCAACCCAAAATGTAATTAAGCCTGTAACTGTAGTCGTAGAGGCACAAAAGTTCAACAATGAAGTAAAAAAAAAAATGCTAATCGGGATTAAATAGCAGGAGGGAATGTGACGCATTTATTGCAGCAAGACGTCTTTCATCTGACCGAGGGATCTGTTTGCCCACTGGTACTTACAGACTGGTACACGTGCCCTTGACGTGGTGGACACGTTATACAGTAAAAATAGCCCCCCATTGCATGTTTAAGCATCTATATTCCTCTCAATGGCAATGTACTGAACAATGGAAGGAAAGTCACTTGAGGCGGACGACAAATAGCCTTTGTTTCAAGTGTAGTATGTATTTGTGTGGATTGGGTTTGGGGGTATGGTTAAAAGGTGACTAGTTTAGTAGGCCTAGGGTACTCAGGAACAGTCTCTGTTTCTGTCTTTGAGTCTTACTCACCTCCCACTGCTGAATCTGTCACATGTTGTTTATCCCCACATATTTGGACTGAAGGATTTTTTATTAAATAGAAACTACCTCGATGTATGCCCTGCTCTTTGTGATATAGTTAAGTTGACCTCAGTACAGCTAGTCATTTCTCCTCGGGGTTATACCTTCAAATTAGTTGTAGAAAGTCCAAAACCCATCTATATTTCCTATTCCACTTTTACTCAATTGTTTTTACTATGTGCTTTATAAAGAATATCTTGCGTTTTTTTTAAATGTCAACGTAGGTTAAAGAAAGACATGCTGACTGGCCATTCCAGGCCGGACCACTTACTTCCGTCAACAATTTTAGCCACTAAATTAACACGCTGAGCAATTACTTTCGCTCTGGCATCCATCCTACTTTTCTGAGGATTCTGTGCCCGACTGTACCCATACAAGTCAGAGAGGAGCGGGTTGGTCAGTCAGATGAGATCTGGTGGCTGTCTAGCGGAATTCTGTTCATAGCCTACCTCACATCCCCTTTCACTCAGACTGAGCGAAACAAAGGTGAAGCAGTGAGATCACCACCGTCTCAGGATGCTTACAATGTCATACAGTTGGGATTTATTGTGACTCACACTGCTTTCAGTAATAAGATGTTCCAAGGACTATCATTCTATCTTTCAAGCTATGTAGAATCTAAATCTCTTTGATATTGAATGCCCATGATCATTCAAGTCCGTTTTTGTACGTTTTGAAACACGGAATCCGAAGTTTTGGGTATGCCATCTCTTTGCCACAAATTCAGACTTTTATTTAACCCTTTACACTCGTGAAAATGGACCTATATGGATAGGGCTACATTTAAATGTTTATAACGGAAGAAATATGAAAACATATGCATAAGAATGGTAGCAATTGAAAGGGTTTGGAAAATGTCATTATGGGGAAATTATTAGACCAAAGTTGAGGACACAAGACTGAATCCAAACATTACACTGTGGATTTCATGTGATTTAACATTAAATCTGAAAATACTCTGGATACATTCAGTAATATGATAAGAATATTCTTGGAGAATGTGGGGTAGGTGCAACATAAGACAAACACATTACAAGGGTTTGAGTGAGAGGACTAACTGGTGTATCCAAGTGGCCACACACCTCTCCAAAGTGTGCTCAATTACTAAGTCATTTCAATGCACTTTAATGACTCAAAGAAGAGTCGTCAACTACAAGGTGCTTTTCTGAGCTCTCCTAGCTGTGCCGTTGAGGAGCTAGAGCAAGTACAATTGTATTTGTTTTGTCTGGAACACAACCCTGCATCGCAGCCATCACACAATTACTGTTGTTCACACAATCCCAAAAACAGACCATTATAAATCACAATCAGGGTCAGGTGGGCATAATTTGAAGCTTGTTCTATTGCCAAGCTAGACTAGATTAGATAAGTTATAAAATACTCAATAGGGTTCTACCTGGAACCAAAAAGGGTTCTTCAAAAGGTCTCAGATGGCGTCAACCGAAGAACCCTTTTTGGTTCCAGGTAGAACCCTATTGGGTTCCATGTAGATTACTTTCCCCAGAGGGTTCTACATGGAACCCAAAATAGTTCTACATAGAACCAAAAAGGATTCTACCTGGAACCAAATAGGGTTCTCCTATGGGGACAGCCAAATAACCCTCAGCGCTGTGAAGCTTAGAGCCTGAGCTCTGATGTAATTTATAGTAGGTTACTGTACAGCTACTTTGTTCCAATTTAGGCGCTTATCAGTGCCCAAATCTGCCATTTTCAATCCCGGATATGATTGTAAAGGACCACGTCACGTGATATGGTTTTAATCTAACATCTTTAAATGATTCAGCACAATGATAGGACAAAGGAAGGACAAGAGTTCAGCAGGAACGTGTCCCTTAAGGACCACTATGTTGGGGAGATGTTATTGAAGTTTGATTATCACCTGCTCTCTCAGTTTGCATGATCACCATGTTATCGGTGCAGAATATTATTAGGAAATTGCTAGCTGGGGAAATTGTCTTGGAAACAATCTAGGAATGTCAGATGGTCTGATTGTGTTGTAGGATCTTTTAGAGGTCAGAGTTTTGCCATTTTTGGGGGGGCGAGGAGATGTCTTTTTGTGATTGGAAAGGGTAAATGTCAGATCCATTTACGACACTAAAGTGAGTGAAACAGTTTTACAACAGAAGGAAAAAACATTATATGATGACCGATTTAGATTGATGTACTGTATATTGGACATCCTCAAGAACCCATGCCTGCAGGTAGCCTAACTATCGGTAAAGCTACAGACGTATGACCCCCGACAAGTAATCAATCTCTCTCTCTCTACTACAGTACATTAATAAGTTAAGCACTTAAAGCATTTTGATGGGTGAGAAGCTACTTATGTTAAGTCCTCAGAAAGTTGCAAAGAAGGAGGACCCTTCTGAAGTGCTACCCTTAACATAGAAACTATACCATAGCAACATTGTAATTGCTGACAATTTAACAAAAAATCAAACAACAATTGAATTCTGCATTTAGGGAGGAAATCCAGTTTAGAGAGTACCATTATAACTGTACAATCGAATCCTGATACTAGAAACAGCTTTGCGTTTATTTGTCCCATGCTGTCACTTTCAATCCGAATATCCATCCTCCTTTATGTATCTATTTTTCTAAAAGATGGCATCACTGGTGCTATCGGCACAATGCCCCCCGCATCCTTAAAGGAACCTAGTTTACCAGTATTGCTGATCTCACATTGGTATGGTGGTAGTAGCAGTAGTTGCACACTTTGAATAGCCCACATTTACATAATAAGTTGGAGCCGTTGAATTTTAGTCTGGACATAAGTAAGTAAATTACAATGACACAGCATTCAGATGCTATACTTAAGTGGGTAAGCTAATTTACATATAGTTCAGACTGTTCTTTTTTTGTGTAAGTTGAATATGTAATTGATCACCCACTTCCTGTTTCATTCATGAGGCGAGGGACGGAAGGAGGGGGGGGAGGTGAAGAAATATGCAGCTCACTGCTCCCTATAATGTCTTCTGCAAGGGGATTTGGCAAGGGGATTGGGTATTTGCTTTTAAAACAAGGGGGAAAATGATAACACTTTATAAAATCAAATCAAATTTATTTTATATAGCCCTTCGTACATCAGCTAATATCTCGAAGTGCTGTACAGAAACCCAGCCTAAAACCCCAAACAGCAAGCCATGCAGGTGTAGAAGCACCTGTAGGTGTACTTATGTATGCATTCATAAAGCCTTTATAACAACTATATAACACATTATAACATTTGTCGTAAGCTGTTATAAGTCATTTTAAATAGTTCTAAGTAAGATCTTTTATAAAGTGTTATAAAATTAGTTATAATGGGTGTTATATAGATGACTGTTCATCCTGTTGTCATATGCTCTTATGTCACTGTTAATAACAACTGCTATTACACAGTCTGCATGACAACTTATGTCATATGTTATTACATGCTACATAAGAGTCTACATACCAGATGCTATTACAGGGTGTTATCTCATTTACCAACCTCTGTGTCACATTATTACATTGAACGGAATGATGGGTGTCATAACCATGTCATATGCCGTTATAGTGTGTACAGACACCTTACGTAACGTGACATTCATTTGATGTCTAATAAAACATTTATGAATGTGCTTATACCACAGGATATGTTGAGAGTATCACAACATTGTACTATTCAAAGGATTTTTTAAAAACATGGGCAAATGGGAGGACAGATGTACTTAGGATTTTTTTATTTGGAGTTGTACAAATTGGACTACGTCAAGATATCAAAAAGGACACAAAAAACTTGCCCAAAAAAAAACATATTTTTTTTTCAACAAAACAGAAGTTATGACAAAATCAAGGTTGCTTGGGCACAACAGGATTTGTGACAGCTGTGAATAAAAGGAAGATGAGCAGGCTACAATAAAAATGACAGTTATATTATAAAGGAGATTGATCATTAGTCAGGTAGCTAGCTAGCTAACTAAGTAGTTGATGGTGCAATTGCAACATGTAGCTCTCCAGGAGCAGAGTTGGAGAGCCATGCTTCTCACAATCCAAATATCGCCTGTAGCTAGCTAGCCACAGCCGTAGGGCCATGACATGAGCACAAGCAGCCCCACTGTGCCCCCATCTATGCATAGCTAGATAGCTAGCTAGCTAGCTTGCTAGCTACCGGAGGAATTTCAAATTATAAAGCACATTTTGCAGCACATCACACAATACATTCTCTTTCAGTACACTTTAAACACAATTGCTTTTTCATTTCATTGTTTCTCATGTGTTGTTGTTCTGTTGTTAATTCCCACCCTTCGTCTTCAGATGCTAGCGATATGATTCACTGACACAAGAGCTCTAGCTAAATAACTTTATAGTTTCTGCAAACTGTCTTCTTCTTCATGTGGTTTTCCGTCAGACTAGACGCTTTGTTGCGTATTGCTGCTTTTCACAGTTCAGAAAGTGCATTGACGACCATTTGTTCACAAAAAGAAGGAAATGAGGAAAAAAGAAAATTGCACCACCATCTACCCCTACATACATAATACTATCCCCACCACACCTTTCCACTACTTTTCCCCTAACAGATCATACACCAGGCCGTCAGCCTGGGAGGCTGGATCCCCTTCTCTCAAAACCCCCTGTAGTTCTTCTGCACTCAAATCTATGACACCCAAAAACTTCTCTACCAATTCAATGTTCTGGGATTTCCTTTCCATCTGTACGGTACAATTAATGACCATAGCAATATACGCCAAGAAGCCAACCTTACTAAAGAACAAACTGTTTGGGTCACTCTGTACTGGCCTACTACCTAATCCTCTCAGGCTCCCTCACCCTTTGCACACAATCCTCTACTTTCCTCACTGCCTCAGCATATGACACTTTCTGCGCTGCCCTCACCCTGGAAACTTAAAATCGGTCTCACTGGCACAGGACATTTCTGATCCCCAGCTACATGGCCACCCCCACAATTGAAACACTCCACTTTGTCCCATGTCCACCTGCACAATTCTCACACCTCGGAATCTCCCTCCTACATTCTGCTGCATCATGACCATAAACTTGGCACCTGAAACACTGTAGTGTGTTCAGAACAAAAGCTCTCATGGGAAAACTTATATACCCTAGCATGACTTTATCCGGCAAACACTCTGCATCTTAACTCAGAAGAACAGACAAGGTCTACTCAGTCTCATGCTCGCCATCGGGTCTGCGTTGTACCAAATGATGTCCATCGCAGACACAGGGGATCCTCAACTTCAGTAGATCTACCTCAACACTCAGGTAGATCACTCCTTTCAGCGGCGCTCTGTTCCGGAGAGAAAAGCAGGACACAGCTATGAAATGCGTAGCACCCTCTCGCTCTGGGCAACAAACACACAAAAAGTCAACACAAGTCCACTTCTGGATGCTTTGACCGAATTGACAGAACCAAACTCTTTCTTCACCCAGCCTGATACCACAAATAGATCAGCCAAAAGGCATAGATCCACTTTCTCCACGAATCGTACTCCCACTAGGCCAGCGTCATCTTGGGCATTTTCCTGATCATTGGGGTGAGGCTCGGAAGCCTCCACCTCAGCCGTTGGCGCATGTTCGTCCTCTTCCCTTCTGTCAGGTTACATTTCTGAGTTCACAATTCGTCGTTTGCTCAGGGTTTTAAAAAGCATAACATGTCATTATCTCCTCTGTACTTCACTCAAAGGAGAAAGTACTCCGCTTGTATTTCACAGATATTGGTTTGGTTTTGAACCTCGCGCCCTTTTTTCTGCCTCGCGTCATCTCTCCATCCCCCATCTTCCAACCTTCTCCACTGCAAAGTGCTGCCTGCAAACTGTCAATTATTTTCTGCAAATTATACAGTATACTTGAAATGTCATGTAGAGATTGGAGCTCCAATGGAAATCAAATCAAATCAAATGTATTTATAAAGCCCTTCTTACATCAGCTAATATCTCAAAGTGCTGTACAGAAACCCAGCCTAAAACCCCAAACAGCAAGCAATGCAGGTGTAGAAGCACGGTGGCAAGGAAAACTCCCTCGAAAGGCCAGAACCTAGGAAGAAACCTAGAGAGGAACCAGGCTATGAGGGGTGGCCAGTCCTCTTCTGGCTGTGCCGGGTGGAGATTTATAACAGAACATGGCCAAGATGTTCAAATGTTCATAGGTGACCAGCAGGGTCAAATACAAGTAATCACAGTGGATGTCGAGGGTGCAACAGGTCAGCACCTCAGGAGTAAATGTCAGTTGGCTTTTCAGTAGCCGATCCTTCAGAGTATCTCTACCGCTCCTGCAGTCTCTAAAGAGTTGAAAATAGCAGGTCTGGGACAGGTTTCACGTCCGGTGAACAGGTCAGGATTCCATAGCCGCAGGCAGAACAGTTGAAACTGTAGCAGCAGCAATGCCAGGTAGACTGGGGACAGCAAGTAGTCATCATGCCAGGTAGTCCTGAGGTATGGACCTAGGGCTCAGGTCCTCCGAGAGAGAGAAAGAAAGAGAGAAAGAAAGAAAGAAAGAAAGAGAGAAAGAGAGAGAGAGTTAGAGAGAGCTTACTTAAATTCACACAGGACACCGGATAAGACAGGAGAAGTACTCCAGATATAACAGACTGGCCCGAGCCCCCCGACACATAAACTACTGCAGCATAAATACTGGAGGCTGAGACAGGAGTGGTCGCCAGACACTGTGGCCCCATCCGACAATACCCCCGAACAGGGCCATACAGGCAGGATATAACCCCACCCACTTTGCCAAAGCACAGCCCCCTCACCACTAGATGGATATCTTCAACCACCAACTTAGAATTCTGAGACAAGGCCGAGTATAGCCCACAAAGATCTCCGCCAGAGGGATATCTTCAACCACCAACTTAGAATTCTGAGACAAGGCCGAGTATAGCCCACAAAGATCTCCGCCAGAGGGATATCTTCAACCACCAACTTAGAATTCTGAGACAAGGCCGAGTATAGCCCACAAAGATCTCCGCCAGAGGGATATCTTCAACCACCAACTTAGAATTCTGAGACAAGGCCGAGTATAGCCCACAAAGATCTCCGCCACAGCACAACCCAAGGGGGGCCGTGGCGGAGATCTTTGTGGGCTATACTCGGCCTTGTCTCAGGATGGTAAGTTATTTAGAGTTCTCGTGTCAGCGAATCATATCCCTGAAATTGGGAGAAGAAGGGTGGGACTAAGTAAAAGAATTGGAGAAGACAGATGTCGGCTCATGTGGCAAATCCAATGACTGTAAAAAGAATGGCCAAAGCCATCAATCACGTAATACTATTCAGTCCTATGTGAAGACTCAATAGCACATTTGAAGGCCAGAAAGCTTGCTAAGATGGCGTCTCATGGAGACATAACATGCACAGTTTGACCTACTCAGGGAACTGACGTTGCAGGCTATCTCAGTGCTGCCCCCTCTCATTGAGTAACACAAGTTGAAGGCTGACCGGGGGTACTGCAAGCTGCCATTAGCAACAAAACTATCATTATAACGTCTTCTGTGTGCGATTTTTAAAGAATCGGTTCAATGACATACATATGGTGTATTAGAAGCAATTATTAATACCATGTTTGTCTTCGCAACATTTTTTTTTTACACGAAGATTGGCCACGAATATTAACATTTTTTAATCGGCCTTAAACTTCCGTGGTTTCAAGGAGATGGGGCAGTAGTTCTCTCCTGGGCAAATTTAATGATTTATATACACTCTAGATGACTGACAGGGAGCACCGTTTTGAAGCCCCCCGCGCCTCCATCTTGGCAATCCCCCACCATTGTAAAGATATTTTGGAAGCTGTGGAAATGCATTTATTAATGTCTACATTTGGGCTCCCGAGTGGCGCAGCTATCTAAGGCACTGCATTTCAGTACTAGAGGCGTCCCTACAGACCCTGATTTGATTCCAGGCTGTATCACAACCGGCCGTGATTGGGAGTCCCATAGAGTGGCACACAATTGGCCCAGCGTCATCCAGGTTAGGACTTGGCCGGGGTAGGCCGTCATTGTCAATAAGAATTTGTTCTTAACTGACTCTCCTAAATAAAGATAAAATAAAAAAATACACATTTCCACGTCTATTCTATTACAGACTTTTAAATGATATTATGTGAGCTAAACATACACATTTAACCTGAAAAAATATATGGATTTGTTTCCGTTAAAATAAAATGTTTTGAAAGTACTAATGTTACTGTCCCCACCACTTCAAAAAAAGTCTTAAATACTTGTCATTTTGTTCGTGAAATATTTAACTGAAATACCTTAGAGTGCCAATATGACCAACCGGTGGCTTCAAATCCTCTCATTGGCCAAAACATACACTATACAAAAGTATGTGGACACCCAATGGTGACAGGTGTATACAATTGTGCACACGGCCACGGAACATCCATAGACAAACATTGGCAGTAGAATGGCCTTACTGAAGAGCTTAGTGACTTTCAACGTGGCACCGTCATAGGATGCCACCTTTCCAACAAGTCAGTTCGTCAAATTTCTGCCTTGGTAGAGCTGCCCTTGTCAACTGTAAATGCTGTTATTGTGAATTGGAAACGTCTAGGAGCAACAACGGCTCAGCCGTGAAGTGGTAGACCACACACGCTCATGGAATAGGACTGCTGAAGTGCGTAGCGTATAAACATCATCTGTCCTTGGTTGCGACACTCTCTACCGAGTTCCAAACGGCCTCTGGAAGCAACGTCAGCACAAGAATTGTTCGTCGGGAGCTTCATGAAATGTGTTTCCATGGCCGAGCAGCCGCACTCAAGTCTAAGATCACCATGCACAATGCAAAGCGTCAGCTGGGGTGGTGTAAAGCTTGCTGCCATTGGACTCTGGAGCAGTGGAAATGTGTTCTCTGGAGTAATGAATCACGCTTTACCATAATCTGAGTTTGGCGGATGACAGGAGAACTTTACCTGCTCCAACACATAGTGCCAACTGTAAAGTTTGGTGGATGAGGAATAATGGTCTGTGGTTTGGGCTAGGCCCCTTAGTTCCAGTGGAGGGAAATATTAACGCTACAGCAATGACATTCTAGATGATTATGTGGCAACAGTTTGGGGAAGGCCCTTTCTTGTTTCAGCATGACAATGCCCTCATGCACAAAGAAAGGTACATACAGAATTTGTCGAGATCGGTGTGGAAGAACTTAACTCGGTTGCACAGAGTCCTGACCTTAACCCCATCAAACACCTTTGGGATGAATTGGAACGCAATATTGGAATGTTCTTGTGGCTGAATGGACCAAGTCCCTGCAGCAATGTTCCTACATCTTGTGGAAAGCCTTCCCAGAAGAGTGGAGGCTGTTATTGCAGCAAAGGGGGGACCATCTCCATTATGATGCCCATGATTTTGGAATGAGATGTTCGGCGAGCAGGTGTCCATCTACTTTTGGTCATGTAGTGTAGCATCCGCAATCAAGGCTTTATTTACATCATTGGGCAAATCTAGCAGAAAAGTCTGAACGGAGTCCTTGGGATGTGCTAACTCTGATGTCATCCTATTGAAATATACATTTTAAACAGTTAAGGTAAGGTTTATGGTTATGGTTAGGTAAGGGTTATGGTTAAGGTTAGGGTTAGGGTTTAGGGTAGGGAAGTCCCAAGGATACTTAATATCACTAACCCAAATCTAGCCATAGCAAATAACATGGTTACAATAGATAATGGTAACAATAGCTAATGACATTAATTCTATTGTGTAAAATAATGTGTATTAAGATGAAAGTGTTATTGCATTTAAAGTGTAAAAGAGGGTGTTAATGTGCTACAGAATATGTTTTTTTATCTCCACCAGTAGCTAGTGAAGTTAACTAGCTAGTGCTAGCAGATTGCTAGATAGTCAGCTAGTTAGCCAGCTAGTTGGTCAACAAAATGTCGTAGTTGCAACATCAACTAATTAGCTAGCTAGCTAGATACCTGACTAGCTAGCCATTGTTACTGTAGCCTGCACATCTTCCTTTTCTTCACAGCTGTCACAAATCCTGGTGTGCTCCAGAAACCTTTATGTTGTAAAAATTCTATTTGCTACCGTTTTATTGGGAAATGTTTGTGTTTTGGCAAGTTGTTGGTATTATAATGTTTCATTTTTATATCTGGAGTGCAGTTTTTCCAAAAATGTACAATCCTAAATACATCTGCGCTCCCATGTGCCACAGTTTCTTGGAGATCCTTTGAATGGTAACGCTTTTGTGATTCTCAACTCATCCTGTTGCGCTACCACATGCATAACTATTTTATAACACCTCAAATGAAGCTCACTTTACTTCAGGTGTCGGTGCCCACTCTAAAACAGCATATGACATGGTTATGACGCCCGTCATTCCATTCAATGTTATAATGTGACACAGAGGTTAGTAAATGACATAACACCCTGGAATATCATCTGGTATGTAGACTCTTATGAAGCATGTAATAACATACGACAGAAGTGGTCATGCAGTTGTTATTAACAGTTGACATTAGAGCATTTGACAACAGGATGGAGTATAATCTAGGTAGACACTAGTTGTAAAATGGAACACTCCTATAGGTTCCTAGGCTACGTGATGCAAGATATTTTAAAACACCTAATCATAGATTTGTTAAAGCCTCCCATCTTTCACCATTTTATATATTGATTACATGGCTCATTGAATTCTGGGAATTGGTCATGTACAATGCCCCAAAAATGTCTTGGCAGCCTCACGAACCTGTCTCCATTTCTCAGCTGTAATCCCCTGAGGGAGACCACAGACTTGGTTAAAGTAAGTCTAAATGTATTTTGGGGGCTTTGCGTGCAGTTCAGAGAAGGTCTAAATTGAGTTTGAACTTAGCACCGTGCCACATGTTTCCAAATAACACCTCTGGCAGTATTTCTACTCCTCTTATCATACTTGTTGATAACACACAAACGTCTGATAAGAACTGATAGTGATAGTCATTAAGGTTTTATTAATTCATTTAACGGGGAATTAGAAGATTGTCACTTTGTGTTAGGGTTTTAGAGATATGGCTCAGGCGACACTCAACCTTTCGATTAGCCCTCTTTCATTAGTTACTTTAACCCCTAACCCGTTCCACAAAGTAAATTATAAACTGGGTGGTTCGAGCCCTGAATGCTGATTGGCTGACAGCCGTGGTATATCAGACCGTATACCACAGGTATGACAAAACGTTTATTTTTACTGTTCTAATTACGTTGGTAACCAGTTTATACTAGCAATAAGGCACCTTGGGGGTTTGTGGTACACTACATGACCAACAGTATGTGGACACATGTGTGTGGACACATGTGTGTGGACACATGTGTGTGGACACATGTGTGTGGACACATGTGTGTGGACACATGTGTGTGGACACATGTGTGTGGACACATGTGTGTGGACACATGTGTGTGGACACATGTGTGTGGACACATGTGTGTGGACACATGTGTGTGGACACATGTGTGTGGACACATGTGTGTGGACACATGTGTGTGGACACATGTGTGTGGACACATGTGTGTGGACACATGTGTGTGGACACGTGTCGAACATCTCATTCCAAAATACTGGGCATTAATATGGAGTTGGTCCTCACCTTGCTGCTAAAACAGCCTCCACTCTTCTGGGAAGACTTTCCACTAGATGTTTGAACATTGCTGCATGGACTTGATTCCATTCAGCCACAGTATTAGTGAGGTTGGGCGATTAGGCCTGGCTTGCAGTCGGCGTTCCAATTTATCCCAAAGGTGTTCAATGGGGTTGATGAGGTCAGGACAGTCAAGTTATTCCACACCAATCTCAACAAACCATTTCTGTATGGACCTCGCTTTGTGCACGGGGGCATTGTCATGGTGAAACAGGAATGGGGCTTCCCCAAACTGTTGCCGCAAAATTGGAGGCACAGAATTGTCTAGAATTTCATTGTATACAGTAGAGTTAAGATTTCCCTTCACTGGAACTAAGGGGCCTAGCCCGAACCATGAAAAACAGCCACCAACCATTATTTATCCTCCACCAAACTTTACAGTTGGCACTATGCATTGGGACAGGTAGCGTTCATCTGGTATCCGCCAAACCCAGATTTGTCCGTCGGACTGCCAGATGGTGAAGCTTGATACACCCCTCCAGCCAACGCTTTGCATTGCGCATGGTGATCTTAGGCTTGTGTGCGGCTGCTCGGCCATGGAAACCCATTTCATGAAGCTCCCAGCTAACAGTTATTGTGCTGACATTGCTTCCAGATGCAGTTTGGAACTCGGCAGTGAGTGGTGCCAACCAAGGACAGACAATTGTTATGCGCTACGCGCTTCTGCACTCGCCGGTCCCATTCTGTGAGCTTGTGTGGCCTACCACTTTGTGGCATAGCCATTGTTACTCCTAGACGTTTCCACTTCATAATAACGTCACTTACAGTTGACCGGGGCAGTTTTAGCTGGGCAGAAATTTGACGAACTGACTTGATTGGAAAGGTGGCATCCGATGACAGTGCCATGTTGAAAGTCACTGAGCTCTTCAGTAAGGCCATTCTAATGCCAATGTTTGTATATGGAGATTGCATGGCTGTGTGCCCGATTTTATACACCTGTCAGCAACAGGTGTGGCTGATATAGCCCAATCCCCTAATTTGAAGAGCTGCCCACATACTTTTGTATATATTGTGTGTATTGCCAATATACCATGGCTAATGGCTTTATCCAGGCACTCCACGTTGCGTCGTGCATAAGAACAGCCCTTAGCCATGATATATTGGCCATATACCACACCCCCTCAAGCCTTATTGCTTAAATATAAGATGAATACTTTGCCATTTCTCACTAATTATAGATTTTTGGGGGATGCACAGTGCAGTGCAGTGGATGAGTATCTTACAGTGTAAAATACTCTGGGAAGAGCGGTTGATATGACTGTGTATCGTATTGATGAATCAAGGAAGTGTGTCCAGATTCTCCACACTTCTCCCAGCATGTGCACTTCCTGTCATGGATTTAAAAGCATTGGAGTGGTGTAAGCGTAGACTGGAGGGAGTTTCCACCATGGTGAGTGTGCAAGTGCACACGTCGGGAGAAGAGAGAAGAATCGGGTCGAAACCTGTGTCTCTCGACTGGAGCCTAGCCTCACATCCTTGCCTTGTTTGTTACTTCACTTAAGACACTCCCCTGAGTTTTTCGCTGAGTCAGTCTGGAAGCCACAGCATCTATTTCTATCTGAACATTCCCTCCTCCATCCCCCCTTCATTATGAGCCATAAAAAAAGATGGCTCGCTTCCATTTTCTCCCTTAGCCCCCTTAAAGCATCAGAATGATGGTTGATAAAGGAACATGGACACTGACAATCAATGCTTTTCATAGCCCTGGAAGTGGGAAAGCGAAACATGGATTGACAGAAGATGGACATGGAGTGGATGATGGTTGACGTGTGTATACATCATGGCGTCTTTATTTAATCACTCCCCTCTCCATGCCCTCTACCTCTGCTGCCACCAGTCAACCCCCCCCCCCCAAGTCTAACCCTAACCCCTGTGTACTACATTGGGACATTAATGTTGTTACCAGGCCCCAAAGACGTGCAGTAATGGTGGACAGGGGGTGTCTCGTTCTCTCTCCCTCCGATGGCTTCTTCCACTCCCAGCACAGATGGACTAAGGGTTGGGCAAGGCTCTCATGACATTGTATTCACCCTCACACCTGAGGTCACCCAGGCTTATGTAACTCTCCCTGACAGAGAGTTGTGTGGCGTGGATCACATAGGGATGGTGTTGGGGGTGGGGTGACATATGGAATGGGCGACCCCTGGTTGGGTCACAATGGCTGTTTGATCCACTGTGCTGGGAGCAATGAGATTTTTTTGTAGGTGGTAACAGATGCTGTTTAACCTGCATCATGTGTGTTAGCTAGCTGCAGACTCTCTCCTCTTCCCCTCCCCCACCATTTCCCAATTTCCCTCCCTCCCTCCCTCCTCCCTCCCTCCCTCCCTCCCTCCCTCCCTCCCTCCCTCCCTCCCTCCCTCCCTCCCTCCCTCCCTCCCTCCCTCTCCCTGGATCTCACCCTCCCTCTTCCTCCCATCCCCCACTCTCTCTCTCTCTCTCTCTCTCTCGCTCTCCTCTGTCCCCTCCCCCACAGCGGCTCTCTCTTTTCTCTTGACCCTTTCTCTCTATCTCTCACATTCTGCCTCACTATCTCTCTCATCCCATCCCCTTTGCTCCTCCTCCTCCACACTCCACACCATAGCGCCATCTTTGCCGCAGGGCTTTAGCTGTCAAAGTGCAGTCAGTCAAATTAATCCAATTAATATGCACACGAACACACTCATGTACACATGTGTACACATTTGCACAAAAAGGTTTATAAGCTGTATGACCAAGCATCTGCACATACATGGGCCCTATCAATCCATCCGTCCTCCCAGCAGCCCATTTGTTATAGCATCAGCAGCAGGGATCGCAGCAGTATGCATCCGTCCTCTGTGGTTGAACTGGTACACTGTTCGTTAGCTGTCTGGATGCTACACACGTTATTCCTGGTGGATCCAATGCCGTCCGCAGGCTAGCAGGCGATCGCAGACGCTGTTTGCTGCAACATCTCCCATAAAACCTCAACTGGGTCTCAGTTGTTTTTCAAGCTGCTGAATGGATCAAGTTGCTTATGATTCACTCAACATGATCATTTTGCGAGCCTTCAGTTTCAAATGGTTTTCAAGAACGTTGCAAGAATATGATTCTGCATTTCAAATGTGCTTGGGCTGTTTTCTCTAGGGTGTGTGTTTTTGGGAGATAATCAGTACTTGTGTGTTTAGGCAATCGCAGAGATCCAGACTAGAGTTTTGGGAAAAACACTTGATACGGATGCACATCCACACACATCCACATACATACACACTTACGAGGCTACACATATACACACGTACATACACATCAAAGGTACACACATACATAATACTCACATTCTATGCATCCATAATATCTTCCCGCATCCATAATATCTTCCCCCATCCATCCAGTCATCCATCCAGTCATCCAGCCACTCATCCATCCAGTCATCCAGCCACTCATCCATCCACTCATCCATCCACTCACAAAAGCAAAGCAGAGAGTGGTAATGCATGTTATTTTTTATGTAGACGTTTTTACCGCAGGGCCGATGTCATAGCTTCATGTGATTCCATGGACAACGGCATTGTAACTTCCCTTCTCCTCCACCAATAAAACAATATAAATAGAGGGACGCTCCCCTGCCACTAGACCCAAAACAGCTGGTTAGGCTGTCAACGGCTTGATGAATGAGCGATAAATTCAATATTTGCTTATGTAATAGCGAGTGAGATGGTGTACATGTTTCAGCGTTTACGTACGGCCCAAATGTGTAGTGTTGTTCTAATGAGGCGAGGATCATTTAGTACACAGAAGTATTTGGAGGTAATTAATTGTACTGTTTTCAAATGTTTTAGTGTACATTTCAGATGATTTGCCTTTAGTATCACTATAGTGCTCCATAAGGGTAACATTTCCTGTAGTACAACATACTGCACAGTACATAGTCATTTCTCTGGTGGGAAGGATAGGCCTATTGACGGTTTTTAAATGACTACATTTTCATTGAAGGCTAGCTTTTTCTTTTTTTTACACGACATCCAGAGATACAACATTCGAATGCATGCTTCCTTCCTAGCGTTCTATCTCCATGAATATAGTGAATGAACTACTTAAAAAGGTGTTCTACAGTCTGCGAGCAGATAACCCCCGTGGCTAGCTTTGTGGTCGTTAATAGTTTCATTGTGTCGTGAGTCTCTGGCATGCATCTGGACGGGGCTGGCTACTTAAAGGGGGTGAGTGGGACACAGACAGGGCCTCTTCATGTGGGTTACCCAGTTGAAATGCGATTATGTATGTCTTTGGATCACATGCAGAGTACACACACTTAACTAGGGCGACTTTTTAGATCCCTAAACAGTTTAGAACCGTGTACTGTTCTATATTCTATAGCCAGACTAACTGAGACTCACATGGCAGGTGTATTAGGCCTGCCCTACATTGCTCAGAGCGACACACCAGCATTTCCCTGTGGTGCCCTCAAGAGGCCTATCTCCCAGATGTACAATGCTTTATGTACTGCTCTGAACACTATGAGGTTGCATTCACACCTAGCAATAAATGTGTTTTTGAATGTTCTGGTATATCTGAAGGGAGGGAAATGGTGGAAGTACTGTGCATCCATTACGTTACTGTCAAATCCTTTTTGCTGCTTGTTGTAACTCAGAATAGTGTGTACAGTGAAGAGTAGGTTGTCTGGAGTTAGGTTTAGCTATAAGCTCTACAGTAGCTATAGTCCTTACTTAACATTAGATTAAATATGATTCGGTTCGAGCCCTGATTAACCAGTGTAGCAATTTAGCCTGTCCAGTGTAACTTGAATGCTAGCGTGATGTTTTTGTTAGTCCAGCTGTTACAACAATTCATTGCCACAAGCAAGTGAGCGGTACACTAGGTAGGTACATTGGCTATGCCAAACTGTGTATGACTGCATTTCTGTGGATTGTTCTGGAACCCCATCTGATTCCACCAACCATGTCCAACCGTATTCAACCATATCTTCTCTCACAGCATCTTTTGATGTCTATTCTCTGCTAAATAATTAGCATTTCATTTCCTCAAAAACCTTTCAAACAAACCAGTGTCTACATTGTACCATTGTTGTCCATATGAATATTGATTACTAGGTTGATCTATCTGGTACCAGTTGTAACACAATCTAAAGATTTGAATTCGGATGTTACTGCAGCAAACCTTTCTCAAACCTTATCTCTGCAGCCCAGACATGTTATGCACAATTGTAGTCACATTCCTATCGTCAGTTGAATTCCATCTAAACTCCATTCCATTAAACATAGTCCTAGCAGATTTACCTGCTCATATATGCAACTATTCGCACCTGCCTACGTACATGCTCTCTCTCATGGATAGCTGTTGTCATGGAATGTTTTGCTCCTTGGCCCCTTTTCATTAGTATGCACGTGCCTCTCATATGGAAGACATGAGCTGTAAAACTAGCTTATTTGCCCATTGGCAAGCAAGGGCTAGAGAGGCTGCCATTCCCCCGTCGGGTGAAACCGGATGCAGGTGGAGTGCTGGGAGGGCCTGGGAGGAGTAAAGGAAGAAAACAGCCAAATATAGCTACAGAGAGTAGACAACACACATGGGAAATGTAAAAATGCTGACCAGTTCAAGATGAGATAGCTGTAGCCTAGCCGACATAGCTGCAGCTTGTGATGAGGATCCCCTCAGAGGCACCTGGCGACAGAGCTAGCGACGAGTTAGCATTAGCCCTGCTGCTCGTTTCACTACACATTTTAATTCACGTTGGGTGCTTTCTGTCTGATTTTAGGTAGGCGTCAAAAGTAGTGATTTCAGATTATATCTACCTTGTAGTGACACCAGGGGGTGAATGAGGTACATATGCTACTCACATCGTAACATAATACTTCTGCATAACATTTGCCATATTTAATTAATAATTGTTATGGGTTCAAACAGAGGTGCTGCCTGACCTTGAGTCATGAAGGGCTGCAATGGCTGCTGGTTTTCATTCTTGCTTTTTTTTAAATCAGTGGCTGATTTAGACCTGTGTTACTAGGTGTGTGGACTCTCTGGGCAATCAGTGACCTTAACTGATCAATTATGGGCAAGGGCGAAATGGAAAACCTGCAGCACTGCAGTCCTAGAGGACTGTTCTACACCCCTGGGTGAAAAGCATGATTGGTATCCTCCTCTTTTCTTGGCTAAACACATAGTATAAAGCCACCACGTATGCACGCACACATACTCAAACAATGCATAGTGGTGTAGGGTGATAGCTAGCAAACAAATGTAGCTATTCAAGCGCAGCTATTTATAGCTGTATTGATTTAGAAGGGGTCTGTGTTAGTGTGTAGGTAAGTGTGCTAATGTGATAAGAGATCCACGTTGTAATACAACACTAACACAGACCCCTATTACTCCAAATTGTAATACAACACTGACATTGTGAAATATGAGAAGACATTGAATCTCTGAAGAGGTCAGCTATCTTGGATATTCTGAATATCTTTGTTGTTACCTGACTCTTTTACAATCGAAGCTACTTGTCATATTAGATTTACACAATTTACACAATTTATACACAATTTATATTTTTAAAGTCCGGAAATATATATTTCTCACTTAATCTCTGTCACATATCAGGATTAAAGTGCATTTATCCATTTATGTGTGTTTGCCTTTTCAAATAATGCCAACATGCTTTTGTGTGATACAGCAAGTGTGTGTGCTTATGCATATTTGTTTGTGGCTTACCATATACGGTGCATTCAGAAAGTATTCAGACCCCTTCCCCTTTTCCACATTTTGTTTTGTTACACCTTTATTCTAAATTTAATTAAATAACAATTTTCCCTCATCAATCTACTCAGAAAAAGTAAAAACAGGTTTTTAGAAACTATGGTTGCTAAAATGAAAAACAGAAATTCCTTATTTACATACGTATTCAGACCCTTTGCTATGAGACTCAAAATGTTGCTCTTGTGCATCCTGTTTCCATTGATCATCCTCAAGATGTTTCTACAACTTGATTGGAGTCCACCTGTGGTAAATTCAATTAATTGGACATGATTTGGAAAGGCACACACCTGTCTATATAAGGTCCCGCAGTTGACAGGTCAGAGCAAAAACCAAGCCATGAGGTTGAAGTAATTGTCCATACAGCTCCGAGACAGGATTGTGTCGAGGCACAGATCTGGGGAAGGGTACCAAAACATTTCTGAAGCATTGAAGGTCCCCAAGAACGCAGTGGCCTCCATCATTCTAAAATTGAAGAAGTTCGGAACCACCAAGACTCTTCCTAGAGCTGGCCAAACTGAGCAATCGGGGGAGAAGAGCCATGGTCAGGGAGGTGAACCTGATGGTCCCTCTGACAGAGCTCTAGAGATCCTCTGTGGAGATGGAAGAACCTTCCAGAAGGACAACCATCTCTGCAGCACTCCACCAATCAGGCCTTTATGGTAGAGTGGCCAGACAGAAGCCACTCCTCAGTAAAAGGCACATGACAGCCCGCTTGGAGTTTGCCAAAAGGCACCTAAAGGACTCTCAGGCCATGAGAAACAAGATTCTCTGGTCTGATGAAACCAAGATTGAACTCTTTGACCTGAATGCCAAGCGTTGCTTCTGGAGGAAATCTGGCACCATTCCTATGGTGAAGCATGGTGGTGGCATCATCATGCTGTGGGGATGTTTCTGGGAGACTAGTCAGGATCGAGGGAAAGATGAACGGAGCAAACTACAGAGCGATCCTTGATGAAAACCTGCTCCAGAGCACTCAGGTCCTCAGACTGGGGCGAAAAATTTCATCTTACAACAGGACAACGACCCTAAGCACACAGCCAGGACAATGCAGGAGTGGCTTCGGGACAAGTTTCTGAATATCCTTGAGTGGCCCAGCCAGAGGCCGGACTTGAGCCCGAACGAACATCTCATCCAACCTGACAGAGCTTGTGAAGATCTGCAGGGATGAATGGGAGAAACTCCCCAAATACGGGTGTGCCAAGCTTGTAGAGGCATTCCCAAGAAGACTTAAGTCTGTAATCACTGCCAAAGTCGCTTCAACAAAGTACTGAGTAAAGCATCTGAATACTTATGTAATATTTTATTTTATTTTATATATTTTAAAACATTTCTAAAAACCATTTTTTTCTTTGTCATTATTGCGTATTTTGTGTAGACTGATGATAGAAAAAGTAGAATACGGCTGTAACGTAACAAAATGTGGAAAAAGTCAAGGGGTCTGAATACTTTCCAAATGCACTGTACAAGAAATGGCACGTTTTGTTTAGTTTAAAAACATTCACCTTTTGTGCAACACGTAGGTGTAGGCTATATGCTTAGAATTTGACAGACATTGATACCTCTTACAACATCAGGATCTAAATGAAATAAGCCCAGCTAAGATTGTGTGCATCTGTGCAGTGTAACAGTCAGGCAGCCATGGAGATGGTGGGCTGGGCAATATGCAGCAGAAGCTGTTCCATCATTCCCATGAATAATACATCGACAATTTCAGCTCTGGGAAGGAGGAAATCTGAGCAGTTGATTGTGAACAAACCATTGGGGGTTCCCTGAAAGTAATGGTAAAGTTTTTGGTAGTTTCAACATGGATTAAAATGTTCAATCTGCGTCAGTTATCTTAATTGGAAAGTATCTAGGAATAGGCAAATCTCTTATCAAATAAATAATTGACTTGTAACACTGCAGTTATATCCCAAGCATAGTATATTACTATGTCTGCTATATGGTTTTTACTTGCCACATTTCCCCATATAAAAACATCTACCGCATTATCCAGATTGGTGGTATCTTTATGCCTATTATAATCAATACTTTGATTGATTGTCTGTTGTAACCACACCCTTTTTTATCACGTTTCAGGTAAGACCCAAATGCAGACTGTGTTGAAGTAAAACATGTTTATTACAGCAACAGGGGCAGGCAAACGACAGGTCAAGGCAGGCAGGGGTCGATAATCCAGATTTGTGGGGGAATGGTACAGGATGGCAGGCAGGCTCGGGGTCCGGTCAGGCAGTGGTCGGTAATCCAGAGTAGGGGCAAAGGAACAGGATGCCAGGCAGGCTCAGGGTCAGGGGCAGGCAGAGTGGTCAGGCAGACAGGCTCAGAGTCAGGACAGGCAAGGGTCAAAACCAGGGCGAGAAAAAGAGACTGGGGAAAAGCAGGAGCTGAGAACGAAACGCTGGTTGACTTGACAAACAAGACGAACTGGCAACAGACAAACAGAGAACACAGGTATAAGTACCCAGTGGATAATGGGGAAGATGGGTGACACCTGGAGGGGGTGGAGACAAGCACAAGGACAAGGACAGGTGAAACAGATCAGGGCGTGACACTTTTACAATGAACGCTTGGAGGACAACACAATGCATGTATGACCACAGTCACTTGATTGTACACAATCAGTCGTGTTCATATCTTACTCCAACATGCTCCAGTCCTTGGCCTTTTGAATGACACGGACCACACAGATGAACCACAGCTCCAGATCTGTAGCCTTTGATAAAAACCAAGGGAACCTAAACTGATTCAGACGAGTCTGTCAGAATTGCTGTTCTCTGTGGAAACCTGTCGGTTGTTTATTCGGATTGAACATTCTATATATCTTTCTCTTTGATGATCATGTGTAGAGGTGAAACCAATTACTTATTAACCCAAATTTGAGCAACATGTCATTTAATCAAATAATCACAGTATTTTTTTTGCATAGATATGGCCATTTAAATAGAGCTGGTACTAAATGCTTCAGAAAATAATTGCTAGAAATTGATATGAATATGGTAGGTCATTGATATTGCCTGTGTGAATGTTAGCACGAATGTGAGTCACCGCTCATTAGCCTGAAAGCTACTGTGAAAACTCAACACATTATATTCTCTATTATGTGCTTAAATGGAGCAAAAAATTAACAAAATGGCATGTCGTGACATATTTTTCAGAAAAGCATTTAAATGACAAAAAATCTATACAACGAGGTAAGAGGAACAAACATAACAACAGCAAAGTGGCTAAATGGTGCCATGTCCTCCAAGAACTGCAGTGTGTATCAATATCAAAGCTCCATGCACTGAAGTCATATTAATCCTTTGTCACACACCCCATATACACTAGCATCACAATACATTGGACAGTGAGTGATCCAACCAGGAACCGTCTCTCATCATACCATACAAGGCAGAGTGGGTGACTGTCATCTGAGGGCACAGAGGGCAGGAACATGAACTGCACAGCCTCGAGGTGGAGCTAGCTAGTTGGAGGTGGGGACTGGAGGGAAATGTTTCAAACCCTAACCAAGGCAAAGCCAGCCCCAACAGCTGGAGACATAGTTAACTGTCCGTTACAATCAGGGAGCCAGCGCTCAAGTTCAACACTCAGCAACTCGACTAGGCATCCCAACGCATCCAGCCTCTGCCTTGGAGCTATTTCTCCCTCCCATATGCGCCTATGAAAAAACGTTGCCTCCCCGACACACTTGTCTGCTGCTGTATGTTTTGGCATGAGATGCGATTTAGAGGACTTAACTCTCCTGTCTTTTTTCTGGCCAGAAGACATACAGGAAGCAATGGAGAGTGAAGGGAAAAGGTTAACTAGAGTGTGCCCAAGTATAGGGCTGCCATTTTGTAGATTTCTCTGTTTGCCAACAGTTATAGATAGCTGTCCACTAGCTGCGTTTGTGACTAAGCTGTTCAGCAATGACTGTCCTTCTGTTGTGGACTTCTGTAGAGGTCTTGTCGGTTTGTTGTTTTTCCCCAGGTGAAATGGATTTGTCAACCCTTCTCCCCCTCACAATGTGATTCAACATGGCTGCCATTAGATCACAAGACACTCTAGGGGCTCGATTCAATCCCCATCGCTGAGGTTCAGCGTTATAGCGTAATTGAAATGTATGGGTAATTTCCGATTGAGCCGACATATGTAGCGTTTACTGTGAACGCGGGAACATTGCCTTTTGATGTCTGTCGCGCTATTGCACAGCTCTTCAGCACTACGGATTAAATAGAGCCCTGGATCTAACTGCTGCTTGCTGTTATTGCTTGTCTGTTTATTGAACATAAATACTATGCCCTTCTCTGGCGCAAATAGGCAAAATATCCATTAAGCTGTTGCCTAAACAGTTCATCAATTTGATCATACACACACGATGATCTATCTCTGGCCTATCTATTGCCTTTTTTGTTGGGTGTATAATTTCTAGTGCCCCTAATATCAGCAACAGAAGGAGCTGTGTGCTGCCCTATGGCAGACGGCCCACGCTCCACCTTGC
Organism: Salvelinus fontinalis; assembly: GCF_029448725.1. Taxonomy (NCBI): domain Eukaryota; kingdom Metazoa; phylum Chordata; class Actinopteri; order Salmoniformes; family Salmonidae; genus Salvelinus; species Salvelinus fontinalis. The sequence continues at coordinate 6,154,789 of NC_074698.1, forward strand.
CAGCACTACACACCTCAGGCCCTCTCCATGGGCCTCTGGCAATTCATCAACGCTAAGCGCGACAAGAAGCCGAGGACACATCTTTATTATTTTAGCGCAAATGTAAGGTGTTCCATCGATTCTCCTGCCATTTTCAACACCTTCGTATACAGCCTCTCTTTCTCACTGTCTCCTAGTCCTTGACCCTGTTGAGGTCAGTTTACAGTTTACACAGCCCGCATCGCTCTAAGACGCTGAGGGTCACTCCCTTCAAGGGTCATTCCTTTCATATCATGAACTGTTTGAAGTGACAGCGCAAATATAACACACATATTTCAAAGCCTTTTTTGTAGCTTTATCTAAAATGGCTGCCATGCATGTCACCAAGCAGTATGGATACAAGGGTTTTCCTTTTTATTCTCTACCCCTTACCCTTCCATCCTTACTCCTTACCCTTCCAACAGTTAGGAGAGATCTATAGCCAAGTGTGGTACTGTGTTATCTGCGGTTTGCACAGGTCACAAATACGCAATCAACAATAAATAGCGATATGCCAGTGTAGTGCATGGGGGACTGATTTTGTTTTTCATTTGTTCTGTTTCAGGCTAAGGACAGCGATGATGATGAAGAAGTTGTCCAGGTTGACCGGGATCACTTCATGGATGAGTTCTTTGAACAGGTCAGTGCAACAAAACAACTGCAATACATGCTGCGAAATATCCTAATAACTATTATTACAAACTTAACCTGGTAGTTTCTTGTATCCACACGTCTGCAGGTCATATTTAATAAAAGGGGGCAAATTACTAATTAAGGTGTATGCATAATGCCATAAGGTCATAATTGGCAATTAACTGGTAGCAAATGCCTTATATAAGTGCCATATCTCTAAAGTTAAGGTGTTACTGTTCTACGTGTTACCCATTTACTAGTGTTTCCAAGTGCAGTGTTATTAATGCCATATTATAATGGGGGCCATCAGGCCACATCATGTAAAAACAAGAAAAGAAAATAGGCCTACTGGCTACATTACCTCCAGGTCATGTTCCCTTCAGCTTTATCTTTCAAAATTGAAAGGGCTTAAGCATCATTTCTTCCCACATTCCTCCTATGCAACAAGGAACATGCTATGAGAGGAAAAGGAGAAGGGGCGGGATATGCAAATAGAGCGACGTTATCTTTGGTGTGTTCAAACACAAGAAATCGGAATGATTTGCGTACTAACTGATGATCCAATGGCGAAAAGCTACTGAAAGACCAAGTTACGGAGGATGTAACAGCTTTTAAGTCCCTCCCCCTGGGCTTCTTGTGATTTATTTTGCCATCTATGCCAAAATTGAGTAGTGACCTTTCTTTCCTTCCTACCATAATAAGACTGCAGTGAATCCATCAACTCTATCAGTGGAGGTATATTTTATACTTGGGAGATGCTGCCAGAACTCTTTATCGCTGAGTGTTAAGTCTTGACGAAGACATTAACACCCTGGATGTCTGACAATACGGCTACAGAATGTCCCAGCATTTATGGGAGTACAAACAATCTGTGGCTTAACATTTCCAGTAGTTCATTTTTTTTGTGTAAGACCCCTCCAGGAATTGTTTTCTCTCTTTGGAAAGGCTTTTAAAGCAAAAACCTTGAACAGATACCCAGTTATCTGCAACACAGCACCATGAATCGCAAACAAAAGCCCCAACTCTGGTCCTTGTCTTTTGATAGGCATCTTATCAAGCCTGGAAGACCAGGTAGACACTGTTAGTGGGGCCCTGGGGGGCTAGCTGGGATTGAGGACACCTGCCTTTGAAGAGCTCTGCTGCTGCTGCAGGCAGGGTGCAGTCGTTGAGCCTGGCTTAGCTGTGCTCCTCACTACCTTATGGGCCGTGGCTCAACTCCTCTGGCCTAATGAAAACGAATCTGTCTGCTTTACAAAGCTTTCCTCTTAAAACTATTAAGTGAACACTATAGGGGGAAGGGGAATTGGCTCAATCTGGGCTAAACAATGATTCACTATAATCGTTTCGTTGTGAGCTACTTCGTTGAGGATGTAGCTCACGAGCCATTGTCATTGAACAATAGGAAGAGCTATTAATAATGGAGAAGAGAATGGATAGGAATGCAGAGCACATATATATGCTCATATCCATACAGTCATTGCAAAAGTATCCGCATATCCACAAGAATAGGGGGACTTTGACACGTCTGTATCTGCCTTTGACACGTCTGTATTGGGAATTGGATTACATAACCCATTCAGATGGAGAGGTGGAATGAATACAGAACGTGTGGTTAGGCTGCCGAGTCTGACTTTGCACAGGATTTCAGGGGACAGTCCGAAGTTCTTGGAAATGCATTACCTGCAGGCGCCTCTGCACATTCTGTGGGGTTGGAGGAGTTTGAACACCCACCATTAAAACAGTGGCCATCTTGTATCATACGAATGTTAGATGGAGATATTGATCCACAACGAGTGACGATATATAGCTAATACTGCAATAAGGTATTAAAAATCAAATCACATTTTATTTGCCACATGCACGTGTTTAGCAGACGTTATTGCCGGTGTATGTATGTAAAGAGGTTTCGCTGTGATGTCTCAGTATGAAAACCATTTAGACTAAATAACATTCCTAAATTCCCCCAACGATGGCTAAGAATCAAGCCTCCAAACCCTAAACTAAGCAGAGATGATAATTATCAGTCAGTAATTGACTTATGTGGTCTTATGCAGATCCCCCTGCTCTCCCACCCATCAGAAAGTGCTTCCATTGGGTCGTCCTGTCAGTCGATGATTGAGTGTGTGAGGTAATCCTGTCCATGATGAGGTTCAGAGGCCTCAGCTCTCCCACACTATACACACATCCTCTCCATGGGTGGCCGTGGTTGGTCAATTCCATAGAAATAGAATTACTAGAACGGAAAAGCCCCTTAGACCATGGCCATTTGACAGTACACTTGTTTAAAGAGTATATGAATTAAGCCCTCATGTATGTTGCCTCTGCCCCCTCCTTCTCACCCCCTGTGCAGGTGGAAGAGATCCGAGTCTGTATAGATAAGCTGTCAGAAGATGTGGAGCAGGTCAAGAAGCAGCATAGCGCCATCCTGGCAGCGCCCAACCCTGACGAAAGTAAGTCTCGGTGCCCACGAGCCACATCCATGAGCCGGAATGGATACTTTTAAGACGGGGCCCAATTCCATACCAGTTCCATACTGCTTTCCCTCAGTCCTCATGGACTCCACTATGCAGCACTGACAGGACAGGTAGAAGTGATATGCCAGACAATTCAATATTGCTTTCCGGTTTAGTATTGGTGTCAAATCCTTTCAGGTCTGTGTGAGGGGGAGTAAGTAAGGGCCTGAGGATAGCAGAGACAGATTGGTTTAAGTGTGTGTGTGACCCTGGCTATATACCTGTGGGAGATACTCCACCCACGCACTCAGTGAATGTGACCCCACCCACTCATCTCTTACTGAGTCACACCCGGCCCACGCACGCACACCCGGCCAACACACACACGACTCAACAAATGAATATGCAAGGGTGGGACTCCACCCACTGGTTGACGAGGGTTCACCACCACACTCACTGAATACTCAATGAAAAGTTTTTTTGTGTGTTTATTGTGACAATATTATCATTATTATAACACATTTTCATCTTACGGTCAATGAAGACAACACATACATTTGCCCTAACATGACATGAAGCTGTTTGGAGGCAGGCTTAAAAAAAGAAGAAAGAACACTAAGGTATTACCATGGATAACACTTTTGAGTATGGTCTAAAACAGACATGAAGATGTGTGTAAATATTTAAATACTATGGTATTTTCTCCAATCATTTGTTTGAAATCCAATCCAATCCTTCAACCACTGCTTTTAGGCCCTTATGACTGTCTGGCATTTTGTCAAAACCCCAATAGGGCCCAAAAGATGCCACAATCAATCAGTCAAGAACGTACAGTGAAAGACGTTTCAGAAAATGGCCCCTTCATTGTTGCCGTGCTGCTGTAGGACCGTGCGGTTGTTAGGAGAGGAGGGTAGTGTGTTCTTTAGAGTTCACAGTGACCCAGGCTGCTAGTGACTCAACTGGAGTGAATGAATGTTTCATTGCTAATGTTAGGCCTTCAGACAACCTCTAGTCTGGGTTAACCCAGAGTCTCAGGGCAGGCAGTGGCACAATACCTACTGTACCGTCATCACGGAATCCTTCAGATTTCACGTCCTTTTCTCACACGTTCACATCCCTTTTATTGCCCAATCACTTTTATTGTAGCTCCTCAATGTGTTTTTGCATACAATTTTTTTTGCCTTATGATTTCAATATTTGATTTCAATTTCTACACATGCATGTTTTATCTTATGTAATGTTGTTGGACTGTTTCTGTCTTTTTCTGTCTGTCTGTTTCTCCTTCCTTTTTTCCCCCATTTCCCCTTCCTTTTTTTTTCTTGTGATGCATGCTTCATGAAGGACTTGCTCCAGGGGACTTGTTGTTGGAGTTCAGTTTTTGTGAGTGAGCTAACTGGTTACTAGTTATCTACCCAGGTGGTTTAACTAGTAAGTATGTGGTTGCTATGCTATGTGTGTGTATGTTGTCTGATTTCTTTATGTGATAAATGTGGGGAATCTGGTCATTTGGAACATTTCTTTGCGACTAAAGCGTCTAAGTAGGAAGATCATTGCTTACAAATATTCACATAAACATAATATCTTTAGATTCACTGTTATTATTGATTATATTAAATATTCCAACTCAGACAGTATGTATTTTGTCCCTTCAGAATTGCCGGCATATTTCTGTTTCTGTTGTTTTTTATTATATTCATGTATGCTAGCTTAATCTTACATTTATGTCCTCAAAATGAACCAAAAGCTTCAATTTGGCCTCTCTCATGTTTGCTAGTCAAGCCATTCCAAATAATGTTTGGCAGTCAGTGGATGATACAAAATGCATTCCAGTGTACTTCCTTGAATAATGCATGCTGGGAAGTGTAGTTGTTTACTGAATGAAATCTGTGTAGAAAAATCATCTTCAGTTATCATCACTTGGAAACCCAACGCTGTAGCCTGTAGTTATTCAGATTGCACTGTCACACTTTGCTATTTTCAAATGAAATGTGAATCGTACAAGGAACAATCATTCTTGGACTTAGCAACGGAACATGTTTAAATCTCATGCCTCTCTCCAATCATGGCCGAAGGGCATCTCCATAATGTATAGGGAAATCCTGAGGAATCACTCCATTTGAGTTAGCACAGAATTCACTTATCACGTCACACACAGGGTGAACACAAGGACAGGGAGGACCCGTCAACAGAAGGCAATACACGGCAACCAACTTATTTAGTAAGCTATTTAGTTGTAGTCTATATGCAGTTACACTTACACATATAAAATGCCTTATCGGTAAAGGCCTTATAGGAAAGGGCCTTTCAGGAAAGGGCCTTTCAGGAAAGGGCCTTTCAGGAAAGGGTCTTAAAGGTAAGGGTCTTATAGGAAAGAGCCTTTCAGGAAATGGTCTTAAAGGTAAGGGTCTTAAAGGTAAGGGTCTTAAAGGTAAGGGTCTTAAAGGAAAGAGCCTTTCAGGAAATGGTCTTAAAGGTAAGGGTCTTAAAGGTATGGGTCTTAAAGGTAGGGGTCTTATAGGAAAGAGCTTTTCAGGAAAGGGTCTTAAAGGTAAGGGTCTTAAAGGTAAGGGTCTTAAAGGAAAGAGCCTTTCAGGAAATGGTCTTAAAGGTAAGGGTCTTAAAGGTAAGGGTCTTATAGGAAAGAGCCTTTCAGGAAATGGTCTTAAAGGTAAAGGCCTCATAGGTAAGGGTTCAGGCGTTTTTCTTAGAGGCCAAAAGCTAAATCTTTCAACTGAAATGGCTTTGTGTTGTAGCTAGCTCTTGTGTCTTGAAATATAGATCACGGATGCTAGTCCCAGACAACAGTATTGACCCACAAGGAGGTGTCGTTGTGTGCAAATATGAGTTGCCAGGTCAGTGACATAGGACCCTTTTTGCTTTCGGATAATCGATAGACAGGTCAAATGCAGAGGCATGGAGTAGCTACCGGACACCTTAAATACACTAACATTTGGACATAATCTCAGAAAAAAACAGCACAGTATTCAAAACACAACACAACCCAACAATCAAGGCATCCAGTGTTAACCTATTAAGTACCAGACAGGAGCTTGTTAGCATCTGATTGGTTTGTTGATAGCACCTAAAACGTGCCCAGGTTAATTTGCACTAATTGACTCTAAATATACCCCCAACAAATATCACAAAACTACAAATGGCTTTCCTTGCTGATACAGTACTTTGAAAGGTAATTGACCTATCTGTGTTGTCTGTATGCAAATGACTGGTTATCCTAATGTTCCTGTAAATATATCATTGACTTACTTGTGATGGCCAGAACAGTCCCTACATTTCAATGCATATAATAACGCCGAAGAGCAGTGGTAGAATACTGTATCATTGTAGTAGCTTACTGTTGTGTATGATGAATATCCTTTTCTACCACAAAATTAGATTTGAAATGATATTATTTTAGTGTGTTAAATGATTTATTTTAAACCTTTCCGGGTCTCAATATTGCTAAACTACACTCTTATAAAAAAAGGTTTCAAAACGGTTCTTCAGCTCTCCCCATAGGAGAACCCTTTTTGGTTCCAGGTAGAACCCTTTTTGGTTCCAGGTAGAACCCTTTTGGGTTCAATGTAGAGCCCTCTACATGGAACCAAAACGGTTCTACCTGGAACCAAAAAGGGTTCTTCAAAGGGTTCTCCTATGGGGAGAGCTGAATAACCCTTTTAGGTTCTAGATAGCACCTTTTTTTTTTTTTTTTTACAAGAGTGTACTTCCTAGCGTCAGAATTAGATATGTTTCTTCATGGTTCATGAGGTACGAGGCTACAGGGCCCATGTTTTAAGATTAACCAGCGGGTGTAGGTGCTGCACTCTTGTGAAAACTCTTATCTTAGGTAACGCGCAAACTATCTTAATGAGCCGACCGCCAAATTACAACACGAGAGAAACATGCCGGCAATTAACTCATTAGTCATCTATAATCATGGGTAGACGTTATACATTTGTTGTAGATAAACAAATTATGCATATGAGTTTCTATTACCAGTTAATGATGTGTTAGGAGATAGTCCTCTTGTTAGCGGAGTGCTCTGGAAAACAGACTTTTGCACTAGACTAGATGAGAGGGTTGGGGTGTTTGCGGAGGAAGGGAGGGATTGAGGGAATTACAGGTGGCGAAGGAAGGAGAGAGTGAGGTAGGAAGTGAAGTATGTGGGAGGGAGGGAGGGAGGGAGGGAGGGAGGGAGGGAGAGGAGAGGAGAGGAGAGGAGAGGAGAGGAGAGGAGAGGAGAGGAGAGGAGAGGAGAGGAGAGGAGAGGAGAGGAGAGGAGAGGAGAGACAGAAAGGGCTGAGCTGGTTTACAGTGACTGAATGAATGGCACTGCAGCGGTAATAAATCAGCCCAAACACTGCAGCTGAGTCCCACACACACAAATACACTCGCACGCACACATGCACGCACGCACCCACGCACACACACACACACACACGCATGCACACACACACACACACACACACACACACACACACACACACACACACACACACACAGGCTTAAACACTGTCACACACACTCATCCACTCGCACCTACACAATCCCATATTCTTTGTCTAGATAATAAACTGATTTTCACATACAATACCACTTTTCATTCACCCACTAGTATGTTTGCACACTGCTATACATACATGAGAAAATTTGCAATATCACTCGCATACAATGCATTCATTTGCTGACAACCTAAGTTGTTTTATCAGTGGTATTGTGATTGACACAGGTTGGGAACTGTGATAACTGAATATTGTTGCCATAATGGTATAACATGGAACACAATGTTGAGCATGGCATAATTCTGTCTCTCTTTCTGTATCTCAGAGACCAAGCAGGAGTTGGAGGACCTCACAGCTGACATCAAGAAGACAGCCAATAAAGTTCGCTCAAAATTAAAAGGTAATATAACATGAAAATGGAAAATGCTGTGTGAAACACTGGAAAACACTGTGCCAGAAAAACACCATGTCAACCAATACCGCACGGGGTTAAGTTGTCCACGCTAGATGTTGAACACAAGATTACCTCTTGGCTATGAAGGAAATGATGTCAAACGTACCCTATTTATCTTTTCCATTTTCATACTGAACTCGCTACTTAAACACTTGCTCAGAGCCAGAACACTTGCCTCATTAGATTACCTGACTCGAAACAATGATGGTCAGATAAAGCCAAAGAAGCCATTTATGTAAAGGCAACACAGCAGACGTCTATAGCGCAAATAAAAACACAAGACAATGTTTAGTCTTTATCAGCCCCTTAAATCAAAGAGTGTTTGTCCTCAATGGAGTCCCCATAAATTTCAGGCCCAACATCCTAAAACAAAATGGTTACGATGAACAAAAATGACGATATTTGCTACATCTAGTGGCCCCCTGCAATAACGTCAAATGGGCATCTCGGGGACTTTTGTTAAGGACAAGAGTCAATTGGGGTCAGAGCATCATCTACAACAATTGTATTTTTAATGAGGGGAGAATTATAGCGAAGAGCAAAGCTGAGGCGGCTAATGTTAACTGGATTGACAGTTAACAATTCAAGTCATGATGGTTCAAGGACATTGCTGCGGTCGAGCAGTGAATTCATCTATCTGGGAGTTCCATCCAACCATTCGCCCCAACACACATCCAATTCACACTCGCATATGCAAATGCACATGCACAATGAAAACAGCTTTGATGGTAGATATCGGTCTATAATTGCAATCCCCACAAGGTCTGTCTGTTTTTGACCTTTAAGAACAGGGATCTGCTTTTCATGTTTTCATTTTCCATCTGTATCTCGAACATACAGACAAATATTTGCATACGTTGAATATACAGATCATACTGCAGTCTTGCAAGTATGTGTTTGTTTGAAACGTATCCGTGATAACGTTTGTTAATACAATAGTCTCTCTCATGTGGTAGATTTATAATATAATTGAGTAGGAAGTTAAAGATCAAAACAGAGAGCCATCAACAATCTTGGGTACTCTTTGATTCGACGTTACACAGAAAAAACTGCCGAATTTGTCAGTTGACTCTCAAATGATATCTTTTTTTTACAGTAGCATTACTATACATTTCAACCCTACCCACTGTGAACACATGAATATATGCAAATCATTTGGTATTTACATCAGCTCGTCAGCTGCCTAGTTTATGTGTACAATAGAGAACAGAGAATATACGTCTGGGGGTTTTGCTGTAGAAAATAGGTTGTCTCTGGTGATCCCCCAAGGGGCATATTGTAAAAAACAAAGCCGCAATGGAGCTGACATCACTCTTGTCATCCAAACGCCTTCTGCCTCCAGCCTCTGCCCTCAGACTGGCAGCATGCCAGGTCGCATATCAGTTGACGCCTGGATCTAGGTGAAATATGTTGCTTTGCTCACCATTTCCTAATAACTAATAAAGTGAGAATTGAAAAATGCCCTTTAAAAACTGTAATAGGACTTGATGGTGTAGCAATTTATATTGTAGGCTTTGCGTTCTTCTTAGGAATACTCTCTTGTGCCTCATATGATTCAATAGCATTTTATTGTAAAAGTATTATTTTACAATGTAAGAACTACCATTTACAGTTGCTCACCAGTCTAGTTTGTAAACTAAGAAGCAACCTCTTCAGACTCCAAATACACTGAATCGTGCATTAAACCAGCATCAGTACAGAAAAGGTAATAACATTCAGATGAATTGAATGCCAAATGCATTATACACTGTGCTCCAAAAATGCAACATTTTCCATCAGACCTCGTGTGAAAGATCGCCTCAGGTTTACAGGCGACCGCTACGCTACGCTACGTTATGCTACTACTCGGCGTTCTCATACATTATGTCATGCGGTAGCTTTGCAGTCCGGGAGAGAGAAGCAGCTCCTGTCTCATCCAGTCAGACAAAGTGTTTAACCAACAGAACAACAATGATCAATGACCTTTCAACCAGCCATGTAGAGTGTTGATATTTACTGAAAGACAGGTAAGCCTCTTGTTTAAGACCACATTAAGGAGACCCCCCCTTGGCATTATTATGCAAATCAGCTGAGTCATGACACAGTGAAAAATGAAAAGGCAGTAGGCAGCAAGCCAGAGGAAGTGCCTCACCGGGGAGCGCTGTTACACTGTAGCTAGGTAGCCGACCAACCGTAGATCCACCACTGTAGATACAGTTGAAGTCGGAAGTTCACATACACCTTAGCCAAATACATTTAAACTCAGTTTTTCACAATTCCTGACAATTAATCCAAGTAAAATTCCCTGTCTTAGGTCAGTTAGGATCACCACTTTATTTTAAGAATGTGAATTGTCAGAATAATAGTAGAGAGAAGGATTTATTTCAGGTTTTATTTCTTTCATCATATTCCCAGTGGGTCAGAAGTTTACGTACACTCAATTAGTATTTGGTAGCATTGCCTTTAAATTGTTTAACTCAGGTCAAACGTTTCGGGTAGCCTTCCACAAGCTTCCCACAATAAGTTGGGTGAATTTTGACCCATTCCTCCTGACAGAGCTGGTGTAACGAAGTCAGGTTTGTAGGCCTCCTTGCTCACACACGCTTTTTCAGTTCTGCCCACACATTTTCTATAGGATTGAGGTCAGGGCTTTGTGATGGCATCTCCAATACCTTAAGTTTGTTGTCCTTAAGCCATTTTTCCACAACTTTGGAAGTATCCTTGGGGTCATTGTCCATTTGGAAGACCCATTTGCGACCAAGCTTTAACTTCCTGACTGATGTCTTGAGATGTTGTTCAATATATCCACATAATTTTCCTGCCTCATGATGCCATCTATTTTGTGAAGTGCACCAGTCCCTCCTGCAGCAAAGCACACCCACAACATGATGCTGCCACCCCGTGTTTCACGGTTGGGATGGTGTTCTTCGCCTTGCAAGCTTCCCCCTTTTTCCTCCAAACATAACGATGGTCATTATGGCCAAACAGTTCTATTTTTGTTTCCTCAGACCAGAGGACATTTCTCCAAAAAGTACGATCTTTCTCCCCATGTGCAGTTGCAAACCGTAGTATGGCTTTTTTATGCCGGTTTTGGAGCAGTGGCTTCTTCCTTTCTGAGCGGCCTTTCAGGTTATGTCGATATAGGACTCATTTTACTGTGGATATAAATGATTTTGTACCTGTTTCCTCCAGCATCTTCACAAGGTCCTTTGCTGTTGTTCTGGGATTGATTTGCACTTTTTGCACCAAAGTACGTTCATCTCTAGGAGACAGAACGCGTCGCCTTCCTGAGCAGTATGACGGCTGTGTGGTCCCATGGTGTTTATACTTGCATACTATTGTTTGAACCGATGAACGTGGTACCTTCAGGCATTTGGAAATTGCTCCCAAGGATGAACCAGACTTGTGGAGGTCTACAATTGTTTTTCTGAGGTCTTGGCTGATTTCTTTTGATTTTCCCATGATGTCAAGCAACGAGGCACTGAGTTTGAAGGTAGGCCTTGAAATACATCCAGAGGTACACCTCCAATTGACTCAAATGATGTCAATTAGTCTATCAGAAGCTTCTAAAGCCATGACATAATTTTCTGGAATTTTCCAAGCTGTTTAAAGGCACAGTCAACTTAGTGTATGTCAACTTTTGACCCATTGGAATTGTGATACAGTGAATTATAAGCTAAATAATCTCTGTCAACAATTGTTGGAAAAATTACTTGTGTCATGCACAAAGTAAAAAATATATAGTTTGTTAACAAGAAATTTGTGGAGTGGTTGAAAAACAAGTTTTAATGAATCCAACCTAAGTGTATGTAAACTTCCGACTTCAACTGTAGATACTCAACTGTACGGTAGGTTCTCTAGATTGATCAGGATGTTATGCAACGATAGGGAAACCATCATGGATAGATATTGTATGACCTACAGATGCTGTGGGTAAATACGCTATAGATTCCCTGCATTATCCACATTACCACAGGTGCAGTACACAAGATACAAGACCGAAGATAAGTCAAGAATACATAACATAAAATCGATCATTCCAGAGACACAAACTTAAACAAATTATACTTATTATATGTAGTTGATATCAAAATACCTGAAGTACCACGAGTTAAACATCTCTAACATCTCAAACATCTTAGTGTCCAACCCACTTGCTGCTGATAGACCACCACTAAGATATTATACCAACGTGCACAAGAGGTCTGATTTTGGGGCGTGAATTCAAATACCAGTAGGGGTTTTAGACTAATCTCCTTTGAAGTATAAGCTCCCTCTGAAGCCAGATAGGAAACCCCTCACTCAAAGGCGCTGAGTCGCATTCCTCTAGCTTCGTTCTTTATTTTAGTCCAATAATCTGGAAGACTCCCACTCATCTGGTTGTTTCTTCTAAATTTCATCACAAAAGACTTTGCTGCTGAGAGAGGGCTTCCTCTATCAAAGGTAATGAACGGTGATGGGACATTGGCGTCTGGGCACCATGCAGCAGCAACAAAGCATCCAATCAGCAATATGGAAACCTCCTTTGTTATTGATCTAAGGTGGGTTCAAAGTGGGCCTAGCTTATTGAGACAACAGCGGAGCACTGTGTCTTTGACCAGGGCGCACAGTAGTCATAAAGAAAAATTACAGGAAGAGTATGCGCCATATGGTAAGACAGTTAATCTGGAATATTTATTAGAATTTTATTTATTTAACCTTTATTTAACTAGGCAAGTCAGTTAAGAACAAATTCTTATTTTACAATGATGGCCTACCCCGGCCAAACCCTCCCCTAACCCGAACGATGCTGGGCCAATTGTGCACCGCTCTATGGGACTCCTGATCACGGCCAATTATGATACAGCCCGGGATCGAATCAGGGTCTGTAGTGACGCCTCTAGCACTGAGATGCAGTGCCTTAAACCTAGACGCCACTCGGGAGCCTAAAAGAGGTTAAGAGGTGGGAGATATTGTGAGGAGGGGTTGCGCAGTTACATTGACAATCTTATGAAGCTTAATGAAGCCCTTATAAAACCTACATAGATGATTCACAAATGCAAATGTTATACTATGGGTGATATAATAGGTCCTTACATCTGGTGCTTTCGTTTGACATTCTTTTATTTCTCCATTTTCTCTTTATTGTTCTCGGAAATGCTCTTGGGGAAGGTCACACAGAGAGAAAACCAATGTAAAACGATGAATAATCACATACAGTACACAATACATTATATTGGGAATCACATTATCTCGTAGTTGTGAGAAACCCAACATTTGTCCATAAGTAAGTATCAGGAATTATCTTTTTTTCCAAAAGCTTTTTAAGGACATTGCCTCTATTTAAAAGGGGCTTGGCAGAATACCCCAAATGTGTTGTTTTTTTATCAATGTTTTATAGTTTTGGGAACATTGCATTTGTTCAAAAGGAGATGGTATGTCATAAGCGGACTATTTGACATTCCAAAATCCTGCTATTTCTCTGTTTTGTCGATCCAAATCAAATGCACCGAGGGCATTTTACATCGTTACATCACATTTAGAACACAACAGGAAAATAATGTTTGGTTTGTGGTCAGCAACACACTACGGATTCATACTTAGGAAAGCATTTTCTTTTTGACGCATTTTGATTTAAAGAGTGACTGCCCCTTGAAAGCAACTTTTTGTTTTGAATATAGCCTACAGTGCCTTCAGAAAGTATTCACGCCCCTTGAATTTTTCCACATTTTGTTGTGTTTACAGCCTGAATTTGAAATGGACTACATTCAGATTGTGTGTCACTGATCTACACACAATACCCATAATGTCAAAGTGGAATTGTGTTTTTAGAAATGTTTACAATCAAGTTAAAAGCGCAAATGTCTTGAGTCAATAAGCATTCAAACCTTTTGTTCTGGCAAGTCTAATTAAGTTCAGGACTAAAAATGTGCTTAACAAGTCACATAAAATTATTTTTAAATGACTACCCCATCTCTGTACCCCACACATACAATTATTTGTAAGGGTCGAGTAGTGAATTCCAAGCACAAATTCAACCACAAAGACCAGTGAGGTTTTCCTATGGTTCGCAAAGAAGTGCACATATTGGTAGATGGGTAAAGAAAAGCAGACGTTGAATATCCCTTTGAGCATGGTGCAGTTATACATTTTTACACTTTGGATGGTGTTTCAATATACCCACTCACTACAAAGATACAGGCACCCTTCCTAAATCAGTTGCCAGAGAGGAAGGAAACCGCTCACGGATTTCACCATGAAGCCAATGGTGATTTGAAAACAGTTACAGAGTTTAATTGCTGTGATAGGAGATAACTGATGATGGATCAACAACATTGTAGTTACTCCACAAAACTAACATAAATGACAGAGTGAACAGAAGGAAGCCTGTACAGAACAAAAATATTGCAAAACATGCATCCTGTTTGTAATAAGGTACTAAAGTAATCCTGCAAAAAATGTGGCAAAGAAATGTACTTTTTGTCCTGAATACAAAGTATTATGTTTAGGGCAAATCTGAGTACAGTACATCTCTTCATATTTTCAAGAATGGTGGTGGCTGCATCACGTTATGGGTATGCTTGTCATCTGCAAGGACGAGGGATTTTTTTAGGATAAAAAGAAACAGAATAGAGCTAAGCACATGCAAAATCATTGAGGAAACCTAGTTCAGTCTCCTTTCCAACACCACTGTGAGATAAATCCACCTTTCAGCAGGATAATAACCTAAAACATAAGGCCAAATACACACTGGAGTTGCTTACCAAGAGGCCCTAACGGAAAAACCACATACATTTCACGTGAACATAAGTAAAGTGCTACTTAAGCACATTTTCATGTGATCATATGTGATCTTGTGTGAAGTTAATGTGATAACGTGACAACATGTAAAGCAACCTGTGATAACATGAAACTACACGTGAAAATGTGATCACAGGTGAAGTGTTCCATGAACACAGGTTTTCACATGATTTCACACATGAAGTTTCCTGTGAAATCATGTGATTTTCCACATGTGAAATCATGTGTTTCTTTAAGGGCGACATTGAATGTTCTTCAGTTGCCTAGTCACAGTTTTGACTTAAATCGGCTTGAAAATCTATGGCAAGACTTGAAAATGGTTGTATAGCAATGATCAACAACCAATTTGACAGAGCTTGAAGAATTTTGAAAATAATAATGTGCTTACATTGCACAATCCAGCTGTGGAAAGCGCTTAGAGACTCACCCAAAGGTGGTTCTACAAAGTATTGACTCAGCAGTGTGAATACTTATGTAAATTAGATATTTCATTATTTAATTTTAAATCAATGATCACAAATGTCTTAAAAACATGATATCACTTCATGTTTTCACTTCATTATGGGTATTGTGGGAATTCAGGCTTGTAACACAACAAAATGTGGAATAATTCAAGGGGTGTGAATACTTAAGGCACTGCATATTTATAATCCCCGTATCCAAACTGATTATTAATTTACCTATTTCTTATCAATAGCTCTTATAAGTTTCTAAATGACAGTACATGGAGATTGGTGTTATTTCTATCGTAAAGTAGATATTTTTCCACTTGGAACTGACAGTTTGCTCGACCTTATTAATGATTTCTTTGCGCGTGAAGGTGGTGGAATTATGAGGGAATTAAGTCAAGGTCCGAAAACAGCGTATCGGTAGACACACCTCTGCCACACACCCAGTTCTATGATCTCCACCCCAAACAAATAGTTGGCTGGCACATACTTTACCTCATGCTTATGTTCAAGGTCACGATAACGCCTAGAGAGAAAAGTGCATAAAAAGAGATTAAGTTCCATTTACGCGCATAACTCGGGTCTGAATTCTCCCTATCGGGTTTGGTACTGTATGATGACTTGTTAATAAGTAAAATGCCTTTTTTACAAAACTGTTGTAAAATAGTAGAATTGTATCATTAGGCCTGGGCCAATTTGTAATTGTAGCATTAGCACAATGAGTGACATGACATACAGTACTCGTTGCTCCACCCAAGATGGCGTAATGTTAGCATATTAGCATGCTAGCTATAGTACCAGACTCTGACGGAGAGGTAACTGACTGAAGTTCAGCGGAAGATGGGGAATCTCCTTTCTGTTTGTTTGGCTGTTCCGTTGTTTATTTCTCACAATTTTCTTGCCTCTTTCGCAGCAATCGAGCAGAGCATTGAGCAGGAGGAGGGGCTGAACAGATCATCCGCAGACCTGCGAATTCGTAAGACACAGGTGAGTCACTCACTCTATCTGCTGCACATCCACTGAGGAGATGCCAAGTACCAAAAAAGGTGTTGATCAAACATAAAGCTGCTGCTGATGTATCATAAAGAAGGAGAATACATGGCTTCACCACCACTTTAACCTTTTGCCAACTACACTTTTGCGGACTTGGCTTTGAAAAAGAAACGAAAACAAATACTATTTGAATTCAGGTCTGGATTTAAAGCTATATTGTTATTGTACCATGTGGTCTGATGCCTACCCAGAATACCACCAATTAGGCCTAGAGTATAAATCTTCATATAGTAGGAGACTTAAGGGATACCCCTATGAAGCGGGAATTCCTAAGGCCTTCATGACCATGGACCGTCATGCACCGATGAATGTAAAAGCTCATTGACATCCATTTATCTTTTGTCATGACAGAAAATGTGTTAAATTGATCATATCATTTCAAGGATGAAGTAAGTAATTATGTAGCACCTAGGAAAGGCCCTATGAAAGATATATTCAAATGTACTTTTAAGATTAAACAACTTGGCATATATCAAGAGTTTTAGAAAAGCCATGTGAGAAATGTGCTTAAAAACGAACGATTAAAGATTAGGAGAAATGTTCCACTGGCTTGTGGTAGGTCCTCCCCCTTGGGTTGTTCTCAAATTAACCGGTGATGGTGAATGAAGCTTAATTATCATATAAAGATTCATTAGGTTATGACGTCTGTATGAGGACTAATTATCCATCACATAGGACCACATTTAAAAGCCTTGGTTAACTTTAGAGCAACACAAAAACCAAAGGTATGTTCTTTGAATATGAAGTGAAATTATTACGCCTCCACATTCTCTGAATGGAATTGTGAAAGGTTGTCAATCTGCTCAAATACAAACAGTTATCAATTGTGTCAGGAGGGAGAGTTCTTTGAACCTTTTACTGCGGTGGGCTAAATCAGGGTCACACAGAGTGTTTATTGATAGTTTAAACAAATCTACTTTGAAACCAAAGTATACACCTCACACACACATGGTTATGGGCTTTAAAAATGAAGACACCTGTACCATGTCAGATATAGAGTTGAAATGTATTACATTTTGAGTTTGCACCCCAATATTACACTTTATATGCAGTTGAAGTCGGAAGTTTACATACACTTAGGTTGGAGTCATTAAAACTCATTTTTCAACTACTCCACAAATTTCTTGTTAACAAACTGTAGTTTTGGCAATTCGGTTAGGACATCTACTGTGTGCATGACACAAGTACTTTTTCCAGCAATTGTTTGCAGACAGATTATTTCACTTATTATTCACTGTATCACAATTCCAGTGGGTCAGAAGTTTACATACACTAAATTGACAGTGCCTTTAAACAGCTTGGAAAATTCCAGAAAATTATGTCATGGCTTTAGAAGCTTTTGATAGGCTAATTGACAAAATTTGAGTCAATTGGAGGTGTACTTGTGGATGTATTTCAAGGCCTACCTTCAAACTCAGTGGCTCTTTGCTTGACATCATAGGAAAATCAAAAGAAATCAGCCAAGACCTCAGATAAACAATTGTAGACCTCCACAAGTCTGGTTCATCCTTGGGAGCAATTTCCAAATGCGTGAAGGTAACACGTTCATCTGTACAAACAATAGTACGCAAGTTTAAACACCATGGGACCGCTCAGGAAGGAAACACGTTCTGTCTCCTAGAGATGAACGTACTTTGGTGCGAAAAGTGCAAATCAATCTCAGAACAACAGCAAAGGACCTTGTGAGCATGCTGGAGGAAACAGGTACAAAAGTATCTATATCCACAGTAAAACGAGTCCTATATCGACATAACCTGAAAGGCCGCTCAGCAAGGAAGAAGCCACTGCTCCAGAACCGCCATAAAAAAGCCAGACTACGGTTTGCAACTGCACATGGGGAGAAAGATCGTACTTTTTGGAGAAATGTCCTCTGGTCTGATGAAACAAAAATAGAACTGTTTGGCCATAATGACCATCGTTATGTTTGGAGGGAAAAGGGAGAGGCTTGCAAGCCGAAGAACACCATCCCAACCGTGAAGCACGGGGTTGGCAGCATCATGTTGTGGGGGTGGTTTCTGCAGGAGGGACTAAGCAACATCTCAAGACGTCAGTCAGGAAGTTAAAGCTTGGTCGCAAATGGGTCTTCCAAATGGACAATGACCCCAAGCATACTTCCAAAGTTGTGGCAAAATGGCTTAAGAACAACAAAGTCAAGGTATTGGAGTGGCCATCACAAAGCCCTGACCTCAATTCTGTAGAAAATGTGTGGGCAGAACTGAAAAAGTGTGTGCGAGCAAAGAGGCCTACAAACCTGACTCAGATACAGCAGCTCTGTCAGGAGGAATGGGCCAAAATTCACCCAACTTATTGTGGGATGGTTGTGGAAGGCTACCTGAAACGTTTGACCTGAGTTAAACAATTTAAAGACAATGCTACCAAATACTAATTGAGTGTATGTAAACTTCTGACCCACTGGGAATGTGATGAAAGAAATAAAAGCTGAAATATACAATTCTCTCTACTATTATTCTGACAATTCACATTCTTAAAATAAAATGGTGATCATAACTGACCTAAAACATGGAATTTTTACTAGGATTAAATGTCAGGAATTGTGAAAAACTGAGTTTAAATATATTTGGCTAAGGTGTATGTAAACTTCCGACTTCAGCTGTATATTTACTAATCAAAAATATAAACACAACATGCAACCACTTCAATAAAGTTGCTGAGTTACAGTTCATATAAGGAAATCAGTCAATTGAAATAAATAAATTAGGCCCTAATCTATGAATGGGCAGGGGCGCAGCCATTGGTGGGCCTGGAAGGGAGCCATGCCCACCCAATGGTCAGCCAGGCCCAGCCAATCAGAATTAGTTTTTTCCTACAAAAGGGATTTATCACAGACTAAAATACTCCTCAGCACCCATGCCCCTCCCCTCAGACGATCCTGCTTGTGAAGGACCCAAATGTGGAGGTCCTGGGCTGGCGTGGTTACACGTGGTCTGCAGTTGAGGCCTGTTAGACATACTGCCAAATTCGCTAAAACGACGTGGTAGAGAAATGAACAATGAATTCTCTAGGAACAGCTCTGGTGGATATTCCTGCAGTGTTTCATGACAATTGCACGCTCCCTCAAAACTTGACATATCTGTAGGATTGTGTTGTGTGAATAAACCGCCCATTTTAGAGTGGCCTTGTGTAATGATCATGCTGTTTAATCAGCTTCTTGATATGCCACACCTGTCAGGTGGATGGATTATCTCGACAAATGCTATAATGCTCACTAATAAGGGTGTAAACAAATTTATGCATAACATTTGAGAAAAATAAGCTTTTTGCGCATATGGAACATTTCTGGGACGTTTTATTTCAGCTCATGAAACACGGGATCAACACTTTACGTGTCGCGTTTTATATTTTTGTTCAGTGTACATCACAGAAGACTGAAAAATAACAAAACCATTTGACGTAGACACACCAGATTTTCAGCAGGTTTAAAAAAAAATATATGTTTAGGAATTAGGAATTAATGAAAAATATGAATAACATTTCACCCATGAGGCCACTAGTCATTTGACTGCAGGAAAGGGCTATGAGACCTTTAAGTAAGCCGCACCACTGCCCTGCAGTATGAAAAGGAGTGACGTAGCAACAGTACCAACATTATTCACATACAGTGGGGTCCGAAATGATTGACACCCTTGATAAAGATGAGCAATAATGACTGTATAAAATGTATAATTCAAACACGAAGCTATATTGTATGCTCAAAATTGGGAAAATATATTATTTTATACTAATACAATTGCTCTAAAAGGTAGGGGTTCAAATTATTGACACCCCTAAAGATTCATATAAATAAAGTAGTCAAAAGTTTAGTATTTGGTCCAATATTCCTAGCACGTGTAATGAGCACGATGGGAGACAGAGAGCTGGTTTCAAGCGCAGGGCGCAGCAGGTGTTTATTTGTAAAGGACCAAAGGAGGAGGCAGGTAGCTGGGTCCAGGGGCAGGCAAAAGGTCATACACAGGGGGTCCAATAAGGCAACAGTACAGGCAGGGAAACGGCTAATAGCATCATCCGGGAGATCAGGCAATAGGTTGATAACAGGAAATCCGATAGGCTACAGTACAGGCAGGGAATAGGCAAGAGGCGTCGTTAGTGAGGCAGGCAAAAACAATCATACACGGGAGGATTCAATTACGGGGAAACCAGCTCTGATTAGAAGTGTGTCACAAAAGAAACAATACCTCACAGTGATAGGGTGCAAAGAACTGAACTAAATAGTGTGTGATAATGACGTACAGGTGATCAGAATTCGGGTGATTGTTGATCTGGAGAGTGAGCTGCGTTCCGGGGATCTACGTCTTTGAGAGTGTGAGTTGGAAGCAGACGTTACAGCACGTAATAACTACATCAAACTTGTGACTCTACAAACATGTTGGATGCATTTGCAGTTCCTTTAGGTTGTGTTTCAGATCATTTTGTGCCCAATAGAAATTAATGGTAAATAATGTATTGGGTCATTTTGGAGTCACTTTTATTATAAATAAGAATAGAATATGTTTCTAAATACTTCTTCACTAATGTGGATGCTACCGTGATTATGGATAACCCTGATTGAATTGTGAATAATGATGAGTGAGAAAGTTACAGAGGGTCAAACATCATACCCCCAAGTCATGCTATACTCCCCTGTTATTGGTAATGGTGAGAGGTCTTAGGGGTACGAGTGATTTTTGAGCCTCTGTGACTTTCTCACTCATCATTATTCACGATTCATTCAGGATTATCCATAGTGTAGTCATGGCGTGCTAGGAATATGGGACCAAATACTGCACTTTTGATTACTATATTTATAAGAATATTTAGGGCTGTCAATCATTTTGACCCCTACCTTTTTGAGAAAGAAAAAATACTTGTTAAACAAAATCATCGCTTTGAGCAATTGTATTAGTATAAAATAAAATAATCCCCCCTATTTTTGAGTATATAATATAGCTCAGTATTTGAATTATTATCAAAGGTTGTCAATCATTTCAGAACCCACACTATACCAATACAAGTACAATGGCAAAGGTGACATTTCCCATATCACATCACATGAACAACTCTAGATACTCACTATAGCCCACCTAAACATTCAATCAAGCTGTGCACTGAATTGTGCCTTTTTCAAAATGACACTGTTTTCTTTTAAACCACCCAAATGTTTATTCATATGAAATTCAGATCATCTCACTGTGAACCAATGTTCTTCAGAGGTGGCCAGAAAGGACATCTGTCATTTTAGGCTCTTGACTCTGTCAACCACCTGATCCTCTGACTCACTGCCACTAATCCAGCCTCTCTTCCATCCACACCATAGCTACACTTTTAAAAAAACGGGTTCCAAAAAGGTTCTACAGCTGTCCCCTTAATAAGATAACCCTTTTTGGTTTGAGGTAGAACCTTTTTTTGTTCCAGGAAATTATAGTTACTGCTGATGCAGTGTGCAGTCTTCATTTGCACTGCAGATGAAATAACATATAAAAATGTGTTGTACAAAGAGTAACAAAAAATACATTTAAAAAAGTATCATTTTAAGACAGCGGTTCTTACTTTGGATCAAGTAGTTTAAAACCTCTGTATTGGTCCCCACCATGACCAGGTAATATGCAGAGTCGTTGATAGCAAACATTATAACTATTTTGGGTTCCTTGTAGAACCATCTTGCAGAGTCGTTGATAGCAAACATTATAACTATTTTGGGTTCCTTGTAGAACCATCTGTGTAAAGGGTTCTACATGGAACTGAAAAGGGTTCTTCAGAGGGTTCTCCTGTGGGGACTGCCAAAAGAACCCTTAAGTTCTAGATAGCACTTTTCTAAGAGTGTACCTCTCCCTTATTCTCTGCCCTGCATTGTTAGTGGGTTATTCAGGCAAGCCGAGCAGGAGACACAGCTGGGCTGAATATCAGGCCTTCCCTCCAGGACACAGAATTGAGCCATCCTTGCTTTGACCCCTGCCTGTATTATTTTCGGCAGTAATTCAATGCACAAGGCTCAGTGATACTCAATGATCCCCTCTGGTGGACGGAATGTTCAACTGCCACTGTCATTGACTTTGCAGCATCAGCAAAATCTCTAATGCAGCAGCCACTATTTGAATTCAGGTGCATGTGTGCATACATATGAAGGCGTTTCTGCCATTTTCATCAAGGCTATGATTGATGTGCACTGCAAATGGTCAATTAGGCATCATCGCATTATCAGATGGTGTTGATCGACCTTATTTATGATTTTCTTTGCTCCAGTGGCCACTCCCTAACCCCCCCCCCCCCCATCTGATCTCCCTGTGTCTGTCCTGTTAGCACTCGACGCTGTCACGCAAGTTTGTAGAGGTGATGACCGAGTACAACACCACGCAGTCCAAATACAGGGACCGCTGCAAGGACCGTATCCAGAGACAGCTGGAGATCAGTGAGTATCTGTAGCCCACCACCATCATAGGGCACAGTTAATGCACCACTGACATTCAATACTATACTCTATATCATGGATCATTGGGGGGCCAAATGAAAAAAATTGGGGGGCCAAATGATTCCACCCGCGGGCCAAATTCGGTTCGTGGGCCACCAGTTGGGGAACCCTGCTCTATATAGTATCTATGTATGGCGATACTTTACAAGTACAGTACAGTTCGTAGAGCATAGAACCATCCAATACACAGACATTACAGGATATTGACATTATCAACCTCGATTCTCTCTTTTAGGGTGGGTTAGGCCCAGACTTTGTTTAGCGTTCTTTGTCAATTACTTTGTTAAAATGGCTGCACAAATACAATCCAATTGATTGATTGGTTGATTGATTTTGTGATTGGTAATAAATCAACAAGACTAATGCCATGCACACACATGCTGACAGCAGACAGGGTTACACCGACTGAGAAGGAGGTACGTTAGTATCTTACACAAGAAATAGCCAGAGTTCTTACTAAATATACACTGATACCCAACAGCGTAGACACAAAAATGGGTTTTTGCAGACGTAAGGATATTTTCAAGGCAGCCCCACTGACCTTCATATGAGACAGACTGTAATTCACAGACAGTGAGTTTCCTTTTAATACTGAAGTATTAGATAATACTGAAGTACACAGATACAGACACTGGCAAGCGTTTCATACAGAACTCACAGCCATAGTGACATCTGAGATCCAGACATCAACTAGTATTATGCAGACACAGTATCTTTCAAAGACTGGGACAGACTAAGTAGAATAGATGCATTTTAAGTTTATTAAGACGATACTAAGTAGACAAGGGGGTTGAATGGCCACATATGACCACATATTAGCCAATGATAAGTTGTACAGTCATGTAGTTTGCAAAAGCAGAAGACTTTCCTTATAGTACAGGGATAACTTCATTGTAATTCAGCTCGCACATTTAATTTAAAAGCTGTATTTTCTTTCATATTATTTAATGTTGAATAATTATTTTTAGGATACCTTAGAGCTTTAAATGGATCTAGATTATTCTAGACATCTGGTTAGAGATACATGGTCTTTTTTAATTACTGGCCAGAATCTGTGCTGTGCCTCAAATTGGCACTAAAACGGTGGGAATGTGTTGATTTGAATAACTAAACTTTAAGTGTATCAGGCAAAGCATTATGATCATTTGATGGCAATATATTTCATTGTGTGTGTGTGTGTGTGTGTGTGTGTGTGTGTGTGTGTGTGTGTGTGTGTGTGTGTGTGTGTGTGTGTGTGTGTGTGTGTGTGTGTGTGTGTGTGCGTGCCTGTGTGTGCTCGGCAGCTGGGAGAACAACCACCAACGAGGAGCTGGAGGATATGCTGGAGAGTGGCAAGCTTGCCATTTTCACCGATGATGTGAGTACAACACCTGAGCCTGGCCATTCCCCATGGCAGACATATATCCACAGTGAAGGCATGGGGACCACAGACGCTAATAACCTGTGTGGCTAGTTATAGCTAACTCGCTACATCTGTCACATTTGCTTTCAATAAACTACCACTATGTCCTGATATGAATTTTAACAGAAGAAGAATGTTGATTATTACAGGGGGTAAAAGAACACATCAAATCCTCTTCTATCCTCACCCTCGGGTCTCCTTCTCAACCCTCTGTTTTGGGTCCTCAGATCAAGATGGACTCTCAGATAGACAAGCAGGCCCTGAATGAGATTGAGACCCGACACACCGAGATCATCAAGCTGGAGAACAGCATTCGTGAGCTACACGACATGTTTGTGGACATGGCCATGCTGGTCGAGAGCCAGGTAAAGTTTTGTTTTTATTTGAAATGTTTTTTTTAAAGTTGAATGAATTAACGAAAGCCCAGTTTTATGCCATTAGCCTTATGTTGAGCACAGAATCGATTACAACCGGGCCTACTCACACCAATACCAAGGGTGTGGTTTAATTCTGCACCAATGGCATCAGAGTCTTTTTGTGATGTTAAAATGAAAACGTTGTAGATTCTATGTATCTTCGAACTGTGCCTTACATCGTCCATAATGAAATCTGTCCAACTGTGATTCAGTTTGACACAATTGTCTGAGAACAGGGCAGATATTTGGAGCTGACCGTATGAACGTATGACATTTAGACTCAGGCGTGTGGGTTCACATGCATATTTGAGTAATTGTGCTTTGAGACAGGAGAAATGTTGCATGCAATATCCTGTTATCATTCTATGTTTAGATTGAGACTGTGAGTAAACACACTGTTGCCTAAACTAGTTCCACGCCATTGAGCAATGCTGTGTAGCCATTCAGAAAAGCTCAGGCTACAGCTGTAGCCTTTTGACATCCTGGTTTCATCAGTGTAGCCGGCTCTCTGCTGCTAGGGTTCAGTGATCTTAATTAATGAAGGGTTTTTGCAGTATGTTCAGGGTTGGGGCTGTACATTGTGGTTGCACTTAAGTTGAAATGGTTTGGCAAATACTTGCACCTTAAAAATGCATGACAAAACACCTCACTTAAATACTAGATGATATTCTATAATTGTTGTCTTAAATGTGTTGGTAACATACGACAGTTTATTCCCAAAACTTAACTTTAAGTTAAGTTACATGATCAAATATTTTCATATTTACAGAACATTTATTCATATTACATAGCATCTCTATACATTATGTGAGATACAATATGAGAATACTATGTTGCCAATTTTCGATTCTCACTGTGAAGAAATTACCGTTGACATCCAATAAGAGCCTTTGAATCTCATCAGGACGACCTAAATTAGGAAATTGCTTCTGGGTAACAGGGAAATATGGTTTCTAAGTTTAGCTCATGCACTATAAAGCGTTTGTGGGTGGGGGCGTTGGATTATTTCATCCACAGTACAATAGGCGGGGAAACGCTTTTGAGTGACAATTCTTCTCTTTCTCTGAGGGCTTTTCCTCGTGGACAATATGCAATTGTGTGTGATGAATAAGCGTAGGTTCTTAGCTACGCTCATCTCATTTATGTATCAATACTGTTGTTAATATAAAAAATCCATCCTTTAGATGGAAGACAACATGTAGATGATAAGTGGCTTCATCAATATCACTTACAGTACTTTATAACTGGAATACAAATGAATAGAAACAGCTTATATTTGTGCTAGAAGCTTTGTTTGGATTCGAAAGACCAGAAATACAATACCACACATGAACCTTATAAAATACGGGGCAGAAACATATGCATACAATGTGGTTGAGGCTGACCTTAAGTGATAATAGACAAGGTATTCTCCTCAGTCCGCTTCCATTTTGATGACGGGGATTTTTGCTGTTTACAGGGAGAGATGATTGACAGAATTGAGTACAACGTGGAGCACTCCGTGGACTTTGTGGAGCGGGCGGTGTCTGACACCAAGAAGGCTGTCAAATACCAGAGCCAGGCTCGCAAGGTAAGTCACAGGCTCTCCGTAGAGCAGGGCTAACGCAAATATTGTGCATACACATGTTTTATCGCTGTTACGTTGCTGTAACCCACATCCCCCACCTACATGAGGATGTATACATACTGTACATTCTAATATACATACTATACGTATGACATAATATAAACACACAGACACACATACTAAAATAGGCACAGCATCCTCCACAGTCAATCCCACCACAAAAGGTTAATGCCCACCACCCCCTCATACTATATTATTAAAGAGTACACACACACACACACACACACACACACACACACACACACACACACACACACTCACACACACACTCTAATAATAATATCCACCACCTCTTCATGTACAGTGCATTTCCTCTTGGGCATTCACACAGTACCTCAGTGATTACCAAGCGACCAACCTCCACAGGCGTGATAGCTTCGGACACAATGTACACACTAATGTGTCGTATAGATAAATTATATTGTCCCTTACCGTAAAACTGTCCCGTAGCATGTATACAATCACAAGCCTCCCTGTGTCTTGCTAACACCATCACCGCCTTGTCCCCCCCCCCCCCCCCCCCCTTGCAGAAGAAGCTCATGATCATCGTCTGCTGTACTATTCTGGGAGTTGTCTTGGCGTCCACTATCGGCGGATACCTGGGCTTTTAATGACGACAACGACAAAAGACGGCCACAAGAGAAAAAAACCACACACAGAGAGAAAAATATCATATACAATATCAGATAAGGAAAACGTTCTTAAAGTGGTTGGGTGGGGTTGAAAAAACAAAGACAAAAAAAAAAAAATACGACAATATAACTGACTAAATACATAACATACAAAAAAGAGGGTACAGATAAACATAATATTTGCAATGTACATGTAAATGTATTGAACATCAGAAACAGCACATGGGTTAGCTACCTGGAAAGAAATATGACGTAAAATATTTTTTGGGGAACGTTTCATTCTTTTTGGGGGGGGATCTCCAGGACAGTGCCAATGACTGCTAAATTGTGTGTCGTTCCAGCAAAGGTAGTTTACTTGGAATTTTAGAACATAATGCACAAAACTGTAGAAGGGAATTGGGATGATCGGTGTAGCTTATTTCATAGATACAATAATCACGTTTCGTTGGGAGACACTGACTTTGGTTTTGGTCTTTTACAGACTTCTCATGGGTTGATTGTTCCTGTCAATCAGGTTAATCAGCCAGTCAAATTAGTGTAGTCAACTTGAGTAACCTGCCAATAGGCTAATCAAATCTCCTAGCTAGGCATTCATTCGCAACAATGTCTTTACTTCGGCCAATAGGGACAAGAGCTTACACCCATGGAGCTGTTACAACGGCAGATGAAAGGCCCTGGCTGACAGACAGATGGAGGCGTGTACCTTAGGGCGTGGCACTGCAGTAGCAGGTTTTAAAAACAACTGACAGTTTGCAGGTGCTCCATCAAAGCCCTTCTCTGCTCTTATCCATACAGTAGGAGCATGGAGAGAGGAATGTCTCCGGGTCTTCAGCTAATTCGATATGTCTGCGGCAGAAACCAAATTCAGAGAGACAGATTAGAGAGGTGAGACGGGACGGTGGGTGGGGTAAAACCGACGGTCGAACTATGCAGTTTTGACAAAGAAAGCCGACCAGCTCGAGTTTTCCCAAGGATGTTGAAAGAGAACAGACAGAGAAAAAATACACCAGAGAGGGAAGGAAGAGAGGGAGGTGACAGAAAGAGAGACCTATAGCCGTCATGCCTGTTCTACAGATTTTGCAAAAAATGTGGAACATATTAAAAAGTAAAGATGAAAATTGAACCAAGGAATCTCAAAACTTGAAATGCTGGCGAGCCCTGGTGTAGAGTCTCATGTCTTGCTTTGGAAGCGGTTAGTTCTACTGTGGTCGTGTAGTGTGTGACGTGTCCTGTGACAAATAGTCTGGCCTCATATTTTCTTTATGGACCTTTAGCTATATTTTGCCGTTTGCTTTATTTTATTTCCAAGATACAAAACATATAAGCAAATGGGCACTTTGAATGGAACAAGTTTGTGTGCCCCTCTTGTGAAATTGTATTTTTTACTAAGCAAAGATATCATCTTAAAAAACACGCAACTATAGAAGCGTTTCATAAAACATATTAGGTATTGATAATCTATCAATCGGTAGGTCATGTTGAGTTTTAAGGGAACCTATTCAACCCTCTGCTTGAGCTGTTTGGGTGCCATTTCATAAAGATGGGCGTTTTCCTCCTAATATTCCATTGATGGTGCTGAATTATTACCAGTTCAGAATGACAAGGTCAGGAGCGAATACTGTGCTCTATGATTGCACAATCTACAAACTAATGCCATTTGAGTTCAGGCTAAGAACAGATATGACTGCTGCTACATTTATCAAGAAGGAGACAACTCTACCGTGCCAAGGAAATATGCGCGGTAACATGATACGGATGTCATAGTGACTCTGTTGAAGCCAGCACTGTAATGTCGCAGATTGAGATCCAAATTGCGGGAATGACTGGATCAAAAATCATGACTCGTGAGCCTCTTGCCCTCGAAGTCCCAATTCCCTGGCTTGCGTTGACGGTGTTGGCCCCGACTAGATGAACTAAAGTGTTCTGACTGTTTGGGGTCACCTTCATGGAATAGTGTCCCAGTGTAGGTTATATGACAAGGCCTTACCCCCTGTGATCTAGATTGGACATGGACCTAATCCGAATGTAGAATATACTCTACGATCAATAAGATGTTGAAAAAGCAACAACTTTATCGCTGGCGTATTGATTTGATTTGATTATAGCCAATTTAAAGAGTAACCCAATTATCCTTTGACGTTAGCTTCCTATATGTAGGAACTTCATAGGATATAAGTTGTAGCCTAGCGGTTAAGAGCGTGGGGCTAGTAACTGAAAGGTTGCCGGTTCAAATACCTGAGCTGACTAGGTGAACAAGCTGTTTATGTGCCCTTGAGCAAGGCACTTAACCCTAAATGCTCCTGTACTACCCTCTGGATAAGAGTGTCTGCTAAATGACTTAAATGTAAGTCAGACGTTGTACTTTAATTCATTTCAAGTGCCCAAACAGACTATGCTAGCCACCGCAAGATGAAACTGTGTTTTCTTGTAATTGATCCTTTGACTGTATATGTAATAATTGTCAGGAAAAAACAATATGTTGTCAAATGTTTTCTTAAAATACAAATTTTGTGTTGAATATGTCCTTAATATTGTATATTCAAAGGGAGGAGCCAGCTCTCAGTTTTCTGAACTTGGATTTTAAGTGCTATGGAAATGTAGCTAAATTCAACATTTCCAAATGCCAAAAGTGACTCTGCTCAGTGTAAAACCAAAGGCAGATGATTTTACTTCACGGGTGCACCAACACAGAGAATCACGTTAGATTAACCTTCTGACACAGAAGAGTCTATTAATGCAAATCTCACAGGACATTGGATAGGATATTTCAGAGTTAGACCTAATGCATCTTACCTATTGGCTGCTACAAAATCAATACACACCCATTCACCCTTCACAGTTACATGGTCATTCCCCTGTCATTGTCATCAGCACGGAACGTTCTTTTCTAAGTCATCGGTTTCTTGGTGAATTTCTAAGTCAAGTGGCCCTATGATGGTCATCCCTGACGGACTGTCATTGAACTGTCTCTGTTGTTGTCCAAACTTTAAACTATAGTAACGGCATTAAAGTTATGTTCCACTTCCAGCTCAGCGGCCAACCAAATCATGTCCCTTTCAAGTGCTAAGTAGTAGTTAGCTGATGCTTTGTGCTAAAGCCTGCCATATCATCATAAGGACAATACTTGCAATACATAGGAAGCTGAAACCTTCAATGAAAGGTAAAGTCATTTCACATATCCATGCAAAAGGCTCTTTGGTTCTGAGTGTGAAACAGTGGCCTTTGATAGTGGGCTGTCCTTACAGAATGGGAGTTTGCTCTGCTGACCTTTTCCATGAACAACCACATAACATTGGGAGTTTGGCACTCACTTACACCTTGGAACACATTGAGCGAGAAGCAACAAAAAATTGCCTCTATTTAAACATGATTTAACTTCAGGACTAACCCATGTCACTGTTTTCTACGTGCATACCGGTAACCACTTTTGAGTTCTGTACAATCTCGATCACCACATGAGACGTGATATTTTCAGTCCCACCATGACTCAAAGGCGCTTATATTACTTTGTAGAGCCTCTGAAGTCCAATTTGTATCTTTCCATGGCAAGAACGTCTTTCTGCAGCAAGAGATATTGAGGGCATAGGAATGGCAAATGGGAAATGTAGGTTCATTCGACCAACATCTCCACCCACAGATTCAGGAGGGAATCTGACTGTAGTCCTCAAGTCATTCCAGCACTGGCCAGCATGTTATTTTTAAAGCTTCTGTGTATTTAATGTGTCCAACCACTTACATGTACAGTTAAAATGGGGTTGTATTGATGTCGTTGTTGTTTTTTAAAAGGAATATGGCTAGGGAGCCCTTATTCTTTAAGGCATGCAACTTTCGGCATTGTGAGTTTGCATGGTGATTTCTGCTCTCGATCATGTGCGCACTTTACACTCTTTAAGAAAACACTGTCTATCACGTTCACGGTTTAATTTATCGATCGATTATTCATATTTACTCACTGGGGACGGGGTGAGGGGTTATAGTTATATCACTGCTGGTGTCTGTTTTATTGCGAGTCTACAGAGACACCATATTTACAGTGGTACGTCCAGAGAGGTGATCTACGTATGTACGAGTGTGTGTAAACCTCTGGGTACTGTTTGGTGCAAAACGTCGTCCCACCCTTCCTCCAGAGTACCTTTTTCCCCCACCATGGCAGAACCCCTAGTAGTAATTCTGATACATTCTATCCTGTAGCCCTCTTTCTCTCCCATGGCGTCTATCCCACTTTGCTTCGTGTGCTTCTATGGTGGCGTATGCGTCCTTTTGTGAGGAAACGTTAAACGTGAGTCTTTAAGCTGCGACTGCAACTTGTGAGCTCCTAGGCCTTGTATGCATGCCCCTCGTCCCTGGCAACAACAAAACAAAGATGGTGCGTGTGTGTGTGTTTGTGTGTGAGCATGAACGTTTGTTTGTGTACAGTATGTGTGTGCACGTCTGCGATCGACGCAGACCAGTTGCATCACACTCTGAGCACGCGACTAGGCGTAAGGGCTGTTCGGGTTTAGCAGGTCCATGGGTTGTAGCTGTTGAGTTCCAGTTTTATGTTAAAGACAGAACAACAAAAAAATACACTATTTATATATGTTACCAAATTCAAACCAAAGCATTTTGCCCCACGTGTTCTCAGTCACCTGATCAAAGAGCACAAAGAAAGTCAAGTTTACAAAAAAAAATGCTTATAATATAATAACAGGAATCTAGAGTTATCATTCAGATTATCCCCCCCCCCCCCCCCCTTCAAATCATTGTATGTTGATCTGTCAGCTAATTGATTCAAACGTTTGAAATGACTTGTCGAGTAGACTTCACAAATTGTCCTTTAATCATTCGTCGTTCGTCGTCTTCATGGTTGTAGTAGTGAGAAGAGATGGATAATCATATGATGTACATGCAGTCCTCTTACACTTGAGTCCAAAGGAGACAACAGTGACTATTATTACTTCTGTATAGTCTAAACACCTTTCTTTATGCACACAATATCTACATGTTTTTTGTTATGGCCTCTTTTACCACCCGTTTCAACGTTCACTTGCTTCGCTTTCTGTGTGCTGGCAACACACCTGAACGGAGCGTACCCAGATCAACTTTGGTGAATATAAAGGCACTGACCTGGATGAACCAAAGTATTCTATGTTTTTATTCCTGTATTGTTTTTGAAATGAAAAGATGTGTCGGGTGTGCGGTACATCGGAATGACCTCCAAACGCAGTGAGCATAGAGAAAGCATTCTGTAAATGAGTGGAGAATGAAGGACGGTAATGACCTTGCCATCTAGCTTCTGTCCGTACAAAGCCTTGTCAGTGCAGTCAATGGACAAGAAAAACCTTCTTCTGGAAAGGGTTTGAATATGGTCTTGAACTGCAAATATAACCAGTTTAGATCTTTCAAAACGAAATATCTGTTTTATATTATCATGGTTCATATTTGGAGTTTCGCTGGCTATATATGGGCACCCATACATATTTGCTTGTTGTAGCCACAAGAAATCCAAGGCCCTATGCAATGGCCACTGGCTTTATCCTCACCGTTATGTCAATATTCAAACTGCTTTCACAGAAGAGGTTGTTTTTGAAATGAAATCATTTCAGCAGCCAACTAAACCCTCTTCAGGGATGCTACTTTCTATTGTGGCTTACTAATGTGCTACTGTTATTTGCCACAACTACACCGTTTGTTGTTTTCTTTGCTTTATGGTCCTATTCTGGAACATACTCACCATATCTCACAACAGTATTCCTTTGTATCAGTGTTCTAATTGGGAGGGGGGGTTGGCGGTGTAGGAATGGTGCCCCGAAATTGTGACTCCAGAAAGTTGATCATTATCTGAATGGCTAACAGTAGGTTAAACAGAAAACGGAATAGATAATAGTTATATTATTATAATGAAAAGAAAATGCAGTGACATGTGCAAACTGAGGGAGAAAGAATGGCAAAATGATCAGAGGCTAAACTACAAAAAGTGAGTGATTATATTATAGCAATGATTTAAAGAAACAAAGGAGTTATGCTAACAAAAATAATAGTAGTAATATTGAATGCTCGCAATTTTGTCAAACTGAACTGGATCTTTGTGTCTTGTAATTATTGTAAATACTTCAAAGAGAG
Organism: Salvelinus fontinalis; assembly: GCF_029448725.1. Lineage (NCBI taxonomy): Eukaryota > Metazoa > Chordata > Actinopteri > Salmoniformes > Salmonidae > Salvelinus > Salvelinus fontinalis. Next base: position 6,187,749 of record NC_074698.1, read on the forward strand.
AAAAAATGACTTGCATGTCCATGTATAAAACTACTGAGAAACGTTTTCCTGTCAAAGTTGTGAAGTGGTTCGATCTCTGCCCTATACCCACTGTCCCCCCTCTTTGGACTGACTGTCTGTACATATATGTTCTTTCAGTTTTACCGCGTGTTTGGAGAGTGTTTGGACAAAAGAAAGTTTGTGTGACCAACCATATCAGTCAAAAGCCCACCAGTTTGATTTCGTTCAGAGGCATCCTTCCCTGATGAATAGTGCTTCCCTCCATCCGTAGTAAGAAGGGAGGGGCAACGTACACGTTGCCATGGTGTCTCGGGTTTCCTGCTTCCAGGCCAAATATGAACTCAAACACTCTCTTTGTTTCCAATTATTAGCCGGTAGTCAGCCAAAAACAGCCCTGTCATTATGATTGGTATTGTCTTGTATAATGACAATGTCAACCTTGTCACTTGGCTTTGGGCTTCTTCTCATGGGTCCAGGGTCTGTCATCGCTGTGGAAAGTATACTGTGGTGGAAAAAAGAAGTCCTCTTAATTGAACCCGCCATTGCGTAGTGGTCATGACATTTAAAGTCAGTAAGCACTCATTTGTGTGATCTTTAATGTCTGGCAAGTGTTGCAACTCTCCTATGTTCATGGGAGAGAAATAGGAGAGACAATTATTTCCAGTGTCAAAATTGTAAGAAGAAGTTCAATTTTTGAAATTAGTTAGGCTCTGCATTGAGTTTTGTCCTCTTTGTGTACTGATATCTTAGCGCGTCAGATGCAAACAACCGAATCACCTTCTTAGGAGATTGAGAGGATTGTGTCCCAATTGTGAGAGCAACCCGAGGAGGTCTGATCATCCTCAAAGCGAAAGTTGTGGATCATACTCAAAGATTTGGCCTGTGACAATACAGAGATCCACTTTTATGTGCAATACAAAAGAAAAAGGGCTTTCTCTAACATGCAGAAGTGAGACAAAATGATACCAGACCTCGATCGAGCACAACAGTTTCGATTGCAGATCGAAAGCCACAGTTGGTGGAAGTGATTTGAAATGTGTAACAACACAGGCATAAGAGAACAACTCCATCTTGTTCAGTGAAAGTCAGAGGGGGTTGTCAGGGTGGAAGAGATCGAGCGAAACAAGAAAATTATACTGAGAGAGACTGGAAAAAAAGAGGACAGTTGGATCGTTTGCTGCAACTTTGACTGGAAATGCAACTTGTGTCCCGTTTTTTTTGTGTGTGTGTATGTGTGCGTACCGTAATGTAAAAAACTATCTGTCCCTCTCTCTCCCTCTCTTGTACTGCTGTTTGCTGTTCTGTTTAGTTAGTGTGACGTGCCAGTATTTCCCCTCCCCACCCTTCGCTATCTCCCCTCTTGCTCTCTCTCTCTCTCCCTTTTCTCCATGGATCTTTAAGATGACAACTCTATGCAGATGCTGTCTTTTATAAGTGTGTCAAATTTTAATTTAAAATAAAAACGATCAAAAAAACTAACCCGACAGACATATTGAAATGATAACAAAAAATGAATAAAGAAAAGGATTGTTCAGTGTACCCTCGCAGTGGTTGGTCTTCATTACTGTTGTCAGTCTCCATCGCTATAGTACACAATGGCGCAGATTCAATTGTAATGTTTGTAAATGATGTTCTTAGAACATAATCTACCAAACATATGGCAATGTAATGTTATTTCATGTTATTTTGATCCAGGAATATAGGATATTACTTTGTGTTAAGCATCCTCATGTTATCCTTTCAACACCTTGTCATGAAGCATCGAGTGGGTCTGAAGCCCCTGGGGCCTATTCACTGGGTTTTGGAGGAAGTCACAGTGAGTATCTCTGTAGACCCTGATCGCCCTCCGCTGAGTTAGCAACATCTCAGACAACTCTCCACTGTGATACGCGAGACTTGGCAAGCATTCTGACACAGAAAAATGGCTGCTGTGCGTCACTCAGGTAAGTCAAGTGTTACAAATTGGTAGTGGGCGAGGTGACGGAGTTCACTCCTTACAATTGAACATATTTTTGACACCTCGTGAAACGAACAATATAAATGTAATCCATCATTATTGTGTTATGTCAATGTTTTTCCTTGAAAGGACCCACTGCCATCCAGTGTGTTTTTAAAGGTGGACTAGGCCATATTGAAGAAGCATCTCAGAGCAGCAGTGCGGATCTATGATCCGGCCCTGTCCATATATTTTTCATTAATATCCAATAGACAAAACTGATCCTATATCAGCACTCCTACTCAGACCCTTTGAACAAAGGGCTTTGAACAGCTGCTCAGCCATGCTGTGTGGGTTAGCTCCTCCAGCACACTGCCCATCAGGTTCCCAGCCTCCCAAAAGGACCATTAGGAATCCATGACTCACGGTCCAATCTACACATTATGACCTCATCATTAAGGCATGCAAAAGACATCCCCACTTTGATCACTCACCCTGGTGCAAATTCTATCCCCATCACCTCATTATGGCTACTTACCATTGAGATTTTATGACTGTTTTGTACAGTACGCTGCTGTTCATCTGTCCTCTGCTATGTGCTGATTCTAATGAGTTAGTAGGGGCATCTGTTTAATGACACAGCACATATTTAAACATTTGAATGTACAATACTTTCCACAAGGTTTCGGTGAAAGACTGACATAAAACCACAATGAAATGACCTGAATGGGGAATCTGGAGAAGTAGGAAATTCAAGATGGAGATAAAAGGAAATGCAAAAAAAAAAAGGCATGTTTTTGATTAACTAAACCATTCCCATCTGTGTCAGCCATACTAATCTAGCTCCACCAATCAACAAAGGAAAACGCAAACAACCAATTTGAACATTTCTGAAAAAACACCTAAATAAATACAGTCCTCCATTTTGTGCAGGGATTCAAAAGTCTGTTACCTCCACATCCACACGCTGTACTCCCCCACTACCCCCTCATGGCTGCACATCCAGACTCTGTCTATATCCCAAATGGCACCCTATTCCCTACACACTGGGCAAAATCGGGTTGAATCAATGTTGTTTCCACATCATTGAATTCACGCTAGCTGACAACTCAACCAGATGTCAATCAAAACTGGATGTTGAACTGATGTCTGTGCCCAGTGGGATGGACCCTTGTCGAAAGTAGTGCACTGTAGGGAGTAGGGTGCCATTTGGGAATATGTAGTGCCCCCCTCACTGCCCCCTCATGGCATCAACAGAACACCAGGGTCACAAGGCCCCAGACAGTGATGAATGGCTTCCTCTTACTGGACTCTCAGGACAGTCACAGTCCTTGACCCCAGAGGGGTTTGCCTTGATGCCAGACTCCTCTGCTCTCCCATGGTACATGGTGCTTAGGTCACATTCATCTTTCCAAATGGGCATGGACATTGGGAAACGGAAGTGGGATTAACTGCAGACCGCTCAGGTAAACGGTCTGAGAGAGCACAAATGAACAAAGCCTTAGTGATCATGATGGTGAATATATTTGTTCTTTTTTCTATGACAGGCCTTTCTGACTGAAGGGAATGCACTGTCATAGAAAAGAGCCCCCAAAACAGGCCTACTTTAACCCTGCTTTTAACAATTCATGATTATAGCAATGAAATACTATAGGAGTCTTGGAAATATTGAAGCAACCTTCAAAGAAATTGTGACTGTTAAAAACTTAAATACATACAAAGTGTGAGGAGCTGAAGGACAATTGTGATTCACAACACATTTTCCCAGCTTTTATTTTCAGTACTGCGCATTAGGGGTTATAACATGGACAAGTTTTGTTAAGAAATGTATAATCAAAACATAGTTTATAAAAGTGTATAGTAAGAATTACATATATACTACAAAAAGTAAGAACTTGAAATTAAAACTTGTTCAAAGCAATTATTCCTAAACTAGCTGTAATGAAGGTTCAAGTGTCCATTTTGTCTACTTTTTTCAGGTATAACTAAAATATACAGTTGTTCTCTGGTCTAGTTTTATCACATTACTCCTAAATCAATTCAGTGACTTTATATTTCACTTACTAGCAGTACTCCCAGTAAAATACGTTCACACAGATCGTTGAATAGTTGAATATAACACAATTGTATATGGAAATACAAGCTAATGAATGAATACAAATGTTACAATACAAGAGTAACAAACTTAACATAATAAATGCACCAAACTTTTACAAAGTTATCCATTTGTATGTGTTTTTTTTTGTGTGTGTGTGTGTGAAACAGAAGTGTCCAGTCTGAGTTGAAGAAAGACAGACACAAAAGGCAAACATGTCAGCAATAATCCTTAATCTTCCTTAAACTTCATACTGCAATCAAAACACACATGGCAGCTCCCTGTTTATTGTACAAGGGAAACTTAAGGATGTACAGTCAATTTAAATTGTCAAAGAGTCCTTCATCCTTGAATCCATGTCAATTATACATACAGTTGAAGTCAGAAGTTTACATAAACCTTAGCAGAATACATTTAAACTCAGTTTTTCACAATTCCTGACATTTAATCCTAGTAAAAATTCCCTGTTCTAGGTCAGTTAGGATGACCACTTTATTTTAAGAATGGGAAATGTCAGAATAATAGTAGAGAGAATGATTTATTTCAGCTTTTATTTATTTTATCACATTCCCAGTGGGTCAGAAGTTTACATACACTCAATTAGTATTTGGTAGCATTGCCTTTCAATTGTTTAAATCGGGTCAAACGTTTCGGGTAGCCTTCCACAAGCTTCCCACAATAAGTTGGGTGAATTTTGGCCCATTCCTCCTGACAGAGCTGGTGTAACGGAGTCAGGTTTGAAGGCATCCTTGCTCACACATGCTTTTCCAGTTCTACCCACAAATGTTCTATAGGATTAAGGTCAGGGCTTTGTGATGGCCACTCCAATACCTTGACTTTATTGTCCTTAAGCCACTTTGCCACAACTTTGTAAGTATGCTTGGGGTGATTGTCCATTTGGAAGACCCATTCGCGACTAAGCTTTAACTTCCTGACTGATGTCTTGAGATGTTGCTTCAATATATCCACATAATTTTCCTTCCTTATGAGGCCATCTATTTTGTGAACATGATGCTACCACCCCCGTGCTTCACGGTTGGGATGGTGTTCTTTGGCTTGCAAGGCCCCCCCCTTTTTCCTCCAAACATAACGATGGTCATTATGACCAAACAGTTCTATTTTTGTTTCATCAGACTAGAGGACATTTCTCCAATAAGTACGACCTTTGTCCCAGTTGCAAACCATAGTCTGGATTATTTATGGCGGGTTTGGAGCAATGGCTTCTTCCTTGCTGAGCGACCTTTCAGGGTATGTTGATATAGGGCTCGTTTTACTGTGGATATAGATACTTTTGTACATGTTTCCTCCAGCATCTTCACAAGGTCCTTTGCTGTTGTTCTGGGATTGATTTGCACTTTTTGCACCAAAGTACGTTCATCTCTAGGAGACAGAACGCGTCGCCTTCCTGAGCAGTATGACGGCTGTGTGGTCCCATGGTGTTTATACTTGCATACTATTGTTTGTACAGATGAACGTGGTACTTTCAGGCGTTTGGAAATTGCTCCCAAGGATGAACCAGACTTGTGGAGGTATATAAATTTTTTTCAGAGGTCTTGGCTGATATCTTTTGATTTTCCCATGATGTCAAGCAAAGAGGCACTGAGTTTGGTAGGCCTTGAAAGGTAGGCCTTGAAATACATCCACAGGTACACCTCCAATTGACTCAAATGATTTCAACTATCAGAAGCTTCTAAAGCCATGACATCATTTTCCGGAATTTTCCAAGCTGTCTAAAGGCACAGTCACCTCAGTGTATGTAAACTTCTGACCCACTGGAATTGTGATACAGTGAATTATAAGTGAAATAATCTGTCTGTAAATTTTTGGGGGAAAAATGACTTGTGTCATGCACAAAGTAGATGTCCTAAGCGACTTGCCAAAACTATAGTTTGTTAACAAGACATTTGTGGAGTGGTTGAAAAACGAGTTTGAATGACTCCAACCTAAGTGTATGCAAACTTCCGACTTCAACTGTACATGATGAATGGTCTGGGGTAAGTGTAAGGACAAGGGGTGGTTACAACACATCTCCTAAACTGAGAGACCCTAAAGCATACTATAATGATTTATAAAAGCAATACTGTTAATAATACAGTCAGATGTATAATTATGATACATGTTAAAACCAAATGCAGGTACCGGCCTAACAATATACATTTCTTTATTTTTATCCATGTTTTTTTAATCATCTATACGCGCTTGCTGGCTAGGCGCAGTGTTTAAAATATTGGGGCCAAGAGCCATTTTGAAATAATGGGAGGAATACAGAAATGTTATGTCAGACAGTAGCAACCCATTAAGAGCATTGTCGTCATCTGCAGAATAATAAAGTTTGAAGCTCATCTTCGTGCTGCCAGAAACACACAAGTTAGAAAACGATTAGAACCTCGCAAGAGAGCACTGCACCCTCAGGTCAGTTCTATATTACAGGTCAGTTCTATATTACTACATTCACCGTTAACACTCAATCTTTACAATGTCAAATGTCAAAGTACATCTCAACTCTTTCATCCAACATATTGCGCATATGTTTAAAATCCATGTGTTACTCTTCAATGTCTTTTATACTGTATGACAACAAAAGCCGCAAGCAAAGGCTTCACTGAAGATTAACAGACGAGATGTTATGATGTGTAGGAACAATCCCAAAACCTCAATATCGACTCTTTTTTTTTTACCAGTAATCCTGGTGTACCATTGCAGGCGGAAGGGTTGTTGTACACTAGCAAAGGCCATCGAGTGAATGCATTAAGCACAGCTAACTGATTAGATGGGTGAAGATTTTGCCACCGGTATCCTAACCAGTGTAGTGTCCATGTCAAGTCCACTTTTTCCCCTTCTCTGGGGTCGCATGCAGGGCCTTGCGCGTCTAAACCACACAACCCGCTCTATGGAAATCACAGTCTATAACAAAGGTGGGATGGTGGGGAATGAGAAGGAGGGTGAAGAAGAGTTTTGGCACCTCCAGAACCTTGGCATTTCAATGCTTCCCCTTTCCCCACCCCCACCCATACTTTGTATAGATATGGGTCTGAGGCAGAGCCAAGAGGGTGGTACTGGTAGCAGCCACAGACACATTGTTGCGCACAGGGCGCGCTGAGCTGCCCCAATGCCACTTCATGTGGTGGCGCAGGTTGGACTTGCTGGAGAAGCGCTTGTCGCACTGCTGGCAGGAGAAGGGTTTCTCCTTGGTGTGGATGCGCCGGTGGATTATGAGCTGGGTGGACACACGGAAGGACTTTCCGCACTCCGGGCACTCGTAGCGTTTGGGCTCCGTATGGATGCGCCGGTGGTTCTTGAGGGCGTTCAGATTGCGAAACTCCTTTTGACAGGAGGTGCAGAAATAAACGCCTGTCTTGTGGATGGTCTTGTGGTTGAGGAGGGAGCTAGCATGGCGGTAAGCACGTCCACACTGGTCGCAGACGTGCGATTTGGCCCCCGCACCAATTACCGGTTTACCTGAAAATGTAAACGTTGAACTTGTATTAAACCAAACCTCCAGAAACCTTGGCTTTTCAATGTATATCACAGCAGCACTTTCCCTTTCCCCACCTATTGAAATGGGCTTGAGCGCATACCCAGGAAACTGGAAGGCGCTGAGCCGCTCCAATGCAACTTCATGTGGTGGCGCAGGTTCGACTTGCTGGAGAAGCGTTTGGTGCATTGCTGGCAGGAGAAGGGCTTCTCCTGGGTGTGAATGCGCTGGTGGACGATGAGTTGGCTAGGCGCACGAAAGGCCTTTCCACAATCTGAGCACCGGTGGCGTTTGACCTCAGTGTGGATGCGCCGATGGGTCTTGAGAGCCATCAGGTTGGAGAACTCCTTCTGACAAGAGCTGCAGAAATAGGCACCTGTCTTGTGGACGTTCTTGTGGTTCTGGAGGGATCCGGCATGGCGGTAACCACGGCCGCACTGGTCGCAGACATGCGATTTGGGTGGTCTCCCTGCGCCAATTGGGGGATGACCTGAAAATGTAAAATGTAGGAATTGTGTCATGCCATAATTCTGATATTTTGTTTGTATACACATTAATGCTGGCTTCACATGCTCGTGGAAAATGGGGAAACTGGGAAGTCATAAGCCCGACATGGTTGTGTTCAAGTGCTTTTGAAGTTGGAACAATTCTTAATGAAGTAAGCTAGCTTGCTTAACATCAACAATATGGTCAGACTAGCTACACTATACATATTGATAAGGTTGTAATTATCAAAAACAGATTTGTTGTCAAAGGTAAAAGGTCAGTAGTGAACCGTCACAACTTGGGTAACAAATGTGTCTCTGTACTTGTAATTTCGACTTGGACAGTGGTTCAAGTGAAATTTCCCACTGGGAACTAAAAGCTTCTGAGAACTCCAATAGCATGTGAAAGCTGCATGAGAAACAGCTTCATCAATAATTCTTCAACAATTAAAAGGTGCATTCCGTAACATTTCCACATGCACATAGATCTTGATATATCGGTAGTAATAAATGAATACTATTAATTGAGACAAAAACAAAGAACTCTGAGTGGCACGTCATGGCTACCCTCAGTTTATACAAAATGCAGCGTCTTCTCGATTCCATATTGGTTCTAGTTTTCAGAAGTTGAAAGCCCAACAATATTGTGTCTACAAAATAATATTTTGGACTTATGTCATATTCTTCAAAATCAGAGAGGGAGTCAAAAATATTACTGAAATGTTAAAGTTGGCACCTTTAACAATAAATTGTTTTTCGGGCAATTCACCTGAGCCTTTTCAATATGTCAATCAAACCATTGGGCAAATCAAATTGGCCTTCCCTCCACTGATGGCATACTGAGCTTTGAGTCAAACAGTGAGGCTACATGTGTTTTAAATGTCACTCTCCCACTGTACACTGCAGGTATATGGGTTTATTATGCATTTCAACTAGCTACCATTATTTAATTTGGTCCTTTACATAGCTTTGTAACTGTACCTTGAATTTGGTAGAAGAATCTGATGTCTCAATTTGGGAACAAATGTATAGCTACAGTTAATTATATTCAACACGGATGGATCTTTATTAAGCACAAACTATCATGCATATATAAAAGACGAAATGTACATGAAAACAAAACAAATTTGGAACAGGTCAGAGTTACATGTGAAAGATTAAGGATGAGAGATTTGTATCTTCAATATCTGGGATAGTTTCATATTCATGGTGATAAATACACAAAAATTGGGATACAGCAATATTGCAATGTTGATTCTACAACCCTTAGGACAACATCCTCAAAAAACGATTTCCTTTGGTTTCTCCCAATACTTGAGCGTTTCTTAATCAACCCAGACAAAAATAATTTTATTTAGTTATTTTGAGCAGCCACTTGTTAGTTTAGCATACTAATCTAAGAGCTTATAGGAAGCAACTGAACAAAAGTAGACATCCAAAAACACACTTAACCACCACGCAGACACTCCATCCAACGTGTATAGTGACCACACTCTTGAACAACATATTATAATAGAAATGCCATTGTGGTTACTAGACGTTGGCATCAGCTCCACAGATTCCATATGGACACTGGTGTTAGCGTGCTAAGCTAACTAGCGGCAAACATGCACTCTCAAACTTGACTGGGTTGACTTTTTTTTTTAAACTGTGGAAAACTGAGGTTGGTCTAAACATCAGCTAAGTGAAAAAACTAAAGGAGTTGGAGGATATTCTTCTTCCAATGATATAAGAACTCCAAACCCATTTGGTTGGTTATAAAAATAAAAGGTATTTTTTCAACAACCACATCGTAAACTCAATATTATTGTGATTATGTGTTGCATAAAACTAAAATATCCTAGCATCAAGATAATGGAATGCATTCAAAGATTGTACCTTAGAGATTACATATAGATGCATTAGTGTCCACTTTTGAAATTGTTTGGACTAACATGAGTAAATGACTGAAAATAACAGAGGTCAAATCCTCTAGGGCTGTGTTTATACAGGGAGCCTTATGCCAATCTTTTTCTCCACTAAATTGCCATTTTAACTAATTAGATCAGCTCTGAATAAGATCTGGTGTGAAAAGATCTGATGTGATTGGTCAAAATAACATTTAGTGGAAAGAAATATCAGCAATGGGCTGTCTGTGTACACAGCCTAGGTGTATGATGAGGGCACCCGCCTTTCTAGAGGGAACAAGGTAAATACCATTATCAAACTTCATCCTCAGTCTGCATCATTTGCTTAAAGATCTGCAATTGTATACCCCCCTTCCTTACATTCCTTCAACAGGTCAATTATTTGGCCCCTCAACTAGACGCATTTTCATTTGACCAATTCACTGAAGCGAAAATGTTCAAGCCAAGTCTTCAACAAGATTAAGTTAACCCAGGTTGATTTCACCTTCACAGGTTAAAAATTGCCTGTGTGAAAACATGTTGATTATTAAAACGCTTAACACTTTCAAAAGTACATTAAAAAGTGTGGAGTTAAAGGACAATTGATTCACCACACTGTTCGTCACTTGTTTTCCAGCTATTTATTTTCAGTACTCAGCATTAGGGGGTTATAATATGGACAGGTTTTGTTAAGAAATGAATTATCAAAACATAGTTTATAAAAGTGTATAGTAGGCATTACATACATGTATGAAACAAAAAAGTTAGAACTGAAAATGATTCATTCTAGTTGTTCAAACCAATCCTTTCTAATCTAACCGTAACGATGGTTGGAAGTGTCCACTTTTAACCAATTCTGGAGAAAACGGAAGAGTTCAATTAAAATAGTTAGTTGTCTAGTTATCACATTGCTCTTAAAATCACTTCACTGTCACTATATAATTTCACTTACTAGCACCAGAGCTCCCAGTAAAAGGTGTTCACAGAGCTTTGAATAGTCAAAACGCAATTAAATAAAAGAAATACTAATAAATACAAGGGTTACGATAAGGTGTAACAAAATCTTAAAGAGAATGAGGACTGCACGCACAAACAATTCACAAAGTCATCCCTTTGAGTGTGAGCTTTTTGTGAAACAGAAGGAAGTCCAGTCTGACTTGAGGGGAGACAGTCACAACATCACTTCAGAAATAATTCCTTAATCTTTGTACTGCAATCAAAAACACACATTATACATCTGTTTATTGTACAAGGGACGTTTTTTTTTTTTTTTTTTTTTTTAAACCATAACAAATTGAGACAACATGGAGGAGTACTGTAACAAGTGTTCTTTGGGAGTCCTTCATACTTGACTCCATGTCAATTATACATACAGGATGAATGGTCTGGGGTAAGTGTAAGGAAAGGGGTTGGTTACAACACAGCTCCTAAACAGAGATCCTACGACTAGCGTTTTCCATTACAAGTGTTAATATAAATAAATGCATTCTACAATAATCTGTTTTATAAAAAGTCAAACTGTAAATAATGCAGTCAGAAGTACGATTACGATACAGGATAAAACCAAATGCCGGCATGGGCCTAACAATATACATTTTCTTTACTTTTTTTTTTTTTTTTTACCACAACTTATTGTCTATACATCTTAACTAGTTAGGCGCAGTGTTTAAAATATGGGTGCCCAGAAACATTTTTTTTTTTAATATTAGGAGAAATACACAAATGTGATGCCAGAAAGAAGCAACCGATAAAGAGCATTGCTGTCATCTGCAGAATAATAAGGTTTGAAGCTCATCTTCGTGCTGCAAGAAACACACAAGTTAGAAAACGATTAGAACCTCGCAAGAGAGCACTGCACCCTCAGGTCAGTTCTATATTACAGAAATGTGACATCTCCAACCACTGCAGAAATTCACCGTTAAAAACTACATTTTTACAATGCCAAAGTACATCTCAACTCTTTGTTCCAACATATTGCTCACTTCAGAGATACTGTTCGAGAATAAAATGTTCTTACTGGTTAAGATGTTTTGTAGAACATGACGAAGGCCGCATGCAAAGGCTTTATCCAAAATCAACAGATATGGAATGGGATGTCATGATGTGCAATGCATTCAAACTGCAAAGATGCCACAAAAAAAACCTTAACATTGGTCAAATTCATCAATGTGGTTGACTTGGTGAGCTTCACGCCACACTCTTGGCATGGCATAAGGATGTTCTTCCTATTGTGCCAGGTTTGCTGTAACTTCTTTGACACTGGGGCTTAACTGTCAATAAAACACTGAGAAATCTACAATCATCTACTGTGTAGCATGCAACAGGGGCTATGACAACAGTATATCATTAAGGTTTCTAAAGGGCTGAACAGAGAAGTCTAACACATCCTACACTGAGTGAGCAGTAATCCTTGTGTACCATTACAGGCGAATGGGTTCTTTTCCCCTAGCAAAGGCCATCGAGTGAATGCAAGCAAGAGTAGCCATGCTGGTTGGGATGAAGCGGATGGAGGAAGCTTTTGCAACCAGACTGTCTTAACCAGTGTAGATGTCGTCCATGCCAAGTCAGTCCTCTCCCCCTCCCCCCTCCCTTGTCTCAGGTTGCATGCAGGGCCTGTGTCTCTAAAACACATAATCTGCTCTGAAAATCTACAGATATAAACCTCTACAACAAGAGGGAGATGGTGGTGAATGAGAAGGAAGGGGACTAAAACCTTGGCATTTCAATGCATCTCACACTAGCACCCCCACCCCCTCCCATACTTATAGAAATGGGCCTGAGGGCATACCCAAGAAGCTGGCAGCGCCCATGGCCATGGTGGGGGGCGCTGAGCTGCTCCAGTGCACCTTCTGGTGGTGGCGCAGGTTGGACTTGCTGGAGAAGCGCTTGTCGCATTGCTGGCAGGAAAAGGGCTTTTCCTTGGTGTGGATGCGCCTGTGGCAGATGAGCTGGGTGGACACACGGAAGGACTTTCCGCAGTCGGGGCACTGGAAACGTTTGGGCTCAGTGTGAATGCGCCGGTGGTTCTTGAGGGACATCAGGTTGGGAAACTCCTTCTGACAGGAGTTACAGAAGTAGGCGCCTGTTTTGTGACTGTTTTTGTGGTTGAGGAGGGAGCTGGCGTGGAGGTAGCCGCGGCCGCACTGGTTGCAGACGTGCGACTTGGTCCCCGTCGCCCCACGGCTCCTGCTGCCACTGGGGCCTTGGAAGGACAGGGAGTTCATTTTGGGTAGTCCATTGGGGACCAGTCCTTGGGCCTGCAACAGCGTGAGATCCAGGCCGGAGTCCCAGTTAAGGCCTGAGCTCCCGCCCCCGGATGTGCCCCCAGAGGCTCCCCCAGCCCTGGCCTGTTTCTGCTGGGGGGGCCTGGGGGCTTGGCCGTGGGAGATCTCCTGGTGGAGCCGGAAGCTGGCCTGGCTGGGGAAGCTGCGCTGGCAGGGGCCACAAGTTAGCTCCCTCTCCTTTAGGTGGACGCGACGGTGGCTGTTGAGCTGGGAGGAGACACGGAAAGCCTTGCCACATTCTGGGCAGCGGTGACGCCGTATCTCCGAATGGATGCGCCGGTGGTTCTTGAGGGCCAGGAGGTTGGAATAGGTCTTGAGGCACACAGCACAGTGGTAAATGCCGACGGTGTGGGTGTTTTTGTGGTTGAGGAGGGAGCTGGCATGGGCGTAGGAGCGGCCACACTGGTCACATCTGTGGAGAGACAGAAGAGAAGAAGAAGAAATTAGTAATTGCTTGCGGTCCATTTTTTACTAATCTAACAAAACTAATTGGCTGGTTACCACTTTTCCATTAGATAAAACGTATATATCTCAAAATAATTTTTACAGGTATATGATCTGGAATCCGGCTTAAAGCTTTGGAGATGACTATAAGTGGTTTACCATGTCCTGCAAGAAGAAATAGTCAATTTATACACATAGTAAAAGGGGGACACATTTTGGTGGAAACAAGGCATTAAATTAGTTGTCAATTACTTGATTGAGTCTTAGAAGGTATGTGTGGCTCCCTGCACTGCACATTTGGATACAACAATTCCGTCACACTTTCAAAGTTATTGAAATGATTCCGACTTTCTTATTGGCCGCAACTGTGGTGAAATATGGTGGCTTAGTGCAGATTACCCCACCCCCATAAAAATCACTAAATTACAACAAAGCATGTGCAGTGTAGCAAGCTCCAAATACTTACTGTGGGTCTAAGGATAGGCCTATGCTCTTTATCAATGTAGTCTTTACTGTAATAGCAGCAAAAAAAACAACATACAAGAACCTTTTCACTTCTATGCTCTTTTACCATTTTAACCACCTTTTTGTGCCTTGACTGTCAAACAAAGAAGCCCACTAAACTAGGTTTACACTACCAACAACCTAAAATGTACAATGTACCTATAAAAAGAGACAGGGAAGCACAAACAAAGGAGCACTACAATTCATTCAAGTACAAGGAACACACAAATCATGAATCTTACTTATTATACTACGTCAGCTAGTTTGAATTGATATCAATTAATGGCAGTATTCTTTGTAAAAGCAGAAAATAAAACATCCAACTGAACAATCATATCACGTCTGATTCATAGTAGCCTAGGAAACGAATGTATATCTAACTGAAAGCAAACAGGGTGACTTATCTGGTCTCCACTAATCAATCTGTCCAAACTTCAGAAATATCCGAATTCCGGTGCACGTATGGTCCCAAGGAAGCCGGATTGGAGATCATATACCTGTAATAGACATGTAGAAACCTATGATCTTCACTATTTTCACTTCAAGAAACACAAACAACAGACGAAAACTCACGTGTACCGGCACTCTTCTCCCCCTGTCGTGCTTGCAGTGGCCATCCTCCTGCCCTCCTTGCCTACCTGGTTCTCCCCGCAGCGGTGCCTCGCCAGGCCTGACCTCCCCTGGAAGCTCTTCCCGCAGCTGGTGCAGCCAAAGCGTGTGTGGCCCTCCTCATGGACCTTCTGGTGATTGCGGAGAAATCTGGCTAGCCGGAATGCTTTCCCACAGTGGTGGCAGATGTGCCTCTTCTTCTGCGTGTGGATGCGCATGTGGTTGCGCAGCGCCATGTAGTTGGAGTAGGGCTTGTCGCAGTAGGTGCAAGTGAAGGTGCCCGTCTTGTGTGTGTGCTTGTGGTTCAGCAGGCTGCTAGCATGTTTGTAAGAGCAGTTGCAGATGTCACAGCTGTAGGGGCGTTCATCTGGCACAAGGTCAGCCCCGTCGATGCTGAGGCTTGAGCTGTTGAGGGAGGCCGAGGACGAAGGGAGCTGCTGAGCAGGGCAGTCGTGTGCAGCCAGCTGGTCTGCAGTAGCGAAACCCTCGCAGCACCCATCACACTCGTAATCCATTTGAGCAACAGCTCCTGCAGCCCCCTTGCAGAGCTGTGCAGAGTGGTGGGTGGTCAGCTGCTTTTGGGTACGGAACCCTTTGCCACATTCCTGGCAAGTGTGCTTCTTGAGGGCAAAATGAAGACGCAGATGGTTTTTCATGGCCAGGCGGTTCGGGTAAGTGGAGTTGCAGACATTGCAGTGATACTCGCCAATTTTGTGAAGATTCTTGTGATTGGCCAAGCTACCTGCATGACGATAGCTCCGTCCGCACTCGTCACAGGCGAAGGGTCGTCGTCCCCCTTCTTGTAGATCAAAATTCTGAGCCCTTGAAGTGCCAGCCTCTGAGTAGGGTTGCTTGAAGCCTTGTTGTTGTTGTCCATACTTGACTTCCCCCATGCCAGGGTTCTGGGATTTGGACGATTCTCCTCTCATGGCCTGCATGCCAGAGGGTCCTCCTTGATACCTTCCATTGCCTAGTTTTGCGAGCTGGGCGTGAGCCTTTGCTCGGTGTTCTTCATGTAGCCGAAGGTGGTTTTCCAGCTGCTTCTGGATCTTGAAGGCCTTCCCACACTCCTCACACTTGTGCCTGCAAAAGAAAGTGAGGACCAAATTAAAGATGGGTTAGGAACTGGTAAGCACTCCTTTTCCCTATTCCACGATCTGCCAGCCACTCAACTCGCTCCTAACATCATGAGTGGACAAGCCTACTGGCTGAATGGGCACTAGCTACATTTAGTAATGATGATAAAAGCACATTTGGGGAAGGTTATTTACCATTCAAGTAAAGCCATCGTTTCGGAATCGG
Source organism: Salvelinus fontinalis (assembly GCF_029448725.1). Classification (NCBI taxonomy): domain Eukaryota; kingdom Metazoa; phylum Chordata; class Actinopteri; order Salmoniformes; family Salmonidae; genus Salvelinus; species Salvelinus fontinalis. The sequence goes on from NC_074698.1 coordinate 6,203,769, forward strand.
GTGCCACTTGGGGACCGCTTCTCCCTGTGCCAGCGGCAGCCTTGCTGTAGCAAGCCAATAAAGGGAAATCACCAGTCAGAAATACATTTTACGTTTAGAACGGATTCAAAAACGTCATGGCCTGGCCATTTCTTGGGTTCCTCAGGGTTGCTTAAGGGGTGTTTTGTTTTTAAATTAGCTTTACAGATTGGACTGTAGCACAGAGTAGACTCTTACATTAAAATTACAATGTTGTTAGTTTTTCAGCTGTGCCGCTGTACAGTGAGGGAAAAGCGGTGTGTTTTCTTCAACAAATCGAATGCCTATTTTTTACATCAATGCGGAGGCCCTCGATAGGCAACTCATATCTAGTATTATTACAATGAAAAATACCACATCTCATTATTTCTAAGAAAATAAAGACCAATCGATGGAAGAGATACTGTACAAACCAGATTTAAGTGTAATCTGTCCTATTGATGTCAATTGGAAATTTTGACCAAATTCAGCTATGCAAACAGATCTTATGTTATTAATAGGCCCACAAAGACAAACAAGTCTTAATGGAAAAGCATCAAACAAAAGCTTACCTTTTTAAATCAAAGTGGGTCCTCTGGTGGTTCTTAAGGGCCAGCAGGTTGTAGTAGCGCTTCTGGCAGACAAGGCATCTGAAGACTCCGGTCTTGTGAGATTTCTTGTGGTTGAGCAGGGAGCAAGGGTGCCTGTAGCCCCTTCCACACTGGTCACATTTGTGGGGCCGATCCTCCGAATCTGGCATCTGTTGTCTACGGTCCTGTCCTCCCATATCACGACTGCCTCCAGGTCCTCCAACTCCGCCGCCACTAACTCCATCTCCGCCAGTCATCCCTTTAGCTCCATTCAACCCTTCTTTGCTCAGCACTCCTCCTCTTCCCTTTCCAGGACACAGGTGAGTGATCAGGTGATGGCGATCAGCAAAGAACATGCCACAGTCAACACAAATGTGATTCCTCCCATCACCATCCATTTTGCCATTAGTAGTGGTGGGATCGGCCCCCATGCTCTGCGCTGCTGCATCTGACCTTTGTGGCCCATGAATCAGTTGGTGGTTTAACAGGTCTTGCTTTCTGGAGAAGCTCTGGCCACAGGTGCTGCAGATAATCCTCCAGTCTGCCTCACCGTTAGGAGAAAGTGCCGAAGTCCCAGGCCCTGTGGGATTGTTAGCATGGCTGCGCAGATGACTCCTCAGAGCTCTGAGGCTGGCATAATGGTTTCCACACACCGAGCACTGGTACACTTCACCATCATCATCATCTTCTTTATTCATCCTTTTCCCCCCTCCTTGGGCATGGGACTGAGAACCATACTGAGAGCGCTGTCCATTGCTCTCTTTCACATTTCCTCCACCTGAAGGGAGAGCAGCGCCTCCAGTACTGTTGTAGCCACTCATGTTTCCCATGAATCCATTGGACATCCCCTGGTTCTGTCGCCGTTGGGGGCACATGTGAGACTTTATGCCAGATATGTCCCCGTACATCTCTCCACAGTCAGTGCACATGTGTCTATCAGCCTGGCGGTGGTTCTGGGGAAGAGGGGAGTGCCCAGAGTTGCTCTGGGCAAGGGAGCCATCAAATCGATCATGGAACTCCAGTGAATCCAAACCGCTGCTGTGGCCACCATCAGGTACAAAGTGAGCAGCGTCACCAAGATTTCCAGGGAGGGAGATGGGGGTGGTTGCGCCGCTCCCCTCCTGCACATAACTATTCTGAGAGTCAAGTGTCAGGGGTTCAGAGGAGAGCCAGTCGCCTTCAGTGTTGAGGGATGATTGGTTGGATGTTCTTCCCTTATGGCTGCGGAGGTGGCTATGCAAGGCTGCCAAGTGTGGATACTGCTTGCAGCAGATGGTGCACTGGTAGAGGCCAGTCTGGTGGGAGCGCTTGTGGTTGACCAGGCTTCCAGCATGGCGGTAGCTTTTCCCACAATCCTGACACTTGAAACGACGTTCGCCATCATCAGAAGAAGATTGCACTCTCTCTCCAGATGGTGATGGGTTAGAGTTAGAGCCAATCCCATCAGTGTTCAGGATACCATCCTGACCATGGGAGCCTGGGTGGGGGTCATGGGTCAGGTAGTGAACTTTGAGGCTCTCCAGATCAGGATGCCCAGCCCCACAGTATGCACAAGTGTAAATGGGGTTATTGACAGGAGGGCCAAGCATTGGGTCAAAGGGGCCACGTTTATCATTTGGCAAAGGAGGAAGCGGCAGAGGGTCACCCAGGGCAGGTGTGTATGCTGGGGAGCGGACAGCGCTGAGATTGTGCGCCATTATCCCTGGGAAACTACGGGAAAGACCCAGTGAAGAGGAGGCTGCATTATGCAACAGGATGTGCTCCTGGAAGTCACTCTTGTTGGGCAAAGCTACCTGGCACAGGTGGCAGAAGCAGTTAGCTGCATCATCGGTTTGGGGCGCAGACGAACGCTGATCAGTCACAGAATCGTGTATGTTGTTAACCATCGATGCTCCAGGAGTCTTAAACTTTGAGTGGGTTCGCTCATGACCATTGAGAGCAGCCAGGTTGTTGAACTGCTTGTAACAGACGGTGCACTTGAACGCCCCCTCCTGGTGACATTTCTTGTGATTAACCAGGCTCCCATGGTGGCGGTAGGTTCTATCACACTGATCGCATTTGAATGGACGATCCCAGGCATCATCGGTTACAGGTGACTTCTTATGATCATCTGGGTCATGTGACATCACACCATGACCCATTCCACTGTTGTTCAGGTGACTGCGGGCAAAGCCATCAGACAGGTCCTGTGCAAGACCATAGTTCCTCTCATCATGTCCGTCTTCAGCGCCTTCGTCACCGCCGTCTTCCTCTGCCTGGGCACTGCTTGGGGATAGGGTGTGGATACGGAGGTGGTTCTTCAGAGCCACAGCATTGGGCAGGGTTCTGGTGCAGACTGGGCACTGAAAGGAACCCACTTCATGGGATTTCTTATGGTTGGCCAAGCTGCCAGCATGCTTATAGATGCGGCCACATTGCTCACACTCAAACCTGCCATTTTCTTCTTGCTGGTAGTGAGCCTTCATGTGTTCTAACAGACTAGGGGTACTGGGGCAAACCATATCACACTCTTTACAGGGGAAACCCTTGACACGGCTCATATCATGCATTGCCATAGTAGGCGTATACATTTAAGGGGTATTCAAGTCTCAAGATAATAAACAAAGTAGACAAGAGTAAAATAGAGTCTTAGCTCTTGGATTCTGTGGTGTCAAGCATTTTCTTCCCAGAGCTGAAGAAAGTCTTCTCTTTCAGCCATTCAATACCACCCCGTCAGGGCAGCACCGGAAGGATCTGGACACGGAGCAGGCACTGGAAGAGCACTGTTGAAATAGGAAAAACAAAGGAGGCATTGAATCATTTCGAAGAGAAGAGACCCAAACCAGAAACGATTATACATACTGAACGTCTAGCCTTTTGCACTGTCAATGTGGAAAGGTTATCTATTCTATACCGCAAGAAATATGACAAAGAACACCTTGATTGGAATAGTAATGGTCTGGCAAAAGCAAACCGGTTAAAAATCCACCACATCAGTCATTCAGACCAATAAAATGTTTCCAACATTGAAACTCTGCCTATCAAGGGTGCTGGGCAGGGTAAATGAAGCACACCTACATGTAAGAGCAGGAACACACACAGGATTGTTGACCGTACGCCAGTCGAGAGTAATTTGCACTTCTGAACAGAGTGTCTGCAGTATATCTCTGTGTTCACAGAGCAAAAAACTTGAAGTTATCAGTCACAAAGCCTTAAAATAGTACAAACCAGAAGGCAGTAGCGTTGTTTGGCAATGCATGTCCGTGTGTTTTGCTTAGTTTATGGTCTAGATTCCAACATTAGCTAGCTAGCTAGCTGCGCTGATGTTGCCATTTTGTAGAATGCCAGTATCAACTAGATAACTACCTTACAAGATGATGAAGAAACAATAAACTCTACAAAATCCCAGTGCCAGCACATAGCTAGCTATGTTGTGCTAAACATTTGGCTAAGGACACTGCATTAGCTCGGCAGCTAACGCAGGAAGCTGTTTCATGGAAACTAATCCATTGTGATTTAATTAGAACATCAATACTAGCTATAGTGGTTAGCTAGCTTGGAGGAAGTATTTAGTGTTGTGTGCATTGCGTCTGTGCACTTAGCTAGCTACCATCCTATAGCCTAATTGCATATGAAGTTTGACTGGCTTATCCGTGGATGTAGAGAAAATACAATTTTTGTCACTCCTGTTGGTTTCCTCACGTGGGGGTTTGTGCTCTCTGATTGGCTCAAAGCCAAGTGAAATTGTATTGGTCACATACACGTGTTTAGCAGATGTTATTGGGGGTGTAGCAAAACACTTGTGCTTCTAGTTCCAACAGTGCAGCAATATCTAACAACTAATATCTAACAATTTCACAACATATACCCAATGCACACAAATATCAGTAAAGGAATTAAGAATATATAAATATATGGATGAGCAATGTCAGAGCGGCACAGACTAAGATACAGTAGAATATTATAGAATACAGTGTATACATGAGATGAGCAATGCAAGATATGTAAACATTATTAAAGTGACTAGTGTTTCATTTATTAAAGTGGCCAATGATTTCAAGTCTGTGTATATAGGCAGCAGCCTCTCTGTGTTAGTGATGGCTATTTAACAGTCTGATGACCTTGAGATAGAAGCTGTTTTCAGTCTCTCGGTCCCAGCTTTGATGCACCTGTACTGACCTCACCTTCTGGATGATAGCGGGGTGAACAGGCAGTGGCTCTGGTGGTTGTTGTCCTTGATGATCATTTTGGCCTTCCAGTGACATGCTGTAGTTGTCCTGGAGGGCAGGTAGTCTGCCCACGGTGAAGCGTCGGGCAGACCGCACCACCCTCTGGAGAGCCCCGAGGTTGTGCGTGGTGCAGTTGCCATACCAGGCGGTGATACGCCCCGACAGGATGCTCTCAATTGTGCATCTGTAAAAGTTTGAAGGTGACGAGCCAAATTTCTTCAGCCTCCTGAGTTTGAAGAGGTGGACCATTTCAGTATGTCAGTGACGTGTACGCCGGGGAACTTAACGTCCCATCTTCTCCCGTGCTGTCTCGTCGATGTGGATAGGGGGTGCTCCCTCTGCTGTTTCCTGAAGTCCACAATCATCTCCTTTGTTTTGTTAACGTTGAGTGAGAGGTTATTTTCCTGGCACCACTCCCAGAGCCCTCACCTCCTCCCTGTAGGCTCTCTCGTCGTTGTTGTTACTCAAGCCTACTACTGTTGTTTGTCTGCTAAGTTGATGATTGAATTGGAGACGTGCTTGGACACGCAGTCATGGGTAAAGAGGGAGTACAGGAGGGGGCTGAGCACACACCTTTGTGGGGCCCCGGTGTTGAGGATCAGCGAAGTGGAGGTGTTGTTTCCTACCTTCACCACCTGGGGGCGGCCCGTCAAGAAGTTCAGGACCCTATTGCACCGGGCGTGGTTGAGACCCAGGGCATCAAGCTTATTGATGAGCTTGGAGGGTAATATGGTGTTGAATGCTGAGCTATAGTCAATGACCAGCATTCTTAAATAGGTATGCATTCCTCTTGTCCAGGTGAGATAGGGCAGTGTGCAGTGTGATGGCGATTTCATCGTCTGTGAACTTATTGGGGCGGATAGCAAATTGAAGTGGGTCTAGGGTGACAGGTAAGGTGGAGGTGATATGCTACGGGGCGATAGTCATTTACCTTTGTATTCTAGGGTACAGGAACAATGGTGGCCATCTTGAAGCATGTGGGTACAGCAGATTGGGACAGGGATGCGCATCCTCTGATGACGCGGTTAGAGATGCCGTCTTGTCCGGCAGCCTTGCAAGGGTTAACAAGTTTAAAATGTCTTACTCACGTTGGCCACGGAAAAGGAGAGCCCACAGTCCTTAGTAGCGGGCCACGCGGGTGGCACAGTGTTATCCTCAAAGCGAGCAAAGAACGTGTTTAGCTTGTCTGGAAGCAAGACGTCGTGACCACGACGTGGCTGGTTTTCCTTTTGTAGTCTGTGATTATCTATAGACCCTGCCACATACAGTACGTCTGAGCCGTTGAATCACGACTCACTTTGTCTCTATACTGACGTTTTGCCTGTTTGATTGCCTTGCAGAGGGAATGACTATTCAGCTTTTATTTTGCCATATTCCCAGTCACCTTGCCATGGTTAAATGCAGTGGTTTGCGCTTTTAGTTTTGCGCAAATGTTGCCATCTATCCACGGTTTCTGGTTAGGGTATGTAGTAAAGTTGTTGGCCACTGACGAGCACTGCGATTCTACAAGTAGAAATGGCAGGTCCCTCGCTACCGGGTCGGCACGCAGCAGGTACCGCTTTTGTTCTAGCAAGAGAAGGAACGGCCTCCCCACTGTGATAAGTACCTATTGGCAGTCTGATTCTCTGTGTTTCATGCTTAATGGTCCTGAAATTTAGGCGCTGTCCAGAAACAAAGGCCCAATCCCAAATCGGCCCCTATACACCTGTGGAGATCTGATAGGTGTACTTTAAGTAACATCGCAATAGCTCTACCTTGCCCTCTGATAGGCCAGGGGGAAGTTTCACCATATTGCTTATACCATTCAAATCCTCTCAGATCTCCAGAAGTGCATTGGGCGAAGGGTTTAAAGTTCAATTTGGGATTGGGCCAACCCCTAGCCCCATATCTCCTAGACCAGGGGTACTCAACTCTGACCATACGACAGGGTTTCCCAAACTCAGTCCTCTGGACCCCAAGGGGTGCACGTTTTGGTTTTTGCCCTAGCACTACAGAGCTGATTCAAATAATCAACTAATCATCAAGCTTTGATCATTTTAAGTCAGCTGTGTAGTGGTAGGGCAAAACCAAAACGTACTTCCCTAAAGTGCCCTAGGACAGAGTTTGGGAAATGCTGCCCTACAGAGTCTGGAGGCTGCTAATACCTAATTTATTATACACACCTGGTGTCCCAAGTCAAAATCAGTCCCTGATTAGAGGGGAACAATGAAAAAAAATTGGTGGAACTGGCTTTGAAGGTCCAGAGCTTAGTTTGAGTGCCCTAGACCCAGTAGCGCTGTTTTTTTTTAATTATTCCCCTCTAATCAGGGACTGATTTAGACCTGGTACACCATGTGGGTGCAATTAATTATCAGGTCGAACAGAAAACCAGCAGTAGTCCTGACCTCATAGTGTAAAACTTTTATATCTCTGCCCTAGACAGTTGGAGATCTAAGAGGCAATATGGTAAAAGCTTTACCTTGCCCTCTGATAGACTTGGTGGAATTTTGACATATTTCCTTCACCTATTCAATCCTCTCAGATCACCACAAATGTCTAGGTCAGGGGTCGAAAACAGGTGGCCAAAAATCGTCGCACTAGTTATTTTTGGGGGGCTAAATTGTGGTCAATTTGCATTTTAAATTATTATGATCCGGGCCCCCGACAATCAGCTCCGCCAAAAACCCTCCAGCTGAATCTAGTTGCCTACCCCTGGTAAGAAGAACAGGTGAAGCGAGGCTCCACTCCTGTCAATTTGTCCACATGAGAATACAGCAATAAGCAGACCAAGTGGGGAGCTTATTTGATAAAATAGAAGTTTCATAAAGTTTAGGTTGTTACAAATTTAGTGATAAGTGAATGAAATTGTATATAGTTGTTTGTTTTGAACATGCGTAGCTGCCCTCTCATTGGCTAGAATGTTCCCACCTGATCTTCCCCCTCCCGCCTGCCTTTTCGACAACTCCCACTGTTAGGGCAGACACAAATTGGAAGATTTTTACCTACACAGCCCTGAAAGGCTGGTCCAGAGCCCATCCACATCAGATGAACTGTCATTGGTTTATTATACTCAGATCACATTGTGACATCATGATGTGGGACAAAAGTTCCATACCACCTGAACAGGCTGAAATTCCAGGATTTTTTAAAACAGCTCTTACACAAAAGGGGCGTTAACATAATTTTCACAATTTCAATGTGTTATTTTGACCTATGTAGAGATGTAAAAAAATATAGAATTTGGAACTGCACTGCCCTTTTAACATTCAACACTTGTGCTTTATTGTGGGGTGAAAAAACATGATATCAGTTCACAACCTCTTTGGACACCATAAAGGTTACTTTGGAGTCATTACAACTGTGAATATGTATCGACAAACTTTAAAAATGTATGTTGTCTTACATTTATAGAATTTATTTCTTTATGTTTTGCCAATGTTTGATGAATAGGACATTTGTTCAAATTAGTCTATAGTTTATTTGTACATATGATTTATCATCTGACAGCAGTCAGTGTGGATTCAAAGTCTTACTGATTGTATTTAGGCACATGTGCTAACTAAAGACTTGTGTTGTGAGAACTTTTAGACATGGCTTTTGTTTTATTGGATGTGGCACGTTTGCAGCTTGTGTTCGCTTCCGCCAGGCTGACCAATGTGTCGTGGGCCAAGTTCTTCCTGAAGGATCTTGGGAACCACACCTATAGTTTGCACATTTACAGCACAAAAGACAATACACAAAGGTTTGTTGAATGCCTAATTTCATAATTTCACGTTGTGAAAAAACTATGTTCTGTGATAATTCATCCAAATTTGAGATGTTGGCCTAAAATATAAGCTAATGCAAGATTGATATTGTAGTTGTACACACAATTCTATTTTTTTTTTTTTTTTTAATGGGTCAAATGCAACATTGGTCATTTTCAGTAACACAGGCCTAGTAGTCTAATAGTCAAATATAGGCTCAATACACTATTCTAGAGCTTTCCATCATTTCCCCCCCAACCTATATTTGAATAAGGCATCATATTCCAGAATGGCTTATTGACATAGGCCTACCAGTATTTGTTCCTGCAGTCAAGTGACCGCAACAGAATACACTTTATACCCTGCATGGGTTAGTCTTACAGCTCCCATGTGAAAGCCCCATAACCTCTGGGAAGGTACCCTGATGCCAGGCCATCTGGATGTGCTAGGCTCATCAAGTCAATCAAGATCTGTGTAGCGAAATACCAGATGGGTCTAACATCACAAAAAGCACTTTGTCTACAGTTTGGGTTGTCTGTCATCTGTTGTTTGAAGCATATTCATTGCTGAGCTGAGCCCAGGTTGGAATAAAGGCATATGTCTATTCAAATGATAACAAAAAAAAAATCACAATGGGCCCATGGTGTAAAAAGTGACCTGATATAAATCTCTGGCCTACAGAAGCCAGAGTTTCTGTTCTCTTTGGGGAGGAAAATGTAATGTGAATGTTCCCACTTCAGCTCGATTGGCCATTATCAAACGTGGTGTGAATGATGCAAGTAGCAGAATTATTAAAACGTAAGAAAATGGGGAGGTGAAGCATAAACAACTTTGTAATAATGACCACTGACTAATTCCCATTTGCAACTAAATGCAAACAAAAAAATATTTACAATGTCTAAGAACTGTCAAATACAATTATGTAACTAGTTAGCCTAGAAAACAAGCGAAACTAATTTGATAGCAGAAGAAACTATTTTAAACAGTGAAATCACAACCATCTTTACATTTAACGCGCAAATAGTTGTACATACACCATTTGCCTTTGCTAATATCTTTAAATTTACTTTCAGTGTGACTCGATGTTTACACGTGCATTGTTTTGGTTGAGAGCTCCGACGACTTGGGTCTGGAGCTACATTACAACAAATAAAATGTTTTTCTTTCATATTAAGGAGGGCCAAGAAACTGTCATTCGAAATAATTTTTAGGAAGTATAATCTGGTTTTGTGGTGGGCGGCGATTCTAACGCGATCCATGACCTTGGCTTGTCTTTTCTATTGAGTTCACACAGCGTACATTTTTCAGGACAAAAGCAGGGCATCTTTACCGCCGATCCGCGAGACATTCCGTGCTCTTTTCCATCGGACGACTCCCCAAATTAGGCAACATCAAGGCCGGAGAACCGAGAAAGCATAAACTATGACATTTTGCGTATAAATGCATAGTTAACTGAAACAACGAGTTATTAAATGTTGAAATATACTGTGAATTCGCTGCACACAAAAATCTAAACAGAACGACTAAATTTCCATCAAATTGCTTTCTAAGAAGGTATTTGCAACTAGCTAGCCGCATTTTAGCTAAGTTAGCTGTGCAAACATTAGCCTGTTAGCTAGGTCAAGTTGTGAATATACATTATTTCGGATCATATAAATGCATGTTATGTTATTTTAATACAAGTGTAGCTAAATGTGAGACATTACTTCACCTTAAGGAACAATTAAACTAGCAAACTAATGTAATAATCTGCACCGACCCGACAGACTAGCTAGCGCGGCCGCCTAGCTAAGTACCCCCCACGATGCTAAAAAAATACAAGGAAAACGGAAGTCGTTAACTCTACATTTTGCAAGCTCAAATAAATATAAGCTGCACAAATGTATGTATATTCCCTTGTTATCTGCGCAGAACATATTATTTCAATTAATGCCTTAGCAAGCCAAATAACCGTGGCACGCAAATGTTAGCTTGCTGGCTAACGTGCGCTAGCCTAGAACCAACAAAGATCTCGACAAATACACTCTGGCCCATTGATGGAAAACATATTTTTTTATACGTTTTACGCACTCGACTTACCCGTTTAATGACGTTCTTTGCACCCGAGCGAATGATGCCGAACCTGAAAAACGCAGCATTTGCGTTCTCATTTAGGAGACTTGTTATTTTTTCAGATCAACAACCGACTTTGGTTCTTCGGTCATTTTTTTTCTCCACGGATTCAACATACTTCCTGCTAACTAGCCGTGTGAAGCGGAGACATACGTACTTTTGCGCGTCATCATGCGCAGAATAACATTTTAGTCTGCATCAAACACCTATATTTTTAATAACAGATTACTTTGTTGCATGCTGTACTGTATTTTGCTCTCCAGAAACTTGTCCATTTTGCTGATGCGCGCTCAATCATGTTGTTAATCCAAATCAGACAAACATCCACAGTTGGTGCAGGCGCTGCTCATAATAGATTCCCGTGAAAACAGCCTTTGCTTCGTGGATCATGAAGGAAATGACATTCCGAGGTCACTATGTCTGTCTATGGTATTGTAAATTACTGTCATTGTTTCTTTCATGGTTTGGGAGTGATAGTATAATACTCCTAAATGATTTAGTTTATTAGATTGCAACACGAAATGACATTCTGAGGTCACTATGTCTGTCTATGGTATTGTAAATTACAGTCATTGTTTCTTTCATGGTTTGGGAATGATAGTATAATACTCCAAAATGATTTAGTTTATTAGATTGCAACACTTGGTAACCTATAGTTGATTTTCTCAGGCTGTCCAATGTGCTTCACTGTGTTCTAATCTGTTTTGTATTAGCCTATTCCCAATTTAGTTTGAAGTGATCCACATGCAAAAATATTGCTTGTGAAATAGAAATCAAGTGTATCAGTTGACAATTAACAGCCATCGAATACATTTTATGCCATTGTGTTTGTGAATCTATTAGTATTTCTAAGGCATATATGTTTCTTGGCCCACAGATGTAGCCATCATTCAAAGCTATTGCAATCATTTATGATTGTTCAATAAGTGACATTTCCATTTGATCCATGAGATTTCTGTTTTTGCTTTGAAAATCAATAGTTACCTAGGAGCCTGGAGGTAGTCACCTAAGCCTGATTATAGGACACTGCATTTTAGTAAAATATTTATTATCATTTGTTTCATTATTATTATTGTATATCATTATCAATATGAATATTGTATGAATATTTAATAATCTAAAACAGTTATTTTATATACAGTACCAGTCAAAAGTTTGGACACCCCTACTTATTCAAGGGTTTTTATTTATTTTTACTATTTTCTAAAGAAAATTGTTAATAGTGAAGACATCAAAACTATGAAATAACACATATGGAATCATGTAGTAACCAAAATAGTGTTCAACAAATCAAAATAGATTTTAGATTCTACAAAGTAGCCACCCTTTGCCTTGATGACAGCTTTGACATTCTAGGCATTCTCTCAACCAGCGTCATGAGGTAGTCACCTGGAATGCATTTCAATTAACAGGTGTACATTGTTAAAAGTGAACGCGTTTGAGCCAATCGGTTGTGTTTTGACAACGTAGTGGTGGTATACGGAAGATAGCCCTAATTGGTAAAATACCAAGTCCATATTATGGCAAGAACAGCTCAAAAAAATCAAAGGGAAACAACAGTCCATCATTACTTTAGGACATGAAGGTCAGTCAATCTGGAAAATTTGTGCAGTTGCAAAAACCATCAAGTGCTATGATGAAACTGGTTCTCATGAGGACCGCCACAGGAAAGGAAGACCCAGAGTTACCTCTGTTGCAGAGGATAAGTTCATTAGAGTTACCAGCCTCAGAAATTGCAGCCCAAATAAATGCTTCACAGAGTTCAAGTAACAGACACATCTCAACATCAACTGTTCAGAGGAGAGTGAATCAGGCCTTCAAATTGCTGCAAAGAAACCACTACTAAAGGACACCAATAAGAAGAAGAGACTTGGTTGGGCCAAGAAGCACAAGCAATGGACATTAGACCAGTGGAAATCTGTCCTTTGGTCTGATGAGTCCAAATTTGAGATTTTTGGTTCAACCGCCGTATCTTTGTGAGACGCCGAGTAGGTGAACGGATGATTTATTTAGAAATCAAGGCACACTTAACCAGCATGTCTACCACAGCATTCTGCAGCAATACACTATCCCATCTGGTTTGCGCTTAGTGGGACTATCATTTGTTTTTCAATAGGACAATGACCCAACACACCTCTAGGCTGTGTAAGGGCTATTTGACCAAGAAGGAGAGTGATGGAGCACCGCATAAAATAAATTGTAATAATAGTGAAAAAATAGATACTGTATACAGTATATATAATTGTAAGGAGTAAAAATGTGCTAGCAACAAATACATATATACACACAGTGCATTCAGAACGTATACAAGACCCCTTGACTTTTTCCATATTTTATGTTACAGCCTTATTCTAAAATATTTTTTTAATCCCTCAATCTGCACACATTACAGTTAACAGTGCATGTCAGAGCAAAAACCAAGCCATGATGCTGCAGACATTTTTTGGTACCCTCCCCCAGAGCTGTGCCTCAACACAATCCTGTCTTGGCGCTCTACGGACAATTCCTTCGACCTCATGGCTTGGGTTTTTTCTGACATGCACTGTCAACTGTGGGACTTTATATAGACTGGTGTGTGCCTTTCCAAATCATGTCCAATCAATTGAATTTACCACAGGTGGACGCCAATCAAGGTGTAGAAACGTCTCAAGGATGATCAATGGAAACAGGATGCACCTGAGCTCAATTTCGAGTCTCAGCAAAGGGTCTAAATACTTATGTAAATATGTATATATATGTATTTTTTCATTTTGAATACATTTTCTACAATTTCTAAAAACCTGTTTTCGCTTTGTCATTATGGGGTATTGTGTGTAGATTGATGAGGGAAAACATTTATTTCATCAATTTTAGAATAAGACTAACAATGGAAAAAGTCAAGGGGTCTGTATACTTTCCGAATGCACTGTAAGCTAATTTGCGGTTTGTGAGTAGCCTAGTTTTATAATGGCCCGGGACATTGTTTATTTATCAATTGCTTCCTGTGAATTCGGGACAGAAAGAACCCACCCAATATAGCTCCAGTATAATGGATCATATCTTTTGAACGGTTTGGGCTAGGGATACACGGTTTTCAGTAAAGTAATGGTGAAACCATGACAGTCACGAAGCTGTGCTCAGTTTTCCTCTATGGCATACTACTTAGTGTGTAAGTGATGCACCGTTATGGGAACTAATTTCAGACATACAGCCTGAAATTGTGCAATTCTTAGACCATCAAAAGGTTTCAGGCTGGATCAAAAACATTTGGGTGTGTATCCCTGGAAGCCCAGGCCTAATGATGCCATTGTCCACGATAAAGCTCCACATCCAATTAAACACCCATGAGTTTCATTGTAAATGTAGAGGCTATCAGACAGACAATAATGGGTCAACTACTACTTGAAAAATTGGAAATGTTTTATTCTGAATTGCAACCTCATATGATGACCTATATGTTATGGCAAAATTTGGGCCACTTGGTATAACATACAAGGGTGTATTTTCTGTGTGCAGAATAATGTGAATCAGAAGGAATACAGCTATATAGTCTTGTGTTGCCAGGATGAGTACTGTGTAGTATCTTCCCACTGGGCATACACTGGTTGAATCAATGTTGTTTCCAAGTCATTTCAATGAAATTACCTTGAACCAAAGTGGAATAGACATTGAATTGACGTCTGTGCCCAGTGGGTTAATTCACATGGCTACTGGAACAATCAAACAATGTGAGGAAGACAGAAATCAATGTATCCCTTACCTGTGATCAGGTCATAATGAGGAGGCTATAGCAGGCTTATGTGTAGGGTCTCGCAGCTGTACTCACATAGCCAGAGTGCCAGTCTTTTTCTGCTCTGTCGTTGTCATGATGAATAAGACAAAAACAGAATTACACCCAGGCTAGTACTCATGCATAGATCAGACATTTCCACTAGAACACACCCCTCCCTTAAGTAAATAGTCCCCAAATTACAAGTCAGGAAGCTGCAGACACTATTTTGGAATGACCAGCAAAAACATGGGTCTTCAAATATTGATAGGTGACCCTACCAAATGGGTTCAAATCAAATGTAATTTGTCAAATGCTTCGTAAACAACAGGCATAGACTAACAGTGAAATGCTTACTTACAGGCCTTTCCCAACAATGCAGAGAGAAAATAGAGAAATAATAAAAAAATAATAACATGGGGTATAAATACACAAGTAATGATAACTTGGCTAAATACCAGTGGTGTAAAGTACTTAAGTGAAAATACTTTAAAGTACTACTTAAGTAGTTTTTGGGGGTATCTGTACTTTACTATTGATATTTATATGACGACTTTTACTTGTACTTCACGACATTCTGAAGAAAATAATGTACTTTTTACTCCATACATTTTCCCTGACACCCAAAAGTACTCGTTACATTTTGAATGCTTAGCAGGACAGGAAAATGGTTGAATTAACGCACTTAAAGTGAAAATCCCTGGTCATCCCTACTGCATCTGATCTGGCGGACTAACTAAACACAAATGCTTTGTTGTTTGTAAACCAGAATGCACAATTTTCTTGATTTTTTAATTTACGGATAGCCAGGGCCACACTTCAACACTCAGACATAATTATGAAATATACTTTTACGTTTGGTACTTAAGTATATTTCAAACCAAATACTTTTTTACTTTTACTCAAGTAGGATTTTAATGGGTGACCTTTACTTGAGTCATTTTCTATTAAGGTATCTGTACTTCTACTCAAGTATGATATTTGGGTACTTTTTCCACCACTGCTATTTACACAGGGTATCAGTACCGAGTCGATGTGCAAGTGTATAAGGTAATTGGGGTAGATTTGTACATATTGGTAGGGATAATGTGACTAGGCAACAGGATAGATAATAAAAAGTAACAGCAGCGTATGTGATGAGTCAAAAGAGTTGCAAAAAGGATAAATGCAGATAGTCCTGATAGCTATTGGTTAACTATTTAGAGGTTTTATGGCTTGGGGGTAGAAGCTGTTCAGGGTCCTGTTGGTTCCAGACTTGGTGCATAGTTACCGCTTGCCGTGCGATAGTAGAGAGAGCAGTCTATTCCCAAGATAAAAACTGTAATATATACTTTTTGAAATTATTTTTGAAGTTCTAGCATTAGTGTAGCTTCGGGATTTGCTTGTGTATTCATCCAGCAAGGTCAAAGGTAATCTTCTCTACAGTGGTTGGTTTTCCTCTGTCTGGCTAAAGCTGGTTAGATAGGCCTATAGGTTTGCCAGTTCTTTGCTGCATCAGGCACTTCTTTATTACTTCACTACTCGGTTGCAAACTAAATGGAAGGTTTTGGCCACTGGGTGATGAGCCATGCACCTCAGTGATGCTGGCCTGATCTACTGTGTCCAGGATGATAGACCATCCACTGCTTAATTCTTGACTGTTCTCAAAGGGATACTTAAAGTCTTCAACTTTTTCAGACCCCTCTCCCAATCTCTGCCATACTAGTACAGGCATACACTATATACCGTCATGGCCAAAAGTTTTGAGAATGACACAAATATTAATTTCCACAAAGTTTGCTGCTTCAGTGTCTTTAGATATTTTTGTCAGATGTTACTATGGAATACTGAAGTATAATTACAAGCATTTCATAAGTGTCAAAGGCTTTTATTTGACAATGACATGAAGTTGATGCAAAGAGTCAATATTTGCAGTGTTGACCATTCTTTTTCAAGACCTCTGCAATCCGCCCTGGCATGCTGTCAGTTAACTTCTGGGCCACATCCTGACTGATGGCAGCCCATTCTTGCATAATCAATGCTTGGAGTTTGTCAGAATTTGTGGGGGTTTTTTTGTCCACCAGTCTCTTGAGGATTGACCACAAGATCTTAATGGGATTAAGGTCTGGGGAGTTTCCTGGCCATGGACCCAAAATATCAATGTTTTGTTTCCCGAGCCACTTCGTTATCACTTTTGCCTTATGGTAAGGTGCTCCATCATGCTGGAAAAGGCATTGTTCGTCACCAAACTGTTTCTGGATGGTTGGGAGAAGTTGCTCTCGGAGGATGTGTTGGTACCATTCTTTATTCGTGGCTGTGTTCTTAGGCAAAATTGTGAGTGACCCCACTCCCTTGGCTGAGAAGCAACCCCACACATGAATGGTCTCAGGATGCTTTACTGTTGGTATGACACAGGACTGATGGTAGCGCTCACCTTGTCTTCTCCGGACAAGCTTTTTTCCGGATGCCCCAAACAATCGGAAAGGGGATTCATCAGAGAAAATGACTTTACCCCAGGGCTCAGCAGGCCAATCCCTGTACCTTTTGCAGAATATCAGTCTGTCCGTGATTTTTTTCCTGGAGAGAAGTGGCTTCTTTGCTGCCCTTCTTGACACCAGGCCATCCTCCAAAAGTATTTGCCTCACTGTGCGTGCAGATGCACTCACACCTGCCTGCTGCCATTCCTGAGCAAGCTCTGTACTGGTGGTGCCCCGATCCCACAGCTGAATCAACTTTAGGAGACGGTCCTGGCACTTGCTGGACTTTCTTGGGCGCCCTGAAGCCTTCTTCACAACAATTGAACCGCTCTCCTTGAAGTTCTTGAAGATCCGATAAATGGTTGATTTAGGTGCAATCTTACTGGCAGCAATATTCTTGCCTGTGAAGCCCTTTTTGTGCAAAGCAATGATGACGGCACGTGTTTCCTTGCAGGTAACCGTGGTTGACAGAGGAAGAACAATGATTCCAAGCACCACCCTCCTTTTGAAGCTTCCAGTCTGTTATTCGAACTCAATCAGCATGACAGAGTGATCTCCAGCCTTGTCCTTGTCAACACTCACACCTGTGTTAACGAGAGAATCACTGACATGATGTCAGCTGGTCCTTTTGTGGCAGGGCTGAAATGCAGTGGAAATGATTTTGGGGGATTCAGTTCATTTGCATGGCAAAGAGGGATTTTGCAATAAATTGCAATTCATCTGATCACTTTTCATAACATTCTGGAGTATATGCAAATTGCCATCATACAAAATGAGGCAGCAGACTTTGTGAAAATTAATATTTGTGTCATTCTCAAAACTTTTGGCCACGACTGTTTACAAAAGTATATGGACACCCCTTCAAATTAGTTGATTCGGCTATTTCAGCCACACTTGTTCCTGACAGGGATATAAAATCGAGCACACAGCCATGCAATCTTCATAGACAAACATTGGCAGTAGAATGGCCCATACTGAAGACTTCAGTGACTTTCAACATGGCACCGTCATAAAATGGCACCTTTCCACCAAGTCAGTTTGTCAAATTTCTGCCCTGCTAGAGCTGCCCCATTCAACTGTAAATGCTGTTATTGTGAAGTGGAAACGTCTAGGAGTAACAACGGGTCAGCCAAAAAGTGGTAGGCTACACAAGGTCATAGAACGGGACCGCAGAGTGCTGAAGTGTGCAGCACATAAAAATCGTCTGTCCTCGGTTACAACACTCACTACTGAGTTCCAAACTGCCTCTGGAAGCAACGTCAGCACAACTGTTCATTGGGAGCTTCATGAAATGGATTTCCATGGCCGAGCAGCTGCACACAAGCCTAAGATCACCATGCACAATGCCAAGCCTCGGCTGGAGTGGTGTAAAACTCGCCGCTATTGGACTCTGGAGCAGTGGAAATGCATTTTCTGGAGTGATGAATCACGCTCAAACATCTGTCAGTCCGACAGATTAATCTGTCTTTGGCGGATTCCAGGAGAACGCTACCTGCCAAATGCATAGTGCCGACTAAAAAGTTTGGTGGAGGAGGAATAATGGTCTGGGGCTGTTTTTCAATGTTCGGGCTAGGCCCCTTAGTTCCACTGAAGGGAAATCTTAACGCTACAGCATACGATGACATTCTAGATGATTCTGTGCTTCCAATTTTGTGGCAACAGTTTGGGGAAGGCCCTTTCTTGTTTCAGCATGACAATGCCCCCATGCACAAAGTGAGGTCCATACAGAAAAAGAGCCCTGACCTCAACCCCATAGACAACATTTGGGATGAATTGGAACGCAGACTGCGAGCCAGGCCTAATCGCCCAAAATCAGTGCCCAACCTCACTAATACTCTTGTGGCTAAGTGGAAGCAAGTCCCTGCAGCTGTGTTCCAACGTCTAGTGGAAAGCCTTCCCAGAAGAGTGGTGGCTGTTATAGCAGCAAATGGGGGACAACTCCATATTAATGCCCATCATTTTGGAATGAGATGTTCGACGAGCAGGTGTCGACATACTTTCAACCATGTAGTGTATTCACTTTGATGCATTTTACTGTACGTATGTGCATACAGTACAGTAGATGGCGGTAAAGTACTTTCACTTGGCTAAACCTGCATGCTAAATAGATGAAGAAGAATTTCTTGCCCAATTGGCAAAAATCGTCTGTACTCCGCGCCTGCGCGTTTGAAATATGAGGATGTTGTTGATATGCTATGCTAGCTAGCGGAGTTGTTTTTGCATATTAGGTTACCATTAACTTTACTCTCTTCACTGTCTCGCCACTGTATCAAGATAAACCAGAAAACGCTCCGCATGACGGGCTGATGGAAAACGCAAGAGATTCGGTGAGCGCTATTATTGTGTTCTGTGTAAATCTCTGGTGTAATCTTAGTTCCCCTTTGTTGTGGTTGTCAGACTGCAGCAGCTAGTCTAGCTAGCTAGGCTAGGCAGTAGTAGTGCCAGATAGTTACTGTAGCTGCAGAAAAGAAAACAGACAGCTTTATTGCCTGCTTTTCAATTGTTTTATAAAGCTAGCCGTTGTTGTTGGCATGCTGTTGTGCTGCTTCTTCAACAATCCTCCAACATTCTAGAGCACCTTGTCCGCTTGAATAACGGGCAAGATCCAGCAGCTACCATTAACGTTACGTTAGCTGGCTAGCAAATAATTGCAAGAAGGCAGGCCCGTCATTAAATAGACCGCACTGCAGTGATTTTTGTCGCTGTATTGGGGTCTCTTGCAGACTTTAATTCCTGGGGATATCAGGTCATGAGCCAGTGCGTGCAGCTGTCATTTCAATGTTGTGCTTTGGCAACAGAGGTTCTGAATAGAAAGGGGGCGGTGCACCATTGATGACATTAGCTATCTGTTACTGCAGTGCAAAGTGTTAGTCATGTAGCTTACTTGCTGTATGTTGTCGCTGTTTTGATCACTGAGAACAGACTTGTTTTAGTGTGAAAATGGTAAGTGAGCTACCACCAGATATGTGGTGGTGCGTGTTACGGTTATAATTGGTTAACATGTTGAGCTCTGAGCATTTTCCATGTTGGTTCAATGCAGTGCTATTCATAGATTAATTAATTGGTATGTAGCTATTGAATTGACATGTTATACTTTCAGAGTCCCCTTCACTCTTCATTCTGTCCGTGTTTCATGGAAACATTGCACGTAGGCTACATATTCTCTTGGACCTCTAGGCTTATCTAACAAGGTTTATGGTTGCAGTGATTGCTTTGCCTTTATCAGAAAAAATGATCAGCAGTAGTTTATCATGCAAATCAACCACCTGTTGTGGCATGCGGGTAAGTGAGACTGCACTGACTGTGCTGTGCTAGCTCTAGCTGACACAATCCTCTCTCTCCTACAGGCTGAACGGACTGTTCGTTCAGAAAGGAAGAGGCGGGACTCGTTTGGGATGTTCGATGGCTATGACAGCTGCAGTGAGGATTCCAGCAGTAGCTCGAGCTCCGAGGACAGCGATGAAGAGGTGCCCTCCCTCCCTGCCAGCCTGCCCATCATCAAGACCAACGGCCAGGTCTACACCTACCCCGATGGGAAGGCAGGAATGGGTTAGTAGTACTGTGGCTGCCTCTGCCTACTGAACATAACTGCTGATGGTGTTATTACAGGGTTGAATTGAGATTTTAGCATTATATTTTATGGCCATCTCTTCGACTGATCAGTACTCACACCTCGGTATCCCTCCGGTATCCCTGTGTGTGTGTGTTTCACTCTCCTCAGCCACCTGTGAGATGTGTGGGATGGTGGGAGTGAGAGATGCTTTCTACTCCAAAACCAAGCGCTTCTGCAGTGTATCCTGTTCAAGGAGCTACTCATCCAACTCTAAAAAAGCCAGCATACTGGCCAGACTGCAGGTAACGGCAAACTGCACTCAGTCTACTTCTATTGTCCTTGTATGTTCCTCTATAACCACCATTTTACGTTCAATTGACATTGAAAAGGTGTGAAAACAGGTTGTATTTATTTCATTTGAATTCCTGCCTCTGTGTATCATCCTCTGTGTATCTATAAATAGCTATGTTTCCATTAACTGGTCCAGGGATTTTTTGTTGTTGTTGACATTTAGAAAGTCCTTATAGAAAATAGATGCAACGGTTGCCTGCTACAGTTTCCATTTAACTATCTTGTCGATTTAAAAACGTCTGGACGTAATGACGTTACACCAAAAAAAGAATACAAATTAAGTGGTTAAAGTGTTAACATGAACCTTTTAGGCAAATTGAGCATTAATAAATTGCTGACAGGCTATATGCCCTCCCACCTATGTGTTTCATGTCTCAGGTAGCCCGCGAAAGCCAGCATTGATATACTGCAATAATTGACTAATATTTGTCATATTCTAATAATTATCATGTTCCAATGTATTGCAACGGTGAAAGAATAGAATTTGTCAGCAATAGGTATTTAGAATTAAATGTTGAGTGGATCGTTTTTGACATCATGTGCCCCACGAACATTGAAAATGATTTGGCAATCCTTTTTTCAAAAAAGTTTCCATCATAATTTGTCACAATAAAGAAAGTTAGACAAAAATATCCATCCCAGTCAAACTGATACAAATGTTGTTGATTTTTAGAAAATGTTTTCTATAATCTTACGTCTCCTTTACACACGTCGCAATGATTTCTTTTGTCGAATAAACCTTGGACAAAGGAAACCTGCCTGGCTTGTACGGTTCTTCTTCTATCTCTCTCAATATTCGTTCCTTTATTATTATTTTCAAAGGGTAAACCACCAACGAAAAAGGCTAAAGTATTACAGAAGCAGCCTCTCATGGCGAAGTTGGCTGCCTATGCCCAGTACCAAGCCAACCAACAGAATCAAGTCAAGACAAAAACAGGTAAGTTCCATGTAAAAAGTCCATGACACGTGAAATGCATTTATTACCAATTACAAATGACAACAATGACAAATGACTACAATTACAAATGACTACAATTACAAATGACAACAATGACAAATGACTACAATTACAAATGACAACAATGACAAATGACTACAATTACAAATGACAAATGACTACAATTACAAATGACAACAATGACAAATGACTACAATTACAAATTACAAATGACTACAATTACAAATTACAAATGACTACAATTGCAAATGACAACAATGACAAATGACTACAATTACAAATGACAAATGACTACAGTATAGGTGCAACAGTCTTCAAGGATGATTCTACTAGGACTAGATTGACATGATGTCTTTCTCACTGTAAATAAAGAAGGTGACGATAATAAGGTAGTCGACTTTTGTTCTCTGTCTCTCACGACGATACTTGTGGCGGTTGCAGTGATTCCTGTGAAAGGCTTTGATTGGGGACGCTACATAGGCACCGGCGACATTAACGGGGCACCTGTCGGCTGTTTCAAACATGTAAGCAACGCTCAGCTCAAACACTCCAAAGGGTTGCTGATGAAAAGTGACAGTGTGTGTGGAAGTCAGAAGATGTAGACACAGCCAATGTGGTATGTCTTAACTGACATTATACTTTTAAAGTAGAGATCACGCTCAGTGGATGAATGATGCACGCATCTATGGTTGCCTCTCATGACGAGTGCTTATTAAGGGGCTAATATTACAATAAATACAAAGTCATTGAATTTCAGCTTGCGCCTTTCTTGTTTGTTATAAAGAAGTAGATTCTTCTAGATAGTAGAATGTGTTGATTTGTAACCCTGTAAGAGTTTTTATGCTCCAGTACAACGAAACTCAACAGAGCAAGTATGTTGGAATATACACTACCGTTGAAATGTTTGGGGTCACTTAGAAATGTCCTTGTTTTTGAAAGAACAGCACTTTTTTTTTTTTCATTTAAAATAACATCAAATTGATCAGAAATACAGTGGAGACATTGTTTATGTTGTGAATGACTATTGTAGCTGGAAACGGCTGAGTTTCTTATGGAATATCTACATTGGCGTACAGAGGCCCATTATCAGCAACCATCACTCCTGTGTTCCGATGCCACGTTGTGTTAGCTAATCCAAGTTTATCATTTTAAAAGACTAATTGACTCTGCCTAATGATCAATTAGCCTTTTAAAATGATAAACTTGGATTAGCTAACACAACGTGGCATCGGAACACAGGAGTGATGGTTGCTAATAATGGGCCTCTGTACGCCAATGTAGATATTCCATTAAAAAATCTGCCGTTTCCAACTACAATAGTCATTTACAACATTAACAATGTCTACACTGTATTTCTGATCAATTTTATGTTGTTTTAATGGACAACAAATGGCTTTTCTTTCAAAAACAAGGACATTTCTAACTTTTGAATGGTCGTGTACCTCATCCCTATTGACCCATAGAACAGTGTGATGAAACAATGTAGTTTTTGTTGTTTTTTACATTATTGAAGCTGCACTAATTGTGAGGATAGGTGACCCTGAAGAATATTAGCTTGCCATGATGAGTTTGGTTGTTTTAATTAACAGCTGTCCTTTTTGAGTGGACATATTTGTATTGTGATGATGTCATTCTCTGTGTTCAGCATGTGCTGTCTTCTCTGCCTTAGGTTCCCATGGGAACTTCTTGGGGTGACCTTGCAGAAGGGGTGAGGGTAGAGGTGCCCAATACAGACAGCGGCCTGCCAATGAAGGTGTACTGGATAGCAGGAGTTATCAAATTAGCAGGTAACAAAGCAGCCCCAGAGAATCCTCTTCGCTCTAAAATGCACCTGGTTGGATTCATAAATGACGGTGTACTTTCTCTGCATTCATCAAACTCTGTTTACACATAGACATGTTACACTTAGATGTAGCCTACACACAATGTTTGGAAACGTAGATACTTCTCTCATCCATAATACTCCTATGATTTAGATTTTTAATGGTATTTCAGGAAAAAAAAGAATCTGAAAATCACATAAGGTTCAGTGGTTTTCCTAATTTTAAAACATTGTGTTTCTCTCCACAGGCTTTAAGGCACTGCTACGGTACGAGGGGTTTGATGGTGACTCTGGCAGGGATTTCTGGTGTAACATCTGTGTCCCTGACATCCACCCGGTGGGGTGGTGTGCAGCGGGAGGAAAGCCCCTGGTTCCTCCCAAGTGTAAGACTAACAGTGGGAATAGTACTGTACTTTGTTTTGCCAAGATAAGGATATAGGCTGTGCTACAAGTGTTGAGTCATTTATCATTTCTGACCGGTTTGAGAGAATCCTTTCTAACTTTTGCCAAACGTTGTCTGACTGTTTCACCTTAGCCATTCAGCACAAGTGCACCAACTGGAAAGCGTTTCTTGTGAAATGCCTAACAGGAGCAAAGACTCTACCTATTGATTTCTCCACCAAGGTGAGCTCCAACTCTACATCACAAGACACTCCAACACCTCACTCATAGTACAAACATGCATCAAATATCAATGTGAGAAGAAGAATATGCTTGTATTATTTCCACAAATGCAACACTAATAACCTTATGGCACTACCAGTACAAACATGAGTTGCATGTATTATTGCAGAGTGACATATTCTATAATGCCTAACTGGATTGTCAAGTAACCTTGTAGAATCTAAACCTCCTCACCCTTCCTCAGGTGCAGCAGAGCATGCAGTTCCCCTTTAAGAAGCTGATGCGTGTGGAGGTGGTGGATAAGACTCACCTGTGCCGGACGCGGGTGGCCCTGGTAGAGCAGGTGATCGGAGGTCGGCTTCGGCTCGTCTACGAGGAGTGCGAGGACGGCTCGGACGACTTCTGGTGCCACATGTACAGCCCACTGATACACAGCATCGGCTGGTCCCGCGGCATCGGACACCGCTTCAAGAGATCTGGTCAGTGACATAGTGGGGAGGGCAAGCGGGACTAGGCACGCGGGTCTTACACATAAGGGTAAAGATTTGCTCGGGGTTTAAGGATCCCGAAAAGTTCAACATGGATGAAACACTTACAGGCACTTTAAGATTCTAGTTGTTTCAGTATGATTTATATTGAGTTTTAGGGTTTGATTGCTGCCCATTAATGACGAATGCTCTTTCTTTATTTTGGTGTTTCAAACGTTGATGATATTATTGTTTCAGATGTTTCAAAGAAACTTGATGGCCAAGTAGATGCCCCAGGACAGCTTTTTGCAAAGGTGAGTTCAAATAAATGTTTCAATCTGCCACTTGACTCAGTTGATTCAAAGATTTTTCTGGTCTCTGACATTTTGTTTGATACGTGGCACAATCTCTCTCAGGTGAAGGATGTTGACCAGAGCGGGGAGTGGTTTAAAGATGGCATGAAGCTGGAGGCTATTGACCCTCTGAATCTATCAGCTATTTGTGTTGCTACTGTCAGAAAGGTAAGCCTTATAATTGTGATGAGAAATATGACTGACAGAGAAATAAGGGAAATAAAGACAAATGAACTTGCACATGTAACAGATTTGTACACGTTCACGCTCCCTGCCTTCTCTTCCTCCAGGTCTTGGCGGATGGATACCTCATGATTGGAATTGATGGTTCCGAGGCGGCTGATGGTTCTGACTGGTTCTGCTATCACTCCACCTCTCCCTCTATCTTTCCTGCTGGATTCTGTGAAATCAACACAATTGAACTCACCCCTCCACGTGGTACATACTGAATTACATTACATTGTGTGGTAAAAGCATCATCACAATTGTCTATTTGAGTTTATTTGTAGTATCAAGAGAGTGCACACCACTGATTCTCACCTCACAGTGGCTATTTCAATTGGCCAGCCAGTTGCTGTTACTTGTAGCCTCAATAAGTAAGTCTTTTCTGCAGGGTACACAAAACTCCCATTCAGATGGTTTGACTACCTCAGGGAAACGGGTTCAGTGGCAGCTCCGGTGAAGCTCTTTAACAAGGTAACCTTGTTCAGCTTTTGGTCTGCTAGCTATTTTGCCTGTTAGTTTGTTTTGGCTCTTTACTTTTGTTCTCAGTCTGTTAGTTGGACTGAATTTGTTGTCAAAACCAACTACTTGCTTGTCTGAGTAACCCTTTACATTTTTCACCTGTTGGATTTCATCTATTTGAAGTTTGATTGTTTTTGCACTTTGGCTTTTTCAAATTTCTTGATTTCTCTCAGTAGTGTAGCCGTTACAGGATATTAGTCCGAAATAAGGATGACCAAGCGCATCTGAGTGCAGTGAAGTTAAGAAAGACTAGTAGCCCACCAATGTACAACGTCGTATGCTTCTATTTGTAGTGTTATGAGAAATTCCCTGAGTCCACCAGCTGAATGTCCCCTTCTCTTTCTTGACTCTGAAGGAGGTTCCAAACCATGGTTTCCGCCCTGGCATGAAGCTGGAGGCTGTGGACCTGATGGAGCCCCGGCTGGTGTGTGTTGCCACAGTGACACGTATTGTACATAGACTGCTGCGCATCCATTTTGACGGCTGGGAGGACGAGTATGATCAGTGGGTGGACTGTGACTCACCTGACCTCTACCCTGTGGGCTGGTGTCAGCTGACTGGCTACCAGCTACAGCCACCAGCTGTGCTCTGTGAGTTTTATTGGGATTTTTCAGCATTTATTCACAAAGATAAAGATGGACAAAGATACATTTTCGTAGTGCAATGTCTGCACTCATTCTAGTCTAGCCCCAAATAACCTTTTGGGAAACAAAATCAGATTTTTCATTAGGGTCATCCAAATTACCTTGACTGTAATCTCCAAATAACCAAAACTACCAATACAGGTGGAACTGCTTTGAAACTGCCAATAAATGCAAAACAAAAACAACCAAGAGAAACAGTCAAAACATCCAACTTCATTTAACCAAAACACAGAAACCTTCAGATAACCAAAACACTGCACTTTAACACAAACCTTTCATCTGAAACGAATTCTAGTAATGTAGGAAAAATGAGCTAAAGCATTGGCTTTTTTAAAAATGAGTTGAGACGAGCTGTGCAACACGAATGTAATGAATGAATGAGTTGTTCTCCGGTTTGTGCTTTTTTTCAGCCTCTAGAGAGCTCCCTCCGAGTGTGACAAAGCAGAAGAAGAAATCCCAGCAGTACAAAGGCCAAAAGAAAAGTAGGTCATCCATCCCCTCGTTTTGCCCCGTGCCTCAGCCCCCTCCCCCTGCACCCTCCCCCTCTCGTTACTGCCCCTGTGTGTCCACCTCCTCCCATGCACACTCCCCTTTCCCTCTTTCTTTCTCTATTTAAGGGCAAAGCTGCACTCGCCACGGCTCTTCGCGATTCTTTCTCTGCGGGCATCTCTATACACACCAAAACAGAGCATTGAAACCAAGTCAAAACTCTCCTACACCGGATTAATTTTCGTACCAGTAGGGAAGCTGTCATTAGAGGATTAGACCTCAGGCTAAAGAAAAATCTTCAATGCCTGCAATAAAAGACAAATTATTTGATTATGTAGATCTTTTTATGGTATGCTTGGTTTTTATATGTTCATTCAGTCTTTGTTAGTCATGCCGGACATTACATCAAGCTTTTCCTGAATAACTTAGATTTCTAAGACATTTTTACCTAGATTGGAATATTTAAATTTGACCTTATTGATGATTAATAACACTTAAGTAGTCACACGTCAAAAGAGCAAAGGCATAAGAAACATGACAAAGTAACAGAAGAGCTGATCAACCATTTGACCTTTTGTCTTGGTTTTTAGAGAGGAAGATCCCCATTGGTAAGAGACCTGTGAGTTTGTCGGGGGTGGTATTGAGTGGAGTGCCCCAGAGGAACCTATCTGGAGACGAGAACATGACCCCGCCAGACTACCCATCTCCTCCCACGCCAGCATCTGCCTCTGGGACTGCACAGCCTCCTTCGGCAGCCCAGGAACTCAGCCCCAATGGAAAGCCAGGTAACCTAAACCAACCCGCTAACTGAACTCAAATTAGAAACTCATGTTAAGCCTGGTAGTTGGGTAGGGATGTCCTCTACTGAAAGAGAATGGTGTAGTAGGTCAAGTGCTCTACCCCATCTTGAACAAGGCAACTTATTTTCTCCGTTATCTCCCGAGTTTTATAATTCATCCTCTCCTTCCTGTTTATTTTCATACTTCTATACTGGCCCTCTTTCCTTTCCCAAGGGGTGACGCTGAAGGAGGAGGTTCAGGAGGCAGACGAGTTCCCCTTGCCGCAGGGCACAGCCTCCGACCTGGAGAGCAACGGCTCCGGCGGCAGCTACTACATCAAGCAGGAGACCTGAGCCTCCATGGGGCACTGCTGCACCCACCAACGGAGGGCCAGCCTGGGGGAAAGAAGGAGCCAGTCCCCTCCCTCTCCCTCCACAGCACCAGAGACCATGGGCCCTGGGTGGCATCCCCACAATATTAACATGGAAGGTCACCAGGGGGCTCCAAGCTGTGCCCATAGAGACTTGGGACAGAACGACTCAAAGACTAGTTCCAAACAGACCGCGCAAACGGGGAGAGGAGTGTAGAGAATAAAGGGAAAAAGATTGGTGCGTGAACGACAATAACTTTACGTTTCACTTCAGTTTTTTGTACTTCAACAAGAAAAAAGTTTTAATACGATTTTTTTCTAATCCGATATCTTTTTGTGCATCTCTCGTATTCGTTACTTTGAGGTAGGGTAATCTTTTGATGGATAAACTGTGTGATGTTTGTGTATATATATAATCCGATTTTCCAAAAAAACAGGGTGTATGTATGTAGGTATTGAACCTTACTGGTATAAAACAATCACTCAGATATAAAGTAGAAACACCCCACCAATCAGCTTCATACCAGTTCCGCACATTCAACTAAGATTTGAGCAGCTTACCACATTCTCTGGATCTTGCGGTCCATTTGTGTGATAGCCAATAACGACTTACAGCTATCACTGGGACATGGGAGAGACCCAAATCTTTAGTTGACCCTTTTCTATCACTATATTTACCATGCCTTATTTAAAATATGTTTACAAATATTACTCCTCTTGGCCAGCTGATTGCAGGCAAATTTTGTTGTCAAATCTAAACAATTCTACTCTATGAAAAAAAAGGTCATTCACTGTGGTAATATTTAGTTCTATCACGGTTTACTACACAATGATATGCAAACCTTGACTCTTGTGTCAAGTAATAGAGATCTATGTGAAATGTTTTATATCTAACGTATAGCATTATTCTACATGAATTATGTCATAATTCAGAGCGATACTATAAATATGAGTAGAGGAAATATTCAAGTCACTGTAACAGTCGGGATGTGTTTCATCACTACCATCAACAACACGAGAACCGTTTATCTAGAGAATGTACTGTCTTTTTCAAAGAAAAACTTCATCATAATGCTGTTTGCTCTACCTCTTTTACAACTTTAATGTAATCTCCTGTTGCAAGGTTTTCAGATTCTGGTCTAACCATACGTAAAGGGGATTTTTCATTACAATTTAAATCACTTTGACAGCTATGTGTGCATATTTCCTAGTAAGTGATTGGTAGGCCTGGGCTAAATTGTCATACTCACTGACTCATGATCATACATTATATTCATAGGCCATCCTTTCATTGGGAGATATTAAATGAATATCAATATTGATTTATAAAACAAAATATATCACATTAAATGTGTATTTATGAACAAAGCATGCAGTATATAAGAGACAATTTACAAACATGATATGGTGATTTATTTTGTGCCATATGAGAAATTAAAGAGGGATTATAATTTACATACTATATAAACTAACGACTGCACTCCGTTGTCTCACTTTATATACCAGTAAGGTTGACAATTTACTCTCAGGAAATCTTAGGGTATTGTATTATAGGCTTCTTCTTCGTTGTTAAGGTTATTGAGAAAGGTGTTGTCATTGGCTGTTGGCATGCTGGAATTAGACTTCAGAGATTGATGTGGTCACCAGTATTAATAAAATGTGTTAGTCCAAGATCGGTTGTAAAGTAAATGTGTCACTTGGTAAACCATCTCACTAATGTAGAGACCTATTTGATTGTGATACAAGGTCCCATTTTAAGTGGATTTGTCATATATTCTGTCTCTAGAGGTAGGATTACCCTTCTGTATGTCACTGTTTGATAATGTGTAGGTGTTTGGTTTTAACTTTTTTTTTTTTTCAAAAATGTTCAGTTAAATGTTAGCTCTGTCGATTTGTCTTACTGTTGTTACTGTATGTTTCAATGTCTGGTCCTGAGTGAAACTCAAACTAGTATTACAGTCTCAATGAAAATGTACATTTTACGCGCTGGCTGGTGTAAACCAGCTCAGGTGACCTTGGTGATGCCAAAGATTGCCTAAGGTCACTGTCAAGCAATAACGTCTTATCACAGTACTCTCCTAATCTTACATTTTACCCTAAATGTCATAATAATGAACAAGGTTTGACAGGCACACAGTAGCTAAATATATGGTAAAGAGGCATATCTGTTGCAAATGCCCCCCAATTTCACCCTACATCAGGTTTGGGAGCCAGTGAGATCATAAGCTTTTAGCTGTGCTTTCACTCAAACTTCACACTGTGCATCAAAGACCGAATGGTGGAAATATACATGACATTATGTTAATATATGGCATGACTGTTTTGAGGCGACAAACATTGTCTCCGTCGTCCTTGTAACACAAATGTTAGACATGAGAATTCATGGTATTTGAATGAAGAAAAAAATAAAGGCACAAATGGACTCAATATAGGGCTATACTATTCTGATCATGACGTTCATTGATTTCAAATGCATTATTTCATCAATATAAGAAAAGACTTAGAGCACAGGTGTCAAACTCATTCCACGGAGGGCCGAGTGTCTGCGGGTTTTCGCTCCACCCTTGTACTTGATTGATGAATTAACATCACTAATTAGTTAGGAACTCCCCACACCTGGTTGTCTAGGGCTTTATTGAAAGGAAAGACCAAAAACCTGCAGACACAAGGCCCTCCGTGGAATGAGTTTGACACCCCTGACTTAGAGGGTGTGTTTGTTGAAACCAAAATATGTGCATGCAGCAGTGTGAACATCATGTCCTCTTGTGCTTAACTAGTTGGTCTTGGTTTATGTGTAACTGTTGGTCTTTGCACTAACACAGGTCTGTGTGTATGTGTGCTTGTTTCTATTGTGAAACCCGTTCATCATATCGTCTTTGTATTCTGGTGCTATATATATATATTTGATAAAACCATAACCTTTTAAGAATGAAATGATTTTCAGAAACTGACCATAGTGGAGAAATGCAGTTCTCTTCTCGTATTTTGGATACAACTATAATGAAAGATTTGTAATGAATTATCTGTCAAAACACAAAAAAACATCCAAGTATTTAGTTTTTGTTCCTTGGTTTCCATGGTAAATGTGCTGTGAACATGAAGTTAACTAAGCTACAGTATATAAACTGCAAAAGTTTTTTTTAAATATGTATTTGAAGATATTTAGATGTTTACTTTCATTTAATTTTTATGAATCTTGCATGTTTGTGGAAAAAGCATTAATGTAAAATAAATTCACTTTTTTTACACTGCATAGAAGCTAGTGTCCATTGTTTCGTTAACCACACCAGTCATAGCATGGATACTTTGGGATTGATGTCCTTTATCTACTTCCCCAGTCAGATGAACTCTTAGATACCATTTTTATGTGTCTAGTAGGAAGGAAGTTACAGGTAGTTTCGTGAGCCAGCACTTTGGAAATCTATGGGATCTGCTAGCATGCTATGACTGGAAGTCTATGTGTCTAGCATGCGCTAAAGTTTCCTGAGCCAATGCCAACTTACTTCACTGGACAAAAACACTTCATCCGACACTGGAAGTAGACAAAAGGGCCTCCCAAAATATTGTCAAGATGTAAAGTAGCGTTTCACAATGAATCATGCATTTAATCTGGATTTAATGTTGCTGGAGTGCCCTCAAATCAGATTCACACCTAGAACTCCAGGTGGGTGCAATTATTGGAGAACACAACCAGAACTCTCCAAACCTCAGGGTAAGAGTTGAATACCCCTGCTGTAGTGAACGTTACCAAGTTGAGCCAATGCAGCAAAGGAAAACGGACGGCTTCGACAACTGGTGTATTGTCAACATCCAGAACGCAGTTGATACCTTCCCATTTCTCTGTACTGTTGACCAAACAGGCTCAAGTTAATGTCTACCAAAACACCCCATCAGACAAGCCCCACTGATGGACGCTTTCAAATCTTTCTACACTGTGGAATTGGGTTGACACAATTAGGTCTACCCACTTTTAGATGCCCCCCCAATCACTGGAGTATACTCAGCAACGCTATAGGACACCCTGAAGGGAAATGCCTTAAATGGCATGTACATAACATCTTGCAAATAGTTATTTATTGAAATAATTTTCCATGGCATGCCTTGCCATGAATATATTATAGCCCCTTCACGAGAGGCCCACATGCACGTAATTTCTTGACTTAAATCTTGAAAAGCCATTGCAAGAGTTGATAATGGCTGTCTAGCAATTAAATTTTTTAAATGTGCAAATATTGTACAAGCCATGTATACAAAGCTTGTAAAGAATTACCCAGGGGACAGAACCAATTAATGCTTTTATCAAACTTTCCCAGTCCCCTACTAAAGCCACTGAACAGTTTCAAAGTACACTAGGAAGCTTCACGTATTCTACTCCATGATTTTTATTGACATGATTTTTAAGTGCTCTGAAGTCACAATGTACATAAACAAATTCCAGATTACAGCATTCAGAATGGGTTTGATGGGTGAGGAGAAAACTATTCCAGTTTAATTTTATTTACTCATACAGGAATCCATTTTGGCAGCTCTTGTACTCGACCATCTCCTCTGGCTTGAACCACAAGGCGATCTCCTTATTGGCACTGTCGAGGGAGTCACTGCCGTGGATGATGTTCCTTTAACGGCAAATGAAACAAAATCAGCAACTCCGCATCACGGGCTTGAGGTTTATTGGAACTACAGTCAGCAGGGTATATTACATTCCTTAATACATGCCAGTTTGATTGTACAAAATGCATTACAGCTTGATTGCATCAGATGCCTGTCCAATGATTCTTACACTCAGGTTGCACCTCTTGTTGGTTGAGCACTTAGTACTTTCCAATCAGATTCTGTATAAACAAGCATCAGTGGACACATACCTGCCAAGCGTGATGCAGAAGTCTCCGCGGATGCTGCCGGGCTTGGAGTCAGCAGGGTTGGTCTCTCCCAGCATCAATCTACCGTTCTTCACAACGTTCAGGCCTTCCCAGATCTGAACGCAAAGGAGGGGTAAAATGGCACATTGAGCGGAACGATTCATTATGTCACAACCACTGATCAAGAGTATTGGAAGTATTGTGGTCCGGTGGCTTTAGCAGTGAACCACTATGCATCAAGCAATGAGATGGCATTTTCAAAGGGGATGTGCGTAGTGCACATGTCGGAAGGATAGTTACCATGGCAACAACGGGACCGGAGTGCATAAAGGCGCAAAGGCCGCCATAGAAGGGCATGTCCTTCAGGTCAATGTAGTGCTGCTTGACGTGGTCCTCAGATGCCTGCAACCCCCCCCAAAAATTGTTCAATGTCACAAAATCAATATTAGCAGTTAATAGGTTTTAACAGCAAGTACAAGCACCGCTGAATAGACAGATATTCACATACCTGGATCATCTTCATGGCCACAAGCCTGAAGCCCCTCTGCTCAAAGCGCTTAATGATATCTCCCACAAGCCCCCTCTGGACACCATCGGGCTTGATGGCAATGAAGGTACGTTCGGTGTTGGACATGGTGCTGCAACAAGAGGATATTCGATATTGAGTAACAAAAGATGGCAGCGGGCCGTCAGTGAAACACATTAACGGACAAATGGCATAGTTTGTCTAGGAGATTCAAACACGCTTTTAAAATGAAATTGCTGAATTAGCTGGAGTAAGCCAGGCCATTGCACAACACCTCAACCTTTGATCAATGTACAGCGCTTCAATGTCACCTAGAATGCTATGGAGTGAACAGATGTACCGGCACTGTAACTTGTGGCCAAGGACAGTACAAATCTATTCTCATCACCCATCCTCCGGAAAGTATTCCCACATACCAAATACCCCACAGGCATGGAATGGGTATGAACAATTTGCTTTCGTTGCCAACATGCAACTCATGTTTCATACAAGAGCAAACGAGTTTGTTTTACTGGCATTGTAGCGTAGTTACTGTCGCGCTAAGTGACCAAGCTTTAGTTTTGTTAGGTTGAGATATTTAAACGTTCACTACATTCCACTGCAAACATATGCTGCAGCAGCGTGACAGCGCAGTGTTGAACTGTCCGTTGTAAACGTCACTTCAATGACTAATATGAAAATTGTAATTCATAAATCTTGACCTGTATTAAAAAAGTCATCTAAGATCACAACCACACCCTGCGGAACAATACGAATTGTACAGTTACTCTAGTTATTATTACATCACGATGGCCTGATTGTTGAATAGGCCTAGCGTTTGACAGTAAACGACGAAAAGTGGCTAGTTAATTGGCTACGTCCAGATTTAATACAGATCTGTGTGTTTAACCGGCATTAATTTCACTTTCAAAGAGAGTTAAGGACGCTAGCAGCGCCATGAACTTGAGCACATTCCATTGTTAAAGCGGCCATATTTGGTAGATGGCATGCCACATGGCCCGGCTTTCCACTGTCGTTAACGAAATAAATTCCAAGTAGATTAAAGTCTGGCTTAATTGTAAAGTACTTCTCACCTACAACTGAGTTTATAGTAATAGATAATTGGCTTATGGTAACCTGTAAGGCTAAGCTAATTATCCATGTGAAGAAGAAAATTTCACCCCGCAAATCAGTCGTTTGAAACTGAAATGCAGCCCCGGTGGTGTTTTCTAACGCGTTACATTTTCAATTAACTAGCTACAAACTACAGCAAGTCATTGGTTTACTATTAGGATGGGACTTAACTGTCACTCAATGCATGTCAATAATCTGGCTAATTTAGTTGGGTAGAAACGGGTGAAGAACCACGCCATTACGTGGCATGCTAGCTAACTAGCCAATGCGAAAGGCAGAAAACAAGCGACGTCCACCAACTTCCTAAAAACATGAAAGGAATAGAACCGATAAAGAAACGCAAAACACAACGCTGTGATTAAACGCAAAATCAAGGGCGTTGTGGCCCCACCATTCAAGAAGCATACCTTAAAGTTGCGTTGTTGAGACTGACAGAAGACCCGTGAGACAACCGTTCTGTGAAGGGTAACAATCAGTGAGGACGAGAAGATGTTGAGAGCTAGTTTATAAAGGCTGCGGAGTGAATGGGTGGGGCTTGGATGAGGTCAAAAATTGATTGACATGTTGCGTGTCTTTTAATCATCCATGTTCTTCTGTGCATTCTAGTGCAACACAACAGTTAATGGTGTGCCTGATATCCACATGTGCTGTCAAATATTCGAGTCGAGACAATGGTTGATATCAGCACACTAACCAAAACGGTATCTCATCCAAAATATGTAAAGGAAAATAGTTTCATAGTGTGTTTGTAAAATGTGAGGCTCTGATATATTTACACCTACACCTGTTTCTTTGATCAAAAATAAAACATGTCCACCCATTTCAAAACCCACACACCACTTGCAACAGATACCGTTTTGGTTAGTGTGCTGATATCAACCATTGTATCGAAACGTGTCTAGTCTGGTATCTGTTGATGTCATTTAAGCAATAATTCCTGAGAACCCGGGAATTATTGTGTGACAACTCACGACAAGGGCTGTTTTCATTCTTGATTTTGCCGCCACCTGCTGACTGTTGCAGTTAGCGCACAATGACGTCTGTGATGTATGTCTATTACGTCATACGTGATCATGTTTGAAATAGATCAGATAACATTTGAGATCAGATAACATTTGACCATTCGTTCAGTCATCAGGTTGGTTTAGTTGGTGGTCGAAAATGTATTGTCCCGCATTTTATTGCAATGTCTTTATTTAACCTTTATTTAATTGTGTCATCATTTTTTAAAGCATTCATTTGTGATACAACTGGAGAGAATATGGAGAAGAAATAAGTTGAGGTATGCATTGTTTTTTTTTATAGCGATGTATTTTATTATATTAAAGATAAGTCTTGCCATCTGCCAAAGTCAGAAATAGTGCGTAATTGGGTAAAGGTGATCGCCAAGGTGACACTGTGCATAGGACTTTCTGATGACATTCTGGGGTCAGAGGTCAAAGGTTATACAACCTTTTGATAAATAATGAAGGCTAATAAATGAGTTTGGGAAAGGTGATGTGTAAAATCTCAGTCACAGGAGACTGAAGCAGAGAGAGAGAGATGGAGGACAACCTGTCCTTGGCCCGTAGAAGCTCCTCCTCAGAACTCAAATTCTTAGGGGAGGAGATGATTGAGAAGTAGGTTGCTCTTTGTCTTCCCCATACTTACCTCCTGTTCTCTATGCTGAATGTTCTGCAACTGACCAAAGAACAAATCAGAGGGTGTGTTTGTGGTGTACATGTATATAGGCTAGTCCTGTAGAGGTCAAGGGTTAGATAGTTTTAATAATTAACCGTACTCATCTATTTACCCCTTTTGCAGGCAATGGATTATCTTGACTGACAATATCCATGAAAGGGTGAGTTAGTGTCAGCTCTGGAATTTCTAACATCAGGAACACGGTAAAATACGCTCTGGGTACATACCAAATGGTGCCATTTTCCATATACAGTGCCCTACTTTTGACCAGAACCCTATGGGCCCTGGTCAAAAGTAGGGCACTATTTAAGAAGTAGGGTGCCATTTGGGACATAGTCTAGATCAGGGATGGGCAACTTGCGGCCGCAGATTCCCTTTTGTAAGCCCATGGATCAATAACAAATAATAAAAATAGGAACTTAGTTGGGGTCTCAACTTATTGTTGAGAGTTCGAATAGTAGAATACACAAGGTGCAATTAAAAAATGTGGTTTTGCATCAGCAGTTTTTCTCTTTCTGTGTCAGTCACTGATAGTCACTCAATTAGCCCATGTCATTTCAAATGTAAATTAAAACATTTTTTGGTGGGGTAAGTTAGTCTAACGGCAAGCTATCGACAATTGTAGTAGTCAAGGTCGAATTACCGACTGGGCGTGGGGGTCATTGATTTTGTTCGTCACGCTCACTCAGATATCATATTTTTCTCTCTGTCCGATGGCAAAATTAGTATAATTGAATGAAAGTAGTTAGAAAATTAAAAGATGTTCTCTCTGCCCCATGGCAAAATGCGTAGTATTGCAGCAAACCTGCTTTAAAACGGCAACATTTTCTCTACTCCCCATGGCAAAATGTGTAGAATTGCAGGAAGGAACTCGAAAACTTCTCTCCACTGTCAAGAGGGGTACCGCTAAAATCATTTGCTCGCAAAGTGGGGGGCAGGCCCAAACAAAATTTTACTTAGGGCCCCCAAAACGCAAGGGCCAACTCTGACTGCATGTGTGGGTATGGATGTGGGTATGCAGACCCGCGAGCCACTGCAGCCCCTCATGATGATTTCAGATTTTTTGTGGCCCCCACCCCTATAAAAGTTGTCAATCCCTGGCCCTAGATATTCTATTAAAATACTACAGTAAATGTACCAGGAGCTGGCGAATCAGCACTTTGAGTCTAGACAATGGGAACCAGGTGAGCAGGCTTTATGTCTCAAAAACAAGATTGGAGGAAGTTGAATAGAATAGAATAACTTTATTTAATCAATTCAGTTGTGGCATTCGGATTAGGTAATAAAGACATGGGCCTAACATCACAATGTAGGCAGACTTAAGTGAATGTTAGATCTTGTTAGATTTTAGGACAACCTTTCCCGGCGGTTCTTTTACATTACAGTTCACTGTAGTTGAGGCTTGTGCTAAGTGCAAGAACATTGTGTCATGTGTGAAGGAGGCCTTTTCAACAGTGGAGGTCCCTGCCCTTGATCTCAGCATGGATTTGCCCTGGGAATACTCATCATCATCATCTTCATCAACTTCCTCCTCCTGTTCTTCAGTCGTAATCAATGTAGCAGATCGGAAAGCTGCCCTGAAAGCAGCCCCCACATGCCGCAGTGTCAGATTCAGTCTTGGGCCAATTCATTGGCCAAGCGAGATCACTAGACATAGAACTGGTGTCAGCAGACGGAAACCAACTCCCTTCCCCTCCCTACTTTCGTATGTACCCCCCAGAAGCTTATTTCTCCCCATAATGGTTGAAACAGTTATTTTCTTCACTGTGTATAAATAATGACTTCTCTAAAATGTTTTATTTACACTGAATTACAGATGTAGGATCTTAAGTTTGCTACAGCAGGAAAATAATCCTGCAGCAACAGGAAATGTGAATTATTATCTGGATTATATAATTAAGACAGTTTTGTAGGGGTTGATCGTTTTTTTGCAAGGGAAAATCAAGTCAGAAATTTCAAAGTGGAAATGACACTTTGATATTGGACTCCATTCTGAACAGACTAGACGATGATGAGCCTGATGTGGGTGAAGAGGGTCATCTTCATGTGATGTCGGTCCGTGACGGCTACCAGGATGTCGCATCTAAAACCTCTCAGTGTAAAGATAATCGTCTGGAGAAGGAGAGGAGGACCAAGGTGCAGCGTGGTAAGTGTTCATTATTTTAATAAAACAACTGAACAAAAACCGAACAGTCCTGTAAGGTGACGAAATACACTAAACAGAAAATAACCACCCACAAACAAAAGTGGGAAAACAGGCTACCTAAGTATGGCTCTCAATCAGAGACAACGATAGACAGCTGCCTCTGATTGAGAACCATACCAGGCCAAACACAGAAATAGAAAATCTAGACCTACAACATAGAATACCCACCAATATCACACCCTGACCAAACTAAAAATAGAAACATACAAAGCAATCTACGGTCAGGGCGTAACACTCAGGTTTGTATGGTGGTGAGTAACCAGGCGTTGGACCCGATGACCGATGATGTGTCTGCCGCGACCTCTGTGCATGGTAAGTAAAACACTTTTCATTTATTTTATTTTGTAGTATGCACTAAATTGATGAACTCCTGTCATGTAGGATTCACTCATTTTGAGCTTAATAATTGTATTGCAATTGTGTTCATTGGATTTTCAAGATTGTGTATTATTGTAAAACATACACAACATAATCCTGAGCTTAATTATTTTATCTCTTCTGCCCCCAGATATTGTGCACAGGTCAGAGAGATGTCTCTCTCAGGCCACAAGTACCCACAGGTCCGGCACTAGCCAGGCCTCCAGTGACTTTGTTGTTGTGGACATGTCTGAGCTCCATTCCAACCGCCCTGACACTGCAATGCCTGTGAGGTGCACTTCTACAGCTGTTGCCGATACAGAGACTCGTCACGTCCCCTCTGCCAGAGTGAAGAAGAAGAGCCCAACGTTGCCAACGGTCAGTTTGGAGATCCATGTTTGGGGGTTTTGCCCTTCATTATGGCTGGAATAGAATCCAAAGCTAATGGGGTCAGAGTGAGACATTGTGGGGCGACTAATGGAAGGATGAATTTACCCGGCAACAGGTGTTCAAGAGCAGAGTGGAACCAGAGAGCCACCTCACTCAAAAGGAGCTGCCTTCGCAGCGTTTCAGCACCTCTCGAGTTGCGCTGGGTAAGCGACACACAATGATGATCCTTTTCTTTTAAAGCATTGCCAAGATGTGGCCAGTGGTCAGAGTGAATGCAGCTTTACTGAGTTTAATGCTGAGTTTTATTCATCTCTGGTCCCATAATGTTTTCTCTGATCAAGGCCACTGAGTTTGACGAACTGTCAGGCAAACATTGTAGAAACTCTTACATTTCCCAAGGTCAAAATCATTGATGCTGTCATTTTGATGTGTTACCGTTTGTCTGGTTGGTTTAGACTGTGGTTGGAGAGAATGAAAGTACAGTTGCCATGTTCAATTCTAATCCTGCAATGTTCTCTTATCACAGATGATGATCATGTTGTCCCGTTCATTCCCCAACTTGAGGATGACCTGCCACCAGCACCTGCACAGGAGTCCCGTAATTGTCGCCTGTTGGTCAGGGTGTTCCGGGCCATTTCCAGAGCCATCTCGAAACCATTCAAGGGCTGTGCTTTTTGCAGGAAGAATTAGGAAATGGTTAGCCCACAACATCAAATAAACAGTATTGTGTGTGCAGTCAAATTTAATAGACTCTCTTGACATGGATATTTGAGTAGACACTTATCCAGAGCAACTAGGGTTAAGTGCCTTGCTCAAGGGTACATCAACAGATTTTTCATTTAGTCAGCTTGAAGATTCAAACCAGTGCCCTTTTGGTTATTGACCCAACACTCTTAACCACTAGGCTACCTGCCATCGCATTGGTTCTACCATATTGCTTATTCTTTTTTGATACCTTCCTATCTGCAAACACTGAAGTGATAAGGGGTTGGCCCAACTGAACATTTCACACCAGATTTGTATGTTCCATTTACTGTGTTAAGAATATGATTTCAATATTTGTAATATACTTGCAAACTGAGAAGGTATTTCAAACTAGTTTTGTTTGTATTGACCTTGGTGAAAATGTGTTTAAATTATATTGAAACACAATATTAATACAATGAGTGGCTTTTTCAACACATTTAGATGCATATATTTTCAGTGGGGGAAGGGGTATGGTTTGAGGCCCATCATATTCTATACAGCTTCTCGGGAGAGGTTGCCAAGGTCAAAGTGGAGC
Organism: Salvelinus fontinalis; assembly: GCF_029448725.1. NCBI lineage: Eukaryota > Metazoa > Chordata > Actinopteri > Salmoniformes > Salmonidae > Salvelinus > Salvelinus fontinalis. The sequence continues at coordinate 6,244,172 of NC_074698.1, forward strand.
TATTATAATCCTGCTGATCATACAGTCTTTGTAATGAAGAAGGGTCCATTAATAGGGGCTAGGGTCAGCCTGAGAGGTATCTGCTGGTTGGAGGCCAAGAGTGGGCTTGAAAATGGGTCATTGACAGTTGCTATTTAGAGCTTCTGCGTTCCCTTGCTCCTTCCGTCAATGTATATAATCCCTCTGTCTCTCTTGCACCCCTTTGATAGTTTGATTTATGATCACCTCTCTAAACCTGCAGTATTTTTACATAATAATTTTCTAACTATGGCCTGTAGATGGAGGGGTGACCAGGAGGGAAATGTAAGAGAATACAGATTTGTGTGAAAAAATAGGAAAGTTCCCATTCCCAATACTGTATATTAAGATTATATTTTTCCATTATGTATGACTGTTATGCATTTTCTATGCATAGTCTTATATCTTTATTTTGTATCATTTGTATATGTCTCTTGCCTGTTTTTCACATACTTTCACACATACCCAATGATTACACTGATATGTACACTCTCAAAGAAGACATCAATAAATAAAGATTTATGAAATAGTAAGGAGCATTAAATTCAAAATAGATTCCCCCAAAACTTTTCATCAATGACAAATGCAAAATCTGAAGATCATTTTACAATCCATGCACAACAGGGCGCAAGTTTCTTTGCCAGAACGTTTGTGTGTAAAGAGAGAAAAAGAAACAATTTATTCCGAGTTCAGGGGTCAAGAAAACGGAAACACGTGATAGCGAATTTAGCGCGCAACCTGTGCTCTACCGCTGATTAATAGAACATGTACACGGTTGGAGCGTTGCGTGGGCCATGAGTTCTTCTCTGTGCACATACTTTGCAACTTTGTGAAATAGTGCAGCCGCACGTTCCCTTTTCTTACAACTAGCACAGCGTTGCAGCTACCCATGTGGAAAACATTGGGTGCATGAGGCATGTTATTGTAAAAGACTAGCGAACACATTTATGAGTCTACTGAATCTTGTTAAATTCTAGCGTATCCTGAGACAACGTATAATTCGTTTCATATGCTAAGGTTTAAACGATAAACATGGACAAAGTCGGTAAACAATCTAGAAAGGGGAGAAAGACGACGAAGAGAGTCTCTGAACCAGAGCCTGACTACGAGAAAGAAGTGCTAAAAAGACGCAAAAACGCCAAGGCAGTGACTGTTTTGGGCGAAGAAGATGCATCTGTAAAACTTCTTGAAGATCTTGTTTTTGGTGCTGAAGATGATCTTGTGGAAAGGCTCGTGGAGGTAGGAATTAATTAGTTACATATGGGGTGTATTCATTACGCCGATTCTGTAGCAAAACGTTTCGTCTGTTACAAAACGTTTTGCAACAACTCCAAACGCAATTCAACGTGACGTAAAATCTGTTGGGTTCTTAAACGGAAGTTGTAGTTACTTTTACCGGTTGCCATTCCAATCCGAAAAATCGGAATAATGAATACACCTCTGATTCCATACAGAATGATGATGATGCTGCCTGCCAGATGCTCAGTGGATTATGTTGCCACATTGTCAGCATGGCATAGATATAAATCCAATATTGATTGATAGTTAGTTACAACCAGGTAATAGACTAATAATCTCCAGTGTCATATATCCATATCATTTACTTTTAGTTTCATTGCAGTCAGTTTTTATCAAATCAATTTCTTGTCAACAGGACAGAGAGGATGGAGGTGCCACACTTCTGGATGATGACGATTCCAGCGATTCCGATGTAGAGAATGAAGCACGGCTGAAGGTTCAGCCAACCAGGACAGCAGTGTGGGAGGATGAGGATGATGATCTGGAGGAAGAGTTAGTACCTGGGACTGCAGAAGTGTCTTATTGTGTCTTTTCAGCATTGATGTCATCATGTACAATGCTTCACACTTCATGTAACTACATTAGTTGTAGTCATGTAACCCTAATGTCAATTACATGGATATGTGAATCAAACATTGCTTGTATGGGCAGTTACTGGTGATATGCATCTTTCCCTTTTGAAGACGAATCTATACGTATCTAGATACATGGGCTCCGGTATGATATAGAAACCAGTGCTTGACCTGGACGGAAATAGCTTCCGGTACTCATTTTGGGTGCCGGAACTGTTTATATTTAGGTGCAGGAGCTCCCACAATACCTTTGAGATAATATTCTATAAGATGAAGAGGAGCTCAAGCAGTAGAACATTTGAGGTGCCGGTACTCAGCTCCGATGAGCTCCTACCCAAGTCAAGCACTGACAGGAATGATACGTTTTAGTTTGCAACGATTTGGTTTGATGAGAGGAACGAATCGATATGATTTGGTTTGATGTGATAATATTCGATGCTACATTTGCTACATAAACACATTAATTTTCCATTCTAAATTCAAATCTGCTGCTGATGGAGCTCATGGGCTGGGCCTTTCTGGGCTGGATCTGTTCGAGCTGATGTGTGTAAATGTCTATGGTGTATGTAGTCACCTGAGCTGAGCCATAAGGGAGAATAGTGGGCATTTACCACCCCACTATTAGATTTTTTTTTTTTTTTTTTTGCGTAGACATCTTGACAGAAAGGGTAGCAGAAGGTGAATGTTGAACTTTTGTTAAGCCTCGATCACACCTACAGAGTCATTGTGCTACATGGTAAGCAGCATCATCTGGATGTGTGCAACCAAAGTTCAACATTCACCTTTTGGTGTACCAAAATGCAATGACGCTATCGTTGTGATCGAGGCGTTATTGGTCAGCGTGCGAAGCAGCGCTCAGTTTGACTAGGCTACTGATATTCCCTGGGGTTGTTCATCATGCAAAAATGACTTGTAGATCCATAAAAATATATATATATATATATTTCACCTTTATTTAACAAGTTCTCATTTGGCGACCTGGCCAAGATAAAGCAAAGCAGTGCGACAAAAACAACAACACAGAGTTACATATAAACAAACATACAGTCGATAACACAATATAGAAATCCGTACAGTGTGTGCAAATGTAGTAAGATTAGGGAGGTAGGCAATAACTAGGCCATAGTGGCAAAATTGTTACAATTTAGCATTAACACTGGAGTGCTAGATGTGCAGATGATGATGTGCAAGTAGAGGTACTGGGGTACAAAAGAGCAAAAATAAATAACAATATGGAGATGAGGTAGTTGGGTGGGCTATTTACAGATGGGCTGTGTACAGGTACAGTGATCGGTAAGCTGCTCTGACAGCTGATGCTTAAAGTTAGAGAGGGAGATGTGAGTCTAGTTTTACTAGCATTTAAGAGCAGTTGGAGGCCACGGAAGGAGTGTTGTATGGCATTGAAATGCGTTTGGAGGTTTGTTAACACAGTGTCCAAAATCAATGACTGTCAACACAGTTGCATGCTTAGTTTGACAATGGAGGAGAGGAAGCATCAGTTTTCACAACAGATCAGAGGTATTTTCGGAAGGTAGAAAGAAAGTAACGTGAGCAAAACCTTTTTAGTGAACTGACGATTCATAACGTTTGAGACGATTTTCTGACCGATGCATGGTACATTTAGATCGATTTGTATCTTAAACATTGGAACCAGGGACCGATGCGTTTCGGTGAACCGTTACATCCTTAGTAGTTACGTCACTGTTTTTTAATTCATTCATGATATTTCCCTCCTGTTTGCTAGAGTGGACATGACACAACGGTTCCGTAGAGACCTGACTAAGAGTGACGCAGAGGCCAAGATGTCCAAACAGAAGTTACAGCAGAGGATGAAAGAACAGTACGTGGATATTAGTAACACAGCCATGGAGTAAATAACACTGGGATCTGGTGGCTCAAACTCACACTTCCAACTCATTTTTGCCAGGTTCCAAAAAGCAATGGGTGGAATGCCCTCCTGGGCAGAGACAAAAGTCAAGAAAAAGAATAAGAAAAAAGGTAAACTCCCACATTTTGGTTCTAAACATCTTCATGATCCATGTAATATGTTATGAGAGATGCCCCTCACTTATGATTACCTACTATATAATGGTGATATAGTGTGTACAGCAGGGTTCCCCAACTGAACGCGGACCGAATTTTGGTGATTTTTATTTGGCCCTCCCAAGTTTTCTGAAGTACATTTTTGTTTAAACATTTTTGGACATAAAAGACTGTAAAAACACCCAACAAATTATTTTGATTTTAATTTTGGATATCCGTTCCAAAGTGTTCCCACGCATAATAGAGAGATACACACTGAGTCTTCAAAACATTATGCACACCTGCTCTTTTCATGATATAGACGGTTTGAGATGATTGTTTTAATACAATTGTATATCTGTCTGGGCTTCTTGCGGACAATTTGTAATTATGCTCCGACCTCCTGACCATCGGCTCAAGAAAGAAAATCGGCATGCGGCCGAATCTAGTCTGAGCCCTGCTATATAGTATACATTTGTGTCTTTTCAATAAAAGATGTCTATTTTCCAAAAACTAAAGATGACTCTGATGATGAGGATGACGATGGAGACGACCTGATGAGGAAGACGGGCAACTTTGTGGGCTCATCCGACAGCCTCCCCAAAGGAATCATACGGGTGAGTTCTGTTCTCCCATCATCTCACCACTACTACATTTTGAGGTTAAGTTAGAGTAAAACAACCAGGTCTCTCTCTGACTGCAAAGGGGGACTCTAAACCAGAGTACTTTCAGAGGTTTGGGGGTTACAAAACCATTACGTTGTCCAGTATTAGATCATGTGGTTTTGTTTACATGTGATGCTAGTACATATATTATGGATGTATTTAACTCTCTTGCAGATGAAGAAGTGCCTACACGCCAACAACGACCGTCCGTCTGTGGACCGGCTGACCACGGTGCAGTTCCACCCCTCTGCCCAGGTTGTCATGACAGCAGGGATCGACCAGTCCATCTCTCTGTTCCAGGTATTCATTTTACTCATCAGCTACAGTCTTCTCTCAGTCATTCTTGAGGCAGTCATCATGAGACATGGTATAGGGAACGTCATATATCCTTAATAATATCCTCCAGACCTTTTTTTGACCATACAAACTAAGCGCACACAAAAAAAAACTCGATGGACCACCAAACATCCTTACGGATGATTACTTGATGGTTATTTAGTAAATCTGTGACACTAACAGACAAGTTTGTACTATATTAATTACCATCCACCTCACTCTAAATGTCCCTCCTTCCTCTCCAGGTTGATGGGAAGACCAACCCTAAGATTCAGAGTATTTACCTGGAGAAGTTCCCGGTGCACAAGGCCCAGTTCAGCGTGGACGGGGAGCAGGTGGTGGCCACCAGTTTCAGGAACAAGCTGTTCTACATCTACGACATGATGGAGGGCAAGGTCATCCCTGTCCACGCTGTCAGAGGTGAGGAGGAAGCCATGGGGAGTCACTAGAACCCCAAGGCTGTTTGGTAGTAATCTAACCAGTTGGCTGTTAGGTAGTGACATAGCCTTTTATTACTAGGCTTGGGCGGTGTCGAGATTGTCAAACCTTCATACCGACCTTGTGCCATCCCAGGATATCCGGTAATACTGGCACTGAACACAAACCCCGCTGAGCCTTTGTAAACCCGAAGGTTAGCAATGCTAACAAGTACATGTAAAATCTCAGTGCTAACATTTTATACAGTCTCTGATCCAAATGATTTGCAGGACAGACATCCCAACTCAAAGTTATACAAATAACAAGAAATACTACTCACAGTTTGCTACACACACAAAACAAATATTAGACGGCAAGGCTTGATCCAGGAAGGGATTCTCTGCTGTTACTAAGAGAAGCTTGTTTTCTGCAAGAAGCTATATATCTATTGTAAGTTAGCAAACCAAATGCACAACTGCAGAGTATTTAGCACATTTTAGACAGTTAACTTAATAGTTATAAGTTATCTTTGAATGGCATTTAATGGCGCCGGATATATAGATATTATATTTGAGATAATTCGAAATAGCCACCCTTTGCCTTGATGACAGCTTTGCATACTCTTGGCATTCTCTCAACCAGCTTCGTGAGGTAGTCACCAGAAATGCATTTCAATTAACAGGTGTGCCTAGTTAATTTGTGGAATTTCTTTCCTTAATGCGTTTGAGCCAGTCAGTTGTGTTGTGACAAGGTAGGGGTTGTATACAGAAGATAGCCCTATTTGGTGAAAGACCAAGTCCATATTATGGCAAGAACAGTTAGAATAAGCAAAGAGAAATGACAGTCTACATTACTGTACATGAAGGTCAGTCAATCCGGAAAATGTCAAGAACTTTGAACGTTTATTCAAGTGCAGTTGCAAAAACCATCAGGTGCTATGATGAAACTGGTTCTCATGAGGACCGCCACAGGAAAGGAAGACCCAGAGTTACCTCTGCTGCAGAGGATAAGTTCATTAGAGTTACCAGCCTCAGAAATTGCATCCCAAATAAATGTTTCACAAAGTTCAAGTAACAGACACATCTCAACATCAACTGGTCAGAGGAGACTGCGTGAATCAGGCCTTCATGCTCGAATTTCTGCAAAGAAACCACTACTAAAGGACACAAATAAGAAGAGACTTGCTTGGGCTAAGAAACACGAGCAATGGACTTTAGACCGGGGGAAATCTGTCCTTTGGTCTGATGAGTCAAAGGTTTAGATTATTGGTTCCAAATACTGTGTCTTTGTGAGTCACAGAGTGAACGGATGATCTCCGCATGTGTGGTTCCCACTGTGAAGCATGGAGGAGGAGGTGTGGGGGTGCTTTGCAGGTGACACTGTCTGTGATTTATTTAGAATTCAAGGCATACTTAACCAGCATGGCTACCACAGCATTCTGCAGCGACACGCCATCCCGTCTGTTTTGGGCTTAGTCGGACTATCATTTATTTTGTAATAAGACAATGACCCAGGACAATGACTCAACACACCTTCAGGCTGTGTAAGGGTTATTTGACCAAGAAGGAGAGTGATGGAGTGCTGCATCAGATGACCTGGCCTCCACAATCACCCAACCTCAACCCAATTGAGATGGTTTGGAATGAGTTGGACTGCAGAGTGAAGGAAAAGCAGCCAACAAGTGCTCAGCATAAGTGGGACCTCCTTCAAGGCTGTTGGAAAAGCATTCCAGGTGAAGATGGTTGATAGAATACCAAGAGTGCAAAGCTGTCATCAAGGCAAAGGGTGGCTACTTTGAAGAATCTAAAACATATGTTTTAACACTTTTTTCTTTGGTTCCTACATGATTCCATATGTTATTTCATAGTTTGAATGTCTTCTCTATTATTCTACTATGTGGAAAATAGTATAAATAAAGAAAAATGCTTGAATGAGTAGGTGTGTCCAAACTTTTGACTGGTACTGTAGGTTCGGGTGCCTTGTAAGAATCCGACCGCGAGTGGATAACCCGCCTCTACCATCAGTCCTATTAGCCAACGTGCAATCATTGGATAATAAACTGGATGTGCTCCGATCAAGATGATCCTACCAACGGGACATTAAAAACTGTAATAACTTGTGTTTCACGAGTCGTGGCTGAACGACGACATGGATAACATACAGCTGGCTGTGTTTTTCGTGCATCGGCAAGATGGAACAGCTGCCTCCGGTAAGACAAGGGGTTGCGGTCTGTGTCTATTTGTCAATAACAGCTGGTGCAAGAAATCTGATATAAATTAAGTCTTAAGGTTTTGCTCGCCTGAGGTAGAGTATCTCATAAGCTGTAGACCACACTATTTACCAAGAGAGTTTATCTATATTTTTCGTAGCTGTCTATTTACCACTACAAACCGATGTTGGCACGAAGACGGCACTCAACAAGCTGTATAAGGCCATAAGCAAACAAGAAAATGCACATCCAGAGGCGGTGCTCCTAGTGGCCGGGGACTTTAATTCAGGGAAACTTAAATCCGTTTTACCTCATTTCTACCAGCATGTGCAACCAGAGGCAAAAAAACCTCTAGACCACCTTTACTCCACACACACAGATGTGTACAAAGCTCTCCCTCGCCCTCCATTTGGAAAATCTGACCATAACTCTATCCTCCTGATTCTTGCTTACAAGCAAAAACTAAAGCAGGAAGTATCAGTGACTAGCTCAATACGGAAGTGGTCAAATGATGCAGATTCTAAGCTACAGGACAGTTTTGCTAGCAAAGACTGGAATATGTTCCGGGATTCTTCCGATAACATTGAGGAGTACGCCACATCAGTCACTGGCTTCATCAATAAGTGCCTTGATGACATCATCCACACAGTAACCGTATGTACATACCCCAACCAGAAGCCATGGATTACAGGCAACATCTAGACTGAGCTAAAGGATTAGAGCTGTCAATTTCAAAGAGCGGGACTCTAACCCAGACGTTTATAAGAAATCCTGCTATGCCCGCCGACTAACCATCAAACAGGAAAAGCGTCAATACAGGACTAAGATTGAATCTTACTACACCGGCTCCGAAGCTTATCGGATGTGGCAGGGCAAACTATTACAGACTACAAAGGGAAGCACAACCACGAGGTGCCCAGTGTCATGAGCGAACCAGATGCGCTAAATGACTTCTATGCGCACTTCGAGGCAAGCAACACTGAAACATGCAGGAGAGCACCAGCTGTTCCGGACGACTGTGTGACCACGCTCTCCATAGCCGGTGTGAGTAAGACCTTTTTAAGTCAACATTCACAAGGCTGCAGGGCCAGATGGATTACGAGGATGTGTACTGCAAGCGTGCACTGACCAACTGGCAAGTGTCTGCACAAACATCTTCAACCTGTGTCTGACCGAGTCTGTAATACCAACATGTTTCAAGCCATAGCCCATGTGTCCAAGAACACTAAAGTAAACTGCCTAAATGACTACGGTGAAAGGCTGGTCATGGCTCACATCAACACCATTATCCCAGAAACTCTAGACCCGCTCCAATTTGCATACCGCCCCAACAGATCTACAGATGATGCAATCTCTGTTGCACTCCTCACTGCCCTTTCCCACCAGGACAAAAGGAACTTGAGAATGCTATTCATTGACTAGTGTTCAACACCATAGTGCCCTCAAAGCTCATCACTAAGCTAAGGACCCTGGGACTAAACATCTACCTCTGCAACTGGATCCTGGACTTCCTGACGGGCTGCCCCCAGGTGGTAAGTGTCGGTAACAACACATCTGCCACACTGATCCTCAACACGGTGGCCCCTCAGGGGTGTGTGCTCAATCCCCTCGTGTACTCCCTGTTCACCCATGACTGCATGGCCAAGCACGACTCCAACACCATACGTTTGCTGACGACACAACAAGTGGTAGGCCTATATCCCCAACAACGATGAGACGGGCTATAGGGAGGAGCCAGGATAAAAACCTCTCCCTCAACGTGATCAAGACAAAGGAGATGATCGTGGACTACAGGAAAAGGAGGGCCGAGCACGCCCCCATTCTCATCAACTAGGCTGTAGTGGAGCAGGTTGAGAGCTTCAAGTTCCTTGGTGTCCACATCACCAACGAACTGCCATGGTCCCAACACACCAAGACAGTCGTGAAGAGGGCACGTCAACGCCTATTCCCCCTCAGGGGACTGGAAAGATTTCGCATCGGTCCTCAAAGTTCTACAGCCACATCATCGAGAACATCCTGACTGGTTGCATCACCGCCTTGTATAGCAACTGCTCGGCCTCCGATCGCAAGGCACTACAGAGGGTAGTGCGTAGTACGGCCCAGTACGTTACTGGAGCCAAGCTTCCTGCCATCCAGGACCTCACCTGGGAGCATGAGCAGCAGTTTGCTGCGTTTTCCTTTCTGTTTTCCCATTTGCCTACAACTCCAGCACCTGCTGAAAGTACTTGGATGTGCGTATTTTCTTCAGCCTTTGTACATATCACCTCAATTACCTCGACTAACCTGTGCCCCCGCACATTGTATATAGCCTCGTTACTGTTTATTTTATTGTTTCTCTTTTAATTTTAATTTTATTTGTGTTTTTACTTGCTTATTTTAGTAAATACTTTCTTAACACTTAATTTTTCTTAACTGCGTTGTTGGTTATGGGCTTGTAAGGAAGCATTTCACTGTAAGGTCTACATCTGTTGTATTCGGCGCATGTGACAAATACAATTTGATTTGATATCTAGCTGGCAAACATTTAGTTGTGTAACTAGGGGAAAGGGAGATACCCAGTCAGTTGTACAGCTGAATGTATTCAACTGAAATGTGCCTTAACAAATTTAACCCAACCACTTTGAGTCAGAGAGGTGCAGGGTGCTGCCCTAATCGACATCCGGGTCAACGGCGCGCGGGGAACAGTGGTTTAACTGCCTTGCTCAGGGGCAGAATGACAGATTTTTTTGCCTTGTCAGCTCGGGAATTCAATCCAGCAACCTTTGGTTTACTGGCCCAACTCTCCTACCCGCCAGGCTACCTGCTGCCCCTAGATCACCTGGCACGTGGTGCAAAACATTGAGTGATTCACAAGGCTCCAGTCTCTCTCGTTGTTGTGTACTTGTAAACCAAACACCATGTGACTGGGAGCTACCGGTAAGCTTCATAATGAAATATTCTGTGACTGGTGAAATTAAGAATGGGAACTGCTTTATCTCCTAACGTATTGCACAAATTGACTGCAGGTATTTACTTAAAGTAACTACAAATATTCAAATGTATAAAAAGGAAGGTTTCAACTGTGTTGACCGTATTGAAAACCATCCCATGGCTTTTTACAAATACCCTGTTTTACGGTATACCGCCCAAGCCTAGTTATTACTGGTCAAATTATTGTGTTCTGTGATTGGTTTGAAGATAAAATCGCTATATATTCTCAGCCAGACTGTTCTTTTTTTAAATGGGTAGTGGGTAAATGACTGGTTGTGTGATTGAGTGCAGTAACAATTATGATTGTCCCCCAGGTCTGAGGGAACAGAGGGTGAAAGAGTTTGAAGTCTCCCCTGATGGAGAATCCCTCCTTCTCACTGGCACCTCCGGATACCTCCATGTGTTAACAATGAAGGTAAGTGATTGTAGATGGCAAATACCTGGTATACCACACATCCAAAATGGATCAAAATGTAAGACTCCATTTTGGATCAGGCGCATACATGCATTGCATAAATGTCTGTATTTTCTCACCTTTTTTTTTTCAGACAAAGGAGGTAGTGAAAAGCATGAAAATCAACGGAAACATTGCGGGAGTGGCTTTTTCCCAAGACGGCAGCAAAGTCTTCACCAATTCTGGTGGGTTTTACCCTGGTCTAAGACACACAGCCACAGCCTAACACCCCAATCACATCCTAAAGCCTTTTTTAGATTTTAGGTAACGCTTCAAAATGTGACTTTGGGCGACCTGGCCAAATTCACATAGAAATGTGAGTTATAGATCTGTCATGCTCTTTGAAAGCAATTCTAAGAAGCAGTAGATTTGTTGTATGTGTGCTATTTCTATGCTTCACATTAAGTTCATTTTTGTCTTTTACTTTTGGTTTTGTACACCAGCTTCAAACAATATTTTTCTTTATGGAAAATATATTTAATAGAAAATGGAACAATGATTCTCTACACCAGTGGTCCTAGTTGGTCACCAAACATTTCTGTAAAAAAATGATAAATCCTTTTTTTTGTATTTGTTTCGTGCTGTTGGTGGTAGGTGCACTTGATTCAGCAGCCCATGCACTGGAAAGGCAAAGTGTTCCCATTTTGAAAAATATCATGTGTCTGAAGGTAGAACTCCACTTACCCGGCAGGCCCAGAGAGCAAATCAAGTGCACCTTCAGGCCTACCGCTGGCCAATCAGATAGCTCAGATCACTGTGTGTGCACTCGAGCCATAGACTGTAAAAAGAAGCCTCGAGCGCACAGCCAAGTTGATACTGTGATATTTCAAAACTTTTAACCATGACTAAAGAGACTCGACGGAATATAGCAAAGCGCTGCTGTTTTTATGATTACGTTCATGTTGAAGTTGTTATTCTCCCTACATCCACTCACACTGCAAGCAGTATAGCAAAGTGTTACTAGCGGCGTGTCTTTTTTTAATATATAGTAATATTTCCCTTTAACTGGCTATCCGATTTAACACCGTGAATTGGTGCACGAGGCAGAAACAATGCAGTGCGACTTGAGTTTCGCCGTCGGCTGGAAGCCTCACCGCTGCTCTCTCCTTCCCCTCAGACTGACCATCGGATGCAGGCCATCAGTCCAGTGAAATAAATAAAAGAAAATGATTATGCTCACTCAGCTGTATACCTATACCTACAATTTTGAAATCTAATTTCAAAATGATCTGAGAAGAACAACATTGGCAGGGCAATTCAAGCATAACCAATTTGTAGTGATAATGTATTGGGCATTTTGCCTACTACAAACCTCAATGCTACAGAACAGTTTTTAATAGGTTAATATTTCATTTTTTGTCATGTTTAAAAATAATAATGCAAAAAAAAAATGAGCGGTAGATCTGGGCTTTGAATTTTGACTAAGGAAGTGACCACTGCTTGTTTTGTCACAATCTGAAATTAGGCCGAACTATTAGCATTTTAGCAGAAAGGAAATGGCGGCGCGATTTCTGCATATTGCACCTTTTTTTAAAGCTGTATGTACCAAACTTTTTTGATGTTGCAGAGGAGGGTGAGGTGTACATATGGGACATGAGGAGCAGTAAATGCCTGAACAGGTTCACAGATGATGGCTGTGTGAGTGGGACCTCCATGGCTGCATCCAAGAACGGACAGTATCTGGCCTGCGGGTGAGTCAGCCATTTTGTTTTTAACATTTTCCATGTCGTTTTGTGATGTAAGGTTGTTGGTGTGTAGCTTTATTCATTTATTTATGAATTCATCCATTTCCTTGCTGATGTGATTCCGCAGCGATAGTCCCTGTCGTTTTGTGATCAAACCATTGCAATGTTTGTATTGTCCTGTTTGTCTTCCTTCAGGTGTCCTTTTTTTTTTTATGCATGATTCTTCCACAAAACCCTTCAGGATAATTGGGTCGTTCCACCAATTAGGTGCCTTTTTAAGAAGTGTAACAAATATTAACATTCTGTCATAAAGAGCACGTTCAACTTAATAAAAAAAAACATGTTATCCCACTTTAAGCGATTAAATAAAACAAGTGCCTATTATGTGCCAAATAAAGTAACAGGGTTGACGATTTCATCTTTAATCAGCCATACATTTCCTCGTGACGGGGGGAAGGGAATCTTTTTTTGTGCAACAGGAAGTGTTAATTAAATGCAAGCTTCACAACAACAAAAAAAAAGTAGTTAACATTTGTAGCCTGTCTGTCCATGGGTAACAGGGTTGACATGTTATGCTCGACCGGCTCAGTTTTCCACCAAAAAACACCGGAAAATGGCCAAAAAGAATAGAACCAGCTCACCTGCTTTTACTCTATGATTTGACTATTCGATGTTCTATGTTTTTTTAGGAGGAAAACTATTTTAAAAGGTATAGTTTCACGATATTAAAACCAGAATTCAGTTCAAGTGAGATGTTTGATCTTAAAATGAAGGAAACATGTAAATGAATCACATGAAATAAATTATCTTCAGAAATGACTTTGTCAAAGCAACAAAATTACTAGGGCTGCACAATGATGGTGAAACTTGGAGAAATGTTGGGGTTAAGTGAGTTAAAATCTTCCTAGAGATGGACACATGGTTGACAGAGGGACATGTCAAAATGCAGAATTTTTGGCACTTTATTCATATTTAAAAAATAAATAAAAATAACATTTTTTTTTAAAGGATTTATTGAATTCTCCATGTGGTCTACATTTAAAGGGCACTTCATTTAACATAACAGGCTTTTAAATTGTAATATATGTGCACATTTTCTACTTAAAATTTCAACGGTATGCCAAAGGCACCCATTTCATGGAATAACCCAATAATATTTTTTCGTATAGATATACCTGAAGCAGACAAGTTTTTCACATTCTTTTTCTACCGTTTCTATTATCTCAGGTCAGCGGCAGGTGTGGTGAACGTGTACTCCCAGGAGGAGTGTATGCGGCAGAACAACCCCAAGCCTCTGAAGACCATCATGAACCTGGTGACCTCTGCCACCTCTCTCCGCTTCAACCCCACCACCGAGATCCTGGCCATCGCCTCCAGGGCTGACGACGAGGCTGCCCGATTGGTCAGTCAGTCTCTCTCTCACTCTCACTCTCACACTCACACTCACTCACCCAATGTTGTCTTTGTCATCATAACAGCTACACCTGCTCTCTTGTAAATACGAGGTTTTATTGCAGCATGACTTGGATAGTAATCAAGTTTGAGTTGATTTAAAAGGAATTAAAACCATGTCTCTCTTTCAATGTCATCAAGTCTCTCCAAGTGCCATATGTCTACCCTTCTCATTTCAGGTTCATATCCCCAGCTTCACGGTGTTCTCCAACTTCCCCATATTCCAGAGGAAAACCATATACAGGGCCCACCGCCTGGACTTCTCCCCGAACAGTGGCTTCTTCTCCCTGGCCAACAACAAGGGCCATGCACCTCTCTTCAGGTGAGTCTTGTTTTTTCAGACATTGGAAAATAAAAAACATCAACACTATGGGTGACTTTTGATACAAATAAATATATTAGAATAATAATTTGATTTATTTTCAGGTTGTTGCATTACAAAGACTTTTGATGAAGAGCATCACAAGCATGCCCGTAATCAACATCAAGAGACCAAGGTTCCTCAATACAACTACCGTTGTCTTCAAGAAGACATTTTACAATGAAAAGGACTGTAAACATTTCAATGACTTGAATTGTGAAATCGGTTATGGTAATTTCATCTATGAAAGTGTCACAGCAAGATACCATGTCTTTGTTATCCTGTTTTTTTCCCCCATCAAATTTGAGTGATTACATTTTTTTAAGTGTTCTGTTTTCAAAATGCATGTCCTCTATATTTCTTTCTGTCTACTTTAGGGTTTGACAAATGTTTGTATAATGGATCAAATACAACTTCATTTCCTTGATACTTGCCTATTATTATAGTTTCTAGATGTCTCGGAGAACAATAACATTATAGATTGACTATAATGCTTAAACTAGTATAGAAAAGCTGTCAAACTTCTATGCACTAAAGCCCCGTTAGTCTACTCCATGTTGACCTGAAAATCTGTTGCTACCAGCCACAATAATGGATTAGAACTACTCACTGTGAATTCCATTTTGACCAAAGCGCTCCTCCAAATCTGATGGTGTTTGAAGTTGATCATTTTCACACAACTTTGGATTAAATACTTAACGTACAGGGCCTTCAGAAAGTATTCATACCCTTCGACTTATTCCGCATTTAGTTGTTACAGCCTAAATTCTAAATTGATTAAATATTTTTAGCAAATGTATTAAATGCAGCAATATCTCATTTACGCAAGTATTCACACACCTTTGCTGTGACACCCAATTGCGCTCGGGTGCATCCAATTTTAATTTGATCATCCGTGCGCCGTTGCTACAACTTGATTAGAGTCCACCTTTGGCCAATTCAATTGTTTTGACATGATTTAGGCGGAGTCAATCACCACCTTCCGGAGACACCTGAAACCCCACCTCTTTAAGGAATACCTAGGATAGGATAAAGTAATCCTTCTAACCCCCCCCCCCCCCCCCCTTAAAAGAGTTAGATGCACTATTGTAAAGTGGTTGTTCCACTGGATATCATAAGGTGAATGCACCAATTTGTAAGTCGCTCTGGATAAGAGCGTCTGCTAAATGACTTAAATGTAAATGTAATTTAGAAATAAACACGCCTGTCTATATACGGTCAATCAGTTGACAGTGCATGTCAGAGTAGAGACCATACCAAGAAGTCCATGGAACTGACCATAGAACGCTGAGGTAGAATTGTGACAAGGCATATCTGGGCAAGAGTATAAAACAATTTCCAGAGCGTTGAACGTTTCCATCATTGGGAAGGTGAAAAAAATATGGGACTACCCAAACTCTGCCTAGAGCTGGACCTCTGACCAAACTGTGGAGAAAAAAATCAGGTCAAGGGGTATGAATACTTTCTGAAGGCACAGCCTATCTGACCCAGTTTATCAGCAGAACAAGACCCAGGCCAGAGAGGCACATCAGAAAGCGAAGCTAATATAAACCCTTACTTTGCATTCATGCTCCCATTATGGCTCATAGAACAGTTTGCTCGATGGTGCCATTTGCACTGTGAAATTGACTCTGCTTAGTTTTTGTACTGCACTAAAGGGACCTCCCTGCTGAGCCACAGCTTTGAGAGAAACACACACCTACAGACTCCAGATGAATGACAGTCACAGCACCATGTGTTACATACATTAGATCCTCCTTTAGGACGTCAGTCAGGATAGGCAGCATTGCAACACCTACATTTCTCATTAGTAAAAGACGAAGCACTGCGTCCTCCCTAGTCGTTTGTATCTGCATTCAGACAAATCATTTCTCTTCCCCTCGTGTTTCAGTGCATCTTTATCACATTTATTGTTTTGGTCTGTCCTGAGGTACTCCTGTAATATAATAGGCTGGAGAAATGTCTTTATGATAAATGAACCTTAACACCAAACAAACAAAAGAGTTTTCCCCTGTAGACCCCCTAATGCAGAAACCAACCGAAACTTAATGGGTGGGAAGTGCAGAAACTAATACTGAGCCTCGTCAGCATTTTACTTAGTTTTTGTTCTCATGAGGGTGTCTTGAGAGTCGGAAATCAATATATTTGCCCTGCAGATCAGACATGGAAAAATAGCTGCAGTTGTGAAATTAATGATAATTTGTGTAAATATAGGTTTAGGATAAACACAGATTCTATCTATTCTCTGGTCGTCTGACTAATTTACAGATTTGCGATTTCAGCAGCAGGTTGAAGCTGTGTAGTTGGTGAACCTCTCAAAATAACCACAAACTCATTAATCTATCTCTTATGAATATATGCGCTAGTAACAAAATGATCTACACTAATTAGCAATATCTTTTTACACAGTATGTCTCTTTTTCACACGCATGTTAAAGGAGAAATACAGTGCCTTCAAAAAGTATTCACACACCTTTACTTTTTTCACATTTTGTTGTGATACAAAGTGGGATTAAAATGGATTTGTGATTTTTTTTCAATGATTACACAAAATACTTTTTTTGAGTATTTAATTGAAAATAAAAAACGAATATATTTTGATTAGATAAGTATTCAACCCCCTGAGTCAATGCATGTTAGAATCAACTTTGGCAGTCTTTCTGAGTAAGTCACTAAGAGCTTTGCAAACCAGGATTGTACAATATTTGCCTATTAATCTTTTTTTTAAACTCAGTATTAGAAAAGGTGCTCTTAATGTTGTGTTGGATTTGCCCAAAACATAATGTTTTGTTTTCAGGACAAAAAGTTAATTTTCTTTGCCACATTTTTTGCAGTATTACTTTTGTGCATTGGCCTCATGGTGAAATTCCCGGCAACTGAGTTAGGAAGGATGCCTTTATCTTTGTAGTGACTGGGTGTATTGATGCACCATCCAAAATGTAATTAATAACTTCACCATGCTCAAAGGGATATTTGATGTCTTATTTTTTTACCCATCTACCAATAGGTGCCTTTCTTTGCGAGGCATTGGAAAACCTCCCTGGTCTTTTTCATTGAATTTGTGCTCGAAATTTACTACTCGACTGAGAGACCTTACAGATAAATTGTATGTGTGGGGTACAGAGATGGGGCTGTAATTAAAAAATCATGTTAAACACGATTATTCCACACAGTTAGTCCATGCAATTTATCCAACTTGTTAAGCAAATTTTTACTCCTGAAGTTATTTAGGCTTGCCATAACAAAGGGGTTGAATACTTATTGACTCATGACATTTCACCTTTGCATTTTTAGTAATTTGTAAACATTTCTAAAAACATAATTCCCCTTTGACATTATGGAGTATTGCGTTCAGTGACACAAAATCGATATGTAATGCATTTTAAATTCAGCCTGTAACAACAAAATGTGAAACAATTCAAGGGGTGTGAATACTTTGAGGGCACTGTAGTTGTTTCACCAACTCACCTGACTACCGTGCAAGCTGCTGTCAACTCCCCGTCACAACACATACCCACGCACAATCACACATATACCTGACTAGCTGGAAGTACCTTTGGCAGTGATGACAGCAGCTTTGCAGGACAGTCACAGACCTATTTCATTATTTCAACTCCGTTGCAGAAGAAAACAACCAGAAGAAAGATAGATATAAGGTAAGTTTGTGTGTCAACAATTTTTGTAACAGGATCAAGAGTAGCCAATAGCAATTTTTTACAAATATTTTATTTCATCTGAATGTGAAATATACCTATGTATTGTATTACAATTACACCAATTGCTCATACAATGTTTTTTTGTGTAGCAATATTAACTGCTGTACAGTTACAGTGCTATAAGTACTTTATGAGAGCAACGATTGTTATGTTTTCATTCCAACCAATCGTCTGTCTGTTGATGTCGGTTCGGTAAATTTAAAAATTAAACAACTATATAGTGACATAATTATCTGAACCTATAACAGTGAACATCCCAGTTTGGCAGATACCATTCTTCCTTGATTGACAATGGTTTAGTCACTGAGAAGTTTCCAGGTAGACCTCAGTACAGGACATTCATTGACTGTAGTTTATTTTCCATTCGTTAACAGCTATTAACATAAACTCAGCAAAAAAAAAAGATCGTCCTCACTGTCAACTGCGTTTATTTTCAGCAAACTTAACGTGTAAATATTCGTATTAACATAAGATTCAACAACTGAGACATAAACTGAACAAGTTCCACAGACGTGACTAACAGAAATGGAATAATGTGTCCCTGAACAAATCAAAATCAAACGCACATCGTTGAGATTGCCTGCAATGACAACAAGCTCAGTCCGATGATGCTGTGGCACACCACCCCAGACCATGACGGACCCTCCACCTCCAAATCCCTTTACAACGAATATCTGTGAAGTTATTTGGATTTATAGTTTAGTCTTGGTTACGTATGAACCTCACCGCAACTTGTTGGTGAACAGGTTTGACAAGCTAGCGCCAATCATGTAAAGTATAAAATCTAGTAGCACAATGCATGTGTCATGTAATTTTGGATGGCGACATTGGTGCGACTGGATACAGTAAATTAAACCTGGGCTTTGGACAGCCGTTTAGCTTTGGGCCAAACTGAGAGAGGCCGCATGAATGGGACACAAGAATCGGCCTGTCGACAGCCTGCAGTTGTCAGTAGTAGATTAGAGTAGATAAAACCTGGGATATTGTTTACCTGACTGGCAAGGAAGCTTGAAAGTATGTCCCCGTGTTTTTGAGGTTATATAACTTATTTGTTGGATTCACGGATCACTTTCCAAATAAATACATTTTTAAAGGTCTTAGGGTTGAAAGAGTCATTTACTGCATCACAAAGAGGCCATTGTTGTTTTTATTGAGGGAGATGGAGCATTGGAGTTCACATGCATTGACAGCATGTGTGGTATGACATCCACATTCACTCATGTCTGAGACAATCTAAGCCACACGCAACAAAACTGACTATCGTCCACATTCACTCATGTCTGAGACAATCTAAGCCACACGCAACAAAACTGACTATAGTCCACATTCACTTATGTCTGAGACAATCTAAGCCACACGCAACAAAACTGACTATAGTCCACATTCACTCATGTCTGAGACAATCTAAGCCACACGCAACAAAACTGACTATAGTCTACAGAGCATACAGAGATACACCTGTTATCTTCCATTGGCTCAGATGTGAAGCTCTGTGGCATCACAGTGTCCTGATCATTTCTCAGGTCACCAAGAGGAAAATCACTTGCACGCCACACAGGTAGATTAATGGTTGGACAAGGGAGTCTTCTTTTGGGACAAACTACAAAATAAGTAATGAAGAACCTGACAGATTGTATGTTAAATTGAGTTGGAAAGTATCGGAAGTATGGAGTCCTCCGCCTCGAAGCAGAGAATGATATTATGGCAATGTTGGAAATCTGTTGAGAAATCACGCACGCACTCACGCATACACACACACACACACATACACACACAGCATAGGAGTGAGCGAGAGTCTTTGAAAATGTCATGGAATGCTGTAGGACCAGAAATATCAATGGACTAGAATAAAGAGCATTCTGAAAAAACAGACACAGACTTCTGCATCATCATCGCATTTTCCACAGTTGATTTGTTTCCCGTTGTTTGTTTTGGGAGTCAATACAATGCCTTGCCGTGGTACGTGACTTGCATGAGTTCATGGTGTACATTTCACTTTTTACACCCACGTAAAAAAAAAAAAAATGCAGGCTCGGCTAAGACTACCCCATTCATAGACAGTCGCCTATTGGCGAGAGTATCTTCTGACCGTGGGATTTTTGTTAAGAGCCCCGATGCTTGCGGATAGGTTTTGCAAACATAAGGAACATGTCTTTCATATTAGCAAGAAATACTTTAAAAAAATAAAAAAGTACATTTACTACACACCGGTATAGGCTTAATGTTCCCACACAGCCATATTTCCGTTACAGAGATTGTTTACTGAAAACAGGCAGAAGACAGAGTGAACTACATGTGCTAATTAGTCCTCTGCATCTCTGAACACCCGCATGTAAATGGAAGATGGACGCCACAAACATGTCACTGAAAAATACTGTGTAAAAACAGTGTTTATTTTGCGTTTGTGAAATTATTTTGATGTGATATGAAAGTAGAGGGATTTATGTTTCTAGAAACGTACCGCAAATGAGAATCAATTCACGTTTAAATTGAGTATTTGCCTGTTTTGGCTTCCAGAGACAATTTGCTTTTAAACAGAGCATGTAAGGTCCTTGGACGATAAGGAGTAACATTAGGCTCCTTAAGTCCATTAATGATCCAAGGCAACAAGTATTGTAAGATTCCAAAATTCTTTCTTGAACACAAATGTGCCTCTGAGTTAATCTCAATAGCCTAAAGTGGCTTCCTTTCAATATCTCATTTTCTGTAGTTCCACTACAGAAAGAGAGGAAGAGAGGTGAGGTAGTCACTTTAGACTATTGAGATAAACCCTTGGTGTGATTTCAGCACTAATCGTAAACAGGTGTTAGGCCAATCCCAGTGGAGGTGGCCCACAATGCACCTGTGCATATCAGTGATAGTTTGTCCACTGTCAGACACACCTCTTGTCTCTAATCTACAACAAGTCTGAAATCAGGTTAAAAATACTTCTCTGGGATCGGTTAAGGTGGGTTCAGCTAACTCAAAAATATTCACCTAGACACGGTTTAGTTATGTTTTAGAATGCTTAGTCAAAATGCTTGATAAAAATAGGAATAACTTTTTGTGATGCAACCCTTACTGTAATAGACACATTTTGGACTAAGTTGTTTATCAGCACTTGTCTTTTGTGACCATTTATTTGCCTTGTAAGGGACAATAGGCCTTAGCCCATTCTCAAACTATCCAGGTGTGATTTTCAAAGTGTTTCCTGTTGGTGAGATTCTTCCTAACCTCTTCTCTTCATAGGCTTAGTTCAATATTTGTGACCTGTGTGTTGACCTATGGGCCTAGTTCAATGTTTTTGTGTGACTGAGTATGTTGTTTCACCCGTAGGGCTTCGGGTAGGAGAAAATGATGGCTGAGGCAGGGGTCCTGGAGATGTTTTCGGAGCAGGAGCTGACCTGCTACATCTGCTTGGACCTGTTCAACGACCCAGTGTCGACGCCCTGTGGACACAACTTCTGCCAGGGTTGTATCGGAGGCTACTTTGCCTCCAGCTCCACCTGCCTGCTCTGCAAGCATCAGTTCCCGGAGCGGCCTCAGCTCAACATCAACCGAATCTTCGCCCATATCGCTGAGTAATTATAAAAAAAAGCTCGCTATGGCACGGGAAAGCCGCACATGTTGGACATGAAGACACCGGGAGCCATGGCCAACAGCAACCACTTTCTGGAGGAGATGATCAAATGTGACGTGTGCACAGGGGAAAAAAAACAAGTGGCGATCAGCTCGTGTTTGAGCTGCACGGCATCCTACTGCGAGGCCCATGTGCAGTCTCACCTGGACACGCCCTTCTACGCCAACCACCAGCTCCTGGAGCCCCGGGAAGCGTGTCGCGACCGCACCTGCCCACTGCACCACCGGCCTCTGGAGGTGTACTGCCGCACGGACCAGATCTGTATGTGTGTGCTGGAGGAGCACTGCACACACCACACTGTGTCCGTGCAGACAGTCGGCAAACAGGTTGAAAGCTGCTTTGCCTTCTCACATCAGGCTCTTGGAGCACACACCCCTTCAGAACTTCAATGGCCCACGCAGCTCAGAGGCTTTTTGTGCCAAGGTTATAGTCTGAAGGCTACTTAAGGGTGTGGTGTGTTATGGGGGGTTGGATGTGTTCCTTATAGAAGTATAATTTCATTCTAGTACTGTGGTTGGTGTCTGGTGTTTTATTTAGGTTACTTTTTTAAATAGTAC
This sequence comes from Salvelinus fontinalis, assembly GCF_029448725.1. Classification (NCBI taxonomy): domain Eukaryota; kingdom Metazoa; phylum Chordata; class Actinopteri; order Salmoniformes; family Salmonidae; genus Salvelinus; species Salvelinus fontinalis. Next base: position 6,266,524 of record NC_074698.1, read on the forward strand.
AACTTGGATTTTGATTGAACCTTTGAAAGACTGAGTATTGGCCACTAGTTTGTAGGTCATATGGGCGTTTCAGCTTCTTGCAATGCAGATGACATAGATAACACCTTGTGTAAATTAGCAACACATTTCCATTCAATGACTGCATCACAATTTGACAGCTCCCGGTTACACTATTTTAATAGTCATTAAATATAACATCCTCCTTTGGCTCTGAGCAGAAAACAAAGGAACAGCTCATCGCTAAAATGTATCTGAGAAAATGGGCAGCTGGATTGAGGCCATCTCTATTTTGACGTACTCAATTTTCTATTTCTGAGTTGACAAACGAAGGGTGCGACCTGGAATGTGTTGTATGAACAGGTATAAAGCCAAGGTTTGATTTACTGCCACCTGCAGTTATGTAATGTTTACTCATGAGTAGCAATCATTGGCTGATTCCTCCTGATAAAATGTAAATATTCCATCGTAATTTAACCTTTATTTAACTTGGCAAGTCAATTAAGAACAAATTCTTATTTACAATGACGGCCGAACCCGGACGACGCTGGGCAAATCGTGCGCCGCTCTATGGGGACTCCCACTCATGGCAGGTTGTGATACATTCTGGATTTGAACAAGGATTTTTGTAATGAAGCCTCTAGCACTGAGATGCAGTGCCTTCTATCGCTGTGCCACTCGGGAGCCCAAAATCATGTGATCCTTCCTTAACCTATAGGAAGACATACAGGTATTATGACTCATACTGTGGTCAAAGTCCTCAATGGTGCTGAAATGGGCTCTTGGGCACTAGCGTACTCAATATCTCTATGGGTCAGGCATCTGACCAAAAACATGAGCAATTTTGTGTATAATGGATTTGGCCCAAGGCAAATGAACATGCATGATTTTATTTATTTTTTGCTGAGTGAATGTACTTAATTATGTTATCTGCTGTGTGTGTATATCGACATCTGTGAAGAGCACAGGGCGCCAGTGGCGAATTTGCCAATCTCGGTGTTCTCTGGCAAATGCCAAACGTCCTGCACGGTGTTGGGCTGTAAGCACAACCCCCACCTGTGGACGTCGGGCCCTCATACCACCCTCATGGAGTCTGTTTCTGACCGTTTGAGCAGACACATGCACATTTGTGGCATGCTGGAGATCATTTTGCAGGGCTCTGGCAGTGCGCCTCCTTGCACAAAGGCGGAGGTAGCGGTCCTGCTGCTGGGTTGTTGCCCTCCTACGGCCTCCTCCACGTCTCCTGATGTACTAGCCTGTCTCCTGGTAGCGCCTCCATGCTCTGGACACTACGCTGACAGACGCAGCAAACCTTCTTGCCACAGCTCGCATTGATGTGCCATCCTGGATGAGCTGCACTACCTGAGCCACTTGTGTGGGTTGTAGACTCCGTCTCATGCTACCACTAGAGTGAAAGCACCGCCAGCATTCAAAAGTGACCAAAACATCAGCCAGGAAGCATAGGAACTGAGAAGTGGTCTGTGGTCACCACCTGCAGAACCACTCCTTTATTGGGGGTGTCTTGCTAATTGCCTATAATTTCCACCTTTTGTCTATTCCATTTGCAGAACAGCATGTGAAATTTATTGTCAATCAGTGTTGCTTCCTAAGTGGACAGTTTGATTTCACAGAAGTGTGATTGACTTGGAGTTACATTGTGTTGTTTAAGTGTTCCCTTTATTTTTTTGAGCAGTGTATATATCAAGAGCAATGTTTTTCGATTTGCATCTAAAAATATATATTTTTTGCATTTCACAAAGCACGTTTTACTTAAGTGTTCCGTAAGAGCCTGTTTAAGCAGCAGCAGGCCAGCAGAATTGTCTAATTAGGACAAGTAGTGAACAGACATGATGCCAAATCTACTCTCAATGACACTGCATTCACATTGGTCTCTTTGTCTCTCATCCTCCATCTCTTTCTTGTCCTTTGTGTGACAGAGAAACTCATTGGGAAGACAGAACTAGAGATTCTTAACAGGATTGAGGGGAAGCTCCTCCGTCTGAATGAGCTCGAGCCGACTGGAGACCGTCAGGGTAGGCAGGTAATTCACAGGCACCAACGTTGTATCAACACTGTGTTAGATCTATTTGACCCCTTCACTAAACCCCTCAACATGTCGGGCTTCATATTTATAAGATCACGCTACCACTCCCTCTAGTGTTAGGAGAACGTACCAACGACCATTACTCCCACTGCTGTGGATATTAGCAGGTCAAGACGGTCTGTTTAGTCACCCGAGAGGATGTTTGCCATACCCCTGTTATGATACATTACAGAAAATACTCAATTAAAATGTAAAAAAAACAACAACAAAAAAAACATTAGGTTTAATCACACATTTTTCAGTTGGCAGAATGTTTTTTCTTTTACCTGTGATCACAATAATGACCACAACTGGAGAGAAAGAAACTGACCTTAAATCAGTGTCAAGGAGCAATTTAGTCCTACTGTTTTTTTTCTAGAACTATGCACGGGGTGAGCTGTCGGAGGTGGAGCAGTTGCTGGGGGAGCTGAGTCGCTCGGTGGACAGGATCCGTGACGAGCTGGTGGGCGGGATGGAAGAGAAGCAGGCGTCTGTGGAAACAAGGGGGAAGGGGCTAGTGACACGTTTGGAGGCGGAGCTTAGCCAGCTGCGGCGATCTAGATTGGAAGCCCAGGTCACATCTGATGACCACATTTGTCTCCTCCAGGTATGGAGGACTGTCAATTGTTTTAGCTGAGGCACCTTTTTATAATTTGTGGGTGTCTGCTGTAACAATTGGGTGGGGTTCACACTTTGAGGGTGACGGGACCTGCACCGGGTGTGCCACGTATACGTTCCAATGGCCTCTAAGTGCAAGCTATCAGAGATATTACCAGAGTCCATTCCACTCATGTTAAACTCTGAACTGTTAAGTCTTTCAATTGAACATATGTCAATGCCTGCCTTCAAACCACTGAGTCGAGGTGAGTTACCCCCCCTACAGGCAGACTCTGACACCCAGGCGTTAGATGCAGAGGCAGAAATGTCGCTGCATTTCTCTCTGGGGGAGGTGAAGATGGTTCTGGGGGAATTGAAGAAGAGTTTGGCTTAAATCCACATGGGGGAGGTGCACTCCCGAGTCTCCAGTGAGTAGCGCCATCACTTTCGTTCAAAACAATCTCCTAATCACCATAGTCATTATTTATTATCCTTTTCAAAATGAACGTCAGTTACCAAATATTCATAATGGTAGTTTAATTTTGTTTTTTCCTCATGATCATCTACAACATTATTCTTTTGAAGTCATACGTTTTTCCCCTACTGTGGTTTTCGGGTGAAGTTTTTCATAAATGACTGAGTTGATGATAAATATTGAGACCGGTATTCTGCTGAGTCACTCTGAAAGTCAGCCTAGTCTGTAAGCAGTCAAGATACCATTCCAACTCAATACCTCATGCCAATAGAACTCATTCCTTCCGTCATCCATGTGTTGCAACATCGGTCTGGTAAAGAATGAGTCATTGACAAACGTGGGTTGTAAAAATACCAGAAGGAACATGAACACATAAGAAAGGAAACGCAACCCGTCACACCGGGCCTGATAAAGTATAATGCACTGTATGTTGTGGACCGCCCTATCTGTTTTTTAATATAACACAGTATACGTGAGTTACTTCCCTACGGGAGCGCGACAGTATGATCAGTGTACAGACACTAGGGACCACAAAGAGTCAGTGGTCTCTACGAGGTGGGTCAATTTTAAATTGCGTCATATATATATTACACACACACACAGTACCAGTCAAATGTTTGGACAAACCTACTCATTCAAGGGTTTTTCTTTATTTTTTACTACTTTCTAGATTGTAGAATAAATATTTGAGATTCTTCAAAGTAGCCACCCTTTGCCTTGACGACAGCTTGGAACACTCTTGGCATTCTCTCAATCAGCTTCATGAGGTCGTCACCTGGAATGCATTTAAATTAACAGGTGTGTCTGGTTAAAAGATAATTTGTGGAATTTCTTTCCTTAATGCGTTTGAGCCAATCAGTTGTGTTGTGACAAGGGAAGGGTGGTATACAGAAGATAGCCCTATTTGGTAAAAGACCAAGTCCCTATTATGGCAAGAACAGCTCAAATAAGCAAAGAGAAACAACAGTCCATTACTATAAGACGAAGGTCAGTCACTCCGGAAAATTTCAGGAACTTTGAAAGTTTCTTCAAGAGCAGTCGCAAAAACCATCAAGAGCTATGATGAGACTGGCTCTCAGAAGGACTGCCATATGAAAGGAAGACCCAGAGTTCCCTCTGCTGCAGAGGATACGTAAATTAGTTACCTACCTCAGAAATTGCAGGCCAAATAAATGCTTCACAAGGTTCAAGTAACAGACACATCTCAACATCAACTGTTCAGAGGAGACTGTGTGAATCAGGCCTTCATGGTCAAATTTCTGCAAAGACACCACTACTAAAGGACACAAATAAGAGACTTGCTTGGGCCAAGAAACACGAGCAATGGACATTAGACCTGTGGAAATCTGTCCTTTGCTCTGAGTCCAGATTTTAGATTTTTGGTTCCAACCCCTGTGTCTTTGTGAGACGCAGAGTTGGTGAATGGATGATTGCCCCATGTGTGGTTCAAATGTGAAGCATGGAGGAGGTGTGATGGGGCACTGTCTGTGATATATTTAGAATTCAAGGCACACTGAACCAGCATGGCTACCACAGCATTCTGCAGCAATACGCCATCCCATCTGGTTTGTGCTTAGTGGGACTATCATTTGTTTTTCAACAGGACAATGACCCAACACAACAGGCTGTGTAAAGGGCTATTTGACCAAGAAGGAGAGTGATGGAGTGCTGCATCAGATGACATGACCTCCACAATCACCCAACCTCAACTAAATTGAGATGGTTTGGGATGAGTCAGACCGCAGTGAAGGAAAAGCAGCCAACATGTGCTCAGCATTTGTGGGAATGCCTTCAAGACTGTTGGAAAAACATTCCTCATGAAGCTGGTTGAGAGAATGCCAAGAGTGTGCAAAGCGGTCATCAATTGTGAAGATGGCTGCTGTTTTATGGGGTCTTAACTAACCGTGCTATTTTTTTTCTCTCACATTGTTTAACTTATTTTGTACATAATGTTGCTTCTACCCTCTCTTATGACCAAAAAGAGCTTCTGGACATCAGAACAGCGATTACTCACCTTGAACTGGACAAATAATTTTTCTTTAATGAGTCGGTTGAGAGAGAATTACTCCAGACACCCGAACATGCACTCATTCACAGGAGAAAGAGACGAAGGAGATCGGGGTGCCTTTTGAGAATCTGCGAACGAGTGGCTAATCTGCCTTTGCGGTACTATTGGCCAACGTACAATCGCTGGATAATAAAGTGGACAAACTACAAGCACATATCCTACCAAAGGGACATTAACTGTAATATCTTATGTTTCACGAGTTGTAGCTGTACGACGACATGAATAACATACAGCTGGCAGGTTATACACTGTGTCGGCAGGATAGTAAGACAAGGGGTGGCGGTCTATGTATATTTGTAAACAACATCTGGTGCACGATATCTAAGGCAGTCTCGAGGTCTTGCTCACCTGAGGTAGTATCTCATGATAAACTCTCAAGCTGTAGACCACACTATCTACCTAATCTGTATTTTCCATAGGAGTCTACATACCACCACAGACTGATTGCTGGACTGAAAACCGCACTCAATGAGCTGTATACGGCCATAAGCGAACAAACTCTAATCCAGAGGTGGCACTCCTAGCTGCCAGGGACTTTAATGCAGGGAAACTTAAATCTGTTTTACCACATTTCTATCAGCATGTTAAATGTGCTACCAGTGTGAGAAATTCTAGACCCCCTTTACCCCACACACAGACGCATACAAAGCTCCCCCTCGCGCTCCATTTGGCAAATCTGAGTAATTCTATCCTACTGATTCCTGCTTAAAAGCAAAAATTAAAGCAGGAAGCACCAGTGACTCAGTCAATAAAAAAAAGTGCTCAGATGAAGCAGATGCAAAGCTAAAGGACTGTTTTGCTAGCACAGACTGGAATTAGTTCTGGCCTTCTTCCAATGGTTTTGAGTACACCACATCACACTGGCTTCATCAATGACCTTGTCCCTACAGTGACTGTACGTACATACCCCAACCAGAAGCCATGGATTACAGGCAACATTCGCACTGAGCTAAAGGTTAAAGCTGCTGCATTCAAGGAGCAGGACTCTAACCCGGACGCTTATAAGAAATCCCGCTATGCCCTCCAACGGACCATCACAGGCAAAGCGTCAATACAGGACTAGGATCGACTCGTACTACACCGGCTCCGACGCTCGTCGGATGTGGCAGGGCTTGCAAACCATTAGACTACAAAGGAAAGCACAGCCGAGAGCTACCCAGTGACACGAGCCTACCAGACATGCTAAATTACTTCTATGCTCGCTTCGAGGAAAGTAACACTGAAACATGCATGAGCACGCTCTCCGCAGCCGATGTGAGTGAGATCTTTAAACAGGTCAACATTCACAAGGACGCAGGGCCAGACTGATTACTGGGATGTGTACTCTGAGCATGCGCTGACAAACTGGCAAGTGTCTTCACTGACATCTTCAACCTCTCCCTGTCTGAGTCTGTAATACCAACATAGTCCATGTGCCCTAGAACACTAAGGTAACCTGCTTAAATGACTACCGACCCGTAGCGCTCACGTCTGTAGCTATGAAGTGCTTTGAAAGGCTGGTCATGGCTCACATCAACACCATTATCCCAGAAACCCCAGACCCCCTCCAATTTGCATACCACCAACAGATCCACAGAAGATGCAATCTCTATTGCACTCCACACTGCCCTTTCCCACCTGGACAAAAGGAACACCTATGTGAGAATGCTATTCATTGACTACAGCTCAGCGTTCAACACCATAGTGCCCTCAAAGCTCATCGCTAAGGAACCCGGGACTAAATACATCCCTCTGCACCTTGAACCTGGACCTCCTGACGGGCCGCCCTAGGTGGTAAGGGTAGGTAACAACACATCCACCATGCTGATCCTCAACATGGGGGCCCCTCATGGGTGTGTGCTCAGTACTCCCTGTTCACTCATAACTGCACAACTCCAACACCATTAAGTTTGCTGATGACAACAGCGGTAGGCCTGATCAATGACAAGACAGCCTATAGGTAGGGTCTCTGACCTCCTCCCGTGTGGTGCAAGGACAACAACCTCTCCCTCACCGTGATCAAGACAAAGTAGAATGTGGACTACAGGAAAAGGAGGACCGAGGACGCCCTCATTCTCATTGACGGGGCTGAAGTGGAGCAGGTTGAGAGCTTCAAGTTCCTTAGCGACCACATCACCAACAAACTAACACCAAGACAGTCGTGAAGAAGGCACAACAAAACCTATTTCCCCCTCAGGAGACTGAAAAGATTTGGCATGGGTCCTCAGATCCTCAATGTTCTACAGCTGCACCATTGAAAGCATTGTGACGGGTTGTATAACTGCCTGGTATGGCAACTGCTCGGCCTCCGACCGCAAGGCACTACAGAGGGTAGTGTGTAGTACGGCCCAGTACATCGAGGCCAAGCTTCCTGTCATCCAGGACCTCTATTCCAGGCGGTGTCAGAGGAAGGCCCTAAAAATTGTAAAAGACTCCAGCCACCCTAGTCATAGACTGTTCTCTCGGCTAACGCATGGCAAGCAGTACCGGAGCGGCAAGTCTAGGTCCATGAGGCTTCTACCCCCCCCCCAAGCCATAAGACTCTAACATCTAATCAAATGGCTACCCAGACTATTTGCATTGCCCCCCCCCCCCCCCCCCTTTAAGCTGCTGCTACTCTTGTTATTGTCTATGCACAGTAACTTAACTTTACCTACATGTACATATTACCTTGACTAACCAGTGCCCCTGCACATTGACCAATACCCCCCTGTATATAGCCTCGCTATTTTTATTTTACTGCTGCTCTTTAAATATTTGATATTTTTATTTATTTTTCTTAACTGCATTGTTGGTTAAGGGCTTGTAAGTAAGCATTTCACTGTAAGGTCACTAAGGTTTTCAGCTGCGCTAACAATTGCAGAGGGGTTTTCTAATGATCAATTAGCTTTTTAAAATGCTACCTGGATTAGCTAACACAACATGTCATTGGAACACAGGGATGGTTGCTGATAATGTACGCCTATGTAGATATTCCATAAATCCGCTGTCACCTCCCTGACCAAGGTCTTTCTCCCCCGATTGCTCAGTTTGGCCAGCTGTAAGAAGAGTCTTGGTGGAAGAAGTTAAGAACAGTGGCCTCCATTATTAAAATGGTTCCCAAGGGACCTTCAATGCTGCAGAAATTGTTTGGTACTTGGATGTAACTTTTTTTTTCTGTACTCACACATACTTCCATCTTAAACATGTCTTTGTGTTTCTTCTCCCCTCAGATCTAAAAAAAGATAAAATCAGGTATGTCTGTCTGTACTCTTCACGCCAAAGATGACTTTTTGGCTAAAGGTCTTGAACCCTGATGACCACATTTGCATGCTTGTCCCCACTGAAACTTTTGTCGGTATCACTTTCTTAGTTTCTTTCTGTCATTTCATCTCAGGTGAACGTGGGTGAGAATAAAGACTGGAAGGTGGGTGTGGGAGTCAACCCAGAGGAAAGGGCTGTTTGGCATGAGCCTTAATAGCAGTTACTATGCCCACCTGCGCGCCCTTACCACCCCGGCCCTCACCAAGGTTAAGGTATCGGTGCGCCTCCGCAGAGTGGGTGTCTTCCTGGACTGTGAGGAGGGTCAGGTGACCTTCTACAAAGTCAAGACTAGCTCGGAGGTGTACCGCTTCAGCGTGGCTGAGTTCTCTGAGAGGATGTTTCCTCTGCTGGGGACAGGGAGGTGCCCCTGGCTCTCAAGATCAGTGTGCTTGAGTGAGAGGATAGGGTGAGAGAGATGTGTGTGTGTGTGAATATGAAAGTAAAAGTGTTTTAGGGTGAATTTGCTTGATGAAAGTGTGGTTAGCTTGGATGAGTCACAGTGAATAAGTTTGATTAGGTGATGTATTAAATATTTTAAGGTGAATGTGCTTGAAAATGAAAGTGATGCAATTTAATAGTGGGTTTGGGATTGTGAGAAGGTATGTGAGACTGGGGGGGGGGGGACAAAGAGAAATGGAGGCATATGCGGTGAAAATAATTTGGAGAGAAGTCTCATCTCTACATTTGACCTGTGACCTCCAATTCAACTGTAGGCATTATGTCCAGTACCCATTGCACACACACTGGTTCACAATGTACTGATGCACTGAAAGGCAGGTGATGGGGCAAAACACATGTGTAATCTTGGAATTACTTCATGGTCAGGAAGTCATGAAATCACAATGGTACACTAATTTGTCACAATTTTCTAATATTTGTGTCAAAATGGTTTAGTCTAAGGTTCTTATTTATCTTGGTGGATATGTCCTGTTGAGGATTTCTTGCATTGTTCAATGTTTCACACTAAACTCGGGGTTTCACAAACTTGGTCCTTGGGACCCTAAGGGGTACAAGTTTATTTTTTTCAGTATGCACTACACAGCTGATTCAAATCAACTAATCAAGCTTTGATCATGTGCTACATGTGTGTAGGGGAAATGCTGCACAAACTACTTTTGTTCTATATCTGGAGTTGTATTTTGTCCTGTTTGCAGCATTGTGTAAGCATTGTGTAATGTGTTACCATTGTCAGAGAATAATGGTAGATGCAGACCATAGACATTTGATGAATCACCATCCTTACACAATTCAAGTAGAAGGCTGTGAAAGATGCCAATATCTTGTGGTTATTTACAGCCCTTGACAGTGGGTTGCTTATTTATTGAGTGGCAATTTTGCTTGTCTGTCGTTCAGTCCCAATATGTATGTTTTTAACAATAAAAATGTATTGGGGGGAGGGTTGCCTCAGTTATTGCTATAAATGCCTCATGTTTTACACTTGGTCATTGGAACCATTCCATTATTGCAGCTGCCTAAAGCAAGGCCTCATTACAGTCCCTGGTTCATATCCAGGCTGAATCACATTCGGCTGTGATTGGGAGTCCCAGAGGGCGGTGCACAATTGGCCCAGCGTTGGCCGGGCTAGGTCCGTCATTGTAAATAAGAATTTGTTCTTAACTGACTTGCCTGGTCAAATAAAAAACATCACTACAGCTGCAAAAGGTGCTGTTGATTCCAGCCACAAGAGGGTGCTGGAGTACAAGAGCAGTCTATTCCTCATCCCTGCTCTTGGACAGCCATTATGTGCAGGCGCAAACTCAAACCCAGCATTTCATGAGTCGTATCATGCACCAAACTACCAACATTGACAAATGCGAAAAGAGCACGTATACTGCGTCACCATGGCTCAATTATAATGGTAAGCGTTACATAAACGAGCATTATATTATGTCGGTCCATGGCAATGAACAAGGCATCTTTGTTCAGCTGCTTTCAGAATTTTCAAAGGATCCTGTCAGTTGAATCCTAGCCACTGAAGTGAGTATGCATGGTTCATTTGAAAGGGTTAATTAATTTCAATAAGCTTAATCACCACTGGCAGCCTGAGATGATTAAATTACAGAGCCTTGACTGGTTAAATGGGCCTGTGAGTTTACTGTATCACTGTTTTATGGGAATAACTCATTATGGCCTCAACATTTCTGAACACAGCCAAACTGAAAGCATCTTGATGAATTCATAAAGTACATTTAAATGTTATATTGGCTGTATAACTCAGGGTAGAGTTTGGTTATAAAATAAACCTTTAATTCAATAAAGCCCCATTGACTTAAGTTGTCGTTTGTATAGACGTTACAATAATTATCATTCAAGTTCGATATTTTATTTAACATAATTCATATTGCAGTCATTGTGAACAGCTGGGATTTCAATATACACAATAGAATTGTAACATTGTAAGCCCCCCCCCCCCCAATGAAATCTAACGCCCACCCCACCCAGAAAACCATAACAAAACTAAAAAGATCTCCCAATCCCACAACAGCCCTGCCTCCATTACTGATCCTGTCAATCTATGTCTGCGTCAGTCCTGTCAAGTCAGTCAGTCCTCTGCCAGTGTGTCTATGGCCTGTATTATGCATCTGGGTTGGTATGGGTACCTGTCTGAAACACGTGTGCGCATGTGATAGCATATGCCTTGCGTGTCAGTAGGCATGTTGTTGAGGTGTGTGTGTGTGTATATATATGATAAGTTTCGCCACCAAACATGGGTGCGATCCGTCAGGTTCAGAGCTCTCGTAATCGAGAGGCCTCGCATAGTGTTCAAAACATACAACGCGATCCTTTAGTAAAAGGGAGGTGTCTAAGTGCGTATCTCGGTTGTGTGTTTTCGTCCTTGTCCGCGAGTGGGAGGATCAGTTGGCATGTCTATCTCCGCAAAATAACAACTGTGGGCATCAGCGTAGTGGCAATATACCGATTCTCTGAGCGACATTCACTGACCATCCAAACCTGTCATCTTTACCTTCGGACCCCCTCCCTTCCCCCGAGTGAACCCCACCCCCCAATACTTTCCCCTCCTGGCTCCATCGACCCCTTCCCTCCCCGACCGCTCAAGTTTGTGTATCAGTCAGTGTCTCAGCGTGTGTAAACGGTAATGCGTCTTGGGGAAAAAAAGAAAAGAAAAGCGACATGGGCAAGGAGCTATTTGAGACACCGCTCAAAATACGTGGCGCCCACATAGCCCCCCCGCAGCGACCGCTGGACATTCTGCTCAAAGAGCCGTCGGTTCGTTTGCAGGACCTCCGCCGCCTCTTTGTTCAAGGGGTCCTCTGGATTTGGCTCCTGAAGAGGAGTAGAAGGGCGTGGTTATTTGCCAGGTGTTCCTACCTGCTCCAACCAGTCGCTCAATCTTTCAGAATTTGAAAGTTATGCCATTATACAGTGCATTTGGAAAGTATTCAGACCCTTTGACCTTTTCCACATTTTGTTACGTTACAGCCTTGTTCGAAAATTGATTAAATAGTTTCCCCCCCCTTTATCAATCCATACACAATACCTCATAATGACAAAGCAAAAACATTTATAATTTTTTTTTAAATATCACATTTACATAAGTATTCTGACCATTTACTCAGTACTTTGTTGACACGTTTGGCAGCGATTACAGCCTTGAGTCTAATTGGGTATGACACTACAATCTTGGCACACCTGTAATTGGGGAGTTTCTCCCATTCCTCTCTGCAGATCCTCTCAAGAGCTGTCAGGTTAGACGGGGAACGTCGCTGCATAGCTATTTTCAGGTCTCTCCAGAGATGTTCAATCTGGATCAAGTCCGGGCTCTGGCTGGGCCACTCAAGGATATGGAGAGACTTGTCCCGAAGCCACTCCTGTGTTGTCTTGGCTGTGTGCATAGGGTTGTTGTCCTGTTGGAAGGTGAACCTTCGCCCCAGTCTCAGGTCCTGAATGCTCTGGAGCAGATTTTCATCAAGTATTACACTGTACTTTACTCAGTTCATCTTTCCCTCGATCCTGACTAGTCTCCCAATCCCTATCGCTGAGAAACATCCCCACAGCATGATGCTGCCACCACCATGCTTCAACATAGGGATGGTGCCAGGTTTCCTCCAGACGTGACACTTGGCATTCAGGCCAAAGAGTTCAATCTTGTTTGTCATGGTCGGAAAGTCCCGTAGGTGCCTTTTGGAAAACTCCAAGCGGACTTTCATGTGCCTTTTACTGAGTGGCTTCAGTCTGGCCACTCTACCATAAAGGCCTGATTGGTGGAGCGCTGCAGAGATGGTTGTCCTTCTGGAAGGTTCTCCCATCTCCACAGAGGAACTCTGGAGCTCTGACAGAGTGACCATCGGGTTCTTGGTCAAGGTCCTTCTCCCCCTTTCTCAGAGCTTTACAGACAATTCCTTCGACGTCATGGCTTGGTTTTTGCTCTGTCATGCACAGGTGTGTGCACCTTTCCAAATCATGTCCAAACAATCAAATTGTAGAAACATCAAGGATGATCAATGGAAACAGGATGCACCTGAACTCAATTTCTTGTCTCATACCAAAGGGTCTGAATACTTGTGTAAATAAGGTATTTTTTTTATTTTTAATACATTAGCAAAAATGTCTAAACCTGTTTTCGCTTTGTCATTAAGGGGTATTGTGTGTAGATTGAGGAAAAAACGATTTTATTCATTTTAGAATAAGGCTGTGACATAATGTGGAAAAAGTCAAGGGGTCTGAATACACTGTACATCCTACTACATTCCTGATTCTAAGCATGGTGAACAAGGAAGAATAATCAAACTTGGCTAGGCAAAATTGGAAATAGAATATCCCTGTACTCACTAGAAATAGATACTGTAGTCCATATATGATGGAGTTTACTGTCAACACAGGCTTCCAGTCCTCTCTGTAAGAGAAAAATAGATGTTAAAAGACACTGCTCAGTATAATAGTCAAAATGTGGAATTCTGTAGTCATTCGGAATTATCAAATGAGACAACAAAAACAAAAAGTGACTACGGTGCAGGTGGTGTACCTCAAGATATTTAGGCAGACATTGCCCTCCAGGTCAATGTTTGGGTGGTACACCATTGTCTCACACTTGACCTTCGGGGGATCATGAGGGTAGCCCTGTCCTACCTGGAAAACAGAGCAGTCACAACAAGTCAAAGGAGGATAATCTCTGACCTTATATCCATTCACTTTCTTTCGACTTACAACCGTGTTATTAACAACATGCTTACCAACAAGATTGTTAAAGACATGATCGGGAACTTTGGCGACTGTATTTTTGTTTTTTTAAACCTCCCGCTTTGGCCTGAATGTGTCAATGTGTAGTTCATACACGCATCATCTATGATCTGAATTACTGTCTTACCTCAATTAGCCACGAAATCCCTAGTTTGAAAGTGACTGTTTTTCTGGAAGCCGTATTCTATAATTTCCCCCCAAGTGAGCCAGCCCCTAGCAATTTGAGATCAAGCCAATGAACTTCAGTGAGAGCTAGCAAGACACACACACACAGCCGAGCCAGAGAGAGAGCAATGACGTGGTGCAAATATCCTCATTTACCATGAGTGTACAAAACACTATGGACACCTGCTCTTTCCATGGCTTAGACGGACCAGGTGAATCCAGGTAAAAGCCATGATCCCTTATTGATGTCACTTGTTAAATCCACTTCAATCAGTGTAGATGAATGAGACAGGGAAAATGGTTTTTAAGCCTAGAGACAATTGAGACATGGATTGTGTATGTGTGCCATTCAGAGGTTGAATGGGCAAGACAGACTTAGAGGCCTTCAGAAAGTATTCATACCCAACTTACTGCACATTGTTGTGTTACAGCCTGAATTCAGAAGAGGTTTTTTTTTTTTTTTTGCATAAGTATTCACACCCCTGAGTCAGTACATGTTAGAATCACCTTTGGAAGTGATTGCAGCTGTGTCTAAGAGCTTTGCACACCTGATTTGTATAATATTTATCCATTATTCTTTTCTAAATTCTTAAAGCGCTGTCAAAATTGGTCATTGCTAGACAACCATTTCCAGGTCTTGTCATAGATTTTCGAACAGATTTAAGTCAAAACTGTAATTCGGCCACTCAGGAACATTCACTGTCTTCATGGTAAAGCAACTCCAGTGTAGATTTGGACTTGTGTTTTAGGTTATTGTCCTGCTGTAAGGTGAATTCATCTCCCAGTGTCTGGTGGAAAGAAGACAACCAGACTTTCCACTAGGATTTTGCCTGTGCTTAGCTCCATTCCTTTCTTTTTTATCCTCCTTAGTCCTTAATGATTACAAGCATACACAAAACATGATGCAGCCACCACTATGCTTGAGAATATTTACTGAGTGGTACTCAGTAATGTGTTGTATTGAATTGTCCCCAAACATAACACTTTGTATTCCGGACAAAAAGTTAATTGCTATGCCACATTTTTTAAAAGTATTACTTTAGTGCCTTGTTGCAAACAGGATGCATGTTTGTTATTATGTACGGACTTCCTTACGTTAATTGTCAATTACGTTAGTATTGTGGAGTAACTACAATATTGTTGATCCATCCACAATTTTCTATCACAGCTTTTAAACTCAGCAACTGTTTTAAAGTCCCCATTGGCCTCATCGTGAAATCCCTGAGTGGTTTCCTTCCTCTCCGGCAACTGAGTTAGCAAGGACGGCTGTATCTGTGTAATGACTGGGTGTATTGAAACACCGCCTGAAGTGTAATAAATAACTTTACCATGCTCAAAGGGATATTCAATGTCTGCTTTTTTAAATTTTCTTTTTACCCATTTACCAATAGGTGCACTTTTTTGTGAGGCAACCTCCCTGGTCTTTGAGGTTGAATCTGTGTTTGAAATGCACTGCTCGACTGAATGACCTTACAGATAATTGTATGTGTGGGGTACAGAGATGAGGTAGTCATTCAAAAAGCATATTGAAACACTATTATTGCACACTGTCAGTCCATACAACTTGTGGCTTGTTAAGCAAATTTTTTTTTTACAACTGAACTTGCTTGTCATAAGGCTTGCCATAAGAAAGGGGTTGAATACTTGACTCTAGCCATTTCAGCTTTTAATTTTTAATGAATTTGCAATCATTTCAAAAAACAATTCCATTTTGACATTACGGGGTATTGTGTCTAGGCCAGTGACAAAAAAAAAATTTATTAAAAAAAAAAAAAAAAAATCGCACTGTAATCCATTTTCAATTCTGTAACATAACTAAATGTGGAAAAAGTCAAGGAATGTGAAGTTTTCTAAACGGGGTGCCAGGCGCACCGGTTTGTGCCAAGAACTGCAACACTGCTGGGTTTCACGCTCAACAGTTTCCTGTGTGTATCAAGAATGGTCCACCACCCAAAGAACATCCAGCCAACTTCACACAATTGTGGGAAGCATTGGAGTAAACATGGGCCAGCATCCCTGTGAAACGCATTCGATACCTTGTAGAGTCCATGCCCCGACAAATTGAAGGGGGTAGGTGCAACTCAATATTAGGAAGGTGCTCTTAATGTTTTGTAACAGCGTATTTGATTTAGTACACAATTTTCAGAGGTCACTTTTTCTTGTGAGCTTTACTTTTCAGAACTACTGGCTAAAAAGTATACACAAGTCCTGGACAATCTCTTTAAGGCATTTAGAATCAGAAAAAAACAAAAAGAGAACAGCTTGATTCTAAAAACTTGCAGCAGCACAACTTTTCTTAAAGGTCCAGGGCAGCCATTTTTATCTCAATATAAAATAATTTCTGAGTAACAAATAAGTACCTTACTGAGATTGTTTTCAATTCAAAATGGTAAACAAGAAGCCAAAACAGCTTCCTAGCAAAGAACAGTTTCTCAAGCAATAATTTTTCTAGGACTGTTCTAAGTGGAAAGGGGAAAATGAAAAACTAGCTGTTATTGGAATTAAGGTTTGGAAATCCCTTCCTCAATTGTCTATTAACCACCTAGTGATATCACCAGACAGGCCAAACCTCTGTCTCACCAAAACAGGCTGTCTTTTCAAATCAGCTCTTACATTAAAAAGGACATTATAGCTTTCACAGTATTATTCCATCATCAGTGTTGTCCATTTATTAGGCACACCACCCCGTTCATGAAAATGGTTTGCACCTACAGACAGTGAGTCACGTGGCCTGCTATATAAAGCAGGCAGACAGGCATCAGGGCATTCTGTTACTGTTTGATTGAACGTTAGAATGGGCTAAATGAGTGACCTAATCGACTGAGCGTGGTATGATCGTAAGTGCTAGGAGCGCCGGTTGCAGTATCTCAGAAACGGCTGGCCTTTCACGCACAATAGTGTCTAGGGTTTACCGAGAATGGTGCAGACAAACAAAAAACATTCAGTCAGCGGCAGCCATGTGGGTGAAAAGTGCTCGTTGAAGGGAGGTCAAAGGAGAATGGCAAGAATCGTGCAAACTAACAGGCGGGCCACAAACGGCGCAGTACAACAGTGGTGTGCGGAACGTCTTCTCGGAACTCACAACTCGTCGGACCGTATCACGGATGGGCTACTGCAGCAGACGACCACACCGGGTTCCACTCCTATCAGCTATAAACAACAAGAAGCGCCTCCCGTGGGCATGTGATCACCAACACTGGACAATTGAGGAGTGGAAAAACGTCACCTGATCCGACAAATCCAGGTTCCTGTTGCGTCATACTGATGGCAGAGTCAGGATTTGGCGTAAGCTGCATGGGTCCAAGGCCTCATCCTGCCTGGTACAGGCTGGTGGCGGTGGTGTAATGGTGTGGGTACTGTTTTCCTGGCACACATTAGGTCCCTTGATACCAACTGAGCAATGTTTGAACACCACACCTTATAGAATCCATGTCCCAAAGAATTCAGGCCGTTCTGGAAGCAAATGAGGGTACGACCCAGTAGTAGGTGGGTGTACCTAATAAAACCTGGCCACTGAGTATAAACTCAGCAAAAAAAGAAACGTCCTCTTATTTTCAGCAAACTTAATATGTGTCAATATTTGTATGAAAATAACAAGATTCAACAACGTAGACATAAATCGAACAAGTTCCACAGACATGTGACTTACAGAAATGGAATAACGTGTTCCTGAACAAAGGGGGTTCAAAATCAAAAGTAATAGTCAGTATCTGGTGTGGCCACCAGCTGCATTAGGTACTGCAGTGCATCTCCTCCTCATGGACTGCACCAGATTTGCCAGTTCTTGCTGTGAGATGTTATCCCACTCTTCCACCAAGGCACTTGCAAGTTCCCGGACATTTCTCGGGGGGAATGGCCCTAGCCCTCACCCTCCAATCCAACAGGTCCCAGACGTGCTCAATTGGATTGAGATCCGGGCTCTTCGCTGGCCATGGCAGAACAACTTACATTCCTGTCTTGCAGGAAATCACGCACAGAATGAGCAGTACGGCTGGTGGATTTGTCACGTGCCACATGAGGGAGGAGGATGTCTTCCCTGTAATGCACAGCGTTGAGATTGCCTGCAATGACAACAAGCTCAGTCCGATGATGCTGTGACACACCGCCCCAGACCATGACGGACCCTGCACCTCCAAATCGATCCCGCTCTAGAGTACAGGCCTCGGTGTAACGCTCGACAATAAACGCGAATCCGACCATCACCCCTGGTGAGACTCGTCAGTGAAGAGCACTTTTTGCCAGTCCTGTCTGGTCCAGCGACGGTGGGTTTGTGCCCATAGGCGACGTTCTTGCCGGTGTTGTCTGATGAGGACCTGCCTTACAACAGGCCTACAAGCCCTTAGTCCAGCCTATTGCGGACAGTCTGAGCACTGATGGAGGGATTGTGCGTTCCTGTTGTAACTCGGGAAGTTGTTGTTGCCATCCTGTACCTGTCCCGCAGGTGAGATGTTCAGCTGTACCGATCCTGTGCAGGTGTTGTCACACGTGGTCTGCCACTGCGAGGACGATCAGCTGTCCGTCCTGGCTCCCTGTAGCGCCGTCTTAGGTGTCGCACAGTACGGACATTGCAATTTATTGCCCTAGCCACATCTGCAGTTGTCATGCCTCCTTGCAGCATGCCTAAGGCACGTTCACGCAGATGACCAGAGACCCTGGGCATCTTTCTTTTGGTGTTTTTCAGAGTCAGTAGAAAAGCCTCTTTGGTGTCCTAAGTTTTCATAACTGTGACCTTAATTGCCTACCGTCTGTAAACTTTTAGTGTCTTAACAACCGTTCCACAGGTGCATGTTTATTAATTGTTTATGGTTCATTGAACAAGCATGGGAAACAGTGTTAAAACCCTTTACAACGAAGATCTGTGAAATTATTTGGATTTTTATTAATTTTCTTTGAAAGACAGGGTCCTGAAAAAGGAATGTTTCTTTTTTTTGCTGAGTTTATATATAAAGCACAAGGAAATCACATTTCTGACTGCACTGGGCCTTTAACCATTCAAAACTGACATCAAAAACATTGGATACCAAATTGTGACCCTAAAAATACCACAAAACAATAGCCATCAAGCAGGTGTGATGCCATTGAAAACAGTTGTGTGACAGTAAAGCAAGGGTGTAGTGACTCATGTCGTCCTGATGTCTGCCCACCCACATTAAGCCCCCTTACCTTAAAGCTGAAGACAAACTTTCCCCCTTTGTAAAAGCCCTAAAAAGAGAGAAAATAACCTGAGAATGTGTTTACATATGGGTTTCTATGAATGCTGTTCATAGCATGTTTGTTGGGTTGGCATGACATGTCAATGTACAGCGCTAAATAATACATTGTGTACAAAGTATTTATCTTTGGATATTAGATAAGCCACCACGTTAGCATTAGAACCCATTCATTAGTTGCAACTGTACAAGTTTGAGTACAATAGTTAAATGTTTAATAAACACATATGACATATGGAGGATTCTCTCTGACAAGTAGCTACAGATTGTTTCAGGAAAGAGTGAAGACCTCGTCTGGTGAGATGATGAGTTTGAAGTTGAGCAGATCATCTTGGTCGGGGAAGACGATCTCGCACGTCTTTGGGAGGTTCAGCTCATTGATGTCTGCGAGGAGAAAATGTATATGTCTCAATGAATAGCAGTCGTTTGCATCGATTTCCCTTCAGTTACATGCATGAAACCTGCCTGGCAAAAATATGAAAACGAAAAAGTCTTCTTATCCGCATTTTTTTAAATTTACGGACAAAAAGTGGCGTGTAAATGGCATTGAAGAAGGCACCTGAGCAGCGCAGTCCAATGAACACAGTCCAATGATTCCTTCTGAAGTGCTGGGGTGATCCCACACCTGTGGTGGGATTTCCCTCTCACTCTGAGGTCTTTCAAACTGTAATGGTTGCCCTGCAGTATTTCCTATATTCTGCTTTGAATAACAACTCTGATCTTTTTCTACAAGTTTAATATGCAAACAGAGTCAGTTCACTTCAAATGGAGGAAAACCAATTTGTGACTATATTGTGGTCCTCTAGCCTAAAAGCTAAACAACATTCTGTAGGTATATAGGTCCCCTTGGTTTTAGGCAGCCTTCATCCACTATGAAATGGAGATTAGCTTAGTCTTTCAAAATCATGGCTTGAGTCAAAAGCCAACTGGATATCTTATATGGGGTCCGTGGTGTTACAAGGTTCACGAACCAAACAACTGAGCCATTGGAACAAAACCACCACACTCATCACAGGGGTGGTGTGAATTTCATTATCCAAGTAGCTTCGAAAACATTTGTTTTCACAGCATTTCCTCATTTTGGATAGCTGGAAATGTCACATTCACGTTTGAATCAATGTTATTAGCTAGACCTGGCTTAACAATTCTGTAACTACTTTATAAGGCTGAGAGATTATAAAACAATATTCATATTTCTTGCCATTCAACTCCCAGTCAGTCTTGTCACGTGTTCTGTCATGAGTTTAAAATGTCTCACATGTATTGATATCATTAAATAGCCTATCTACATGTTGTACACAGTTACTTTGTGACAAACAGTGAAATCCAGCACACTGGCCAGAAACTATGTCTGTAACCTAGGTAAGCGTGGCAAACATCCTTGCTAGTGATAGCTATACTGACTTGAAGTAGCTAACTAGCAATGTATAAGTTGCTGACTACTGAAAGTCAACGGTTACTTTTACGTTACTCAATAACATCAATCGTGATATCCACAATAGTGGAAGACACATTTGTGACATTCTGTTCTATAATGAACAACTACATCCACGTTTTTGAACTAGTTAGCATCAGACCGAAGTAGCAAGCTAACTAACTTCATCTGTTTAATGGGTATAGCTACTGGTAGCTTGTGTTTTCTCTTTTGCACAAACTGCTTAGTGGCACATCTAAATTGAAACATTGATAACTTGGCTAACTACTGAACAAATAACGGTATACAGTACGTTGGATAGCTATCTAAGTCACTTACCTAGCAGGGCAAATGAACTAACTAACAAGAAGTGCTGTAAATAGGAGTTGACTCCCTGGCTTCACCATCTTCTGGCTGCGACGTTTGAGTTTTGTTTTCATAATAGCTAGCTAGCTAGCTAACGTTAGCCAGATGGCTAGCTAACTAATTAGCCAACTAGCTAGCTCAGCCTCCTATGGCAAAACACACTCGTTTTAGTTGTGTCTTTCTTTATTAACCATGTGGACAGACACGTTAATTAAACAAACATGTCCATGGTTTCAAAATAAATTATCTGATTTTAAAGAAGCCAGTTAGCCTACCTTTCTGTATTCGAAGCTGGGCCGCGCTTGCTTTTTTACCCCCGGCTCCTGTTCTGTTTCCTCCAGCAGATTCCTCGTCTTTCTTCTGCTGCTTCAGAGAAAAGAGCTTAATCATCTTCAATTAGTTTATTGAAGATCTATATTTCAGGTCCTTCAATTAGAAACAGCTCTTTGTCTTAAATGTATGGAGAGAGTTATGACTCAGTACAGCACCGTAATGTTGTTGGAGCCGGTGCGTCTCAGCTACAATATCGGAAGACAAGCTGATAGCCTAGCTCGGTAGCACTGCTGCGTGAGACAGTAACGTTACGATGCCAAGGTAGCGAGTGAAGGAAGGGGGTAGTTCTGAAAGAACAGTGGAGGTACACAAACTGGACCAGTTTGTTTCTGTTGATATGAAATCATAGGATATTGCCTAGTTGGACTACTCATATGCATAAGCTTTATTTAACTTACACTCATATTTATTACGCTTTATTTAACTTACACTCATGGAGGGTTAGAGACTACATATGTTAATATTTTCTGGTTGCGGAACAGCACCCTGAAGTATACAAGGACAAAACAAAACAGAAACTATTTGATTCAGATGTACAATGTTAAATCAGTGTTGTACATAGTTTACACAAAATAATAATGCACATATGTATTTGCAGCACCACACCAGACTTTGTCTCTCAGGTACTTTGTCTCTCAGGCAAGAACAATATGCTTGGAAAATGATTGAAAAAAATATTTATCACATTTAATTATGACTAGCTCAGTATTGAGTACCATAGTATGAGTCATATTTACTTTTCCACCATTCATTTTTCCCAAACAAGGGCTGTGTTTCGTGTAGGCTTACCATGGAGTGACATTTTGATAACTGTAATTCATTTTAGGACAAGGAGACTTATCAATGTATTTACCTGCCAAAAAATGAAATGCTAATTAGCTGATATTGTGACTATCATAAAGAACTACAAATGCCATGATGATCTGGATGAGGCTGCCAATTCAACGCAAAGGTAAGAATCTCTGGATTAACTATCTAATGTTAGCTAAATTTAGCAATGAATAAATTGGCTACATTTCTTTAAATTGACAATTCTGTGAACTGTCTTGTGCAAGTTTTAAGTTGACACAATACCTGTTACCAAAGGTGTCAGCTAGCGATGACATGCAGGTATTTGTAGTCTTGCATGATGTCTACTTTGATATTAATGAGCATTTTTTTATCTGAATAATAGAGACAAAAATATTGTTAAGTCACCTTGTCCGACAGAGATTTCCATGCTAATCAAAATGTCATGCCAGGGTAAGCCTACACGAAACACAGCCCTTAAGTGTTTATAAAATTCCCTGTGGAAAATCAATTGGAACCATTTCCCTGTTTGACCGCTAGGTTTTATGGGTATTATGACACCTCCACTGTGGGGCTCTATAACTGATGTATGTGTGTGGGTGTGTGTGTGTTCCTTTAAATAGATACAGCAAGGTCTGCGGTCATCTGCCTTTGGCCTAATGGGCTCCCGACTGGCGCAGCGGTCTAAGGTACTGTATCTCAGTGATTGAGGATTCACTACAGACACGGGTTTGATTCCAGGCTGTATCACAAGGGCGGCACACAATTGGCCCAGCGTCGTTAGGGTTTGGCCGGGGTAGGACATCATTGTAAATAAGAATTTGTTCTTAACTGACTTGCCTAGTTAAATAAAGGTTAAATAAATAATAATAATAAAGAGGAACCCAGACATCATCAAAGAAATTAGAAACACAGACATTGTCATCCTACAAGAAACATGGTATAGAGGAGACAGACTCACTGGTTGCCCTCTAGGTTACAGAGAGCTGGTAGTCCCATCCACTGAACTACCAGATGTGAAACAGAGAAGAGACTCAGGAGGTATGCTAATTTGTTATATAGCAGACCTAACCCACTCTTAAATTAGTCAAAACAAGAACATTTTACATCTGGCTAGAAATGTAATAAGGAAATGATCTCAACAGAGAAATGTCCTCATGTGTGCTACCTATATCCCAATAGATCCAATAGAATCCCCATACTTTAACGATGACAGCTTCTCCATCCTAGAGGGGGAGATCAACCATTTCCAGGCCCAGGGACATGTACTAGTCTGTGGCGACCGAAATGCCAGAACTGGACAAGAACCTGACACTCTCAGCACACAGGGGGACAAACACCTACCTGGAGGTGACAGTATTCCCTCTCAAATATGCCCCCCTAGACACAACTATGACAAAACAACCAACAAAATGGGTCACAACTCCTGCAGCTTGGTCGCACGCTGGGTCTGTACATAGTCAATGTTAGGCTTCGAGGAGATTCCTATGGTAGGTACACCTACAGCACATGGCACTTGGCAGTAGTGCTGTAGATTCCTTTATCACTTAACTCAACCCAGAATCTCTCAGAGCATTCAGTCAGCCGACTAACACCCCTATCAAATCACAGCAAAATCACAGTCTACTCGAACAGAGCATTACTCAATCATGATGAGCCAAAGGAACTGAACAATACTATGAAATAACTGAAAGGAAAGTAGTTTAGAAACCTACCAAAAAATCATTAGGCAACAACAAATTCAATCCCCTTTAGATAACTTCCTGGACAAAAGGTAAGAAGGCAAGAAGACTGGGAATATGGAAGAATACAAACTGTGTAGTTATTCCTCCCGCAAAGCAATCAAGCAGGCTAAACGTTGGTGTAGTTGAGTCCCAGTTCAATGGCTCAGACACGAGACGTGTATGGCAGGGTCTACAGACAATCATGTATTATAAAAGGAAAACCAGTCACGCCGCAGACACCGACGTCTTGCTTCCGGACAGGCTGAACACCTTCTTTGCTCGCATTGAGGATAACACAGTGCCACCGACGCAGCCCGCTATCAAGGACTGTGGGCTCTCCTTCTCCGTGGCCATTGTGAGTAAGACATTTAAGCGTGTTAACCCTCACAAGGCTGCAGGCCCAGATGGTATCCCTAGCCGTGTCCTCAGAGCATGTGCAGACCAGCTGGCCGGTGTGTTTACAGATATATTCAATCTATCCCTATCCCAGTCTGTTGTCCCCACATGCTTCAAGATGGCCACCATTGTCCCTGTACCAAAGAAAGCAAAGGTTATTTAACTAAATGACTATCGCCTCGTAGCACTCACTTCTGTCATCATGAAGTGCTTTGAGAGACTAGTCACCTCCACCTTACCTGCCACCCTAGACAAACTTCAATTTGCTTACCGCCCCAATAGATCCACAGACGATGCAATCGCCACCACACTGCCCTGTCCCATCTGGACAAGAGGCATACCTATGTAAGAATGCTGTTCATTGACTATAGCTCAGCATTCAACACCATAGTACCCTCCAAGCTCATCATCAAGCTCGAGGCCCTGGGTTTGAACCCCGCCCTGTGCAACTGGGTCCTGGACTTTCTAACGGGTCGCCCCCAGGTGGTGAAGGTAGGAAACAACAACTCTTCGCTGATCCTCAACACTGAGGGCCCCACAAGGGTCTGTGCTCAGCCCCCTCCTGTACTCCCTGTTCACCCATGACAGCGTGACCATGCAGAAGGTGGAAAGTTTCAAGTTCCTCGGCATACACATCATTGACAAACTGAAATGGTCCACCCACACAGACAGTGTGGTGAAGAAGGCGCAACAGCGCCTCTTCAACCTCAGGAGGCTAAAGAAATTTGGCTTAACACCTAAAACCCTCAAACTTTTACAGATGCACAATTGAGAGCATCCTGTCAGGCTGTATCACCGCCTGGTACAGCAACTGCACCACCCTTCCGCAAAGCTCTCCAGAGGGTGGTGCGGTCTGCCCAACGCATTACCGGGGGCAAACTTCCCGCCCTCCTGAACACCTACAACACCCAATGTCATAGGAAGGCCAAAAAGATAATCAACAACATCAACCACCGGAGCCACGGCCTGTTCACCAGAAGGTGAGGTCAGTACAGGCTGTGACCGAGAGATACAAAGCTGTGACCGAGAGATAGAAGCTGTTTTTCAATCTCAAGGCCATCAGACTGCTAAACAGCCATCACTAGCACATCAGAGGCAGGTGCCTACAGACATAGATTTGGAATCACTGGCCACTTTAAGGAAATTAAACACTAGCCACTTTAATAATGTCTCCGTATCTTGCATTACTCATCTCATATGTATAAACTGTACGCTATACTATTCTATGGTATCTTAGTCACTAATTGTGAATAAATATTGCATCACCCATCTCGTATGTACAGTGGGGCAAAAAAGTATTTAGTCAGCCACCAATTGTGCAAGTTCTCCCACTTAAAAAGATGAGATAGGCCTGTAATTTTCATCATAGGTACACTTCAACTATGACAGACAAAATGAGAAAAAAAAATCCAGAAAATCACATTGTAGGATTTTTTATGAATTTATTTGCAAATTATGGTGGAAAATAAGTATTTGGTCAATAACAAAAGTTTATCTCAATACTTTGTTTTATACCCTTTGTTGGCAATGACATAGGTCAAATGTTTTCTGTAAGTCTTCACAAGGTTTTCACACACTGTTGCTGGTATTTTGGCTCATTCCTCCATGCAGATCTCCTCTAGACCAGTGATGTTTTAGGGCTGTTGCTGGGCAACACGGACTTTCAACTCCCTCCAAAGATTTTCTATGGGGTTGAGATCTCGAGCCTGGCTAGGCCACTCCAGGACCTTGAAATGCTTCTTACGAAGCCACTCCTTCGTTGCCCGGGCGGTGTGTTTGGGATCATTGTCATGCTGAAAGACCCAGCCACGTTTCATCTTCAATGCCCTTGTGATGGAAGGAGGTTTTCACTCAAAATCTCACGATACATGGCCCCATTCATTCTTTCCTTTACACGGATCAGTCGTCCTGGTCCCTTTGCAGAAAAACAGCCCCAAAGCATGATGTTTCCACCCCCATGCTTCACAGTAGGTATGATGTTCTTTGGATGCATCTCAGCATTCTTTGTCCTCCAAACACGACGAGTTGAGTTTTTACCAAAAAGTTCTATTTTGGTTTCATCTGACCATATGACATTCTCCCAATCTTCTTCTGGATCATCCAAATGCTCTCTAGCAAACTTCAGACGGGCCTGGACATGTACTGGCTTAAGCAGGGGGACACGTCTGGCACTGCAGGATTTGAGTCCCTGGCGGCGTAGTGTGTTACTGATGGTAGGCTTTGCCACTTTGGTCCCAGCTCTCTGCAGGTCATTCACTAGGTCCCCCCGTGTGGTTCTGGGAATTTTGCTCACTGTTCTTGTGATCATTTTGACCCCACGGGGTGAGATCTTGCGTGGAGCCCCAGATCGAGGGAGATTATCAGTGGTCTTGTATGTCTTCCATTTCCTAATAATTGCTCCCACAGTTGATTTCTTCAAACCAAGCTGCTTACCTATTGCAGATTCAGTCTTCCCAGCCTGGTGCAGGTCTGCAATTTTGTTTCTGGTGTCCTTTGACAGCTCTTTGGTCTTGGCCATAGTGGAGTTTGGAGTGTGACTGTTTGAGGTTGTGGACAGGTGTCTTTTATACTGATAACAAGTTCAAACAGGTGCCATTAATACAGGTAACGAGTGGAGGACAGAGGAGCCTCTTAAAGATGAAGTTACAGGTCTGTGAGAGCCAGAAGTCTTGGTTGTTTGTAGGTGACCAAATACTTATTTTCCACCATAATTTGCAAATAAATTCATTAAAAATACTACAATGTGATTTTCTGGATTTTTTTTCTAATTTTGTCTTTCATAGTTGAAGTGTACCTATGATGAAAATGACAGGCCTCTCTAATCTTTTTAAGTGGGAGAACTTGCACAATTGGTGTCTGACTAAATACTTTTTTGCCCCACTGTATATACTATATTTTATACTATGCCACTGTGCTTAGTCCAATGCCGCTCTGACATATACAGTTGAAGTCGGAAGTTTACATGCACTTAGGTTGGAGTCATTAAAACTCGTTTTTCAACCACTCCACAAATTTCTTGCTAACAAACTATAGTTTTGGCAAGTCGGTTAGGACATCTACTTTGTGCATGACACAAGTAATTTTTCCAACAATTGTTTACAGACAGATTATTTCACTTATAATTCACAGTATCACAATTCCAGTGGGTCAGAAGTTTACATACACTAAGTTGACTGTGTCTTTAAACAGCTTGGAAAATTCCAGAAAATTAGGTTATGGATTTAGAAGCTTCTGATAGGCTAATTGACATCATTTGAGTCATTTGGAGGTGTACCTGTGGATGTATTTCAAGGCCTACCTTCAAACGCAGTGTCTGTTTGCTTGACATCATGGGAAAATCAAAAGAAATCAGCCAAGACCTCAGAAAACAATTGTAGACCTCCACAAGTCTGGTAAATCCTTGGGAGCAATTTCCAAATGCCTGAAGGTACCACGTTCATCGGTTCAAACAATAGTACACAAGTATAAACACCATGTGACCACGCAGACGTCATACTGCTCAGGAAGGCGACGCGTTCTGTTTCCTAGAGATGAACGTACTTTGGTGCGAAAAGTGCAAATCAATCCCAGAACAACAGCAAAGGACCTTGTGAAGATGCTGGAGGAAACAGATACAAAAGTATCTATATCCACATTAAAACAAGTCCTATATTGACATAACCTGAAAGGCCACTCAGCAAGGAAGAAGCCACTGCTCCAAAACCGGCATAAAAAAGCCATACTACGGTTTGCAACTGCACACAGGGACAAAGATCGTACTTTTTGGAGAAATGTCCTCTGGTCTGATGAAACAAAAATAGAACTGTTCGGCCATAATGACCATCGTTATGTTTGGAGGAAAAAGGGGGAGGTTTGCAAGCTGAAGAACACCATCCCAACCGTGAAGCACGGGGTGGCAGCATCATGTTGTGGGGGTGCATTGCTGTAGGAGGAACTGGTGCACTTCACAAAATAGATGGCATCATGAGGAAGTCAAATTATGTGGACATATTGAAGCAACATCTCAAGACATCAGTCAGGAAGTTAAAGCTTGGTCGCAAATGGGTCTTCCAAATGGACAATGACCTCAAGCATACTTCCAAAGTTGTGGCAAAATGGCTTAAGGACAACAAGTCAATGTATTGGAGTGGCCATCACAAAGCTCTGACCTCAATCCCATAGAAAATGTGTGGGCAGAACTGAAAAATGGTGTGCAAGCAAGGAGTCCTACAAACCTGACTCCGTTAAATCAGCTCTGTGTCACGCCCTGACCATAGAGTCCTTGGTTCTCTATGGTGTAGTAGGTCAGGTTGTGACTAGGGGGTGTTCTAGCTCAATACTTTTATGTTGGTGTTTTGTATGGTTCCCAATTAGAGGCAGCTGGTAATCGTTGCCTCTAATTGGGGATCATATTTAGATAGCCATTTTCCCCACCTGTGTTTGTGGGATATTGTTTTGTGTTTGTGCATGTGCACCACTACTTTCACGTTTCGTTGTTGATTTATTGTTTATTTTTGAAGTTTCACCGAAATAAAGATGTGGAACTCTACACACGCTGCGCCTTGGTCCCGTAATTAGTACGACGATCGTGACACTCTGTCAGGAGGAATGGGCCAAAATTCACCCAACTTATTGTGGGAAGCTTGTGGAAGGCTACCTGAAATGTTTGACCTAAGTTAAACAATTTAAAGGCAATCCTACCAAATACTAATTGAGTGTATGTAAACTTCTGACCTACTGAGAATGTGATGAAAGAAATAAAAGCTGAAATAAACCATTCTCTCTACTATTATTCTGACAGTTCACATTCTTAACATTCTTAAAATAAAGTGGTGATCCTAACTGACCCAAGACAGGGAGGATTAATTGTCAGGAATTGTGAAAAACTGAGTTTAAATGTATTTGGCTAAGGTGTATGTAAACTTCCGACTTCAACTGTGTGTATATATATTCTTAATCCATTCCTTACTTAGATTTACGTGTATTTTGGGTGTATGTTGTGAAACTGTTAGATATTACTTGTTAGATACTACTGCACTGTCGGAGCTAGAAGCACAAGTATTTCGCTACACCCGCAATAACATCTGCAAAACACGTATGTGACCAATAAATGTGATTTAACATTTTAAATGTCCTTCAGTTTAACTGTCCGGGTTAAAGTTCGAATGACAAAAGTATTTTTAAAATGTAGAAATTATTCCAAAAAATATAAATTAACACCCATGGCATAATTGTGTTAGTGTTTGCAACAATAAATAGGATATTGGGCAACATACTGTATCTAAAAAATATTTAAAAACTTGAATAACTTTTGTCGGACTTTTGCGCTTCATCAATGTCATTCAGTATAACAAAAGTAAAATGCCATTTTAAAGCATATCACATGATGGTAATCATGTGACAGTGTGTGACATCACAAAGAAGACCCTCTATCAATGTGATGAGGTGAGCAAATCTCTCTGAAATATTTGATTTCACCTTTTCACCCTCTAGTAACCTTTGTAACAAAAACGCATGTCCTTCAGTACACCACAGAAAACAATTTTAATGTTATTATTTTATAAAAAGCTATATTAAATATGAAAAGTAAGGATAATCTTTATAGGTCAAGGTCATTACTTTATATAGGTGGCCAAGGAACTGCCTGTTAAATATGTTTATGTATGAAATACGTTTTTCAGTATCACGCTTTTGTCCATCAGCACAACAAAAGTTTCATGTTATACCACAATGTCACCCGTTATGCTGAATGACAGTAGCTTAGTTATCCCATGTTTTCACTAGTTTACAACATTTAATCATGCAATTCATATTTACTTATTGTATGAATACTGAATATTATAATTTTAAACTATTTTGTGGCATTTTAAGGTATTTCAAGGCACATGATCTTTATACTGTAGATGCCGTTGTCCAATAAGGAGAGGGCTGCACGGCACAGACAAAAGATTAACGCAGATCTAGTTGTTAGGGAAGAAAGACTAGCGAGAAGAAAAGCAAGGTATTGTTTTCATGGTTTCATTGCTACTGTCAGCAACAGAATAGGATATGATAGGATATAAAGCTGGGTGGATAACAATTAACATTAAGTTGCACTATTACACTGTAGTCAATGTTTTATTGCACTGCAGTTAAGGTATAACTGATGGATTATATTAATTCATATAATATTGCACACACACACACACACACACACACACACACACACACACACACACACACACACACACACACACACAATTATGGATTAAAAATGAATTAGTTAATAGCTGCTTCACATTTGGGGCATTTAATGAAAAATTGAGACTGTACAAGTTGAAATTAAGTAGTTTTAAGGGGATTTTATGTAGCTATTTTGTGTAGGTATCTTGAAATTTGTGCATTTGTGTACCTGCATTGAATAGAAATGTACCAGTTAGTTAATGTTGTAATTATGCATTGTTACACTATCATGTAATAATTGTATAATAATGCAACGTAAAGTGTTGCCGCAGGTTCAAATTATAGTAAAATGAATTAGTAACAAAACATGTTTGAGAGAGAAAGGGAGAGGGAGTTGATTTAGCTTTTAAACTTTGATTAAGTATTATCATTGTATAGCCTACTATTAATAGACTACTAATAGCATTTAATGGATGTGAATCCTATTCTGTGCCCGTGTCATAACTATTACATTTTCATTTTTTAGCTATCAGAGAAGAAAGAAGGATGTAAATCCTGATCATCCACCGATCCACACAATGACACAATCTGATGCTGGAAAAAATAGGAAAAATATAGATTAAATCAGGAGGCACCGTGAAAAATTCAAACAAATGAATGTGGTGATGAACATAACTCCTGTATCCACTGAAGTAAACTCTTTTGAGCAGCCCCCTGAACAACTTGTACAAGTACAACATGAACCTGCACCTCCAGAACTGGAGCAACCATCTGAGTCCTGGACTCCAGAACGAGAGCAATCCCTTGAGCCTCAATCTCAAACACTGGAGCAAACACTTGCTTCCACCACAAAAAGGTATCAAAGCATTGCAAGCAGCTGCAGAAGGAAAAACGATGTAATGTCATGATATTACATTGAGAAAGATATCCACTGTTTCGTGATGATTTTAAGCAAAACTACAGTTTTTTGCACGTTTATAGAATGTTTTTTAATTAATGCTTTGTTTGAAATGTTCAATGCTGATATAATCCTTTGTGAATTAAATTGTACCTCGTGTCAATTAAACTATGTTGCATAGTAAAACCAATGTTCTTTATGTGTGTGGCGTATGGGTCATTTCTCTCTCTCTCTCTAGTATGGAAGTGATCTAAGTTCAGCTAGCCTGCACATTTTAAACATCTTATCCTGTTTTTTACACAGTTTTATAACTTTAAAAATTGCTAAAAGAAAAATACTATTGCTGCAACTAATAATAGTTCATAGACTCATTATTGTTTTTGCAGTTATTTCATAGGATCATTATATCATTATTGGAATCACATTTAATCAATATTTGTGGGTCATAGTGATATGTGTCATTCAGGGTAACAAAATATTGTCATACAGTAGAACACCAGTATTTTATATTAAAATACATACTCAGAGAGACAAAGACTAATCTTAAAGGATGAAGTGAAAGATATTTTCATAGATTTTTGCATTTTTTTCAGTGTGGTGTGGTATGTTTCCATCCCTTTTATTAGGAAGAGAAAACTCAAAGAACAAAAACAATAAAGCGAACAAATGAAACGTGACGCTATAATAATGCTCACAGGCAACTATACATAGTCAAGATCCCACAAAGCACAATGGGGAAATGGCTACCTAAATATGATCCCCAATCAGAGACAACGATAAACAGCTGCCTCTGATTGGGAACCATACCAGGCCAATATAGATATAATTCCCCTAGATAACCCACCCTTAATCACACCTGACCTAACCAACATAGAGAATAAACAGCTCTCTATGGTCACGGCGTGACCGCAAGGCAGGAAGTTTTTGTAAAAAACGTCAACAAATTTAGAGTTGTACCCGTGACGCATCAAATATGTGGTATTCAAAATAAAATTTCATTTTTTCTGGGTGGTTATATTTATGCCAGTCTATGCATGGATATATAACCTTGTGATTATGAAAAATGGGCATAAAAAATATAATAATAATAATTACACAAAATGACATTTTACGAGGGTACATTCATATGAATCACAATAAAATTAATCATTGGGTTTTTCCCTGAATATAACATAAGGGCATAGGTGACACTCCAATGAACATAAAAAAGCCTTTTACCTTATACTGCCTTTTACCTTAACTGCTTGCTTGCTAACCCGGTCTGCTAACTGCTAGCTTGTTTAGCCCCGGTCTACTAACTGCTAGCTTGCCTGCCCCGTTCTGCTAACTGCTAGCTTGCCTGCCCCGTTCTGCTAACTGCTAGCCTTCCTGCCCCGGTCTGCTAACTGCTTGCTTGCTAACCCGGTCTGCTAACTGCTAGCTTTTTTAGCCCCGGCCTACTAACTGTTAGCGTGTTAGCATCGGCCTGCTAACTGTCTGAATCGCCGTGTCCCCAGTCAGCCCAACCACTCACTGGACCCATATGTTCACTTGGCAACGCATGCCTCTCTCTAATATCAATATTCCTCGTCCATTACTGTCCTGGTTAGTGATTACTGTCTTATTTCACTGTAGAGCCTCTAGCCCTGCTCAATATGCCTTAATCAACCATGTTGTTCCACCTCCTACATATGCGATGACATCACCTGGTTTAAACGTCTCTAGAGACTTAATCTCTCTCATCATTACTCAATGCCTAGGTTTACCTCCAATGTACTCACATCCTACCTTACCTTTGTCTGTACACTATGCCTTGAATCTATGCATCGTGCCCAGAAACCTGCTCCTTTTACTCTCTGTTCCGAACATGCTAGACGGCCAGTTCGTATAGCATTTAGCCGTACCCTTATCCTACATCTCCTCTGTTCCTCTGGTGATGTAGAGGTTAATCCAGGACCTGTAGTGCCTAGCTCCCCTCCCACTCCCCAGGTGCTCTCATTTGTTGACTTCTGTAACCGTAAAAGCCTTGCTTTCATGCATGTTAACATTAGAAGCCTACTCCCTAAGTTTGTTTTACTCACTGCTTTAGCACACTCGGCCAACCCGGATGTCTTAGCCATGTCTGAATCCTGGCTTATGAAAACCACCAAAAACCCTGAAATCTCCATTGCTAACACTACAACATTTTCCGGCAAGATAGAACTGCCAAAGGGGGCGGTGTTGCAATCTACTGCAAAGATAGCCTGCAGAGTTCTGTATTACTATCCAAGTCTGTACCCAAACAATTTGAGCTTTACTTCTAAAAATTCACCTTTCCAGAAACAAGTCTCTCACTGTTGCCGCTTGCTATAGACCTCCCTCTGCCCCCAGCTGTGCCCTCGATACCATATGTGAATTGATTGACCCCCATCTATCTTCTGAGCTCGTGCTACTAGGTGACCTAAACTGGGACAGGCTTCACACCCCGGCCGTCCTACAATCCAAGCTTGATGCCCTCAATCTCACACAAATTATCAATGAACCTACCAGGTATAACTCCAAATCCGTAAACACGGGCACCCTCATAGATGTCATCCTAACTAACTCGCCCTCCAAATACACCTCTGCTGTTTTCAATCAAGATCTCAGCGATCACTGCCTCATTGCCTGTATCCGTAATGGGTCTGCGACCAAACGACCACCCCTCATCACTGTCAAACACTCCCTAAAACACTTCTGCGAGCAGGGCTTTCTAATTAACCTGGCCGGGATATCCTGGAATGACATTGACCTCATCCCGTCAGTAGATGATGCCTGGCTATTCTTTAAAAGTGCCTTCCTCACCATCTTAAATAAGAATGCCCCATTCAAAAAAATTAGAACTAATAATAGATATAGTCCTTGGTTCACTCCAGACCTGTCTGCCCTTGACCAGCACAAAAACATCCTGTGGCGTTCTGCATTAGCATCGAATAGCCTCCGTGATATGCAACTTTTCAGGGAAGTTAGGAACAAATATACACAGGCAGTTAGGAAAGCTAAGGCTAGCATTTTCAAACAGAAATTTGCATCCTGTAGTACTAACTCAAAAAAGGTTATGGGACACTGTCCATAGAGAATAAGGGCACCTCCTCCCAGCTGCCCACTGCTCTGAGGCTAGGAAACACTGTCACCACCGATAAATCCACTATAATTGAGAATTTCAATAAGAATTTCTCTATGGCTGGCCATGCTTTCAACCTGGCTACCCCTACCCCGGTCAACTGCCTGGCACCCTCCACAGCAATCTGCCAAAGCTCCCACCATTTCTCCTTCACCCAAATCCAGATAGCTGATGTTCTGAAAAAGCTGCAAAATCTGGACCCCTACAAATCAGCCAGGCTAGACAATCTGGACCCTCTCTTTCTAAAGTTATCTGCCAAAATTGTTGCAACCCCTATTACTAGCCTGTTCAACCTCTCTTTCGTATCGTTTGAGATACCCAAAGATTGGAAAGCTGCCGTGGTCATCCCCCTCTTCAAAGGGGGTGACACTCTAGACCCAAACTGCTACAGAGCTATATCTATCCTACCCTGTCTTTCTAAGGTCTTCGAAAGCCAAGTTAACAAACAGATTACCGACCATTTCGAATCCCACCGTACCTTCTCCGCTATGCAATCTGGTTTCAGAGCTGGCCATGGGTGCACCTCAGCCATGCTCAAGGTTCTAAAGAACATCATAAGCGCCATCGATAAGAGACATTACTGTGCAGCCGTATTCATCGACCTGGCCAAGGCTTTCGACTCTGTCAATCACCACATTCTTATTGGCAGACTCGACAGCCTTGGTTTCTCAAATGATTGCCTCGCCTGGTTTACCAACTACTTCTCAGACAGAGTTCAGTGTGTCAAATCGGAGGGCCTGTTGTCCAGACCTCTGGCAGTCTCTATGGCGTGCCACAGGGTTCAATCCTCGGGCCGACTCTCTTCTCTGTATACATCAATGATGTTGCTCTTGCTGCTGGTGATTCTCTGATACAGCTCTACGCAGACGACACCATTCTGTATACTTCAGGCCCCTCTTTGGACACTGTGTTAACTAACCTCCAAACGAGCTTCAATGCCATACAACACTCCTTCCGTGGCCTCCAACTGCTCTTAAATGCAAAGTAAAACTAAATGCATGCTATTCAACCGATCACTGCCCGCACCTGCTTGCACGTCCAGCATCACTACTCTGGACGGCTCTGACTTAGAATACGTGGACAACTACAAGTACCTAGGTGTTTGGTTAGACTGTAAACTCTCCGTCCAGACTCGCATTAAGCATCTCCAATCCAAAATTAAATCTAGAATCGGCTTCCTATATCGCAACAAAGCATCCTTCACTCGTGCTGCCAAACATACCCTCGTAAAACTGACCATCCTACCGATCCTCGACTTCGGTGATGTCATCTATAAAATAGCCTCCAACACTCTACTCAACAAACTGGATGCAGTCTATCACAGTGCCATCCGTTTTGTCACCAAAGCCCCATACACTACCCACCATTGCGACCTGTACACTCTCGTTGGCTGGCCCTCGCTTCATACTCGTCGCCAAACCCACTGGCTACAGGTTATCTACAAGTCTCTGCTAGGTAAAGCCCCGCCTTATCTCAGCTCACTGGTCACCATAGCAGCACCCACTCGTAGCACGCGCTCCAGCAGGTATATCTCACTGGTCACCCACAAAGCCAATTCCTCCTTTGGTCGTCTTTCCTTCCAGTTCTCTGCTGCCAATGACTGGAACGAACTGCAAAAATCTCTGAATCTGGAGACTCATATCACCCTCACTAGCTTTAAGCGCCAGCTGTCAGAGCAGCTCACAGATCACTGCACCTGTACATAGCCCATCTGCAAAGAGCCCATCTATCTACCTACCTCATCCCCATACTGTATTTATTTATTTATCTTGCTCCTTTGCACCCCAGTATCTCTACTTGCACATTCATCTTCTGCACATCTACCATTCCAGTGTGTAATTGCTATTTTGTAATTACTTTGCCACCATGGCCTATTTATTGCCTTAACTCCCTTATCTTACCTCATTTGCACTCACTGTATATAGACTTTTTGTTTTCTTTAGTTCTACTGTATTATTGACTATGTTTTGTTTATTCCATGTGTAACTCTGTGTTGTTGTATATGTCGAATTGCTATTGCTTTATCTTAGCCAGGTCGCAGTTGCAAATGAGAACATGTTCTCAACTAGCCTACCTGGTTAAATAAAGGTGAAATTAAAAAAATACGTCTTTGACCCACAGACTCCAATTGTTTTACTCTATTTCTTGAACTGCATCCCCACAGGACGGTTAAGCTAACGTAGGCTAATGTGATTAGCATGAGGTTGTAAGTAACATGAACATTTCCCAGGACATAGACATTTCTGATATGGGCAGAAAACTTAAATTCTTGTTAATTTAACTGCACTATCCAATTTGCAGTAGCTATTACAGTGAAAGAATACAATGTTTGGTATTGTTTGAAGAGAGTGCACAATTATGAACTTGAAAATGTATTAATAAACCAATTAGGCACATTTGGGCAGTCTTGATACTACATTTTGAACAGATATGCAATGGTTCATTGGATCAGTCTAGAATGTTGCACATACACTGCTGCCATCTAGTGGCCAAAAACTAAATTGGGCCTGGGGTGGAATAATACATTATGGCCTTTCTCTTGCATTTCAAAGATGGTACAAAAAAATACAAAAAACTGCATGTTTTTTCTTTGTATTATCTTTTACCAGATCTAATGTGCTATATTCTCCTACATTAATTTCACATTTCCACCATTTTCAAAGTGTTTTCTTTCAAATGGTATCAAGAATACACATATCCTTGCTTCAGGTCGTGAGCTTCAGGCAGTTAGATTTGTCATTTTAGGCGAAAATTGAAAAAAAGTATTATATTAGAGACACATATTTCCCTCAGATTACACAGACACATAAAGAATTCAATAACAAATACAATTTGATAAACTCCCATATCTATTGGGTGAAATACCACAGTGTGCAATCACAGCAGCAAGATGTGTAACCTGTTGCCACAAGAAAAGCACAACCAGTGAAGAACAAACACCATTGTAAATACAACCCATATTTATTTATCTTCCCTTTTGTACTTTAACTAATTGCACATCGCTACAACACTGTATCCAGACATAATGCAATTTGGAATCTCTTTATTCTTTTGGAACTTGTGTGAGTGTAATAGTTACTGTTCACTTTTTATTGTTTATCCATTTCACTTGCTTTGGCAATGTAAACATACGGCGACCTGGCCAAGATAAAGCAAAGCAGTGCGACAAAAACAACAACACAGAGTTACACATGGGATAAACAAACGTACAGTCAATAACACAATAAAAACATCTATGTACAGTTTGTACAAATGTAGAAGATTAGGAAGGTAAGGCAATAAATAGGCCATAGAGGTGAAATAATTACAATTTAGCATTAACATGAGTGATAGATGTGCAGATGATGATGTGCAAGTAGAGATAATGGGGTGCAAAAGAGCAAGAGGATAAGTAACAATATGTGGATGAGCTAGATGGGTGTGCTATTTACAGAATGACTGTGTACAGGTGCAGTGATCGGTAAGCTGCTCTGACAGCTGATGCTTAAAGTTAGAGAGGAAGATATAAGACTCCAGCTTCAGTGATTTTTGCAATTCGTTCCAGTCATTGGCAGCAGAGAACTGGAAGGAAAGGCGGCCAAAGGAGGTGTTGGCTATGGGGATGACCAGTGAGATATACCCGCTGGAGCGCGTGCTACGGGTGAGTGTTGTTATGGTTACCAGTGAGCTGAGATAAGGCGGAGCTTTACCTAGCAAAGACTTATAGACGACCTGGAGCCAGTGGGTTTGGCGACAAATATGTAGCGAGGGCCAGCCAACGAGAGCAAAGAGGTCGCAGTGGTGGGTGGTATATGGGGCTTTGGTGACAAACGGATGGCACTGTGATAGACTGCATCCAGTTTGCTGAGTAGAGTGTTGGAGGCTGTTTTGTAAATGACATCGCCGAAGTCGAGGATCAGTAGGATAGTCAGTTTTATGAGGGTATGTTTGGCAGCGAGAGTGAAGGAGGCTTTGTTGCGAAAACAGGAAGCCGATTCTATATTTAATTTTGGATTGGAGATGCTTAATGTGAGTCTGGAAGGAGAGTTTACAGTCTAGCCAGACAGCTAGGTATTTGTAGTTATCCACATATTGTAAGTTAGAACCATCCAGAGTAGTGATGCTGGACGGGCGGGCAGGTGTGGGCAGCGATCGGTTGAAAAGCATGCATTTAGTTTTACTTGCATTTAAGAGCAGTTGGAGGCCACGGAAGGGGTGTTGTATGGCATTGAAGCTCGTTTGGAGGTTTGTTAACACAGTGTCCAAAGAAAGGCCAGATGTATACAGAATGGTGTCGTCTGCGTAGAGGTGGATCAGGGAATCACCCGCAGCAAGACATTAACATCGTTAATATATACAGAGAAAAGAGTCGGCCCGAGAATTGAACTCTGTGGTACCCCCATAGAGACTGCCAGAGGTCCGGACAACAGGCCCTCCGATTTGACACACTGAACTCTATCTGAGAAGTGAACCAGGCGATGCAGTCATTTGAGAAGCCAGGGCTATTGAGTCTGTCAATAAGAATGCGGTGTTCACTTGGTATAACATCAACCTAGTATTGGGTAACCAAGGGTTTCCCAAACTTTGTCCTGGGGCCCCCTCTGAGTGCACGTTTTGTCTTTTACCGTAGTACTAGATTATTTTAATCAGCTGTGTAGTGCTAGGGCATGACCGAGTTTGGGAAACACTGGGGTAATCTACCCTTCTGTCTCTTCACCTTTTTTTATGTACAGTTTCATCACAGACTTTTTGTTTGTGGATATTTTAGACACAAAAAGAAAATGCCCACTGCTGTCCACAATCCTCCATAGAATACATACAGATGTTTACTGACTATTTGAATGTCCAACAAGGCTTCCTTTACAGCCTTTTAGTGGGACAATTAGAGCTTGGTTGGTTCTACACTCTTTATACTACAAATCCCACAATTCCATAGGCTTCGCTCCTGACGTCTTGAAAGGGAGGCGCGGCAATATTTTTCCTCCCCATATTTTATTTACTATATTTATTTATTAATTATTTTTTTTCTAGATAAAAATGGAGAACGATGGCCACATATCTTACCAATAGCATACGGACGATTAAATGTGTATTCGGATTAAAGTAGCAAGGTTGCTGACGAGCTAATAAAAAAAACACAAAACAAGAATCACACAATAGAAAACGAGAACAATAGCCACGCTCATCCGTCTATTCAGATTTTCTCTTTCATTTTGACTGGAATTTATAGGGAAACCCGCAGTAGACATTTAAGCTGCGAAATAAGATATTTTTTAACAAAACGTTTTCTCTCGAAATCATTTGCCATTTTGCATGTTTTGAAGACCTAAAGAACACATTGGAAGACGTTTGAGAGACCAAGAAACAGGGATAGGGGTCAAAGAATGGAGTGAATGGCACAAAAAACGCTATGTGTTGCGTCTTGAAATGTATTGTTACATACCCATTCGGCAACCCTTTACATCTCTGCCTAATCTAGAGTAGACCGGTAAGAAGGAAAAATCTAGTTATCTTTCTAGCTCCATTATTACTGTAACAACATGGAACGCATATGAACGTGCCATACGGGACCCAGAATCGGCAAGAAAGGCTACAGGAGAAAGAAACAAGGAAGCGATCCCCTAACAGCTAATATCAAAGCTAGCTAGCTAACTGTTGGCTAATAATATTATTTCTAATGCGCGACCAAGGAGTATGCGACTCGATACCAAGAGGTTAGTAATTGTAACAGTTTACCACTAAACTCACATATTCAATGTGATCAGGTATCTACTACATTATTTTTGCAAGATGCTGAGCAATATGAAAGAGGAAGAGCATTGCAGGGAAGCGAATGGAGGAGAGATGACGGAGGACTGTGTGTAATCAATTGATAATTTTATTCATTGATTTAACAATGCATTTTTTCAATGTTATTCATGTACAGCATGTTCACTACACAACATGTAGTGAACTAACTACGTACAGTAGCCAGTAAAGCAGCCACACTGGTTTGCTAGCTAACGTTAGCTGCTAAGTTATTGGCTGCGCATCTTCATTGTAGCTAGCTAACGTTAGCTAGTCATCCAATTCAATCTTGCGCTACAGGCCATAATGTGAGCAGCCATGTATCCTTACAGAATGGACAAGTCCCTCCCAACAAACAACATTGCTATGAAAAATTACAAGCATGTTTTATCAATACATGATTTGTGTGCTGAGTAAACGCTTGTTGTGGTTGTTAGGATGCAGGCTAACAAGCTTGCTTGCCACAGCAGCCAGCAACACCAATACTTGGTTGAATTATTTCTTGCCATCTCATTAATCAAACCCCAGTATTTACTTAATTATTTCCTATAAAACAAGTCTCTGGATGTAAGTTTACTGCACTATAAAACATCCATTTAATGACTTGGCTTAATTGGCAAAGGTTCCTCTGCTCTGGGGAGGCACACATTGAAATGACTGTTTTGATTTCACGAGTGCCTGGCTGGTACTATCTCAGTTCAGTTTTTGCAATATCATGCCTCTGTCCTTCCTTACCCTCTCTCCTTCCTTAGCCCCTCTCTTTGTGTGAGATGGAGAGATACCGATACACTTGGTCTATGTTTGGCTCTAATTTATAACATCCTATATTATCCTCCTCTCTGCTTTTCACCCTCCAAGCCAGCTAGCTGTCAGTGCATTACTCTGTCTCATTATATTCCACACACATCTGTTTATCTACATTACTTCATGCAAAGTATAGCCTACAAATTAGGGTTGGGCTGATATATGATTATATCGTGATATTTGACATTGATGATATATCGGGAAGTGCAAGACTATATATACTCTATTTGATCTTTACAAATCAAAACTGTGCAGTTTTATCAGTTAGGCTGTATCAATATGTTGTAAATTAAGTCCAAATGAATTAACAGAGAAATTTATGAGAATGCGACTAATATTGTAAATAAGCACACAAATTGAACAGTCTGGAGTGATTTAGTCTTTAACAGCGCAAAACGATTTTTGGATATCGCGATATTTGGAGTAGCATATTGTTGAAGAGGACTTCTCAAATATGGCCCAACCCTACTACACATCTGACATGATATCAAATATCATTTTATTTGTCACATGCTTCGTAAACAACAGGTGTAGACTAACAGTGGCATTGCAGAGACATAGAAAGTATAGAAATAATAGAAAAGTAATAAGATACCCAATAAGTAACGATAACTTGGCTGTATACAAGGGGTACCAGTAAGAGTTGATGTGCAGAGGTACAAGGTAATTGAGGTAAATATGTGCATATAACTAGAGCTAGTGACTAGGCAACAGGATAGATAATAAACAGTAGCAGATGCATATGTGATGAACTATTTAGTAGTCTTATGGCTTGGTGTAGAAGCTGTTCAGGGTTCTGTTGGTTCCAGACTTGGTGCATGCTGTGCCATAGCAGAGAGAACAGTCAATTACTTGGCCGGCTGTCATGTAATGGGCTGGATGCACCACCCTCTGTAGCGCCTTGCAGTCGGGTGCCAAGCAGTTGCCATACCAAGCGGTGATGCAGCCAGTCAAGATGCTCTTAATGGTGCAGTTGTAGAACTTTTTGAGGGTCTTAGCGCCCACGCCAAATCTTTTCAGCCTCCTGCGGGGGAAGAGGCGTTGTAGTTCCCTCTGCGACTGTTGGTGTGTGTCGACCATGATAGATCCTTAGTGATGTGGAATCCGAGAAACTTGAAGCTTTCAACCCATTCCACTACAGCCCTGTTGACGTGAATGGGGATGAGCTCGATCCTCCGTTTCCTCTAGTCCACAATCAGCTCCTTTATCTTGCTGACTTTGAGGGAGAGGTTGTTGTCCAGGCAACACACTGCCAGGTCTCAGACCTCCTCCCTATACGCTTTCTCATTACTGTCGGTGATCAGGCCTACCACCGTTGTGTCGTCAGCAAACTTCATGATGGTGCTGAAGTCGTGTGCGGCCACACAGTCATGGGTAAACGGTGAGTACAGAAGGGGACTAAGCATGCACCCCTGAGGGGCCCCCGTGTTGAGGGTCAGCTTGGCGGATATGTTGTTGCCTACCCTCACCACCTGGGGGTGGCCCGTCAAGAATTCCAGGATCCAGTTGCAGAGGGAGGTGTTTAGTCCCAGGGTCCTTAGCTTAATAATGAGTTTGGTGGGCACTATGGTGTTGAACGCTGAGCTGTAGTCAATGAACAGTATTCTCACATATGTGTTCCTCTTGTCCAGGTGGGAGAAGGCAGTGTGGGTTGCTATAGAGATTGTGTCATCTGTGTACGTACTGTCACTGTGGGGACGATGTCGTCGATGCACTTATTAATGAAGCCTGTGACTGATGTGGTAAACTCCTCAATTACATCGAAGGTCATGCTGGACGGGAGCAGATGACTTGCACCCATTGAATGGCTGGTCTTTCAAATCCAGAATCAGTTATTGTTGTGTATTACCTGCTACAGGCAAAATATGCTTAACCCTCATGTAATTGTGCAGTAGATAGGCCTGTACAGGTCTGTTTCTTATAGATTTTAAATAAGCACTATGCCTTAAAGTACCATCCAGAGATTGTGGCGCCAACATTAAACTTGGCCTCTTTTTTACAGGTTCTAAAAACAGAAGAAATGGTAGCCTAATGCAGTTCAATCACTGGCTGAAGGTCCACCGAGAAAACAGTTGTGCCATCAGTGAGCACTTAATTTGAAACGCAGTTACACAAAATCTCTGAGATTGTAAAAAAAAATGTCCACGATCGAATGATGAATCATGGGACCATTAGACATTTCAAAGCCTATTCTCTCAGGCTAAAATATATCTGTTTATTTGCCCCGCGCAATGCAATTTGAACCTCCCAAAATCCCTCAACATCCTCAGTCACTCATGATGCAATAATGATCTTCCTGACCAGTCTCTCGTTCTAGGCAGGAACCACATTATTGTTTTACAGAAGAGAAGACCCAGGGCCTCAGTGCCTTAGCCACGGGCTCTTTGATCCTGGCTGTTTTGAGGACATTTAGGATCACCTGTACTAGTTGCTGGAGTGAAGGGGCGGTGGCGAGATTTGTTGGTATAAGAAATAAGTTCCCAAGGCTTTGTGTTCCAAGGTATGCAACTAGCTTGGGGCCTGTCACATGGGCTAAGACTAAACCAATCCTATTTTTATTAGAGGCCATGGAATGCAGAGATTCCATACACTCCCAACAGTATTTGCCCTATTGTATTTGATAA
The DNA here is from genome assembly GCF_029448725.1 of Salvelinus fontinalis. Classification (NCBI taxonomy): domain Eukaryota; kingdom Metazoa; phylum Chordata; class Actinopteri; order Salmoniformes; family Salmonidae; genus Salvelinus; species Salvelinus fontinalis. The sequence continues at coordinate 6,309,976 of NC_074698.1, forward strand.
CATGGGGGTAAGGAGCATGGAGCATATGCTATAGTTATAGCCTGTCAGCACTTATGGTGTATGTCTGAGGAGTAGTCTAGAGAGCAGACTGGCCTGTTGCTCACTAGTGTTTGCACCGTCAGTTTTTCTCTCTGTCTCATAAATGTCTGATTGCACTGGCGTGCGTGTTCTGTATGTTCACTGAATAAGCTCTTGTCCCTTCTCTCTTTATCTATCCTCTCTTTGGAGAACACCCCAGTTTGTGTATGTTCATGAACTGTTTGTCCTCCCTCCCATATGACATCAGGGGATATTCAGATTGTGTGTATTTTTGTGCTAACCTGTCTAATTTTCTTCAGTTTGTGTTGACTTCTCTCCTCAGTTAACTGCAGAGGCGATGTCAGACAGTATGTGCATATGGTATAGGGTGTATCAAATCAAATCAAATCAAATTTATTAGTCACATACACATGGTTAGCAGATGTTAATGCGAGTGTAGCGTATATGTAGTGCATAGGACTATCTGTTATGTACAGTGCATTTGGAAAGTATTCAGACCCCTTCACTTTTTCTTCATTTTGTTACGTTAAAGCCTTATTCTAAAAAGGATAAAATTGTTTCCCCCTGTCATTAATCTACACACAATAACCTTACGACAAAGCAAAAACAGGTTTTTAGAAATTTTTGCTAATTTAGTAAAAATAGAAAACTGAAATATTACATTTTTCAGTACTTTGTTGAAGCACTTTTGGCAGCGATTAAAGCCTTGAGTCTTCTTGGGTATGACGATACAAGATTGGCACACCTGTTTTTGGGGAGTTTCTCCCATTCCTCTCTGCAGATCCTCTCAAGCTCTGCCAGGTTGGATGGGGAGCGTCGCTGCACAGCTATTTTCAGGTCTTTCCAGAGATGTTCGTTCAGGCTCAAGTCCGGCCTTTGGCTGGGCCACTCAAGGACATTCAGAAACTTGTCCCGAAGCCACTCCTGTGTTTTCTTGGCTGTGTGCTTATGGTCGTTGTCCTGTTGGAAGGTGAACATTCGCCCCAGTCTGAGGTCCCGAGTGCTCTGGTGCAGGTTTGCACCAAGGATCTCTCCGAAATTGGCTCTGTTCATCTTTCCCTCATTCTTGACTAGTCTCCCAGTCCCTGCCGCTGAAAAACATCCCCACATGATGATGCTGCCACCACCATGCTTCACTGTAGGGATGGTACCAGGTTTCCTCCAGAAATGACACTTGGCATTCAGAGTTCAATCTTGGTTTCATCAGGCTAGAGAATCTTGTTTCTCATGGTCCTAGAGTCCTTTAGGTACTCAAGGATGATCAAGGGAAACAGGATGCACCTGAGCTCAATTTCGAGTCTCATAGCAAAGGGTCTGAATACTTAAGTAAATAAGGTATTTCTGTATTCTGTTAAGATGTAATTCTTTTTTTTTGGAATAAGGTAACGTAATAAAATGGGGGTCTGGATATTTTCCGAATGCGCTGTGTACATTTGTGTTTACCTGTATCTCTTTTTTTTCTCCCCTCTCCCCAGTTGACTGCAGAGGGGATGTCAGGCAGTAAGGCTCTGGGAGGGGCACGGCGGCGGCGGACGCGGTGCCGGCGCTGTCAGGCCTGCATGCGGACCGAGTGCGGCGAGTGCCACTTCTGCAAGGACATGAAAAAGTTTGGCGGGCCTGGAAGGATGAAGCAGTCCTGTCTGCTCCGACAGTGCACGGCGGTAAGTTAGAACACACACTAGTGATGGGGGGAGAAATCGATGTAGTTACATATTAGGACATTATTTTTGAGGTAGGGTTTTGAAACTATTATTTTTGCGCTAGTTGGCTGTACCTTTTCATTCATAGCTTGTTCTCCATCTTCTTTTTAAATGTGCAGCCAATTTGTTTTCAGCACATTTTGATTTCCATGACTGATCAAAACTTCTCATGGCTCTCTTGTCCCTCTGCCGTAGACATATGGTGAACAATATGTTTTGACATCGAATCGCAATAAAATCACAGTATTGAATTGCAATACATATAGAATGGTGAAAATTGCAATACATTTCGTATCGGCACCAAATATCGTATGGTGAGGTCCCTGGCAATTCCCAGCCCTAACACAAAACTGCTCATTCTTGTCTCGTTACCAATATTATTATACTCTCACTAGGAAAAGTGCCACTGCTCTATTGCATGCAAAAGTTAATGCATGAGTAAATGTACACTACCGTTTAAAAGTTTGGGGTCAGTAAGAAATGTCCTTGTTTTTGAAAGAAAAGCTTTTTTTTTGTTGTCCATTTTAAAATAACATCAAATTGATCATAAATACAGTGTAGACATTGTTAATGTTGTAAATGACTATTTACGGCTGATTTTATTTATATATATATATATATATATATTTAATAGAATAATAACATAGGCGTACATAGGCCCGTTATCAGCAACCATCACTTCTGTGTTCCAATGGCACGTTGTTAGCTAATCCAAGTTTATCATTTTAAAAGGCTAATTGACCATTAGAAAACCCTTTTGCAATTATGTTAGCACAGCTGAAAACTGTTGTGCTGATTTGAAGAAGCAACAAAACTGGCCTTTTTTAGACTAGTTTAGTATCTGGAGCATCAGCATTTATGGTTTTGATTACAGCCTCAAAATGGCCAGAAACAAAGAACTTTCTTCTGAAACTCATCAGTCTATTCTTGTTCTGAGAAATGAAGGTTATTCCATGTGGGAAATTGCCAAGAAGCTGAAGATCTCGTACAATGCTGTGAACTACTCCCTTCACAGAAAATGCAAACTGGCTCTAACCAGACAAGAGGACAAGTACATTAGTGTCTAGTTTGAGAAACAGATGCCTCACAAGTCCTCAACTGGCAGCTTCATTAAATAGTACCTGCAAAACACCCGTCTCAACGTCAACAGTGAAGAGGCGACTCCAGGATACTGGCCTTCTAGGCAGAGTTGCAAAGGAAAAGCCATATCTCAGACTGGCCAATGAAAATATTAAGATGGGCAAAAGAACACAGAAACTGGACAGAGGAAAATTGGGGAAAAAAGTGTTATGGACAGACAAATCTAAGTTTGAGGTGTTGGGATCACAAAGAAGAACATTCGTGAGATGCAGACAAAATGAAAAGATCCTGGAGGCGCTTTGGTGGTGGTAAAGTGGGAGATTTGTAAAGGGTAAAAGGGATCTTGAAGAGGGAAGGCTATTACTCCATTTAGAACACCATGCTATACCCTGTGGACAGCGCTTAATTGGAGCCAATTTCCTCCTCCACAGGCCAATGACCCAAAGCACAGCTCCAAACTATGCAAGAACTATTTGGGGAAGAACCAGTCAGTTGGTATTCTGTCTATAATGGAGTGGCCAGCACAGTCACCGGATCTCAACCCTATTGAGCTGTTTTGGGAACAGCTTGACCGTAAGAAGTGCCCATCAAGCCAATCCTTCTTGTGGGAGGTGCTTTAGGAAGCATGGGGTGAAACCTCTTCAGATTACCTCAACAAATTGACAACTAGAATGCCAAAGGTCTGCAAGGCTGTAATTGATTCTTTGACGAAAGCAAAGTTTGAAGGACACAAATTATTATTTCAATTAAAAATCATTATTTATAACCTTGTCAACGTCTTGACTATTTCCTATTCATTTTGCAACTCGTTTCATGGAAAACAAGGACATTTCTAAGTGACCTTAAACTTTTTAATGGTATTGTATGAATTGTTCCAACTGATGCCATTTTCTAGATAGGCTGTAACATCTGACACTAATTTGTGGAACATGCACAGAACATACAGTGCATTAGGAAAGTATTCAGACCCCTCTTTCCACTTTTTGTTACGTTACAGCCTTATTCTAAATTGGATTAAATAAATAAAAAATCGTTAACAATCTACACACAATACCTCATAATGACAATGTGAAAACAGGTTTTTTGAAATCTTTGCAAATGTATTAAATAAAAACCAGATACCTTACTTACGTCTTCAGGCCCTTTGCTATGAGACTTGAAATTGAACTCCGGTGCATTGTTTCAATTGATCATCCTTGAGATGTTTCTACAACATGATTGGAGTCCACCTGTCGTAAATTAAATTGATTGGACATGATTTGGAAAGGCACACACCTGTTTATATAAGGTCCCACAGTTGACAGTGCATGTCAGAGCAAAAACCAAGTCATGAGGTCGAAGGAATTGTTGGTAAAGCTCAGAGATAAGATTGTGTCGAGGAACAGGTCTGGGGAAGGGTACCAAAACATTTCTGGAGCATTGAAGGTCCCCAAGAACACAGTGGCCTCCATTTTTAAATGGAAGAAATGCGGAATCCCCAAGACTCCTAGAGCTGGCGGACCGGCCAAACTGAGCAATCGGGGGAGAAGGGCCATGGTCAGGTAGGTGACCAAGGACACGATGGTCACTCTGACAGAGCTCCAGAGTTCCTATGTGGAGATGGGAGAACCTTCCAGGAGGACAACCATCTATGCAGCACTCCACCAATCAGACCTTTATGGTAGAGTGGCCAGACTGAAGCCACTCCTCAGTAAAAGGCACATGAAAGCCCGCTTGGAGTTTGCTAAAAGGCAGCTAAAGACTCTGACCATGAGAAACAAGATTCAACTATTTGGCCTGAATGTCAAGCGTCACGTCTGGAGGAAACCTGGCACCATCCCTATGGTGAAGCATGGTGGTGGCAGCATCATGCTGTGGGGATGTTTTTCAGCAGGGACTGGGAGACTAGTCAGGATCAAGGGAAAGATGAACGGAGCAAAGTACAGAGAGATCCTTGATGAAAACCTGCTCCAGAGCGCTCAGGAGCTCAGACTGGGACGACGGTTCACCTTCCAACAGGACAACAACCATAAGCACACAGCCAAGACAACGCATGAGTGGCTTTGGGACAAGTCTCTGCATATCCTTGAGTGGCCCAGCCAGAGCCCGGACTTGAACCTGATCTAACATCACTGGAGAGACCAAGAAATAGCTGTGCAGCGACGCTTCCCATCCAACCTGACAGCGCTTGAGAGTAGAAGAATGGGGAAAAACTCCCCAAATACAGGTATGCCAAGCTTGTAGCGTCATACCCAAGAAGAATTGATGCTGCTGAAGGTGCTTCAACAAAGTACTGAGTTACGGGTCTGAATTCGTATGTATATGTTATTTCCGTTTATTTGCAAAAATTTCGAAAAACCTATATTTGCTTTGTCAACATTGTGGGTATTGTGTGTAGATTTAGGGAGGGGAAAAACAATTGAATACATTTTAGAATAAGGCTGTAACATTACAAAATGTGGAAAAAGGGGCCTGAATACTTTCCGAATGCACTGTATACTTGCTTTTGTCATTTTCAATGTATAATGATATTTGATTGGCATCTGGTATATAGAGCACAGTACATAGCCTAATTAACCTCGGTAACACATATTGTAATTTATCCATGCAAGACTGAAGTTAAGGTTGTTTTTCCTGTTACACAAACCCTCCACCCTGCCAAACAATAAACAAACATGTGACGAAGGGAGTCTCCACATACACTGCTAACATGTTTTAACCCGCAACTTTTCCCGAATGTGAAAGGACGAGCTTTTGGCATATCCCTCACACTCATTGAGATCCCATCTAAACAGAAACCCATGTTTAGACTGGAATATAAACTCATTTTGTTTATGATACACAATTGATTGACATAACCCATTGATGACTAGAGTTACAGTGCCTTCAGAAATATTCATACCCCTTGATTTACATAAATATGCACACCCATTTGATGCTCCAAATTGAGCTCAGGTGCATCCAATTTCCTTTGATCATCCTTGATGTCGCTACAACTTGATTGGACTCCACCTGTGGCCAATTAAATAGTTTGGACATGATTTAGAAAAACACCTGTCTTATATAAGATCCCACAGTTTACACTGCATGTCAGAGCAGAAACTACCATGAAATCTGAGGAACTGTCTGTAGATCTCTGAGAGAGAATTGTAATGAGGCATACAGTGACAAGAAAAAGTTTGTGAACCTTTTGGATTTAATAACTTTTGGCAGCAATAACCTCAATCGAACATTTTCAGTAGTTGCGGATCAGACCTGCACAAAGGTCAGGAAGAATTTTGGACCAGTCCTCTTTACAAAACTGTTTCAGTTCAGCAATATTCTTGGATGTCTGGTGTGAACTAGGATTCTTCTTAACATCATTGAGCATTCTGCACTGTGCTCTTGCAGGCATCTTTGCAGGACGGCCACTCCTAGGGAGAATAGCAACAGTGCTGAATTTTCTTCATTTATAGACTATTTGTCCTTCCGTGGACTGATGAACATTGAGGATTTTAGAGATACTTTTGTATGCAAGTCAACAATTCGTAATCTTAAGTCTTCTGAGATCTCTTTTGTTCGAGGCATGGTTCATATCAGGCAATGCTTCTTGTGAATAGCAAACTCAAACTTTGAGTGTTTTTATAGGGCTAGGCAGCTCTAACCAACATCTCTAATCTTGTCTCATTGATTGGACTCCAATTAGCTTTTGGAGAAGTCATTAGCCTCGGGGTTCAAATACATACATACTTTTTTTAACCTACACTGTGAATGTTTAAATTATGTATTCAATATAGACAAGAAAAATACAAGAATTAGTGTGTTATTAGTTTAATAACTTCTTATGGCTGCATCCCGCTACCGGGATCGATATGACAGCAGCCAGTGAAAGTGCAGGGCACCAAATTCAAACAGAAATCTCATAATTAAAATTCCTCAAACATACATGTGTCTTATCATTTTAAAGGTAATCTTGTTGTTAATCCCATTTCAAATATGCTTTTCAGCGAAAGCACTACAAAGAATTATGTTAGGTCACCACAAAACCACAATTTTTCCAGCGAAAGATAGCTTTCACAAAAAGCAGAAATAGAGAAAATTAATCACTAACCTTTGATTATCGTCATCAGATGACACTCATAGGACTTCATGTTACACAATACATGCATGTTTTGTTTGATAAAGTTCATATTTATAACAAAAAATCTGAGTTTACATTGGCGTGTTACATTCACTAGTTCCAAAAAACATCAAGTGATTTTGCATAGCCACATCGTTTCAACAGAAATACTCATCATAAATGTATGATGATAATACAAGTTATACACATGGAATTATAGATATACCTCTCCTTAATGCAACCGCTGTGTCAGATTTAAAAAAAACTTTACGGAAAAAGCAAATCATGCAATAATCTGAGACAGAGCTCAGAACAATAGCCAAATTAGCTGCCATGTTGGTCAACGGAAACCAGAAAATACATGATAAATGTTTCCTTACCTTTGAACTTCATCAGAATGCAGTCCTAGGAATCCCATGTCCACAATAAATGCTTGATTTGTTCGATAATGTCCGTTATTTACGTCCAATTAGCTACTTTGGTTAGCGCGTTAGCGGTAAACAATTCCAAAGTCAAAGCGCATCCACTATAACGTGACAATGTCCAAAAGTTCCGTAACAGTCAGTAGAAACATGTCAAACGATGTACTGAATCAATCTTTAGAATGTTGTTAACATACATCTTGAATAACGTTCCAACCGGAGAATTAGATTGACTTCAGAAGAGAGGTGGAACGGAGGTCCTCCTCATGTGAAGGCGCGTGGTCACCTCGTGGCAGTGATTACTAATTCCTGTCTCCTTCGGCCCCCCTTCACATTAGAGTCATCAGACAAAGTTCTATTGACTGTTGACATCTAGTGGAAGCCGTAGGAAGTGAAAACTCATCAATATCTCGCTGTAATTTCAATGAGAGCCTGGTTGAAAATCTGCCACCTCAGAAACAATTCAAACAGGAAGTGGAACTTCTCAGGTTTTTGCCTGCCATATGAGTTCTGTTATACTCACAGACATAATTCAAACAGTTTTAGAAACTTCAGAGTGTTTTCTATCCAATACGAATAATATGCATATATTAGCAACTGGGACCTAGGAGCAGGCAGTTTACTATGGGCACCTCTGTGCACCTTTCATCCAAGCTACTCAATACTGCCCCTGCAGCCATAAGAAGTTAAGCACACTGTCTATTGTTGTGACTTAAATGAAGATGGGGCGGCAGGTAGCCTAGTGTTTAGAGCGTTGGGCCAGTAACCAAAAGGTTGCTAGATCAAATCCCCGAGCTGACAAGGTAAAAATCTGTTGTTCTGCCCCTGAACAAGGGAGATCAAATTTGATGACCAATTTATGCAGAAATCCAGGTAATTCCAAAGGCTTCACATACTTTTTCTTGCCACTGTATATCTGGGGAATGGTATAAAACAATTTATAGTGTGTCGAAAGTTTCCAAGCGCACATTGGTCTCAAAAATATGGAACTTCCCAGACTCTGCCTAGAGGTGGCCGTCTGACCAAACTGAGCAACCAGGCAAGAAGGACCTTGGTCAGGGAGGTTTATTTAAAAAAAATGTTATTTGTGATGACCGAAGAACCCAATGACCACTCTGACAGAACTACAAAGTTCCTTGGCTGAGATGGGAGAACCTGCCAGAAGGAAAGCAGTCTTAGATGTGCTTTTGTATGTATGCAAGTGGGTATGCTGTGTATATATATATATATATATTTTATTAATTCTATGGAACCCAAGACTCCCTGAAAAAGATTGGCAATTGTTACTGAGTGGACTATCCTGGCTAAATAAATAAAATGAAGTAAAAAATAAGTTTCTACAGCACTTCACCAATCTGGGCTTTATGGGAGAGTGGCCAGACGTTAGCCACTCCTGAGAAATAGGCAGATGACGGCACACCTGGAGTTTGCAAAAAGGCTCTGAGATCATGAGGCAAAAGATTCTGCTGTCTGATGAGACAAATATTTTACTCTTAGGCCTGAATGCAAAGCGCTATGTCTGGAGAAAACCAGGCACTGCTCATCACCTGTCTAACACCTTCCCTACCGTGAAGCATGGTGGTGGCAGCCTCATGGTATGTGGATGCTTTTCAAGGACTGGTAAGGGTGGGGAACAATAAGTGGAGCCAAATACAGGCAAATAAGAACTTGCTTCAGAGTGCAAATTACCTTAACTGGGGCGAAGATTAATGTTCCAACAGGACAATAACCCCAAGCATACAACCAGGGCAATGCTGGAATGACTCGAGAACAAGAATTCCTTGAGTGGCCCAGCCAAAGCCCAGACTTGAATCCCATTTGAAAATCTGTGGAAAGACTTGAAGATTGCTGTTCACCACTAATATGTATCTAATTTAACAGAGCTTGAGAAAATCTGAAAGGAAGAATGTGCAAAGCTGATACAGACATACCCAAGACGACTCAAAGCTGTAATCGACGCCAAATGTGCTTCTATTGACTCGGGTGTCAACACTTATGTAAATTAGATTTATGTAGAAAATGTTCTATAAATTAGCAACATTTTACTGAAAACAACATGCTTCACTAATCAATTTTGAATTCCGGCTGTAACACAACAAATTGTGGAGGTCAAGGGAATGAATACTTTCTGAAGGCACTGTATGACATACAACATGTCAACTGTTTGCTGCTGCTTACATTCTGCAAATCGGCCCCTCTGGTTTAGAAAAGCTGTTTCACAATGCGATTTGTCATCAAAATAGAGTAGTCATCCCCTGCATGAAAATGGATAAGCTTGTTAGAACGCCTTTAGTGATTTAGGGTGTGATTTATTTTTTATCGATTGGTTTGCGAATGCCTCAAATGGCATAGATGGCTGGTAGCTTAGATGTGGGAAATGTGATGCGTTTCCTTGGTAACTGAGCACATTGTTACTTGGGTGTTTGTTTTTTTGGAGGGTAGCAATTTGCTTTGATCAGTTAGTCTCCTAGCTATCTGTCTAGAAAACATATCTTGTGGGGAAGGAAAGAAATTAGGTTGGATGTCTACGGAGATACTAATCCACAGAATCTGTGCAGATTGAAGACCTACTCTCATATTAATGCCTAATCATTTGTCAATTGATCTAGGCTAGATTCTGTTGGCCTCATATTTTTTGGCTTGATAAGTGAGTCATTTTCACCTCAGTTCAGTAGATTTTTTTGATACTGTCGAAATTCCACTGTTGGCAGGTTAATGAAAATGTTGAGCTGGACAACTGGGGTAATGTGTCCAAGAATAATAAACCTAATAAAAACAGTGCTCTGTCCCTGTGTTCTGAAAAGCATTCAAAAACCCGCTAAACAAAATTTTTATGCATTTGCTTTCATCCACACACTCAATTGGCTAGGTCCTCATAAGAGCAGCAATATTTTTTTCTGAGTGTCAATTTGAATACATAATAAACATACCATCCATAGTGAATGAATACATAGTTACAGCTCCAACTCTGAGCCCTCTATCCTGAATGGGCCCAGATACAATATTTGATTTATATAGAATAAATACAGGCCTACGTTCCACACCTAATGTGTATATTATATTGTTTAACGTGGTTATATAACGTGTTTTATGTTTTTATTTTCTTCCTTGCAGCCTGTGTTGCCCCACACAGCGGTGTGCTTCTCGTGTGGGGAGGCGGGGAAGGAGGACACGGTGGACACGGAAGAAGAGAAGTTTAGCCTCTCTCTGATGGAGTGTACCATCTGCAACGAGATAATCCACCCCAGCTGCCTCAAGGTGGGGCCAGACCCTCCATGTGTATGGCCGGCTGTCATAGCTGGAGAAGTAGAGTGTGTCTCTCTCTCACTTTCTCACTCACTCACTCACACAATCTTCCATTCATACTGTCCTAAGTCAAATGTCTGCTCTGTCTACTATTGGTTACATACATTTATTGATTGAATGATTGTGATTTCATTGTTTGTTTATTTTCTCCAACCTATAGATGGGTAAAGCAGAAGGCATCATAAACGATGAAATCCCGAATTGTTGGGAGTGTCCAAAATGCCACAAGGAAGGCAAGACCAGTAAGGTGAGAACTGTGACTGGGAACACTGGTATGTCAGGCTCTGCTGATAAAACTAAACCAGAGGGTGACAAAGGACATCTATGATTGTATGGATTAATCAATAATGGTTGATAAGGTAGGGGGATTGATTAGGAATGGAACACGTTGTGTAAATAAGCTCTTAAATTGGAATATAATTTTGTGTTTCATTGACCCTATCCCCATTTCATATACTGAAGTAGGCTATAGTAGGGGTGGCAGGTAGCCTAGTGGTTAGTGTTGGGTCAGTAACCGAAAGGTTGCTAGATCGAATCCCCGAGCTGCCATGGTAAAAATCTGTCATTCTACCCCTGAACAAGGCAGTTAACCTGCTGTTCTTAGGCCGTCATTGTAAATAAGAATTTATTCTTAATTGCACTGTAAAACAATTACAGAGTGCATTTGGAAAGTATTGGAGGACCCTTGACTTTTCCCACATTTTGTTACGCCTCATTCTAAAATGGACTACATTGTTTTTTCCCCACTCAATCTATACACAATACCCCGTAATGACAAAGCAAATATGGGTTTTTAGAAATCTTTGCAAATGTATTAAAAATAAAAAACGTAAATACCGCATTTACATAAGTATTCAGACCCTTTACTCAGTACTTTGTTGAAACGGCAGCGATTACAGCCTTGTCTTCTTAGGTATGATGCTACAAGCTTGGCACACCTGTATTTGGGGAGTTTCTCCCATTCTTCTCTGCAGATCTTCTCAAGCTCTGCCAGGCTGGATGGGGAGTGTCGTTGCACCGAAGCCACTCCTGTGTTTTCTTGGCTGTGCGCTGAGGGTCGTTGTCCTGTTGAAAGGTGAACCTTCGCCCCAGTCAAGGTCCTGAGGGCTCTGGAGCAGGTTTTCACCAAGGATCTCTCCATACTTTTCTCTGTTCATCATTCCTGACTAGTCTTCCAGTCCCTGCCGCTGAAAAATATCCCCACAGCATGATGCTGCCACCACCATGCTTCACCATAGGGATGGTGCCAGGTTTCCTCCAGACGTGACGCTTGGCATTCAGGCCAAAGAGTTGAATCTTGGTTTCATCAGACCAGAGAATCTTGTTTCTCATGGTCTGAGAGTCCTTTAGGTGCCTTTTGGCAAATTCCAAGTGGACTGTCATGTGCCTTTTACTGAGGACTGGCTTCCGTCTGGCCACTGTATTATAAAGGCCTGATTGGTGGAGTGCTGCAGATGTGGTTGTCCTTCTGGAAGGTTTTCTCATCTCCATAGATGAGCTCTGTCAGAGTGACCATCAGGTTCTTGGTCACCTCCATGACCATGGCACTTCTCCCTCCGATTGCTTAGTTTGGCGGCCAGCTGTAAGAAGATTCTTGGTGGTTCCACACTTCTTCCATTTTTAAGAATGATGGCCAGTGTGTTCTTGGGGACCTTCAATGCTGCAGAATGCTTTTTGGCCCGTTCCCCAGATCTGTGCCTAGACACAATCCTGTCTCGAAGCTCTATGGACAATCCCTTCAACCTCATGGCTTGGTGTTTGCTCTGACATGCACTATCAACTGTGGGAACTTCTGTGCCTTTCCAAATCATGTTCAATTAATTTAATTTGTAGAAACATCTCAATGATGATCAATGGAAACAGGATGCACCTGGGCTCAATTAGAAGTTATTTTCTTTTTAAAAATTTGCTAAAATGTCTAAACCTGTTTTCGCTTTGTCATTATGGGGTATTGTGAGTAGGTTGAGGATTTTATTATTTATTTTTTTACATTCATTTTAAAATAAGGCTGTAACGTAACAAAGTGGAAAAGGGAAAGGGGTCTGAATACATTCCGAATGCACAGTACATATTCTTAAATCCTCTTCCCCTTTCTCCACACATCAGGACGGGGGTGATGGCTCAGGGAAGAGGCGGATGGACAACGGGGAGGTGGGCCGATGGAAGCTAACGGACGATCCTCCGCCCACCAAAAAGAAACCCCCCTCTTTAGAAGATGGGGGGCGGCAGGACGGTCACAAGAGGAAGAAGGAGAAGGAGCTTCCCCAGGAAAGCGGCCCCAAAAAGAAGGTTGGAAGATCTTTGCAGTGTTGCAGTATGCAAACATTTAGCATTCACACTGAGTATACCAAACATTAGGAACACCTTAATATTTAGTTGCACCCCCCCCTTTTGCTCTCAGAACAGCCTCAATTCGTCAGGGCATGGACTCTAAAAGGGGCAGAAAGCGTTCCACGGGGATGCTGGCCCATGTTGACCCCAATGCTTCCCACAGTTGTGTCAAGTTGGCTGGATGTCTTTTGGGTGGTGGACCATTCTTGATACACATGGGAAACTGTGTGAATCAACGCTATTGTGAAAAACCCAGCAGCGCTGTGGTTCTTGACACAAACCGGTCTTGACACAAACCTTCCCACAGTTCAAAGGCACTTAAATATTTTGTCTTGCCCATTCACCCTCTGAATGGCACACACACACACTATTAATGTCTTAATTGTCTCAAGGCTTAAAAATACTTATTTAACCTGTCTCCCCCCCTTCATCTACACTGATTTTGAAGTGGATTTAACAAGTGACATCAATAAGGGATCATAGCTTTCACCTGGATTCATCTGGTCAGTCTGTCATGGAAAGTGCAGGTGTCCTTAATGTTTTGTATGCTCAGTGTATCGTTGCTTAGAGGCCTACCAGTTGTGACCAGTTGCTATGAACGCAGCTTGCCAACTCTTGTCTCTGTCTGACCTTCTCACTCAGATGAAAGGGGCACATGAAAAACGCTTGAAAAAGGTAAATCTTCATATGAAGATCAAGTTTTAAGCTCCGTCATAAAGCATATGGTAACTAAGAGCTAGATTCAATCTGTATCGCGGTAGATCCCCGTACACAAAAAAAAAGGTGATTTCTGATTGAGCCGACATCTGCAGTGTTTACCGTGAATGCAGTCTTCTCGAATGCGGGAACATTGCCTTAGAATTTCAATCGAGCGATAACGCGGATCTTCCGGGATACGGACTGAATTCATCTCTTAGTTGAGTTAGTTATATTTCTCAATGGTAAAGGTTAGGGTTCATGCTCCTCTGTCACTCTCTTCACTAACGTTATCCCTCCCATGACAGAAACAGAAGCCAAACGTGTCAGAGACTGCAGAGTCCAATGGGCCCAACTCCTCCACCGGAGGCGGCCAGGGTTCCGGAGGGGGTTCCAACTCCACGCAGTCCCCCACTTCCACGGCCAGCCAGGACCAGCGCTCGCACCACCGCGAGAAATTGGAGCGCTTCAAGCGCATGTGTCAGCTCCTTGAGCGTGTCCGCGAGTCCAGCTCATCGAGCTCGTCTAGTTCCGAGTCCGACTCGGAGTCCGACTCTGACTCACCTTCCGGTTCAGATGGCCGCCGCGGCTCTGAACCCTCCTCTCCCGTACCCGTCGCTTATAGCAACAGTGCAAGGGAGCGCAACCGGGAACGGGACAGGGAGAGGGACAGGAGGCTGGCGGAGCTGGGCTTCAGTGCCAGTGAGGACTCTGAGGGAAGTGTTAAGGAGGAGGAGGAGGAGGCGGTGGAGGAGCAGGTTGTGGGAGACAAGCCTCGGCGTAGGGGGGAGGGACCTCCACGGGGCCGCAAGGGGCTCACGACGGACGGGAATGATGAGGAGAGCGGGGAGAAAAGTCGGAAGTCTACCCCATTGCCTCCACCCTCCCCTCTCTCCTCCACTCAGCCTCCACCTTCCTCCGGCCACGGCCCCTCGCCAGGTTCCGAGGGCTTCTCCGGTAAGCGCAGCAATGGTTCTGAGACGCGCAATGGACGGACACGGGCAGGGGTGAGGGACCGGGAGACTCAGGAGAAGGAGAACGCCAACAGCAGCGGCGGCTCGGTGGCCAACCACCGACACGGAACTGGCAAAGGCAACAAGGGCAACAAGATCCGTAGCAACAAGCAAACAGGGTCCCAACCAACGTCGAGGAACAGTAGCAACTCTTCCGCTTCTACTGCCACTACCACATCCAACGGGGGAGGGGGGGGGCTGCTGGGCCCAGGCAGCAACTCCTCAGGGGGCATGTCAGCCCTCGCCGCCTCACCCCGGTCACAGCCGTCCCGTATGGCTCCACGCTCGCAGATGATGAAACGCAGCCCCCCTGCTGTGCCCTCGCCTCCCCGGCCTGTTCAGATGGAGCGGCACTTGGTGCGGCCACCGCCCGCCTGCCCCGAGCCCCACTGCCTGCCCCTAGACAGCGGCTCCTCCCACGTGATGCCCCGCGACGTCTGGCTCCGCGTCTTCCAGCACCTCAGCCAAAGGGAGCTGTGCGTCTGCATGAGGGTCTGTCGGACATGGAGCCGGTGGTAAGTCTAGACAAAAGGTTTAGATGTGGTCAGCTTCCGGTTGGGCTGGAAGAGGGTGGTTCAACACACACTTGTTTGGACTACTAAGAAATGCATCTTTGCTGTTGAGAACAATAGAAAACCATCCCTGAAAGGATATTCATTGACTGCAGTGTCTCAAATTCTGTGGTGTACAGTAGACCAGACTTTCTTTTGTTCTCATCCCAGTCTTTTATTTTCTCTTGCTCTCTCAGGTGCTGTGATAAGAGATTGTGGACTCAGATTGACCTCAGCCGGCAGCGCTCCATCACTCCTCCTATGCTGAGTGGTATAATCCGCAGGCAACCAGTCTCCCTTAACCTGGGCTATACCAACATCTCGAAGAAGCAGCTCATGTGGCTCATCAACCGTCTACAAGGTATCTTGTGTTCATTCAACACCTCTGCCTCCCTACTACATAGTTTTTCCCATCAATATAGCCTGATCATGTCCTATTGTAGTTGGGCTGTCGTCACCGTATTGCTAGTCTGCCTCAGGGATTACGCTAACTCCTGGCCTTCCTCTTTCTCTCCCAGGTCTACTGGAGCTGAATGTGTCGGGCTGTCCCTGGTCCTCTGTGTCGGCCCTGTGTCAGGCTGCTTGTCCCTGCCTGAGTCTGCTCGACCTCAGCCGGGTAGAAGACATGAAGGACTCGCACCTGAGGGAGCTACTGGCGCCCCCTACTGACACTCGGACAGGTTAGTGACAAGTCACTCACATGATTGATTAGCCATCCATAACCTGCAATACATTATGTAAGGGAAGATGCCATGTTGTGTTCATTGGATAGACTTGATATCACAAATGCCAATCTGTGCTGTAATGTACTGTTTAATTTCACTGTCATGCTTGTTTCCAGTGAATGTTGTTGCAAGTGAACAACCACTCCCTCTTCATAAGCATGATATACGCACAGACTGTGAATTTAAAAGTCCTGTAACATATTTTTCTTTGTTCTTGGTCAAAAAGCTCATGGAGAGAGCAGAGGGGGGAGGTTCCAGAACGTAACGGAGCTGCGATTGGCCGGGCTGGACTTGACAGATGTCACGTCCCGCCTCTTGGTGCGCTACCTGCCCCACTTGACCAAGCTGGACCTGAGTCAGTGTGGCAACATCACGGACCAGACTATCCACACACTGACCTCCCCCATGTCTCCACTGAAGGACAGCCTCACCCACCTCAACCTGGCAGGTAAAGACTACACGGTACTCACTAGCCCCAAATACACCCAAGGTAGGTACCCTGTTTTTTAATTTTTTTTTGTGTATTTGAGTATTGCGGGTTCAGACCACTAATGAGCAGGGATCTGCTCCAGATACTGACCTCTTCCCTCTGAGATGTTTAATCATGCTAAAGTAGCAACATACAGAGATACTTGTTCTCTTATTTCCGAACAATATCAGCCTGGCTCCTGATTCAAATATTTAAACCAGGTCTACTCATGGAAGTGTTGCAGTCATTGTGGTTATGTAGGTTGACCGTTGGTTGTTAACCTCCTGTTGTTTCCTCCTGTCCGCAGGCTGTGTGAAGGTGACAGAGCAGTGCCTGCCTCTGTTGCGCCGCTGTGCCTCCCTGCAGAGCGCTGACCTGCGCTCCTGCACCTTGCTCACCCCCGATGTCTGTCAGCTCCTCTCCTTCCCTTGCCCTGACGATAGAGTGCTGCTCAAGAACAGCTAAGGGCCTGCGACGCCCTCCTCCCCCCCCCCCCCCCCACATCAACCACCGCCACACTACAGAGAGATAAGCGAACGAGAGGGACCCTGCGATGTGGGCAGTGAGCTAGCCACTGAGGGAAAAGGACATGGAGTGGGAGCCACGAAAGAGAAAGGGGGAATTAGAGAATGAGAACCATAGACCTTTGCCTACATTTCTCTGGATTGACTTGTTTGTGAACGGACATCATTGAAAATGTTTCAGCATGTACATATTCAATATCTGTACAATGGGTGTGTGTATATAAATGTAGTTTACTGTAAATTATCCACTCTCCGCCCCTTACCTCCCTCCTACCCTCACACCAACCATGGCACACATTATCCAGCTGACATGTGTAAAGGCACTGCACTGCGCCGCCGTCTTGAACTAGCATAATTTGCACTCCATAATCAAAAGCTCCTGACGAACGAATCAATTTTGTGGCGTCAGACTACGAAGAATGTACCCAATGCCAGAGGCTGCGCCCCATCAGAAGCCGTTTAATGTACAGACGGATGCTGGGCTGGTGTTTGTGTGTGTGTCTAAGCATGTGTGAGAGATGTAAACAGTGTTAATGTGACAATTGGAGCGAGAAAGAGACGGAGATATGACCTGTGTCTGTTTCCCTCACCACTAAGCTCTCTGCTGCCCTCAATCTTTCAGGGGGGTAAGGACATTCAAGGTCCTACATATCCTGTTCAATAGCCGAGAGCCACTAGAGCCCAAAACTCCTAGCTCCGACCACAACCTCTTCCCGCCCAACGTGCCATTCTTATGGGGTCTGTCCATCCTTGTGAATCTGATTGTCCTACTCCGTACCCTGGACAGCCCTTCCCATCACACTCTGTCTCTGCTGCCATGGCCCTTTTGCAGCTTATGCTGCCCACCGTCTGTGCTGTGTGCGTACATTATGCAGAGAGCTGGACCTTGCTGTGCCCGACTGCAATGAACCATGCTTACCGTACTGTTCCATTCCAGACCTGGAATTTGTCAAGGCCCCTTTATTCCCTGCTTCACGATGCCTGGCTGATGTAACCTTATCTCGTATATGTGCAGACTGGTTCAGTCTAGATCACGACCGCACAAACTTAGAAGTGAATGACTGACACGTTTTGAGTATGAATTGGGAAAACTGTCGAAAACCGAGACCTTCCCATGCACTGCGCTCGCTGCTCCACGTGGCAGGGGGGATTAAAATTAAGGCTGACCCTGGTTGGACTTTTGCCTCAGATGTGAGGGACTTTGAATATTTCCCCAGAATTGGGTTTTCATGTCAGTGTCCACATGCTGCTTATCTTCCAAAACCAGGAACATCCCAGCCCATCCAACCTGCATCGCAATGTCATTACCTTAAGGTCTTGTAGGATGAGGGTTTGACTCAGTTGCAGCATTAACCCCCAAATTATTTCTCCATTAGGGTTACCCCTGTGCATGCTGGGTTTTGACTCTAATCACAAATCCAGTGCAGTATTTTTTTTATTCAGTCTCAACTTATTTGAACCAATCCACTGTCAATCCAGTTCAGAGGCCAACGTCAACAGTCAGGGTGAGCAGGAAAAGGTACAACTATCATTACTAATAATGGATGTTATCGGTTGAAACCAGCATGTACAGGAGGTCGTTCAGACCAGAGCCCAAGCTGTATTTAATTTGGTTGAGAGGAAATTGAAAAGACTTTATAGCTGTATTGAATTAACATGAGCAGTATTTGACATGCGTAAACGGTATTCAGCTGAATCGGGCTGCATTGGACCAGTTCAAAAAGCTATCGGACTGATAGGGCCAGTTCATTCAGTATTGGACTGGACAGCACTTTGTCTTGCAATGCTGGACTCAACCATGCCAGGTTGGGTCAAGTTTTTCCCTTGTCTGTCTGTTTCTCCTCCTTCTATAGCGGTTGTCCACTTCCTGAGCCATGTTGATCTATATTTGTGCTTCAGTGCCACAGTGGATCTTGCTGCTGTGTGCTATCTGGAGTGAAACCCCACCAACTCTAGGCAGGTTGGTGGACAGTCTTGAGCCTCAATCTGTAATTCTCATCTAAATAATGTGTTTCCGTATCTTTTCAACTATTCTGTTAGACTTTCAGTGATTCCATCCTCATCGGTTCTGTTAAAATTCCCAATACCATTATTAGAACTCAAATCAGCTTCTTTTAGGTATACATGTAGGGCTAGAGACCTGCCAAGTAACTATTGAGCCACTAGACAAATGGTAGTTGTCCCATTGCATTGTTGTACAACTGACTGGGTATCCCCCTTTCCCTGAAAGGTTGGTTTCATCTTTACCCAGTTGTGTATTCTAAATCGCTTCCAGTGTTCCTGTGTGAATTTATAGACTTGCGTACAAAGCATTGGTACCAAGATTGCACTAACTGATCGATCATAAGACAATTTAGGAGGGAACACTGAGCTATAGTGTGCTTTATTACCCTGAAAGGGGTATATATATGTTAAAACAGGTAAAATAAAAAAAACAGCCAAATCATGAACCTCAAACTTGATTCAAAAATATAACTAATTAGCTGTCCATGCTAGTTACCATTTAGCTGGGTAGTCCAGCGTGTTTCAATGTTAGCTCAGGTTGAGTCCTACTTTAGATCATAGCTAAGTCATTGTTTGCCACTAAGCTATGCTGCTTACAGAGCTGAGCTTACCATGTAGCAACTGTAATTGTGGTGGGCTGAGGCTTACAGCGAAGCAAATGTCCAATAAATGGTGGAAAATTGCCTTCTGCCATACACACTCATTCGAATCAATATTTAACTTTTCATAGACAATGGGTCAGTTTTCCAAAAATGTTGTTTACTTCCATCAGTAATGTGGGATTGTTACTACTCCTTGTCATCCAGTATGTTCTTGCATTAGAAAGCATATCAAAAGTTAAACTGACAACCACTTTCAGAGAAAATAAATGGGTGGTGGTTCATCGGAATTGATCCAGTAGTCCGATAAGGAAATTATTCCAGACTCAAATCTGTCATATTCTCACCCCATCCTGATCCCAACATCCCAGCCTAGTCAAGTTGACTCAGACTTGACCCCTTGATTGTACAGTCTTGTCTCTACCAAACTGTATTGCACCAGAGCGATGCACTGGATCAACATTGTCATCACCTCTTGCCAAAATTCCTGCTTTCTTTGAGAAGGGGCATTTTATCCATTTTCGTTTTGCTCTTGTTCATTGTTTCTTCCATTGTGTTGATCAAAATGAGAAAGAAAAGTAGAACGATGTGAAAAAGAGAAACTCAAGGCAGCTACTTACGAGTGACTACTGTAAAATGACTAACTAAATAAAAGACAGTGGGGTGGTTTTTACACTGTGTGGCCTCTGCTGATTTCTCAGATTTTACATTAAGTTATGTTACCTACATAGCAGCTCACTCTTAGTCCACTTTCAATGGAACGCTGTTTGGCTCGTTGCGTGTCAATGACACGTCAAATAAGCTTGACCTGAATATGACTGCATATCACGTAACTTAACACGTTCATTCATTTATGTAGTTATTACACATTGATTACACTATCACCCATATTTCATTTGTCACGATTCATCGATACGTATGCCATGATGCTGGTAAAGTTGTCCCGCGCACCTACAGTGCTAGATAACTATATAGCTTGGTGTCATTTAAAATTACCCTTTTTATTTTTTATTTCACCTTTATTTAACCAGGTAGGCTAGTTGAGAACAAGTTCTCATTTGCAACGGCTACCTGGCCAAGATAAAGCATAGCAGTGTGAACAGACAACAACACAGAGTTACACATGGAGTAAACAATAAACAAGTCAATAACATGGTAGAAAAAAGAGAATCTATATACAATGTGTGCAAAAGGCATGAGGTAGGCAATAAATTGAATAATTACAATTTAGCAGATTAACACTGGAGTGATAAATCATCAGATGATCATGTGCAAGAAGAGATACTGGTGTGCAAAAGAGCAGAAAAGTAAATAAATAAAAGCAGTATGGGGGTGAGGTAGGTAAATTGGGTGGGTAGTTTACAGATGGACTATGTACAGCTGCAGCGATCGGTTAGCTGCTCGGATAGCAGATTTTTAAAGTTGTTGAGGGAGATAAAAGTCTCTAACTTCAGAGATTTTTGCAATTAGTTCCAGTCGCAGGCAGCAGAGAACTGGAAGGAAAGGCGTCCAAATGAGGTTTTGGCTTTAGGGATGATCAGTGAGATACACCTGCTGGAGCGCGTGCTACGGGTGGGTGTAGCCATCGTGACCAGTGAACTGAGAGAAGGCGGCACTTTACCTAGCATAGCCTTGTAGATGACCTGGAGCCAGTGGGTCTGACGACGAACATGTAGCGAGGGCCAGCCGACTAGGGCATACAGGTCGCAGTGGTGGGTCGTATAAGACAGTTCTTATTTGATTAATGGTGGTCAGACCCATCTGTGAAGCTAGCCACAAGAAGGAATTGCCACAAAAGTGGACTTTGCGCTTAGCCTTAAGTAAAAGTATGTCTGACAGTGATGCAAATGAATACAAATAGTAGAATTATGCCATAATTGAATAGATCATGCTAAACGAGGTTGAGAAGTTATATAAAATCAACAAAAGACTATTTGTTAATTTGACAAAACTGTAATCACACTGGATGTATTGTACTTTAGAATTGCATTGGGGGCATACTTATTTCACTATACAGACTTACCCCATATCATTGATCTACAATCCATATGTATCAGTCTACTCTGTGACAAATCACCGGTGTCGAGGTAATTGAGGTAATATGTACATGTAGACTATGCATAGATAATAACAGAGTAGAAGAGGGTGGGGGCAATGCAAATAGTCTGGAGAGCCATTTAATTAGATGTTCAGGAATCATGGCTTGGGGGTAGAAGCTGTTAAGAAGCATCTTGGACCTAGACATGGCGCTCCGGTACGGCTTGCTGTGCGGTAGCAGAGAGAACAGTCTATGACTAGGGTGGCTGGAGTCATTGACAATTTCTAGGGCCTTCCTCTGACACCACCTGGTATAGAGGTCCTGGATGGCAGGAAAATTGGCCCCAGTGATGTACTGGGACCTACGCACTACCCTCTGTAGTGCCTTGTGGTCGGAGGCAGAGCAGTGATGCAACCCGTCAGGATGCTCGATGGTGCAGCTGTAAAACCTTTTGAGGATCTGAGGACCCATGCCAAATCTTTTCAGTCTCCTGGGGGGGAATAGGTTTCGTCGTGCCCTCTTCACAACTGTCTTGGTGTGCTTGGACCATGTTAGTTTGTTGGTGATGTGGACGCTAAGGAACTTGAAGCTCTCAACCTGCTCCACTACAGACCCGTCGATGAGAATGGGGGCGAGCTCGGCCCTCCTTTTCCTGTAGTCCATGATCATCTCCTTTGTCTTGATCACGTTGAGAGGAGGTTGTCCTTGCACCACACGGTCAGGTCTCTGACCTCCTCATTATAGACTGTCTTGTCGGTGATCAGGCCTACCACTGTTCTGTCATCAGCAAACGTAATGTTGGTGTTGGAGTCGTGCAGTCATGAGTGAACAGGGAGTACAGGAGGGGACTGAGCACACACCAGAGGGGCCCCCGTGTTGAGGATCAGTGTGGCGGATGTGTTACCTACGCTTACCACCTGGGGGCGGCCCGTCAGGAAGTCCAGGATCCAGTTGCCGAGGGATGTGTTTAGACCCACGGTTCTTAGCTTAGTGATGAGCTTTGAGGGCACTATGGTGTTGAATGCTGAGCTGTAGTCAATGAATAGCATTCTCACATGGGTGTTCCTTTTGTCCAGGTGTGAAAGGGCAGTGTGGAGTGCAATAGAGATCGCATCATCTGTGGATCTGTTGGTGGGATATGCAAATTGGAGTGGGTCTAGGGTTTCTGGGATAATGGTGTTGATGTGAGCCATGACCAGCCTTTCAAAGCGTTTCATGGCTACAGACGTGAGTGCTATGGGTCAGTAGTCATTTAGGCATGTTACCTTAGTGTTCTTCGGCACAGGGACTATGGTGGTCTGCTTGAAACATGTTGGTATTACAGAAGACAGGGAGAGGTTGAAAATGTCAGTGGAGACAATTGCCAGTTGGTCAGCGCATGCTCGGAGTACACGTCCTGGTAATCCGTTTGGCCCTGCGGCCTTGTGAATGTTGCCTTGTTTAAAGGTCTTACATAGGCTGCGGAGAGCGTGATCACACAGTCGTCCGGAACAGCTGATGCTCTCATGCATGTTTCAGTGTTACTTGCCTCGAAATGAGCATAGAAGTAATTTAGCTCGTCTGGTAGGCTTGTGTCACTGGGCAGCTCTTGGCTGTGCTTCCCTCTTTTAGTTTGTAATAGTTTGCAAACCCTGCCACATCCAACAAGCGTTGGAGCCGGTATAGTACGATTCGATCTTAGTCCTGTATTGAAGCTTTGCCTGTTTGATGGTTCGTCGGAGGGCATAGCGAGATTTCTTAAAAGCTTCCGGGTTAGAGTCTCGCTCCGTCAAAGCGGCAGCTCTACCCTTTAGCTCAGTGCGACACCCAGAGAACAGTAGCGTAGTGGCTCTTATTGCAGGACTCTGAAACAACTGTGAATTGAGCCACATGTATGTGTATTGAACACTATTCCTGAGGAAAAATAATACTGCGTGGATGTTTAGGAGTTTGATAACTCGGGGGAGGACGTTGGGGGAAAAAAATATATTGGGTATTGAGTAGACTGATACCCCATTTCATTGATCCCCAATCCTTGGGTAAAGCTGTACTGTGTAATATGAATGATACCCCATTTCACTGCTTCACATTCCAACCTTGTTTAACATGATTTAGACTAAATATGGCATGATTCCACCAATTGTCACCTTCTGCATCACTTTAAAATAGGTACTTTTATTTATCCGTTACTTTACCAGGTAAGTTGACTGAGAACACGTTCTCATTTGCAGCAACGACCTGGGGAATAGTTACAGGGGAGAGGAGGGGGATGAATGAGCCAATTGTAAACTGGGGATTATTAGGTGACCGTGATGGTTGAGGGCCAAATTGGGAATTTAGCCAGGACACCGGGGTTAACACCCCTACTCTTACGATAAGTGCCATGGGATCTTTAATGACCTCAGAGAGTCAGGACACCCGTTTAACGTCCCATCCAAAAGACAGCACCCTACACAGAGCAGTGTCCCCAATCACTGCCCTGGGGCATTGGGATCTTTGATATGACCAGAGGAAAGAGTGCCTCCTACTGGCCCTCCAACACCACTTCCAGCAGCATCTGGTCTCCCATCCAGGGCCTGACCAGGACCAACCCTGCTTAGCTTCAGAAGCAAGCCAGCAGTGGTATGCAGGGTGGTATGCTGCTTTTGAAGACAAACCGCACATTCCACTATTGTGCCTAATCCTTATTGTGGATTAGGCACAATAGTCGAGCATCACTAGCCAGCTGCTTATAGCTTTGGGCAACAGGGTTAAGTAGCTGGCTAGCTATTTATTTAAATGAACTGAAGTTGAATTTTAATAGGCAAACAACAAGTGGCTACCTAGATAATACTTACAAGGATTCCTAAATCATTACTAAGAATAATGAAAAGGACTGCAGTCTCTACTGGTCATTGCTTTCAGGCTGGTTGTATTGGTGCTAGCTAGGTACCAAGCTAAAGCTAGCTAGCTTCCCCAGAAGTTGCGGTAGAACAAATAATGCTTTATTACCAAAGCACTATTGTAAACACTTCGTTAGTGGCAGTTGTTTGCTGACTTTTTTTGTACAGCTTTGACAATGCTACTGATAGTAGTGGTGGCGCTTGGCTTGCACGTGTAAATTCAGAACACACAACATTTTATAATATAACGGTGTTATTTGACGTGTCAAATTAAAAGCGTATTTAACGCGTAAAATAGTGTTATTTCACGTGCATCTTTTTTGACACGCAAAGACCCAAACAGCGTTCCATTAAATGTAGCTGCTATCAGTTAGTGTACAGGTGCACAAACCGACTGGCCAGCTCTGGAGGGCAGCTATGACAGATCAACAAAGACTATCACTGACCAAATCAAAAGTGCCCTGGATGGCAGGCTAAGGGACGATTTATTTGAACTTTGTACAATTATTATTATTAGTACACTCTGCCATGGCTTATTTCCATCACGATAATTGGAAATTAAAAGTTATAGGCAGTACATAATAAAGTATAGGGGGATTACTTAGATACATACATGTTGTACCAATTTAAATGACGGTTAAATGTCATTACATTAGGCTAGCTAGCCATTTTGTCCACTCCACATTTGGTTTTGAATTTATAGAGAAGTCAGATCATTTTATGGTTGATTAAGTACAGGACAGCAAAGTTACAACTTAGACAACAATTATACAACAGTTGGCTAATACTTTACCTATTTGAACAAGCGTCAAGTTTTGGTTAAAAATGAATATGCTTAAGGTCCAGAAAAGGTGTGCGCACATGAAAACGCGCTCGCGCGGAAGATAGGGAGGAGTTTTTTTTTCTTTCTTTTTTTTCATAGAAGCGGCGCGTGATATCCTTCCGCGGGAGTCGAGCAAGGCCCTTTCCCTCCCGACAACACAGAATGAACAAGCGGCATTGCTGCTTAAACCATTTTTTTTTCAGGTTCCGCGTTTGGAAATAGCGCATATCCAGAGTAAACTAATCGGCTGGGGGATACTGGGCGTGTATGTTTTTCTCGCCGGCTTTCATTGATTTATCCACGGTCTTGTTACTTTGGTTGAACACTGAAGAAATATAATCCGGGGTTGAGTTGTGCGCGGCAATCTAACTAGCTAGCGACTTCTGTGTAGAGTGGTTGGGACAGAATGGAGCTGATAACAATCCTCGAAAAAACTGTCTCTCCAGGTGATTATACAGCTCCATATACTTATCTTTAACATTTGCCATGTGAAGAGCTTAGGCCCAGCAACTTCACATATCTGTATTTGATAACGATAACGGTGAAAGTTAAATCAGAAAAAGGGAGGAGGAAATGCCTAGCATTAGGCTAGCTAGGCTGCTAATGTTACGGCCTACTCACTCTGCGGATGCGGCGTCTGTGGTGAATTCGCTAACATGCTAACTTTTAGCACTGTTAATAGTTCAATCTGGGCGGCATTGACAGAGCTGCCAGTTGTCAAAATGTATTATCCGTTGAAAAAGTTGTCACCCACGTAGTTGGTCAATTTGATGTGATATTTTTACTGGTTTGATACGTATTGTTACCTATCAATTAACTTGGCTAACTAGCTATTCATGTGCAACTAAATCGGCCCTGCCTTGCACGCCCGCTAACTTTAAAGATTACTATCTAAGTACTATAACTAGCATGTGCATGATGTGCCGATGTGGAAAAAAAATTGGCCTGGACTCGATCATGTAAACCTTATTAGGTCGTATACGCTAGCTAGTGAAGTAAACACTTGTGCATTGTCCGTGGTGATGTAACATGTAGAGCGAACTACGTTAGCTAAATAGTTTAATACGAGTTGGTTAGCTCGATGGTTAACTTAATCGTTGGCCTCTAGTACCTATCCGCTAGTGAGCATAGCATCCCCGGTAGCCAGCGTGTTGCATGACATGGGTCACCTATCTAACTAGTAAGGCTTGATAAATTGGCGATTTAATTTAACTAGTTAACGAACAATCTCGCATCAGGAAACGTACACCCACAATTTCCCAAGTAGATTTCCCAATTATCGCAGTGAATGTGATTACTGGTGCGCACTACATACTAGCTAATGTTAGCTAGGTAATCGTGGTAGCCTAGCTAGCTAATCGTTCTAGCTAGTCAGGCAATGTAGGAATTGCAGATGCATGCTAACAGAACTTTGCTGCTTCATGTTGTAGCTAACTAGCAAGTGCAGTAGCTATTCACATAGTATAACGCTCACATTTTCTCCCTCGCCCCCTCAGATCGAAATGAACTGGAGGCGGCACAGAAGTTTCTGGAGCAAGCGGCAATTGAAAATTTGGTTTGTATAACTACACATTTTATCAGTCCAGACGGATAATATATTCCGGTCACATTCAGGTCTGGCGCCAGAAACACAGGGCATGAGCGCATTGAATTGAATTGCCGGCGTTTTCAACTGGGCCCTTTCTCCATCGCAACATTATGGTAGCAGCGTCACACCTCAGCTTTCGCGAATGAATGGAGACCTAGCATTAACCCACGTTAGCTAGCTAGCACACCAGCTACACCATTGTTGGATTCCAGTGCCTTGGCAAGATCACTTGGAACTAACAAAATTTCGACAAATTCGCGTTTTCAGCGATTTTTTATTCATTCAGATTAATTTCACTTGAGCAGTATAACCCCGGCATCGAAAAACTAGTTCACTGATAGTGATGGATCACTAGCGGGGCGGATTACCCTGTTTTGATATGGACACATGTGGCTAACATGTTGTAATTTTATAGCTGCATTTGGTTCCATATGCTATTCATGTAACTAATAGTTAACCGGAAAGCTGCCTGATAGGCTTTTACTAGTGAACAAGAGCACTCCTCCCCCCTGACAGATGTCCATTGCATTTTTTGGAGTAGAAAGTGAAAGAGGGTGTAGCTAGCTGGCTAGAGAAGAGGAAGTAAGGCGTGATCAAGGCATCTGTCATTGAACTACATTTTTGCGTAGCTATTTAGCTTTGAAATATGAGTCAGCTTGTGTGTATGCACTCTGTTTTTTGACGAAACATTTATGCTATGTTAACTATTTTGGGCAGTGGCAGATCCCCATAGAAAAAGCTAGTTTATGAAAGGTGTGCAGGGCTCATTTGAACGGATGTGGCATGGTACCTAAATCTGCCACCACTATGCATGTTACGTACAAGTTATATATTTTGCAGACTAGTCAAAAGCTAAACATCGATTGTGTAATCTCCCATTTTATTTGGCCGCGCGTCCTTATGTAGCTTTTCAAGTCAAAATAATAGCCATATATATAATTACATTTGTCATTTAGCAGACACTCATCCATAGCGACATACAGGAGCAGCTACAGTTACGTGCCTTGCTCAATGGCAAATTGGTAGATGTTTTTTTTTTTATCTAGTTGTCTCAGGGAATCGAACCAGCGAACTTTCGGTTACTGGCCCAACACTCTTAACCGCAAGGTACCTCAAAGGTCTATGGATTTGTTTGCTGGACTGTGCAGCTCTGTTAATGATCAGTCACATAATTGGCTAGGCACATCAAAAACTATTAAGGGAGTTTGACCCAAATCAGCAGTCAGAAGATGTCATGGTACAAGTGTTGCTAAATGGCCTTCTTTTGTGGTGCCCTCTTGTCCTACATTATCATTAAAGACCACATGATTAAATCCTATCTGTCTTTTAATCCATCTGCTAAAGGGACATAGAGATTTCGTCTCCTAATCTAAGTATTTGGACATATATTTTTAATCTCCAGAAAGCCTAGATAGTGACACCAAGCTAGACACTTGATGCCTCATAGGCCCCACTAATGAGATAATCTGGAATAGGTGTCACAGATTAACTCTTACAACTAAAATTGGTCACAAAGCAGAGTATACAGTTACTTCCGGAAAGTATTCAGAGCCCATGACTTTTTTTCACCTTATGTTAAAGCTTTGTTTTTCTCTCTCAGCAATTTACATACAATACCCCATAATGACAAAGCAAAAACAGGTTTCTAGGCATTTTTGATAATTTATATAAAAAAAAATGGAAATCACATTTATGTAAGTATTCAGACCCTTTACTCAGTACTTTGTTAAAGCACCCATGGCAGCGATTACAGCTTCAAGTCTTCTTGGGTATGACGTGACAAGCTTGGCACACCTGTATTTGGGGAGTTTCTCCCATTCTTCTCTGCAGATCCTCAAGCTCTGTCAGGTTGGATGGGGAGTGTTGCAGTACAGCTATTTCCAGGTCTCTCCAGAGATGTTTGTTCAGGTTCAAGTCTTGGCTCTGGCTGGACCACTCAAGGATATGCGGAGAGAGATGAAAGATGAAAGCCACTCCTGGATTGTCTTGGCTGTTTCCTGTTGGAAGGTGAACCTTCGCCCCAGTCTGCGCTCCTGAGTGCTCTGGAGCAGGTTTTCATCAATTATCTCTCTACTGCTCTGTTCACCTTTCCCTCGATCCTGAGTAGTGTCCCAGTCCCTGCTGAAAAACATCCCCACAGCATGATGCTACCACTACCATTCTTCACTGTATGGATGTTGCATGGTTTTCTCCAGATGTGAGGCTTGGCATTCAGGCCAAAGAGTTGAATCTTGTTTCTCATGATCTTAGAGTCCTTTAGGTGCATTTTGGCAAACTCCAAGCGGGCTGTCATGTACCATTGGCTGAGTGGCTTCCGTCTGGTCACTACCATAAAGGTCTGATTGGTGGAATGCTGCAGAGATGGTTGTCCTTCTGGAGGGTTCTCCCGTCTACACAGAGGAACTCTAGAGCTTGTCAGAGGGACCATCAGGTTCTTCGTCACCTCCCTGACCGAGGCCCTTGCTCGGTTTAGCCGGGCGGCCAGCTCTAGGAAGAGTCTTCGTGGTTCCAAACTTCTTCCATTTTAAGATTGATGGAGGCCATTGTGTTCTTGGGGACCGTCAATGCTGCCGACATTTTTTGGTACACTTCCCCAGATCTGTGCCTCGACACAATCCTGTCTCGGAGCTCTATGGACAATTCCTTCGACCTCATGGCTTGGTTTTTGCACTGACATGCACTGTCAACTGTGGGACCTTATATAGACAGGTGTGTGCCTTTCCAAATTATGTCCAATCAATTGAATTTACCACAGGTGGACTCCAATGAAGTTGTAGAGACATCTCAAGGATGATCAATGGAAACAGGATGCACCTGAGCTCAATTTTGAGTCTTGTGGCAAAGGGTCTGAATACTTATGTACATAAGGTGTTTCTGTTTATTTTTAAATTTGCAAAAATTTCTAAACCTGTTTTTGGTTTGTCATTATGGGGTATTGCTACGGATATTTTTTATTTCATCCATTTTAGAATAAGGCTGTAATGTAAGAAAATGTGGGAAAAGTCATGTGTTCTGAATACTTTCCCAAAGGCACTGTATATGTGAAACAGAGACCTAAACAACTCACCAGGACTTGTATGAATTTAGCAGTTTGTTTTGGTTACACAAATGCATTAGATCTGATTTAAAACCACCACACATGGATCAAAAGAGATTTGTGGAGCCCGCTGCTGCCACTCACTGACTGCAGCATGAATGGAATTTAGTGTCTACTGAATTTAGTGTCAATTGTTTTGCTGTTGCATACAAACCTGCTCCGTCATGCCTGTTGATTTGATTACTAGCCTCCTACATCCTTCAGTTGCTCAATGTAACTGTTGAACATTGTTCAGAATCACTGCAGTGAAATCTTACTCATGCCAGGGACTTAAGGACTGTGGTGATGACAATTTTTTTTCTTTTACCTGTGTTTTACTAAACCACTACCGTCTTATGGCCGGATTTTGTAGAAATACATTTTATAAACTCTCCCCACCCACTCTCCCTTTCTCCAGCCCACGTTCCTGGTGGAGCTCTCCAAGGTGCTCGCCAACCCTGGCAACACCCAGGTGGCTCGCGTGGCCGCAGGGCTGCAGGTGAAGAACTCACTCACCTCCAAAGACCCGGACGTGAAGACACGCTACCAGCAGAGATGGCTTGCCATCGACGCCAACGCCCGGAGGGAGATCAAGAACTTTGTAAGGAGAAACTCCTCTTCCACCTCTTAGTGCAGATTTATTTATACTTTCTAGCTTCAGTTGGCTCTTGTGGTCCCACCCCCCCAAAAAAATAATTTTACCTCAGAAACCTACCCTGCCAAATGACTAATTTGACAAAAGCCCTTGGCTCCTATAGGATCCAATGTCCTCCGTCTCACTTAGTTTCACCCAGCAAAATGCACCAGTTGATTCACCTCTAACCCCCCCCCCCCCCCCCCCTCCTTTCACTCTTCTCCAGGTTCTGCAGACCCTGGGCACGGAGACGTACCGGCCCAGCTCGGCCTCCCAGTGCGTGGCTGGCATCGCCTGCGCAGAGATCCCCGTCACCCAGTGGCCCGAGCTCATTCCCCAGCTGGTGGCCAATGTGACGGACCCCAGCAGCACTGAGCACATGAAGGAGTCCACCCTGGAGGCCATTGGATACATCTGCCAGGACATAGTGAGTGCCCCTGGCACACACACTTGCTCACATGAGGATACAGTGGTTATAACCTCAATCTATCTACTGTAATATGAAACTTGTGACCATTGTGTCCTCAATTACAATTGCACAAAGACAAGATTCCAAAATCGAACCTAGACTACATTTTAGTTTTTTTGTTTTCCTATGCATGTTTCGCTGCAGAGCAGACGTAACTTCCATGAACAACTGTCTTCTCTCCTCCCCTGTACTGTAGGACCCTGAGCAGCTGCAGGACAACGCCAACCAGATCCTGACAGCCATCATCCAGGGCATGAGGAAGGAGGAGCCCAGCAACAACGTCAAGCTGGCTGCCACCAACGCGCTGCTCAACTCACTGGAGTTCACCAAAGCCAACTTTGACAAAGAGGTCTGTTTGTGTCTCCTGCCCCGCCCTGCCTGTGTCCCACTATATTAGTGTTTAAGTTCCTCCTTTGTTGCATGATGTGACCCCAAAAATGGAAAGATGCAATGGACAAATCTGAGCTTGTTTATCGACTTAATGGTCTGGTCTGTGATGAGAAAGCATGCACCACGCTGAACGTGTGATGGATAACCCCTACCACAATATCTGAGACCTGCACACAAGGCTGGGTTTTGAATGCTTTTTCTATGGGCATGTCGTAACAGTGAACGGGTTTGTGTTTTCCAGACGGAGAGGCACTTTATAATGCAGGTCGTCTGCGAGGCCACACAGTGCCCAGACACCAGAGTGAGTATCGTGAGTTTCTCTTTTCTATTTAAAACCCTTTTTTGGCACATTTATTCATGCTTTCAGCCAATAATCATATTCTTAACCAATGTTGGTGAAATGCAATGTCTGTCTCCCACAGGTACGAGTGGCTGCCTTACAGAACTTGGTGAAGATAATGTCTTTGTATTATCAGTACATGGAAACGTACATGGGCCCAGCGCTGTTTGCGGTAAGCACCCCCATGCAGCAACTTGGGTCTCGCTCTGTTGTCTTTAGATGTGCTTCTATTTATTTTTGAAGAACTTAAGGCAGAACTCCAAACCAAGGTCTTGATGAACCTTATCAGTTACTGATATTGTAGCGTCGCTTGTTGACCACTTGTCTGGTCTGTGATGAGAAATAATGCACGACGCTGTAATGCCTAATGTGTAACTCCTACGACAATATCTGAGACCTGCAAGGACACCGAGGCCAGTAGTCCGTATCAAGGACGCTCCTTTAAAATAAACATCCTGACCCCCTCCTCCCTTTGGTCTGTCCTCTCCCTCCCCTGAACAGATCACAATAGAAGCCATGAAAAGTGACATTGATGAAGTTGCCTTACAAGGAATCGAGTTCTGGTCGAACGTGTGCGACGAGGAGATGGATTTGGCCATTGAAGCGACTGAGGTGAGCCCCCCCCCACACGCACTTTCAAACGTGTTTTAACTCGAGTAACTGAACACAAGGCAACACTGCAGCGCACGGATGTAAATGTACACACGTTTTATATATTATAACACCAGAAAGGGTCACAGTTAGCCGTGTTGCTGCGTGACGATATAGCTCACCTGTCTGGTCTGTGATGAGAAATCATGCACCACGCTGAACATGTGATGGATAAACCCTACCACTATCTGAGACCTTCGCCTACCTTGTTATTTTGTTATCGCACCATTAGTCAGCCATTAAGCTGACACCCTTACCTTGCGGGTGTTTATTTTAGACGCAAAATAAATACAACGGGGAGTTGCACAACAACAAAAAGGAAAATATTCCTCTAAGTTTGGTACATCTCTCTCTCTCTCCCCAGGCATCGGAGCAGGGCCGGCCCCCGGAGCACACCAGCAAGTTCTATGCTAAAGGAGCCTTGCAATACCTGGTGCCCATCCTCACCCAGACACTCACCAAACAGGTACCCAAGAGAAGAGCCCGCGGCAGTCATTTTACACCTCGTTATCCTGTTCGTTACACGTTAGGGCACAGATTTGAAGGACACAATTCAAATGAAGCGTCTGTACACACCACACATTTCAGTCTGCAGTTTTTAGTGTTTAACACAAGGCAAGATTCCTTGCAGTTCACAGCCCAGCCTAGCTAGCACGGTCCACACAAAATTCTAAGTGAAACAATGTTAATGAGGTTGGCGGAGGGAGAAATTCGAACAAACGGATTTGGATTAATGTGAAGCATGTGAAAAATGCTAGCCACAGGGTGTTGAAACCTTACCCGGACAGGGTAAGCCAGCCAGTGGAAGTGAAGGCATCCCCAGCCAGTTTGTCCTTGGAGAGCAGGGCAGC
This sequence comes from Salvelinus fontinalis, assembly GCF_029448725.1. Classification (NCBI taxonomy): domain Eukaryota; kingdom Metazoa; phylum Chordata; class Actinopteri; order Salmoniformes; family Salmonidae; genus Salvelinus; species Salvelinus fontinalis. Next base: position 6,343,234 of record NC_074698.1, read on the forward strand.
GGTGGTGACTCTACATGATTTAATGTCAGCCAGAGACACTAAAACGTCCGTCGATAATACCTTTATAACCTAGAAGGATCCTGTAGAGTGAGACAGAACCTGATTGATAAGGATATGGGCGAATCATTTCCTGGTATTACAATCTCTGTACAAAACTAATGCATCTAGCTGGCAGAATCCTTAATCTTGAGATTCAATTAAGATTCTACCTCTTAGGAAAACCTGTCTGGTCTGTGATGAGAAATCATGCACCACGCTGAACATGTGATGGATAAACCCTACCACAATATCTGAGACCTACAGACACGTATTTTTAATTTAACCTTTATTTAACTAGGCATGTCAGTTGAGAACAAATTTCTATTTACAATCACGGCTATGGGACTCCCAATCGCGTCCGGTTGTGATACAGCCTGGATTTGAACCAAGGTGTCTGTAGTGACGCGTCTAGCACTGAGATGCAGTGCCTTAGACCGCTGCGCCACTCGGGAGCCCGTATTAAGGGGGGTGGCTCCTCACCCATCCAGGCGCCACCATTTTGTGTCTAATACCACATACAAAATAGTTGATAGTCCCCCAGGAAGACTGTGTTCTACTGCTGCCACCCATTCTATAATAAGTACAAGTGTACCAAGTGAAGTCTAGCAGGGAGGTGAGGATTTCTGTACGTGCCACCCCAGTCTATCTATTAGGGGCTTTAATGAGACACTGTACTTGTCTAGCTGAATTTGTGTGTCCCATTTGGTCTGTCCTTTGTGTTGATATCTGTTATTTTGTGTGTCCTTTTGTGCAATAGGTACCTGTTCATGTAATGTATGCTTTTTCCTTTGGGTCTCCTTCCCCTCTACACAATCGGGTCATTTCTCCCGGCATACCTTTTTTATGTAAATGTATTCCTCTCACTTCTCCTATGTGCAAGTCCAGTATAGATTCCTTTCATACTTCTCCTTCCCTCCACCCCCCGTCTATGTTCCTCTGTCAATAGACATTGGTTTTACCCCTCCTTTTCTCGATGTTATAACGTGTCCTGTAAATGCGTCTCCTCTCATTCACCCCTCTCGCTTCCTCCTCAGGACGAGAACGACGACGATGACGACTGGAACCCGTGCAAGGCGGCGGGCGTGTGCCTGATGCTGCTGGCCACGTGCTGCGAGGACGACGTGGTGCCTCACGTGCTGCCCTTCATCAAGGAGCACATCAAGCACCCCGACTGGCGCTACCGCGACGCCTCGGTCATGGCCTTCGGCTCCATCCTGGAGGGGCCCGAGCTCAACCAGCTCAAACCCCTCGTCATCCAGGTGACTAGCTTCACCACATGTAGACACCAAGACAAATCAACATATTCTTGTAACGGTTTCGCTCAATTCTTTCTAATTAACCTAACAATTATGACACACCCCTCACTATTGTCATTTGCTTGTGTTAATTGCAGTCTTTGTCTACATAACCTGGTTCAAGTATTCATGACATTACCCTGAAGAAGGCAGTGATGCCGACACGTCGGTTTACCCAATAAATGACTGGGCATTTTTTTATATATATATATATTGCGCAACAATTTTTTTATTATCTTAGTTTATTTGTCGTTAGTCAGCACCTCTGCACAAAATACTTTTCTATGTGTGTGCGCCAGGTCATGCTTTTTATTAGACATGAAGACATGCCATAAACGGAACACCACCATATTATGATCTCAACCTGCGGCTAACATATCAGATAGTCAAGACTCCTCTCCTATCTGTTAGGAAATTCTTGGCATAGTGTTGATGGGATGTTTGGCTCTTTTGACAGACTCGGATCTTGTCGACTCGTTCAGTCAAAATAACGACTCGTTCGACTCCTTTTGTTCATTTGAGTCAGTAATGCCCAGAGCACGCAAGACCCCCGACCGGTGAACGACAAACTGAAAACTCAAGTCATGATTCCACAAGCCTCTTCAACACATCTCGTTCACCATAGGGAGCATATTGGCGCTGTCATTTGTGATTGAGACATGTGAAACTCTGCTTTAAACAATGTACATTTGTTGATTGCTAGGGGCACAAATAAGATACATTTTTTTATTCATTTGAAACGAGGTAAGGTTGTGGCTCCAACCGGACGAGATTGTGAACGACTCTTGGTGGAATGCATACCGTTAATGTCTCCCGTGTGGGTGACGAGCACAATGTTCAAACTGCATCCCCCAGAATGATTAATTATAGAGTTTGAGTTTGTTGAGCAGAGGCTCTGGTTCAACAAAAAAAAAACGGCGTCAATGACATTCAATAATCAATTAATTGCAGTCATTCTTGCACTATGCGATCAATTATCGGTTGTAAACATGTATTTTTCTTCTCGTTGGTTATGATCTATTTCCCTGTGCGCGTATGACCGATGGTTGGTGGTCGGAGCACGTCTCTGGAGCCGCTGAGACGGAGCGTGTATTGATCCTGCTGTAGGTAGGACTCACTGCGGCCAGTACTAGCAGGTCAAAACGAAAGAGTAAAGTGAACCAGTCACTCAGGATAAACAAATCATGTGTCTCGAGTCAGTAAAAAGAGTTGTTTAAAAAGAACGAATCGTTCACTAACTGCACATCGCTAAGGCATGGCCCAACCAGCTCAAACCCCTTGTCATGCAGGTCACTACACCAGCTACCGCTGTATACTGATACTACCGATTTTTCCCAAGGGGAAGTTTCGGTGGAGTTTCACAGCAGGATAGACTAACATGCATACTTAACAATCCACCGTCTGATGGGTGTGTCGAGCAAGGAAGAGAATTGCTTGTGGCCAAGTAGAAATGTATCTGTTGTAAAGGTCATTATCTCTAGGCTGCAAGCATTTCTCAGTTTCCTTGTGTTGCACGCCCATCAGATAATGCATAGTCTTTTCTGTGTGTTCTTAAACTCCATTATGGTTAATAATGAAGCTATCTGCAAGTTTCACTTCATTTTTAGATGAACTACAATCTACCTTAAGTTGTTTCCAGGGTGATTAGGTATTTACAGACGTGTGCATTCACAAGTAGGGTGGACTGGAGGGGCTGTTGAGGCGGTATCAGCTGAAACACTATGTTCTTTCGTGGCTGTGTGTATGTCTACGTCTCAAATGGCTCCCTATTTGGTGCACTACTTTCTACCCTGGACATAAGTAATGCGTTATGTAGGGAATAGGGTGCCATTTGAGATACAGACTATTCCCCAATCCTTGACCCCCCCCCCCAAGCCCTATTGAACTGTGAACTGAAGTGGGTGCTTGTCTCAGAGTGAGCTGGTGATAAGCTTGTGTAAGTGTCCATAATCAGAGATAAAACCTGTCATTCACTAGGCACCAAATTCAAAAGAACTGACACGGGACTACCTGACGTTTATATAAAATCTTCTTTCCGTTGTAAAATGGAAATATGTGAATCTAATAAGGCAGTATTGAACCTTGTATCTGGTCGGTGATAAAAAAAGATTGTACTCAAGACCCTTGACAACCCTGATGTTTAAATAGGATTTATCTGATACCTGCACAGACCAGTTCAGTAAAGCTGGATTTGGGCGTACTCTGTAGTAGTTATGGGGGGGAAAGCGACAGTTACACATCGGAATATTGTTTTTAATAACTCGTGTCGTTTTGACAATATCGCAATATATTTTGCGCTAGTTGGCTGTTCCTGCCCCAAAATTCCTGTTTTTCCTTCATAGCTTGTTCGTCTTTTTATGTAGGAATGACTGATAAACTAATTTTCTCATGGCTCTCTTGTCCATCTGCAGCAGACATATGTTGAACAATATGTTTGGAACATTGAATCACAATAAATCGCACTATCGAATCGCAAATACATTTAGATTCGTAATACTTCACGTATCGTGAGGTCCCTGGCAATTCCCAGCCCTACTCTGTAGAGACTCTGTGACAATCCCTGGTGGCCCCTTTCCCTGTTTGTCATATTTGACAGACGCTACTGTTGTAAAATCTTGTCCACTGCCCTCCCTTTCCAGCCTATGCCTCTCTCGCTACACCTGAATACTGCTGTTATATTAACAGTACCTTCCTTTCTCCGCCCATCCATGCCGGTCTGTTTACTCTTGAACCATGGTTAACAGTACTTAATAATGAATAAAGGATCATTTATTACATTTCTATAGTGCTTTTCATAGAATCTCAACGCTCTTAAATGGGGAGACGTCATGTGTTGTCGTCCCCCCCCCTGCTCATTGATACTACTGGGGTTAATGACCAATCTGCTGTTGTTTCTCCCCTCCCAGGCAATGCCCACGCTGATTGAGCTGATGAAGGACCCCAGTGTTGTGGTGAGGGACACCACGGCCTGGACGGTGGGCAGGATCTGTGAGCTGCTGCCGGAGGCGGCCATCAACGAGGTGTACCTGGCCCCTCTGCTGCAGTGTCTCATCGAGGGCCTGGGGGCCGAGCCACGCGTCGCATCCAACGTCTGCTGGGTGAGACACAAGCTAGAGCCGCCTTTTGATTTATTTTATCCTTTTTAAAAACGCAATTCGACAACACGTGGATACAATGCATTTAAAATTGAGGATAACGGCTATCGTGGAATAGGTTATTTCCATTGTGGGCCTCCACCACACATGCAGCAGTAGTACTTTGTTAGTCCCACAGATAAGGATTTCATGCACCACGCTGAATATGTGCTGGATAACCCCTACCACAGTATCTGAGACCTGCTAAAGACATTCCGTTTTTTTTTAAGGACCAAAAATAATGATTCATGGTTTTCATATGAATGCCCTCATAACTTCTCCCTCCTTTCCCTCCCTCCCTCAGGCCTTCTCCAGCCTGGCTGAAGCTGCGTACGAAGCCACAGATGCAGCGGAGGACCAGGAGGAGCCTGCCACGTACTGCCTCTCCTCCTCCTTCGAGCTCATCGTCCAGAAACTCCTAGAAACCACAGACAGGTAGGCAGGACTGTCCAGAAACGCTAGACTGGTAAGCAGGACAGGGGGATGGAACGTCACCTTCTATTGTCAGGACTGTAGAGGTTTAGAAACCTCAACTTTGCAGGTCAACTAGACATTTTGTCTGGAGGATTTCTGGAGTTAGCTGGAGAGTAACTCTGGTCTGTGATGAGAAATCATGCACCACGCTGAACATGTGATGGATAACCCCTACCACAATATCTGAGGCCTTCAACGACAAAAATGCATTTGGAGATGTAGAATGGCGTTAAAATCTACTTCCTCAGGAAATCCTTTGACGCCCTTAGTTGTACATACCCTTTTGAAGGCTGTGAGTCTCTTATCCAGTCTCGTCGTCCTAGATCGTTCAGGTTTATGTATTTAAATGCATCAATTTTTTTGCTGAGAATTGCACACATTTCTGAATCATATAAAGTGCAAGTAATATTGTTTTCCTGATGCATAGTAATGATTTTAAGTGAAATAAATCAATGTTTTCCCTCTGTGTCCCCCAGGCCGGACGGTCACCAGAACAACCTGCGTAGCGCGGCTTACGAGGCTCTGATGGAGATTGTGAAGAACAGCGCCAAGGACTGCTACCCAGCCGTGCAGAAGACCACCCTGGTCATCATGGAACGCCTGCAGCAGGTTCTGCAGATGGAGGTGGGTCCCAACAGAGAGAGGAGGGATGGGAGAGAGCGATAAATTGGGGGGGGGGTAAAAAAAAGGGGTAAAACCTTTTTGGTCTGTGATGAGAAATCATGTACTCACTACTCTGAAAAGCTCTGATGTTTACTTAAGGATTTATCTGAGACCTGCTTTAAACTATTAGACATTATGCTTGGTGTCTTTTCTGTATTGAATAAACTCCTATTGAAGGAACTGTTGATTTCATGTGCTCTCTCTCTCCTCAGTCTCACATCCAGAGCACGTCGGACAGAATTCAGTTCAACGACCTCCAGTCTCTACTGTGTGCCACCCTGCAGGTGAGACGAGCTGACTTCATTCAGTTTGACCCTCCAAACTATTTCAACCTCCCCGAACTAGAGGTAGAAGAAGAATACCTAGGGTGTTCCATGGATATATTTAGCGGTCTTGAGTATTTTAAAGCCTTAGGGGAAAAAGTGATACACATTTTTAGTACCTGTCTGATCTGTGACGAGAGATCGTGTACTGAAAACCCTGATGACACCAATAGGAAGAATCTGAGACCTGCACAGACAAGATCTGAAATGTACTAGGAAAGGAGAAGGCTTTATGAGGAAAGGTGCCGTAGACGGACACCCAGCCAGGAAACTACTCCTGGGTTGGAGTTCTCCTTTCCCGCTTCTTATCGCAGTAGCTAAACAACGTTTAAGTTAGCCTTTGCTCTGTTAGGTTAACCCTTTCCCTCCCCACTTCTCTATAGAATGTGCTGAGGAAGGTGCAGCACCAGGACGCGTTGCAGATCTCAGACGTGGTGATGGCCTCCCTGCTCAGAATGTTCCAGAACACCGCCGGCTCCGGGGGCGTACAGGAGGATGCGCTCATGGCCGTCTCAACCTTGGTGGAAGGTAAGCCATTTAAAACGGTCACACTGTGGTGGATGGGTAAATTTAAAGTTTTTTTTTTTTTTTTAGATAGGTCACACACACACACAGGGTTTTCTACTCACACCCTCCACCCACTTTAGTAGGATGAATTATGTTTATGTGAATCTAAGCAGTTAAACCTCATATCTGGTCTGTGATGAGAAATCTTGTACTCAAAACCCTGAAAACCCTGATGTTTAATAGGATTTATCTGAGACCTGTTTCCAGCTGCTTGGTCAATGTGAAACTGATTTCCACGCTTCTTGCAGTATGTATATGGTGTGTCGCATGTCCAGTGTCACATGTTATGGCAGTGGGCAGAGTATGGCATTAGTCATGTAAATACATTACTCTGCTTATCCTAATCGCTGTAAGGTCACAATCAAAGTAAACATAAGCCAGTTAAAACAGCTCTGAAAACCAGGTATCTTTCGAAAGATTAGGGTGTATATAAACGGCTTAATCGGTGCATGTGCTAGCACCAGCAACTCAAGCCTCCCACTTTTGCGCAAGTGAAGTGAGTTTGGACCAACTGAAAGTTTGAATCTTAGAAATAGTTTTCACATACAAACTTTATATGTCCGAACTCAGAATCAAATGGGCTTTCCAAAAATGACATGGTCGCTATGGTAATGTTTATTTTGATTGAAGAATTTCTGCATTTATCAATGTGCAGGTAGACTGATTTTTAGATATGTCCATATAAACAGGATTGTTAGGGAAATTGTTCTTTTTGCAAAGCATGTAAACATTTAAATCGAATTGTCATTCATTTTGACTATTCACAATAATTGTGTGCATGTAACCATATTCAATGTTGTTCTGTAATGTCTTCTATGTTTCCTCCTCAGTTTTGGGCGCTGACTTTCAGAAATACATGGATGCCTTTAAACCCTTCCTGGGAATTGGACTGAAGAATTATGCAGAATATCAAGTGGGTTCTATGATTTTTCAAGGATTATATTCATATTAATCTCTTAAAGTAAAAAAAAAAACAAGATTTTTCCCTTCCCCTGACGCCTGTTCCTCTCGCTGCTCTGAGCTGTGGCAGCTGGGATTTTAGGTCGTCACAGAGTAACTCGGGGTCTATTTCACCCAGTGTTCATGAGGTAGCAGGGCTGCCATTATCTACACTGGACTTTGCGGGACCCCACACTTGAAATGCACTGATTTAGTAGCGAAGTACCCTCTAGTAATGCTTGCTGTGAGAGTCACCACTCAATTATTTCACCTAGCTACACCACTCGCCCTCCCTCCCTCAGGTGTGTCTGGCCGCGGTGGGCCTGGTGTGTGACCTGTGCCGAGCCCTGATGTCCAACATCCTGCCTTACTGCGACGAGATCATGCAGCTCCTGCTGGAGAACCTGGGGGTGAGTTGCACTTTTAGTTTCTGCCAGCTGTGTTGGTAATGCCAAGGCTACCGTTATCAATACTGGAATGTACAGGACCATACATTTTGAGTCTTATTGCAGATTTAGAGCCTCTGTTTTATTGATCGGTTACTTTGTAGACGCGTGTAAATGCCTTGGCGTCAAGCTGACCGTAGACACAACAACTAACAATTATCGGGAAGAAAAGGGTTATGATTCCAGCTGTCTTTGTTCATATGGGTTAGGTTAAGTCTTGTAGATACTCATAGTTTTTCACCTGTACTAAGGGCATGTGTGTTTCCCCTGCAGAATGAGAATGTGCACCGGTCAGTGAAGCCTCAGATCCTGTCAGCGTTCGGAGACATTGCCCTGGCCATCGGAGGGGAGTTCAAGAAGTACCTGGAGATCGTCCTGGACACGCTGCAGCAGGCGTCGCAGGCACAAGTCGACAAGGTAGAACAGATGGACACGCACTGTTACCACATTGGCATCCCCTTGTTTCGTTTGACCCTGACGCCTGTTCCTCTCGCTGCTCTGAGCTGTGGCAGCTGGGATTTTAGGTCGTCACAGAGTAACGCAGGGTCTATTTCACCCAGTGTTCATGAGGTAGCAGGGCTGCCATTATCTACACTGGACTTTGCGGGACCCCACAAGTTTCTTCCCTGAGCATTTCTGTTGAATCTTGTTAAGTTGCCTCTTCCGAAGTTTGTTATATTGGTCAATAGATAACAATGACAGTTGCGCTCCTCGATGCGGTCTGTCCTCCGTCCCTCTAATCTGCTGTGTGTTTTGGTTCCTTCCACCTGGCAGACGGACTATGACATGGTGGACTATCTGAACGAGCTGCGGGAGGGCTGTCTGGAGGCCTACACTGGCATCATCCAGGGCCTGAAGGGGGACCAGGAGAACGTGCACCGTGAGTCCGCCATCCTCCCACTGTCGTAACTAATCTACAGATTTTGTGGATCTAGTATTTTGGTATTTTGCCGACTGTGGTATTGATATTGTGTCTTGAGATTCCAAATGTACGATTTTCCTGCACTAGTGTTTACAGTAGACTGAGAAGTCCTTCCACTGACGCCTGTTCCTCTCGCTGCTCTGAGCTGTGGCAGCTGGGATTTTAGGTCGTCACAGAGTAACTCGGGGTCTATTTCACCCAGTGTTCATGAGGTAGCAGGGCTGCCATTGTCTACACTGGACTTTGCGGGACCCCACACTTGCACATTGTGGCACACTGAAAAGTCCAAAAATAGGAAAAGTGGCATTTGCCAAACACGCATCCTTAATCACCTCTTCGTCAGAATTATGGCAACTTTGAGTGAATATTGGACATCTGTCACCTGTCTTAATTCTCATGATTGCGCTGAACATGGTCTTCATTGCATCGTTATGTCCTACCTGTAGCTGACGTGATGCTGGTGCAGCCCAGAGTGGAGTTCATCCTGTCCTTCATCCATCACATCGCTGAAGACGAGGACCACTCTGACGGCGTGGTGGCAAACGCCGCCGGACTTATAGGGTAAGGCAACTAGGATTATCTCCGTGGTAGTGACGCTTGCTTTGTGGATCACAATAATGCTGAAGATGCTTTTGACATCGCATAAAAATGTTAGGGGCAGCTTGGGCTAAGATGCATGGAGGAGGGCAGGTGATCTCAAGGCATGAAAGACACTTCATGATGAATTCTGATTTATGAATTTGGATATTTTTTTTATACATTTTTGTTGATCTAAGAAAAACCTGTCTGGTCTGTGAGATCTTGTACTCAAAACCCTGATGTTTTAATAGCGTTTATCTGAAAGCTGCACAGACCCAGTCAGTAAGAGACTTGAAAAGGAGTTGTTTGAGGTAGCAGGTCTCTAGATCGAAGTCGTGTTTCCAGCGACTTGATCAATGTGAAACGGTTTCCTCCGCTTCCCTTTGCAGTATGTAAATAGTAATGTTCCTGCGACGTGTTTAGTTTTTCCCTCCCCTGTGACGTAAAATGTCCTACATGTGGTCCGACTCTCCCTCTTTTCTCTCCTCAGAGACCTGTGCACGGCCTTTGGGAAGGACGTGATGAAGCTGGTGGAGCTGCGGCCCCTCATCAACGACCTGCTGACGGAGGGCCGGAGGTCCAAGACCACCAAGACCAAGACGCTGGCCACATGGGCCACCAAGGAGCTGCGCAAGCTCAAGAGCCAGGCCTGGTGAGTTACTGACCTAATGCCCTACTGACTGACAGTCACCCCTACAGCACCTCTGGGGCGTCACAAAACAGCAAGGGAATAGCTAAGGGATAAAAAGAACTATGTACAGTTTGAAAGTTAATGTTGCATTGGGAGATACTTATTCAGGAAGTCTTGTCCATTTTTTAAATTTCATTATGGAGATGGCGTGAAATTGTAACCATTAGTGATTTCATGAAAGAGCGTGTAACTTGGTGACCAATTCTGATATCTATGAAGTCACCAGAATTTCACTGGAGCAGCCTAATGAGAGGGATCACTCTGTGCATGGAGCACGTGAACACAGGACTTTGGCTCCTTCGGCTAATAAGCTTTTCTTCCTCTTTTCCCCTCTACAGATTTCATGCTGGTTGGGGATAAGATGGACAACAATGAAAACGCCCCACTGGAGTTTCTTCTGTCTTTTGCGTCGTGTCCGAGTTAAAGCAGAAGTGAAGCGTGCGCTGAGATGAGTGTCTGAGAATGTGTGAGTGAGAGCGAGAGTGAGCGAGGATCGACGTCACACCACCTTCTGAGTACAATTCCAGCAGTTGCCGGGAGACCAGCAGCGCCCCACCCCTGAACCTCCACCACCACTTCCTTAGCCACCCCCGCCCCCCTCTTCTACGGCCACCTGTGGACTGATTCTGACTTGACAAGGACTCCACACAAAAACGTGGATCACTGTAGCCGGCTAGTTCTAGAACTCTTCTGAAAAAAAACAACTAATATTAGTCTACAACAGGATCACCAGAGCAGAGAAATAAAACTGCCAAAATGTGGTTTCTTTTGAGGGAAAATACAAACAAAACATGACACGAAAGAACGCGACTATTTTGCTCTTTGACCGATCTGTGGAAGACCTACTTTTTCCCTTGTCATTTTTTGGGGGGTTCCTTCAAGCCCTATATGCTTGTGGACTTGGTCAATTTTACGCAAACGTGAACTGAACCGGAATCCGAAAAATACAAACTTTTGGGGTGTTAGAAATGCGCCTAAAGGATCACTGCTGGAGTTGAAGGAAGATGAAACGAGGGGGACGAGCAGGCGGTCTCCACCCCCCTCGTCTCTTACTTCTAGCCTCTCTGATATCCCCCAGCCTGCCCCTGCACGGAGCCCCCACAGCAATGCAGGGGTGGAGCTAGCTGACCAGCCTGGATGATGAAGTGTGTGTCTGTGAGGGAGGGGATTCACCGTCTCTACACCCCCCCCCCCCCCCCCCCCCCCCCCTGGTTATTTCAAATAAATAATAAAGCTTGACGCAAATTCAGTAAGATATATTTCTGATGCTGTTTGGGAGAGGGCAGTGGGGGCTCGGTAGATTACTTATTGGCAGCACTTGAGTGAATTGGCAAGAAGGTGTTTATTTCCTGCAAGAGAATCACTGACAAATGTTCACCGTTTCAATTTTTTTTTATTTTAATGGCATCAGTTGTTTCTCTTCATTTTCAGTGTGGGCTTCTAGATAAACAGACCCTTTCTTGCCAGCCCTGTTAACAAGAATTGGTGAGGATTTATGCGTTGAGTGCATCAGGATCAATCAAGGCTAAGGGAACACTTCCAAAATAACGACAATAACTACAATTACACTTTGACATCTCCTTAGTGTTAAGATGAGCAAGGAGTAGAAAACGAGTGCCAAATTTAGACTACTCGTCATAGGGTAAAATACAACAAGCAAACACACACTTGCCTAAAGCATGCCGTTCAGAAAGAAATCTATTGAACTACATGCTGAACTAGTGAATTGGGCTTGTTTCAGTTCCCATTTGTTGGTTTCTCGCTGCACTTAGTTGGAAAAGGGTCACTCACCAAGCTGTTAAAATGAGAATCGACTACGTTTGTACAAGGTTATATTTTTCCATTGCTATGAAAAGAAACAATAAAATGATATCAAACATTCCCCAAGCAGTTCTGGTACTTTGGTCTGTATTTTCTTTTGTTTCTTGCAAATGTTTGTAATGCACTGTGATGACTTCAGTTTCCATGGCAACACTAGGTTGGTCGAGATCCCCCCCAGAAACTTCCAGAAAATGTATCTTTCTATATTGGCATAATCAATCGGGTTCAATTTAACTTGTCTTCACTGTTTTGTACTGTTTACGTTCTCCAATGCATAAGTGTTGGATTTGAGGCGTTTTCCATTTGATTTGAGATTTTGGATATTTTTTGCAGTGACTTTGGTCCTCACACCACTTTGGATTGTGTAACATTGTCCTCATGGGCTTGGCTATTTACACCATGTCATGTGTTGAAATGATATTAAGAATTGCAACTTGAATATAGAATTGTGAACATTAAGACAACCTGCTTTTTTTCTTAATTTCCAACCTAGTAAACTAATAAAAATCTATATTGTACTTAATACTGTAATTTTTCAATGTTCTTCTGTAAATGGCTGTCACTTGTGCCTGCTGACCCTTATACTCTTGCATTGAGTGTGTGTGTGTGTAGAATAATGATTACTTGCTTTAAAGGAAAGTCAGCGAACCATAATTACTCTTGTCCCTCCAGAAATTAATGTGACAGGATGATACATTTTTCAAGTGCCAGTAATGCACAATTGTCATTTTATTCACCATATAGTGCACTACTTCTGAACAGGGACCATAGACAAAGTACATTTGATCTGAGCAGAATTTGAAATTGCTATGTTAGAAGTTGACCCAAACCACAGATGTGTTTAATTACCTGATGTCCAATCCTAAGGATAATGGGAAATAAACATGGAAGTGCAGTATACTGTCAACTACCATATACAATATATTATCAGGTATCGGGTCACCTCTAGTGCCCAGCTGACTGAACTGCAGGCGTTGGTTTTATTTTCCCACAACTCAATTTAAATGTTGAAACGGTACTGTGCTGTCTCATAAACCTGCCATGCTGATTTAGACAGAAATGTGACTCCTTATAAATTGGTGAAATGCAAAACTGGGCTCATTGTGAAGGCTACATTTGCTAAGAGAGAGATACAATGCATCTGAATAGCACATAGTGAAATAAGAAACTGGGTGGTTAATTTACACATGACCACGAAGAGCGTGATGACATCTGGGATGAGCAGAGCAGCAACTGATGACGTTGTACACAGTCACCTAAAAGGCGCGAGGACCACGGTCACAAAGAGCACACACTAAGTAAAACATCTAAGAAACTGTTTAAATTTCATCTTGAAAGTAGTGCTTTGTTCCAAAGGAGAGAGAGAGCATGCAAGCGTTTTACGGAAGTGGAAGAGCGAGGAGGGGGGTGGGGTTTATGTGTGACTGAACCAGAATCTAGGGGCTTTTGGTGTCCTTTCTACTTCAGGAAGCGTTCAGGGCATGGGCAGAGACACATATCTATTATATTGACCAGATACTCAAGTGGCCGTTCTAAAAATGAAAAGGAATGCCCTCAAAAATGGAAGGCAGAGGAGGCAAGCTCAGGTGGGACCATTCTAGCCAATGAGAGGGCAGATATGCGTGTGAACAACAGGCACAACTCATCAAGTTATTTTTTTTTTTTCAACGTTGCCGGGATGTCACGTGTCCTACTTATATCAGTACGCTCGTTAACAACCAAAGCATTAAGAAACGTATATTCGAACAAATAAGCCTCACGTGGCAAATAAACCATTACATTTTTGGTTGACCAAATTCGATGCTTATTGACCGCCATCCGAAAACCCCTTGCTTGGTGAGCAAAACAAATAAAACGCCACCTGCTGGAGAATACATATTTTGGCCCCAGTTATCCCTGGCTTCGAGGCATAAATGGGCCGAAACTCTGTATTTTCCAGCAGGTGGCGGTTTTTCGTTTTTGTATGGGTATGGACCTCCTTTATTACCAGAAGAAGTAGATTATTGATATCGCCTCTGCGCAGCCGCCCATTACATCCATGTTGTCTCCGAAGAGGGAATCGGCGTCAGCAATACTGACGGAACGATTTAGATGTGTTTTTGTTTATTCGCATACATTTATATATTTTTTTCCTCCACGAGGAATATGGAACTTCAAGTGGCTGTCGTTATGTAGAATGATGTGTTTGCAGCCAGCAAACGTGTTATTTATTTTTCTTAATGTTATGTAATAACAGCGTCGATACGCGGCGCTTCTTGTACGGAATTGAGCCGTAATAATGAATAACGCGCAAGATATGTCTCCTGATTTTGTCTTGATGCGCTTGGTTTCTGCAGCTGAATATGACCGATTGGACGATGAGAATTTGACGTTGGGCGGTGGAGTGGTTTCCGGATTCGGGAAAGCTGTCTTGGGTAATCATGGCAACAATATCAACACTGGGTTTGAATTTGATCCAAACAACTCCACAGCAGGCCCGGCGATTCCGAGCAATCCCTCCCCGCACTATAGTTCACAGGTCGAGAGCCGGACGGGAGCCCTTGACAGCGGCTTGATGCTGACTCGACCCTCAGCTTCTGATGCGCCCCAACCACCAGACTTCGCCGTGGCTCACCGCTTCGACTCCCCTCATGGCGCGGGCAGAGGGTCGCGGGCTCAGCTCATGGTGTTTCAGAACCTCCTTAGGACAAGCGACGGTGTTTTTGATTGCGGCCTCCAGCAACGTCCTGGCTTCCAGGTAAGTGAGGTTGATAAACAGGAAGCCATTTCTGTCTGTGTCATGATGACCAGTGACAACAACAATGATGTGCAACACCAGAGGCTTCAGTGGCAACCCATTATGAAGCTGTCCAAGGTGGTCACAGATGCTGGTGACCTGGCTGGAGAGGGAGATGGGCTCTGCCACCGGCACCGCCTGGTCACTGATGCCATGGACTGGCCTCCGCTCCTGGACAAGTCCCTCCGCTTCGACATCCTGGACCCCAGGAAGACCTGTTCAACATGGGACACGAACTACCACCACCACCTGGACGATACGGTGCTCAACCTGGCCCGGAGGCTGGGGGAGCTGGGCCAGGCCTCAGAGATGCTGCTGAAGGAGAGGGGAGAGATGACTCGATGTTCCTGTCAGAGCATCCTGGCTTCGGCAACTGGGGGCATGGGCCCCGGAGAGGACCCTAGTGAAACCAGTGACGCCCTCCTGGTGCTGGAGGGCCTGGACTCTGAGGAAGTGGGGGAGCTGGGGATGGGCGGGGAGGAGTTTAAAGGTGGTGTCCCTGGGCAGGAGGGCGAGACGGACACGGGGCAGGACGGGCGGGGGGCTTTCTCCAGCGGGTCCCTCACGGGACTAATGAGGCAGGTACACAGGCTGGCTGGGGAGGCCCGTGCCTGTGACCCCCAGGTGTGTCCCTCTCTGTTGGATGCCCTGGGCTCTGCTGCAGCCTTATCTTCGTCCCTGTCTCTGGCCTCTAACACCACAGGCCAGCAGGCGGTGGAAGCCTCCGCCACCCTATCTGGCACCATACCCTCACAGGACCCTCCCAGCCAAACCTCCCAGTCCCAGCCCCAAAGCAGGGCCACCACGCCGAAGTTAGGGGTGATGTTGCGAGCTGCCTCACCCTTAGTAGTAGAGGGGGCAACAGGGGGTGAGAAGACGACCAGAGGGAAGTCTAGGAAAGGCTCTCTGAAGATCCGTCTGAGCAAACTATTCCGGACCAAGAGCAGCAGCGGCTCCAGTCACCTACTGGACAAGAGGCCCTCGCTTGCCTCCTCCACCTCCTCCGGGGGCAGCCTGATGGATGTGTGGGGCTCTGGATCCACCAGCACAGACCAGGACACAGGGAGGTGAGGTTAAGGAGAGGGAACGGGACAGCCCTGTGTCTCTGACTGGGTCTTAAATGGTGTTGGTCTAGCTGGGGGGACTGGGAGAGGACAGGGTGGTGAAGCTGAGGGTACGCGACAGCACTGCGGTCTTGGCTAGTGTTGGTCTAGCACAGTTACCATTATAAGCTATTAGTGGATTTACAGGGGATTATTGTAGTGCTGGAGGCACTCAAACAATGTGGGCGTAGTAGAGTTATTATCATGGAAGTTAAGCTGTTAGTAGCCGAATGAAGGATGGTTATAGTGCCACGGGCACTAAAGGTAGACTAGTGGTTAATGGAACCGCAGTCAATTTTCCCAGTGGGAGACAAACATTTAGATATGAGAGTTTTTAGCTCACCTCGTCAACAAAATAACATGTTACTCTTATTCAGCTTTTTTATGATTAGCGCTGAAAACAGTACAAGAAAGGTGATAAACTTATCATGTTCTTAAAGAAACATGCCGGTACTTGGGCCTATTGAGTAGTCGACCAAATGCTCCAGTACAGTAACGTTTGAGAGGGCGATGACTCCAAATACTTTTTGACTTTGATTACTAACTTCATCTCCCTTCTTAGGCATGATGGCTTTTATCATGTTCTGAACTCTCAACTCAGTGAAGATTCAAAAGGTCTACCAATGTTGCCATAGTTGCGTGTTTGTTCACACCTGCTATTATGTAGCCTTGGCAGTATGCCCCATAGTTACTGAGATATTCTGGCATCCAGAATACAGTGCGTGTTGCATTTCACCTCCTGGTATTACTTGGCACACTTCGGCACCATCCTGGTTCTACACTGTGTGCGCTGAAGCCGACTTTTCTACCGTTGTCAAGCCAAGGCCGTACAGTCTGGCATCATGACAATGAACAAACACAGAGACAAAGTTGGCTACAAGCACAGGCAGACAGGAGCGGCAGGCAAAGGCTACCTCGCCACTTTGTCGTTCACGTAACCTGGGCTATCCACCCCATTTGGTTATCAACAGAGGCCTCTAAGGGAATCTTATGGGCTTGCCATACTAATGCCTTGTCTTCATCCTCATGCCGTTGGAGGACTTTGTGTCGGAGGGATAGTGGTAAGATTAGACCTCATGTATCTAATGTCAGAGAGTGGCCCATGTTGGCTTCTAGGCGTTCGTTTTGGCATTTGCCATGTAGATTTGGCCTAACAAATTTGTCGTGAATACAGTATGTTGTATCTGTACCTTTTTGAAAGCAAAGCAAGCAGCTGGCCATAGCAAGGGCATGAACGTAGTATAGCAGTATATCCTCTTTCCTTTTGTAGATGCCCTCCGTGCATTGTTTTTGCTTTATGTTGTCAAAAGTCAGGGGAAACAGTTGGAGCTGGTTTTAATGAGTTCAGCCCGCGGATGTTGGACCAACTGCCAGTACAGTATGTGCGTTCATTCAACATGTCCTTTGAGAAATGTTAATGTCAGGTATTTTCAGGGTGTATAAGGGATATAGGCTACATTAAAAAGGCTAAAACCCCCAGATACTAGTATCACCAAAACTAGTTCTTCTGAAATGCATACACTAGCACTTCCCTCTTTCAACAGCCCTGCTAATAGTAATATCTAATTTCTGTCATGTTTTTATCTTCTTCTTCTTATTATTATTATTGTTTTTTTTAAACTGTCGGGACAGCTGGCATCTTGTTTGACCCTTCAAATGCTCACTGGCTCACTGGCTGACTTGCTGTAGTCAAATCTAGGTCAGGTTCACGATCTAACCCAGCCAGTCATCATCATGTCTGTCTGTCTGAGCACTGCTCCCCTTAGTTCCTATATGTTCCCTTTGATTGAGAATGCACAAACCTGAGATGTGTTGTTACTGAACATGATGGGGAACCAGTGTTCCACTCCAGGCAGTTTCCTTTTTCCCTGCTCTCGGTGAACATGGCTCCTCTTTTAAGCGAGGGGAAAGGGTGTGGGGAGGGAGGTAGGCTTGCGGGAAGGAGTTTGTAGGCGGAATGGGGGGCTGAATATCAGCTGCTGTTTACCCTGCAGTGCATCAGGCTTAGCTCAAGCGGCATGCTGGGTATTCCCCACTAGCACTGTCTCTCACTCACTCACACACACACACACACACACACACACACACACACACACACACACACACACACACACACACACACACACACACACACATACAAGCAGGCCCCCGCTGCACAGAGCAAAGGAATCTGGCAGCCAGCAAGGCACAGCTATCACCCAGCCAGTCCTTCCAGAAGCTTCCCAAAAAAATCCCCAAATGTGAAAGACTGTGGAGTGGTGCTTTGTTTTAGGGGGAAGAGTTAAGCAGAGGAGGGCTATCCAAACAAGAAGTTACATCACAGAAATGCTCCAATCAACGAAGGATCATGTAATCAGAGGAGCTCTTTGTGCTTCTTCATATCAGTTTAATAGCGTAAATCTTAAGCATGTCTTCTTGCTTCAGAAAATAGGCTATATATATACAAAAAATGTATCAAACAAGTCTGTTGGAATAGAAAACACCCTCAAGACCCTCAATGATACTTTTGCATCGCTGGCTGCAGACTTCACAGGGTCAGTGTAAGTGACTCTGCTTAATAAGAAACAAACTGATTCGAGGGCAGTCTGTTAGATCACGGCTGGTCAGGTCCTCTAGCCAGAGGCAAGCGTCTGACCCACTACATCCCAGAGGGGTGAGTGGCAGATATGGATCTCAGTCCTTGGTGTTGAGGCACAGTGTACCCTTGAGAAATAGGCCACTGGTTTCTCCTGTACCAGCTATAGTAGCTCATACAGTTGAAGGGTTGAAAAGTCACGAGGCTGAGAGAGATGGTTCAGAATGAAGGGTGTGGGATTGAAGTGCAGCTGATAATACTGGTTTTTGGGACTATATAAGGGCTTCTCTTATGTTTGACCCTCTCTCTCTGTCTCTCCACAGCAAACTCCAGCACTCCAGGCCCCAAAGTGCCTTCTCACCGGTGGCCTTCGGTCCTTGCTTCACCGGTAATTGTGTGTACTCGAGTGTTTGTGTGCTTCTGTTTCTGAATGTGTCTTTAGCTTTATGTCGATGTATATGGGTCGGTAATGGGCGCTTGTGCTCGGGAGAGTGTGTGAGTCACATACGCATGTACACTTCTGTGCTGTATAGGATCTCTTGCTCCCCCTCCTCCTCTGTTTCTCATTTCCTGTCCCTGGATCTCTCCCTCCAGGTGAGACTGTGTCCCTGGTAGACGTGGATATTTCTCGTAGAGGGGTGAACTCTCTGCACCCCCCGACACCTCCGCCTCCGCCCAGACGAAGCCTCAGTCTGCTGGGTACTTTCCTCTCTTTCTTACTTACATTCCCATGGCGGTTCTTCCGTCACGTCACCCTCTTCTCCATATGCTACCCTGCTGCTGGGCCGCCCCTTTTCACTTTCTTTTTTTTCTGGGCCTTTCTCCTTTTCCGCAAAAAAACATTGAGGCAAATACAAAAGTACATTTGAGGATTTGTGTAAGGGCCAGACGTTTAAGAAAATAAAATATCTTGGCGGGTTAGAAAAGGTGGTTAGGAGTTAAACGTGTTTTTTTTCTACAATCTCAATAGCAGTAGTTGCTGCCTCAATGTTTTATAGTTGGCATGTGTGTAACGCTTCACTGTGTAAACCAATTTCAGAAACTCAATAGTCATACGTGTTAGGACAGACACGAACACATTTATGGTTCAATGCCACTTGGATTTGCAGTACAACAGTGACTCATTGGCTTTCTGTGACTTCAAATGCAATCGGCCTTGTGACTTACGGTACAGGATCAGAATTGCAGAACCGAATTTGATTTGGTTGAAGAAGCTCTCGCTCTCTCTCTCTCTCTTTGTCTATCTCTGTGTGTGTGTGTGTGTGTGTGTGTGTGTGTTACTCCTAGCTTTCCTGTCTGCATTGCAACTGTCATCTCTCTGTTCCTCGTTCTGTTGGCAGTGTTGGCCTCAGACGAGGTGTGGGTTTCTTTTTTAAGACCGTGTTCTCGTAGGTTAGCACTAATTAGCATGAGTAATGTGGTCGATGCCAAGGCTGAGATCGTCATCAGACTGAAGATACACACAAGTCGCTATGTAGTCAGGATCAGACAACGGTATGGAGAGCACTTGCGTTGCTGAGGTGCACGTCGTTTTTGTATGACTTAAAGGTCCCACATTTTCCTATTGGCCTACTTCATACCTATGCCTCTAGCTACTAAAGCCATTCTAGTTCCTCTGACCTGGGCATCCGGCCACACGTCCTCGACACACGACAATCATTAGGGGCTTAACATCCAGGTTGTGATAGAGGTTTTGTCCATTTAATGTAGGATGACGATACTGGAGCTCCAGCAACATTTGAGGACAAATGAGACTAAGGAAATGGGGTTACAGATGGGTATTTGCTCGATGCCTTGCTATGCCAACGGCTGTCCAACTTGGTGATCCGTCACTGCTTCCTTCATATGCTCTGCCTGGTGTCATTGTCGCTCTGTGGCTTGATTGTATCATCACTGTGTGTCGGGATCCCACTTCTGACACCAACAGTGCCCCGTTTGGATGTGAGACAAACAATGAATATCCATTCCTGTGGTTCTTTTGAGGCAAAATGTTAGCTATGTAATGTTACCACCAACAGTCCCTTATCTTTATAGTGTGACATTCAGCCATCAGTATGATCAACTTAAAAGGAAGCCAGAGGAAGCCCACATTGTCATTTGAGCTCTGTAAAGTTCAGGGTGGTGGTGGGCCGCAGCCCGGGCCTTTCCTAGAGAGTGGCGTGGGGGCCTCCGTGCAGTCGCTGCCCCTGCGGCCGCTTCATCCCTCCGGTGCCTTCATCCAGCATAGCCTCAGCCTCAATGGTCAGAGCAAAGCCGGGGCAAGACGGATCAAGGGGGCTTACCAGTGGGGCACAGAGAGAGACCCATAAAGACATAGGCTGGAGAATTGAAAAATCATAGGAAACGTTTTAGAAGGGTACACGGTCCATTTTACTGTGACATATCGATCTCATTTCAGTTGGTAGGCTGTTAAATCAACTCGACAGATGATGGCCAGTTGTCTCAAGTAATGAAGGGGTTAAAAATAAGTTGCATTGATTCCACCAGCAGTTCATTTGAACTACTATTGTTGGTGCGAAGCCCGTATTGTTTCTGGACACTTTTAATGAGTTTGGTAAACAGATATTCTGATACAGTAGGGTTAATGTTTGGGCTATTATTGCTTTCCCTAACATGATTTCTTCTTCCTCCTCCTGTAACCAAACTTAACATCTGAACATTGTGAAACATTGCAACCTCCTGAATAAGCCCCTGCACGTTTCCCAGACCATTTCTCTTGCTTTAATAGGGTCGGCTCAAAGAAAGGCCTTGGCAAAGTGGTGTGATCAGAGGCAGCAGGGAAGGAAAAGGAACATGGGGATCCCTAATGAAGAACGAGATTTAGAAAGAGGCAGATAATGATACTCATTATCATTTCAGGAAAAGGACAGCATTGATGACCATCTCTGGAAAATGGCGAAATTATAGTTTAATCGTAGATGTCACATTGTGCACACGGGACGTATGATTGTGCCCAGTTAAGCTGGGTCAATTTGCATGTTAAAACGTGTCTGGTTGAATGATTTGGTGATTCTATTCAGACAGACTGGCGAGATTGTCAGAGACCGAGGCAGATGAAGTGACTGTATCCATTTGATGGCCGTCTGTACCCGAAATAGACATTAACTTATAGGCTACTCCAGTACATGCATGATACAAACGTATTCATTTATATTATCACAGACGTGTCATTACACACAATATTTTAACCTAAAACGGAGGTTCCGTTTTTTTATTTGTTAGATCACATAGTCAGGACAATGGCGCACAAGTGCTTTCCCTGAGATACACACTTGCTCATGCTTCTTTTAAGCAGGGTGAATTTATGGCTAACTTGGCAACAATTTCTGGAAATACCATGCGGTTCTACTGCCGATTTTACAGGATGTTCTCGTAGCCACAATTGCGAGTGAATGATGAACCCTGGATCTGAGTGTGTGTGGCCCTGTGTTTCAGATACGTTCCTGCGGGGCCTCCCCCGGCCCATTCCGCTGCCTGCCGGCGGCCAGAACCCGTCTCGGGTGGACCAGCGCCCCATGCTGTGCCCACTGAGCCGCCCCGATGCCAGCAGCTTTGCCACCAGCCTCCGAGAACTGGAAAAAGTAAGACATGTCACGTGTACATGGGCACGTTGACATTCTTACAGACACAGTGCTAGATTCAGACATGGTCAATGTTCCCTTTAAGCTCCCCCGGGACTGCCGCACATGAGAAATATCAGCCTGCGCAGAGAAGCACGAGATTGAACTTGAATTGCTAATATTAGCCACTTTCCATTCAACATACCGAAACAAAATGAAGTATGCAAGAGATGTTCTTGTAAGCAGAACGCACCGGAGAAGGATTCTATTGCATTAAAAGGCACGACTCAGCCTGTACTCTGCAGGCCAGTGCGGCAAAACCAATCAGAGCTGCAGTATCCTAATGTGCAAATAGACCATTGGCTTAAATGGATCTGTGTCCTTCACATTGAACGGGACTGTGTTTACAGCATGAGTTGTCGCGAGTAGGTGCGCTTGTTTTGAGATCAAAGCAAGAGCTGCATGTAGCCGCACATTTGTTCATATTATTTGATAGTGAGTTATTAGCCCAGTTATAGCTATTTTCTAGTCAACAACGGAGGAGTGGTTGCTTCCTACAAGAGCACAAAACGTGAATTTCTAGTCATCTTTGAAAAGCGAGTCAGGTAAAGAAAAATTTCTTAAAGCGGCAGTGTTTTATTTTGAGACATACTTGATTAAGCCAAGTAGGCAAAGGGTAGCATAATTTGTGTGATTCTCTAATAATGGTATGGGAGTAATAATGAACTTTATTTTGTAGAGTGGTTTCTTGCATCAAACAACTCATTTTCAGTCACCTTGTCTGAAGGACAAGTGGATAAACGGGTTAATGCCAAGCCCTGCATTTTTCCCCAAAAGTCTCACGGAATGAAGGTCTACATTGAACACCACACATTGGCTACTACTGTAGGCTGCTGTTTCCATGTTAAAATGTAATGGGACGGATTTTCTCCATTGTTTTTATGGAAGGCCACTCTGATAGGCCTACCTTATGATCAAATTCGATCTTAAAATGGTTACAGCCTCAGTGTTCACATTAAACGCGTGCCAGAAGTTGCACAGAATTTTCACAGCATTCAAGTTTGCGCTCAGCAGACCAAAAAATGTGTTCAGTGCCCAAAAGAATAAGAGGGAACATTGAACACGGTGCTAGGTTCAGACACGGTGCTAGGTTCAGACACGGTGCTAGGTTCAGACACGGTGCTAGGTTCAGACACGGTGCTAGGATATCAAATGTATTTATAAAGCCCTTTTTCCATCAGCAGAAACCAAGCCTAAAACCCTAAACAGCAAGCAATGCAGATGTAGAAGCACTGAAAAGCTATGAAAAACTCCCTAGAAAGGCAGGAACCTAGGAAGAAACCTGGAGAGGAACCAGGCTCTGAGGGGTGACCAGTCCTCTTCTGGCTGTGCCGGGTGGAGATTAGAAACCTAGAGAGGAACCAGGCTCTGAGGGGTGGCCAGTCCTCTTCTGGCTGTGCCGGGTGAAGATTATAAGAATACATGGCCATTAAGGCCAGATCGTTCTTCAAGATGTTCAAACCTTCATAGATGACCAGCAGGGTCAAATAATAATCAGTGGTTGTAGATGGTGCAACAGGTCAGCGCCTCGGGAGTAAATGTCAATTGGCTTTTCATAGCTGAGCATTCAGATGTTGACACAGCAGTGTGGTAGAGAGGGGGGGGGTTGAAAACAGCAGGTCCGGGACCGAGAAGCACGTCCGGTGAACAGGTCAGGGTTCTATAGCTGCAGGCATAACAGTTGGAACTGAAGCAGCAGCACGACAAGGTAGCACGTCCGGTGAACAGGTCAGGGTTCCATAGCCACAGGCAAAACGGCAGAAACTGGATCAGCAGCATGACCAGGTGGACTGGGGACAGCCAGGAGTCATCAGGCCAGGTACTCCTGAGGCAAGGTCCTAGGGCAAGGTCCTCTGAGAGAATTAGAGAGAGATGGGAGAATTAGAGGGAGCATACTTAAATTTACACAGGACACCAGATAAGACAGGAGAAATACACCAGAAGGACAGATTGACCCTAGCCCCCCCGGCACATAGACTATTGCAGTATAGATACTGGAGGCTGAGACGGGGGGCCGGGGACACTGTGGCACGTCCGACGATACCCCCGGACAGGGTCAACCAGGCAGGATATAACCCCACCCACTTTGCACAGCCCATACACCACTAGAGGGATATCAACAGACCACCAACCTACTACCCTGAGACAAGGCTGAGTATAGACACGGTGCTAGGCACCGATACAGAGGAGTGTTCCTAAGTTCACTCTGAAGTGCCTGAGTGCACTCTGGGCGTTTGTAAATTCAGAGCGTTGTCAGATTGTCCGTTGGTAAATTCAGAACGCTCAGATCGAACACTGGACTCCCTGGCCGAGGAGTAAGGTTGATCCGAGAGTTCTGACCTCACAACGGCAGTCGAGCACTAGCCTGCTAGCTACTTCCAGACACAAATGAGAGAACACCTCATTCTGACCACTTTACTCGCCCTAGCAGAGCTGGTTAGGCTGTTTTCATTTTATCCAGAGCGTTGGTGGCTGATGCTGGCAACAATTTAATAAAAAATTTTTGTCGATGTTTACTGATGTAAATTCATCAGTTATTCTGCGCTCAGACGAGAGTGCTCTTTAGTCGGAGTAGATAGCCAGAGTGAATGTACGAACGTGCCCAGAGCTAGGTTCAGTTAGACAAGACTAAGATGATGACAAACACATCCCAGAACACAGGCAAATACGTCAAACACTACTTGTCTTTAGATGTGCATTGCGTGTACATTTGATGTGAATTTGTCTGCATCTGTGTGATCATAGTGTGGCTGGTACTGGGGTCCTATGAACTGGGAGGATGCGGAGATGAAGCTGAAGGCCAAGCCAGACGGAGCGTTCCTGGTGAGGGACAGCTCTGACCCCCGGTACATCCTCAGCCTCAGCTTCCGCTCCCAGGGAGTCACCCACCACACACGCATGGAGCACTACAGAGGTGAGTTACACACACACAAGCAGGCATGCACATACACACACGCTACATGTACTCTACGTTAGGGCTGTTCCAATCTGGCTGTACTCGTAATCGTATCCGGAAATTGACAGTTGATTGTCAAATCGGATGATACTCGTGATCAGAAGACGTGGACGTGTTTAATATGCCTAAGTAGATGTTGGCAAAGTGCCCATCTCCCTGCATGTTTATAGACCAAACTAGCTGCAGATAAGGAGCAGCGCGCGGAGGGGTGTCTGTCTGTTTCTGTATGCGACGGCCAGACGAGTTTGCTGTCGCTCAGTCAGAATGCTCATCAGCGTTACATATTTTCCCCCTACCCTAGCCCCGCTTGTTAGATACTATGCACGTTGATAGCAGGCAAACAGGAGGCAGTAGCAATCGAAATGATCAGACTGAAACATGCGGGGAGAAGTGATTGGGTGAAATGATGAAGTGAAGCGGATGGACAGAGAAATACAGCTTCACTCTATCCAATCAGAGAAGCAGGACCAACGTACTGCCCGCCCTTCTCTTTACAGACGGGCAAACTAATCAGTTGACTTACTTAGACCACGTAGCACCTTGCACTTTATTAAAAGATCCCCGATGGCACCCCAAAATTTTTTTTTTCTTCCATTACCTGATCATTTAAAAAAAATCGCAATCCTATCAGAACAATTGCCCATATCTGTTACGATCCTGTTTTGTCAGACTACTCTGCACGCCCCTACTCTACATGCACTCTCATGCAGCACTTTTTACTAAAGATGTAAGCCATGTACACACATTTTGGATGGTTTCATGTTGTCTACATTTTGGATGGTTTCACGTTGTCTACATTTTGGATGGTTTCACGTTGTCTACATTTTGGATGGTTTCACGTTGTCTACATTTTGGATGGTTTCATGTTGTCTACATTTTGGATGGTTTCACGTTGTCTACATTTTGGATGGTTTCATGTTGTCTACATTTTGGATGGTTTCACGTTGTCTACATTTTGGATGGTTTCACGTTGTCTACATTTTGGATGGTTTCACGTTGTCTACATTTTGGATGGTTTCATGTTGTCTTGCCATTGTGCTAACTACTGTCTTTAGGGTGTCTTATTGATTGGTCTTTTTCTCTCTTTGTTCACAGGAACCTTCAGCCTCTGGTGTCACCCAAAGTTTGAGGACCGCTGTCATTCTGTGGTGGAGTTTATCGAACGGGCCATCATGCACTCCAAGAACGGAAAATTCCTCTACTTCCTGCGCTCACGGGTCCCAGGTAAGAACCTACCAATCAGAGTGGGACACATCTAAATGACAGCTCTGTCACTGTATATGGATCTGAATCATAGGTTACATACAGCACCATTTTAAAGTTGCTATTACTAACACCTATTTAGCACTGGGTTGTCATAATTATTTAGGGCATAGGTTTGTTTTGACTTTACTATATTTTTGCAATTAGTGTTGTATTTGTATATGGTGGAGAATGTAGTTCACTATCTAGGGTAGAATTTAGTATGTTTATGATGTGTGTTCCTGCCAATGATGCACATTAATGTGTGTATGACTATGGTTCCTCCTCCAGGCCTCCCCCCGACCCCGGTCCAGCTACTGTACCCAGTGTCCCGCTTCAGCAGTGTCAAGTCCCTGCAGCACCTCTGTCGCTTCTGCATTCGCCAGCTGGTCCGCATAGACCACATCCAGGAGCTCCCCCTGCCCACGTACGTAGAAACACAACACATAGGTCTGCCCACATTATAGAAACAACATATAGACCACATTCAAGAGCTCCGGCTGCACATGTACATGCACTGCCCTGCCTATATAGACCAGTGGCCCATGATATAGTGCCCTCTAGTGTACAAAATAAGTGAAACATCCGAAGGCAGACAATATATTGGGATTTGTGTGCAATGGTGGGAGTGTTTAAGATATTCACATAATGGAAGATTTTGATAGTGTGTATTGGGATGGTTAAATTTTCTATCCGTTAATACACACAGGCAGAAAGTTTTGTATTGGAAGGGCTTGTATAAAATGTACCCCGTCTCTTCCCGTAGGCCCCTCATAGTCTACCTGCGAAAGTTCTACTACTACGATCCTGAGGAGGAGATGTACATGTCAATCAAGGAGATGGGGCGGGACATGACCACCCAACTGGCGACTGGCCAGCCGGAGTCTCAAACGTAGCATTTGGAAGATCATTGGATCAAGTGAGTGATGGACGCTTGGGCCACCAATTGAGCAGTGTTGTGAAATACGTTTATACTGAAATACTGTATTCGGTACATTATACAATTGACTTTTCCATATAATTTCAATGAAAACATTGTGGTGTGTATTGTTTAGTGTGGCCACTGGTCAGTGCATATAATGTCCTTATCCTTTGTTGTTGCAGGTTTTTTTTATACACGTGAACAGCTTACCTGAAGACTGATGGTGACTGTGCTTGGGGACAGTCTCGCTCAAACCCTCTTGGTTGACTCGGTATCCGGACGTCTGGGGGCAGGGTTTTGGATGATCCACCCTCCTCCCTTTTTGATTGGCCCACAGAAACTGGAGGAGGGGCAGGGGATGAGGAAACTGCACCCACCCGGCCAGTGAGGAAGATATCTGACCGCGGGGCTGAACTGGAAGAGCTGACTGACTACTTGCCATTGTGCTAACTACAGTAAGCCCCCCAGCTAAGACTGGACATCACTGCAACGTTGAAACGAGCGCACCCTTGAGCTGGAGGCTAAGACGATAGGTTGAGAGTCGATGTATATGGAACCAAATCAGTTTTGGAAAACGATGCACTCGTCCTTTTTTTGTACCCCTGCTCTGAAAAGGTCTGGGAAAAGGGACAGCTGGTTGTTTGGACCAGAGTATAAAAATGTGTCTATTGTATTTAAGCCAAGGAGGAGAAACTGTACACACCTTTCTGATGCCATGCATCCTCAACTACAGAGAAATATCATTTTCCCTCTTGAAATATTTGGTTGCCACTGGTTTGATCGGCACTGTTTTTGAATTGACTGCCTGACGTGTGTGTGTGTGTGTGTGTGTGTGTGTGTAAATACTCTGTGTTGGCGTTAACTCTGGTTATCCACCAACAGCTATTTGGTGGCGTAACATCACTGGAAGGTATCGTGGTTGGCTCTCAACTCTGGAATCCAACTGGAATTCTCTTGCCATACTGTCATTGAGCAAATGCGTTACCAGGACAAATTATAATAAAACTTGATGGAATTTAAAACACGAGAAAAGCGCCTTACTTTAATGTCTATGGCCGAGATTCAATCCAAGGCGACCAACAGAAAAGGCATATTGTTGGCTGTTCAGTGCGCTGCTTTATAACGCACTTTGGATTGAGTATTGACCTGTCTGTCTGTGCTTGTGATTGTCTCTCCAACCAAACACACCCTACCACAGAATGACATTTTTCTTCTTCACTCCAGTCATGTTGGTAAGTAGACACTAGTTGGCGCCAGAACCCTGATGAGGACCAAATTATACCATCCTGCAGTCTACACTCCCAGCTCCTCCCCACACACCCCACGGTAGCTAACGATATTAGGGTGGTTGCAGCATCTCATTTACATCTCTTCAGGATCTCCCCCGTGTCTAGGCCTGCAAGGGCCTTCGGTAAGACTGGTTGGAAACAATGGCATGTGAAGAGGTATACAAACCATATCCGTACGTTCTATATGATAAACCTTTACAACTTATTGAGATATACCTGGTATAAGTTAGAGGTAGCCAACCTTTATTTTGTAGATATTTTTTATATTTTAGTGGTTGGTCTCTGTGTGTGCGTGGCGTGTAGGCACTGTGCATGTGTGTATGTGCTCTTTTGCTCCCCCGTGTCCCTCTGATAAACTTTTATTCTCTGGCAATATCACCACAGGGGAACAGTATGCTGATGTGTAAATTGACAAAGCAGTGAGGGTGTGCATGTATTTATTGTTGGTGTGTGTATGTGTGCACTGAACTCGTCAATGTATCTACCTGGTGGAGTGTGTACTCGTACAGTATGCATGTCCTTTATGTAGGCGAGATGTGTGAGATGCAGCACGTAAATAGAAGACTTGACTAAAATAGTAGTTGATGGTTAGGGTGTGTGCAATGACTTTGTGTGAGGAGGACATTCGTTAATGCAATAAGGCCCGAGCTGCGGAGTGAGAGAGAGGGGCCAGAATTTGAATGGAGCTTTATGCGAGATCAGCAGCACCAGTGGAGGCTGCCGAGGGGAGGACGGCTCATAATAATGGCTGGAATGGAGTAAATGGAATGGTATGAAGAACATATTCCAGCCATTACACTACACTCATTATAATGAGCCGTCCTCCCCTCGGCATCCTCCACCGGTGCACACGCAGCTAAGTGCTAGACAGCGAGGCGGGTATTAGCGGCCCAGGAAATGCCGGTAGGATAGATAGGACTGTTGAAAATGGATGTTTTAAAGATTCACAACACATCACGGTACGGTGAGAAAACATCTGACTACCATCAAGAAACAAGCATTTGTCAAAAGATCATGTGCCTTTATCAATGTACTTAGTTCTTGTATGATGGCCTTGGGCATACGAATATCTGCTGATGGTCATGTGGATGCAGCGTTGACGCATGTCTAAAGACAATTGAACTTTCTATGTTAAGCTAAACTATGCAACCAAGTGAGGGCATCAGAGTCATATGTAGAGATACTTGCTAACATCAGACATTCCATAAAGCAGGGGTAGGCAACTACGTTCAGGTGCAGGCCGATTATTATTATTTTTTTCGGACTGGATATAGGTGGGTCCGGAATATATTTATAATATTTAGTACACTGCAAATTGACCACAACTAAAGCCCCAAAAAAGAGATTTGTATTTGAAAAGAAAAATCATTTCATACCTTGATTACATTGAGACACCATCACATATTCCCCTTTTTATACTTTTTATATGAATTCCTGGGCCCAGATTCACAAAACACTTCTTACACTTCTTACGCAAAAACTTAAGAAGCTGCTCAAGAAAAAGAAAAAAGACGTTCATATTCCTCAACATTTTAAGATTTTGTGGTTTTTCTTAGGAAGTCCTCAAATATCTTCTTACGAATTTAGCTCGCTATCTAGCTAGCAATGGCAATCGTGTTAGCATATTTCCTACTGGGATTACTGTTATAAATGTTCTTGGGTTTAAAATAATCAATACTGAAACTTTCAGATGACGTTTGTGAGTGAATTAAACATGTTCAATAGCTTTCGTGAGTTTATTCTTTAACTGCCCTGAGTTTAAGACACGGGTTTAGCTATCTTGGGATTAAGAACAAATCCCCAAACTTTATTTTTCTGATTTTATTTCTTCTTAACTTTTTGCTTAAGGGGAAACATAAGAAATAGTGCAAAGCGTCAATACAGGTGTTAAGATTGAATCATACTACACCTGCTCCGACGCTCATCGGATGTGGCAGGGCTTGCAAACTATTAGACTACAAAGGGAAGCACAGCCGCGAGCTGCCCAGTGACACAAGCCAACCAGACGAGCTAAATCACTTCTATGCTCGCTTCGAGGCAAGTAACACTGAGGCAGGCATGAGAGCATCAGCTGTTCCGGACGACTGTGTGATCACGCTCTCCATAGCTGACGTGAGTAAGACCTTTAAACTGGTCAACATTCACAAGGCTGCGGGGCCAGATGGATTACCAGGACGTGTGCTCCGGGCATGTGCTGACCAACTGGCGGGTGTCTTCACTGACATTTTCAACATGTCCCTGATTGAGTCTGTAATAACAACATGCTTCAAGCAGATCACCATAGTCCCTGTGCCCAAGAACACTAAGGTAACATGCCTAAATGACTACAGACCCATTGCTCTCACATCCGTAGCCAGGAAGTGCTTTGAAAGGCTAGTAATGGCTCACATCAACACCATTATCCCAGAAACCCTAGACCCACTCCAATTTGTGTACCGCCCAAACAGATCCATAGATGATGCAATCTCTATTGCACTCCACACTGCCCTTTCCCACCTGGACAAAAGGAATACCTATGTGAGAATGCTATTCATTTACTACAGCTCAATGTTCAACACCATAGTACCCTCAAAGCTCATCACTAAGCTAAGGAACTGGGACTAAACACCTCCCTCTGCAACTGGATCCTGGACTTCCTGACGGGCCGCCCCCAGGTTGTGAGGGTAGGTAGCAACACATCTGCCACGCTGACCCTCAACACTGGAGCTCCCCAGGGGTGCGTGCTCAGTCCCCTCCTGTACTCCCTGTTCACCCACGACTGCATAGCCAGGCACGACTCCAACACCATCATTAAGTTTGCTGACAACACAACAGTGGTAGGCCTGATCACCGACAATGACGAGAGCCTATAGGGAGGAGGTCAGAGACCTGGCCCTGGTGGTGCCAGAATAACAACCTATCCCTCAACGTAACCAAGACTAAGGAGATGATTGTGGACTACAGGAAAAGGAGCACCGAGCACGTCCCCATTCTCATCAACGGGGCTGTAGTGGAGCAGGTTGAGAGCTTCAAATTCCTTGGTGTCCACATCAACAACAAACTAGAATGGTCAAAACACACCAAGACAGTCGTGAAGAGGGCACGACAAAGCCTATTCCCCCTCAGGAAACTAAAAAGATTTGGCATGGGTCCTGAGCTCCTCAAAAGGTTCTACAGCTGCAACATCGAGATCATCCTGACCGGTTGCATCACTGCCTGGTACGGCAATTGCTCGACCTCCGACCACAAGGCACTTCAGAGGGTAGTGCGTACGGCCCAGTACATCACTGGGGCTAAGCTGCCTGCCATCCAGGACCTCTACACCAGGCGGTGTCAGAGGAAGGCCCTGAAAATGGTCAAAGAACCCAACCACCCCAGTCATAGACTGTTATCTCTACCTCCGCATGGCAAGCGTTACCGGAGCGCCAAGTCTCAGACCAAAAGGCTTCTCAACAGTTTTTACCCCCAAGCCATAAGACTCCGGAACAGGTAACCAAATGGTTACCCGGACTATTTGCATTGTGTGCCTCCCCCCCAACCCTTCTTTTACGCTGCTGCTACACTCTGTTTATCTTATATGCATAGTCACTTTAACTATAAATTCATGTACATACTACCTCAATTGGCCCGACCAACCAGTGCTCCCGCACATTGGCTAACCGGGCTATCTGCATTGTGTCCCACCAACCATCCACCAACCCCTCTTTTACGCTACTGCTACTCTCTGTTCATCATATATGCATAGTCACTTTAACCATATCCACATGTACATACTACCTCAATAAGTTTGACTAACCGGTGTCTGTATATAGCCTTGCTACTCTTATTTTCAAATGTATTTTTACTGTTGTTTTATTTCTTTACTTACCCACACACACACACACTTTTTTTCTCAGCTATTTCTATTGGTTAGAGCCTGTAAGTAAGCATTTCACTGTTGTATTCGGCGCACGTGACAATCTTTGATTTGAAGAACGTTTCCAATAACCTTTTTGAGGAATAGGAACTTTGCTTAACTTTCTTCATAAGTCTATAGTTAAGGAAAAAATGTCAGTTAAGAAGAATCTGGGCCCTGGTCTTCTGGAGAAAAATAAAAAGCTTGTTGCCAAACCCTGCCATAATGTATCTCACCAGAGCCGCAGCTTAATGGCCAGGTGCAACTGACATCTCTATTGGAGGACCGTAACAGATGCACCTGTCTTGAGAAGTGCATCTCCTTTATCCTACATCCATCCCCTTTTAATCCTCCTCCTCTTCCTCCTTTTCAGTGTCTCCCCCAGGCAGACGAGAGACATCTCCTTGAGTGGCCTCATAATAAGCTGAGTGGAGTGCTGCTGACGGACACCCCCCTCCTTCCTTCCTCCCCCTCCTCCATCACTTCTTCCTCCTCCCCTCAGGCTCTTACCCCCCCCCCCCCCCCCCCCCCCCCCCACACACACACACACACACACATACACCAGGGCTGAATCACCAGGACCTGCTTCAGAGCGCTGCCGTCTCCATCATACCAGACAGCTGTGCTTGAGTGTGTGCCTACCTCAGCCTGCCTCTCTCTCATTCTCTCTTGATTTTTCTCCTGTCCCTCTCTCTCTCTACCCCATCCCTCTCTCTTTCCTTTCTCTCTACCTTAGACACTCTCATCCACTCCCGCTTCTCTCTCCCTTCCCTCTCTCTCTCTCTCTTACCCACCCTCCTCCCTCTCTCTCTCGGCTGTCCTTGACGGTGCTCTGTGGAGGAGCAGAGCACTGTAGTGCTGGGTTGTGCAGGAGGAAGCAGCCAGCCAGCCAGCCTTTGCCCAGTGGATACATACTGTTCTGTCTCTTCCAACGCTGCTGCCGTTACCCGGGATACGCAGTCGGGCCTGCCGTGCTGCCAGGGGAGTCGAGGGCTAATGCCAGTCTGCCATGTCGGCTGAGTGCCAACCTAAGGGGAACGCGTTTTAAAGGTGAGCTGCACTGCCTTTACCGCCCGGACTGTTTACCTTGTCTCGATTTTAGATCTTGTTTTCTAGTCTTTTCCTCTCTCCGCCCTTCTCTGCTCTTATCTCTGTTTCTGCCTATCTCTTATCATCTCTGTCCACTCTCCATCTCTCGCTCCTCTCTCTCTCCCTCTCCCTCTCTGAGCCTGCCAGCCCTATCCTCCGACAATGCTTTTTGTTGTTGGAAACAAACCCCCTCTTTTGGGAACAAGCTGTGCTTGCTTTGGGATGTGTTTGTCTCGTTTGGTGCGGTCATTTACGCCAAGCCATCCTCACCCTGACTGAATAGAGAGCTTATTAGGTATTCAGCTGCATTGACCCATGTAGTTCTGTCTGGGTTGTTGTCAGGCTATTAAAGCTACTGTTCACTGTTTTCCTTCACTCCCCTCGTTTGATTTCTCCTGAGGTATATACCCTCCTGAAGTCTGTTGCAACGTTTAGCAATCCTCTGAAAGTGAGATATTTTAACTCTAAAATGTAGAAGATTCATGTGTTCTATGCGTTTTATTTTTCTTCCGGGTATCTGTACCTTTCGAAATATCTGCCTCTCCATCTCTCTTTCCCTCTCCCCTCTCCTCCTTTTCTTTCTCTCTCTTTCTCCATCTCTCCATGGTCCTCGTCCTTCTGTCTCTCTCTCGCCGCCACGTGAGTGTCTGTCTTCCCCCAGGGTTTGTTTGTGTTGTTCCTAACACGTGAACACACAGATGGGACACGGCATCCTTATAAACCATAACACCCCGTAGGACCGAGTCGTTGCGGTCTGAAATGTCTTCCTTTCCTAGTTTCCTTTCCTTCATGGGCACTGACCTGTGCGGACTCAATTGGTTAGAGAAATATAATGGAGTTATATCCTATTCTCTCACTTTTCTGTTATCATGGAAAAGGTTACAAGGAAGTGAAGCAATGTAAACATAGGGAGCCAGCTTGGACTCAACATAAGGTAGTTGTGTAGTAGTTGGGGACAGTGTATAATGGAACATGAAGTTGTCTAGGACTGAGCTTTTGTAATAGGCCACGTTCCTCCAACTGTCTGGCCCCATGGCCATCACTCCACCCCTAAACCTGTCTCTGTCTGCAGGAAGTGATTAGGCCATATTTCCTGCCCCTCCCTTCATCCATCATCCCTACCTTCTCTGACACCGTTGACTCCTCAAGTGGGTAACTGGTTGTACTGCTTTATCGAACCTCTGAGAAGCTGGCTGTTCTCATTATCGTTATAACACACAGTGTTAAAGTGTGTGTGTGTGTGTGTGTGTGTGTTCGTAAGGCCATTATCGTTGATATCTTCTGTCTTGTGATTTCTTTATCATCAAGGTTTAGTGTGTGTGTTCGCACTTAAACCCCGTTTGTCATATATATTGAGACCAGTCCCTGGAGGCAGACACTGTATATTGCCTCCACACTCATTCTCTCCTCTCCCTAGTTTTATGTCCCTGTAAGTGATCCATGGTGGGACGCTCAGTCTTGGGACCAGGGTATGAACGCGTGCTGTGTGTGCTGAGTGTGTGAGAGCATGTATCTCTATATCTGTGTATGTGGCAATCTATGTCCTGTCCACATCTCATGCATGTTTTGCGAAGAGGCCACCCCATAGATTTGCTGGAATATGGGGTCATGAGAGGGAAGTGGGGGTTGGGTTTAGGCGTGTGCGCTGCCTAAATTACATCCCCCAGAATCGACTGTTAGCCCCCACTCCTTTTCCACATACCATCAGAGTGGGGCAATGTCTGCCCAGCGAGACTCAATTCTGCTGCTAATACGATGAGATTCCCTCAGACATCCCGCCAGGGAGGGAAGGCAATGACATTATTTTTCCCAAACAAACCACGCGACGTGATTAGTGAGAACCAAAATCACGTATTATGAGCAGAGTGCATATGAAGTATATTTCACTTTTAAAGGTGGACTTCAGGATTTTGGCAAATAAGCATTTATTTCCTTCCCTAGAGTCAGATGCAGTTTGTATCCCTTTAAACCATCAGTACGGCACGTCCTACTATTCAATCATCTGTTGTCTGCACTGCTACGGCTCACTAGCTAGTTGGTTTATGGAGGATGTTGTTCTCCTCATCTCAGTCATCTGCTGCACTACACTACAGACAGCTCTCGCTCTCGCTCTCGCTCTCGCTCTCGCTCTCGCTCTCGCTCTCGCTCTCGCTCTCGCTGTCTCTGACTGTTGTGTCTGCCACACACACAGCTCTATCTCAGGGCGTTTCCTCTACGTGTACTGCAATACCCTGCACTGTCAGGAATCTCTGTTTATGTCCCTCTCCGCTCCCCCTCTCCACAACAACAGGATGGATTGATACACTAACTTTGATGCACAGTTCTGACTAGAAGAGGTTATCGAATGGATGACTCATACAATAAAAAGCTCTTAGGACGTACAGTACCAGTCAGAAGTTTGGACACACCTACTCATTCAAATCAAAGCAAGTTTATTTTATATAGCCCTTCGTACATCAGCTAATATCTCGAAGTGCTGTACAGAAATCCAGCCTAAAACCCCAAACAGCAAGCAATGCAGGTGTAGAAGCACGGTGGCAAGGAAAAACTCCCTAGAAAGGCCAAAACCTAGGAAGAAACCTAGAGAGGAACCAGGCTATGAGGGGTGGCCAGTCCTCTTCTGGCTGTGCCGGGTGGAGATTATAAGAGAACATGGCCAAGATGTTCAAATGTTCATAAATGACCAGCATGGTCAAATAATAATCAGGAGTAAATGTCAGTTGTCTTTCATAGCCGATCATTAAGAGTATCTCTACCGCTCCTGCGGTCTCTAGAGAGTTGAAAACAGCAGGTCTGGGACAGGTAGCACGTCCGGTGGACAGGTCAGGGTTCCATAGCCGCAGGCAGAACAGTTGAAACTGGAACAGCAGCAAGGCCAGGTGGACTGGGGACAGCAAGGAGTCATCATGCCCGGTAGTCCTGACGCATGGTCCTAGGGCTCAGGTCCTCCGAGAGAGAGAAAGAAAGAGAGAAGGAGAGAATTAGAGAGAGCATACTTAAATTCACACAGGACACCGGATAAGACAGGAGAAGTACTCCAGATATAACCAACTGACCCTAGCCCCCCGACACATAAACTAATGCAGCATAAATACTGGAGGCTGAGACAGGAGGAGTCAGGAGACACTGTGGCCCCATCCGATGATACCCCCGGACAGGGCCAAACAGGAAGGATATAACCCCACCCACTTTGCCAAAGCACAGCCCCCACACCACTAGAGGGATATCTTCAACCACCAACTTACCATCCTGAGACAAGGCCGAGTATAGCCCACAAAGATCTCCACCACAGCACAAACCAAGGGGGGGCGCCAACCTAGACAGGAAGATCATGTCAGTAACTCAACCCACTCAAGTGACGCACCCCTCCTAGGGACGGCATGAAAGAGCACCAGTAAGCCAGTGACTCAGCCCCTGTAATAGGGTTAGAGACAGAGAATCCCAGTGGAGAGAGGGGAACCGGCCAGGCAGAGACAGCAAGGGCGGTTCGTTGCTCCAGAGCCTTTCCGTTCACCTTCACACTCCTGGGCCAGACTACACTCAATCATATGACTTACTGAAGAGATAAGTCTTCAGTAAAGGGTTTTTCTTTATTTGTACTATTTTCTACATTGTAGAATAATAGTGAAGACATCAAAACTATGCAATAACACATATGGAATCATGTACTAACCAAAAAAGTGTTAAACAAATCAAAATACATTTTATATTTGAGATTCTTCAATATAGCCACCCTTTGCCTTGATGACACCTTTGCACACTGTTGGCATTCTCTCAACCAGCTGGAATGCTTTTCCAGCAGTCTATAGCCAAATATTCTGAGCACTGGTTGGCTGCTTTTCCTTCACTCTGCGGTCCAACTCATCCCAAACCATCTCAATTGGGTTGAGGTCGGGTGCAGCACTCATCACTCTCCTTCTTACAAATAGACCTTACACAGCCTGGAGGTGTGTTGGGTCATTGCTGAAAAACAAATGATAGTCCCACTAAGCGCAAACCAGATGGGATGACGTATCGCTGAATGTTGTGGTACCCGTGCTGGTTAAGTGTGCCTTGAATTCCCCCCCCAATGGAACCAATAATCTCAAATTTGTACTCATCAGACCAAGGACAGATTTCTCCCGGTCTAATGACCATTGCTCATGTTTCTTGGCACAAGTGCTTTAGTAGTGGTTTCTTTGCAGCAATTCGACCATGAAGGCCTGATTCACACAGTCTCCTCTGAACAGTTGATGTTGATGTGTTTGCTACTTGAACTCTGTGAAGCATTTATTTGGGCTGTAATTCCGGAGGCTGGTAACTCTAATGAACTTATCCTCTGCAGCAGAGTTAACTCTCTGTCTTCCTTTCCTGTGCGCTTGAAGAAACTTTCAAAGTTCTTGACATTTTCCAGGTAGACTGACCTACATGTCTTAAAGTAATGATGGACTCTCATTTCGCTTTGATTATTCTAGCTGTTCTTGCCATAATATGGACTTGGTCTTTTACAAAATACGGCTATCTTCTGTATACAACCCCTACCTTGTCACAACACAACTGACTGGCTCAAACTCGTGAAGAAGGAAAGAAATTCCACAAATGAACTTTAAACAAGGCACACCTGTTGATTTGAAATGCATTCCAGGTGACGACCTCATGAAGCTGGTTGAGAGAATGCAAAGCTGTCATCAAGGCAAAGAGGGGCTACTTTGAAGAATCTCAAATATAAAATATATTTCATGGTGTTGATGTCTTCACTATTATTCTACAATGTAGAAAATAGTAAAACTAAAGAAAAACCCTTGAATGAGTAGGTGTGTCCAAACCTTTTTGACTTGTAAATGATTCCTTCATTAAGCTAACATTGATGTTTTCATCCCACTAGTGTACATGTTTTTCTTGCCCTTTTTGTTTGTTTATTGATGTCTGTCTTTTCAAATACAGGACTTATCTTAGCATTCCATATGTTTTCTGTCTCTTACCGGGACTCACAGCTACATGCACGCATGCATGCACAGAGAGCATTCACCCCCCTCCCACACACACATATTCCTGTGTTGCGCTAACCATGCTGCTGTGTCCTGCCAGGGCTACAGGGCCACGGGCAGTAGGCAGCAGATGGCCTCTCTCTCATGGGCCCCTGCCCACTCACCTCCCCTCTTCCCCTCTGGGCTGGTGCAGTCAGCACACTGTTAGTGGCTTCTCCATCTACAAACCAGGGGAGATTTAGGCTGAGTCCCATTTCTATCAAATGGTCTCCTTTCCTCATCTCCTTCCTCTCTGATGATCATTGATTTAAATGACTGGCTGTCCATTACTATTAAATGGTCACCGTTTCTAGCCATTTTGACCATGGCTCTAAGACTGCACAGGTGGAACCAAGGGGTTTCTTGGCTTTCATGTGGCAAATGATAGGAGCATGGAGCTATCTGGTGTCACATATTCAATGAGTAACTGAATATCTACAAACTGAGGGTGCGTCATTCATGATGAAGCTGCACTTTTGGATAATACTTTCTTTGTCTGAAGTTGTGCAGAATTTTTGAATGCGAAGAATGAAGTGTCTTGAGGCAGTTAATCACAGATTGTGATGTTTGTTCCAAATTCTAATGCAGTAAGTGTATTATTGGCTGGATTAACCCCCAGGCCAGTTCTGGTAGAAGTGGATTTTGAAGAGAAAAACAAAAGCCCAGCTATGTTTTAAATAATAGTAATCGGCCACTGTTCTCACAGACTACTCTGTCCAACGCTTACAACTGTTACTGTAGCTATATAATGACCAGAACTGTGTTCCCCAAGCATCCATTACAGCACAGAGCTACCATCCATTGGCGTTTTCTGATAAGGTAGAATAGACCTAAAGGATACTGTCCAGAGTGTCGATTGGAGTTCACAGATAAGATAGGGGGGTTAACGGGCACAAGATTGGGTGATTCGCAGGACAACCCAAGCTAGCTCGGGGCAACTTTAATCATCTCCATTTGCAACAATCTTACCACAACCTTATTTATCTTCATTTGATCCTGGATGTTCTATGCGTTTTGTTTGTGGAGTTAAGTCTAAGATATATATTTCACATTTGATCCACTAAAATATCCATACTTTATACTACAGTGTAACACTCTCCATTTGAGATGTAATGCATGAACCCCTTTCCAGCCCAAATACACACATCGTCCATCTTTATCATGCAGCCATTTCTTTAGGAAGGTGTGGAATCCCCTGTGTGTGTTTTTGCTCTCCTCTCACCTCTCCATCCCTCCATTCTTTCTGCTTGAGCGTCATGTTTAATTACCTGGCTAGCAGGGAAATGGGTCAGCAGTGTGATGATCAGCTGAGCACTCGGGATCAATCACCCTGATGACTATGCTCCCGGGCAGACGTGCCCATTAGCGCATGAGTGTGTTGTTATGTGCGTGTGAGTGAGTAGAAATGGGGCGGGGGGGGGGGGGGGGGGGGGGGGGAGGGTCGCTGCTCATTTTCTGGTGAATTCCTAATGTGATTTCCTTGAGGGTTCTTCCAGGGAGAAACAGCCACGGGGCTAAGCATTGTAGCAGACGAGACGAGGAGGCTTGTTAGATGATGGGGTGGTGAAGCTAAGCTAAGGGCTGCAGGCCGACTAAACTTGTCGATATACATAAATGCATCGACACATTGCGCTCTGTCTCTCTCGCTCTCTGCACTGTAGTCTGTTATGTTTATGTTTCTACAGTACCTAATCTAGAATTCTATCCCCCTTTCTCTCTCGTTCTCTTTCTCTCTTCACAGTGCCCATTGCGCCATGTCTGCCACACAGCTGGAGGAGACAGAAAATGTTTTTGGTGAGTGTTTCTCTCTCTCTGAGTGTGTGTTTTGTCTCGCACATTTAATGAGCGTTGTACGTGTGACACACGAACGAAGTTTGTGTGTATATCAAAGAAAGATACACAATATGAGGCACACAGACGTGGTGTGTGTCTGACGTAAGCTGTGTGTGCTGTGCGCTGGTCCTATAACTTTCTGAATTCCGTGGGTCAGGGAAATCTGTGGAACATGAGGGGGTCTGTTATTGTAATGATACGTGGGAAGGCCTATGCTATGAAATCTCATGACTGCCCTTCTCAGCCGAAAGGGCGGTCTAGTCAGGCTACACATGCATGCAGACATACACACACACGAACACTCCATGTCCTATTTTAAGAAAATCAATTCCTAAAGAGGCTATGACTCAGACTTCTACATCACAGCACCTTTTGTGTATAACGTTGTAACCAGCAGTGACCAAGCTACCTCTCAGTCAGAGTCCTATAAATACTCCCTATTCCCCTTTGGAACAGCTCCCAGGTCACCTCTCTCTCCCTGAATAAGACACCCCAGCACTAATGTGGAACATCACCCTTTGTGTGGACTCAGCCCTTTGGGTCTCAGCGGTGTCGGGTCCAATTCCCCAATGTGCCGACTAGTGCATACCTGCCCCCCTGCCCCCCTCTACCCCTCTGACACTGTCTTATTGGCCCAGACGCCCCAAATCTGCTCAACTCCTCTGAAAACCAGAAATTGCAACGGTATTATGGATTCACTTGGCTAACATTGAAACGGGCATCTACCTGCCCGTCATTCGCTGCCTCGGATGTGAGGTATATTTAGAGTGTGTTTGCATGTTATGTGTGTGTGTGTCTCCACAGCACATCTTTCAGATATTCAGTCACTAAATTAGACAAAACGAAACAGCCAGTGGATTAGCCTGACAGTCTCGAAATGTTGGCGGTGGGCGACACTAATAGACATTTTTGAACTGCCCATATCTTGTTTGCTTCGCCAGCTCTCTGCTGTTTTCTTAATATACTGTACACACCCACCCCCGCTTTCCTCTAGTGATGCGCCTGTGAGATTGACCTTCATACCACTCCAGAAAGGCCCACAGGGAAATATAGAGTCGGGGGTAGTGCGCTCTGTATACCTATAATGGGGGTGGGTTGTAGTATATCTTTCTCCCACCTACTCTATGCACTGTATGGTCTGTGTAGAATCCAATAAGGGGTGGGATGGTGGCTTATGGGGGATGAGAAGGGGGTGTGGCTTGGTTTGGTCAATATTTAATGGTGCCTCTTAGCACAGAGACTAGGTCTAAT
The DNA here is from genome assembly GCF_029448725.1 of Salvelinus fontinalis. Lineage (NCBI taxonomy): Eukaryota > Metazoa > Chordata > Actinopteri > Salmoniformes > Salmonidae > Salvelinus > Salvelinus fontinalis. The sequence continues at coordinate 6,384,663 of NC_074698.1, forward strand.
AAGGGCAGGGGGATAATGTGCACCGCAGGGGGTAACAGAATGGAAACAGAAAGGAAACAGAATAGAGAGGTGATTCTGGGCCTCTCAGTTCACCATCCTCCTTCACCCCGTTTTACTCCTCCTTGTAGTCTCGTATAATGTTGTGAACAGGAGGGTTGATATACTGGAGCCAAGAAATGCAGTCTTTTAAATGTGAGGGATTCATCCGGTAAAATAGCTTGTTGCGGTTGTTGTCTGTTGTCTTTGGGGTCGCTGTGCTTGGTCACCTTTGACTCGCTCAGTAGAAACGCGGTAGAGAACGTAGGCGAGCGGGGGGCGAGCGGAACAGTTTCCCTCTGCGGCAGTTCGGCCTGTCTGCCTTCATTACTGGCTGTGTACATCCTAATACTGAACCATGGAGCCAGCCAATACACAGCTCATCCAATGAACCACAAAGACAATGTCATACTGAACTAGCAGTCACACTGCTCTGGTAGCACACAGCCCGTAACACACTGAACCCAACCTAACGCCATACAGTTCAATCTCATAGGCTGAGAATCCATATCCACTCAAACCTTGCGCTGATATTCTTTATACAAAGCTTGTTTAAGGCTTCAGTTATACTGAACCAAACCTTGCTTCCCGATACAAAGCATGTATCATATAGCAAACCAGCCTTTACATTACCACTCAGGGAGCTAAACCAAAATGTACAACTGTAAACAGAGCATGTATCACACTCCAACCTAGCTCCGTTCCCACGGAGATAGAAAATGACCTGTTTTAGGGCTGAATCAGGGGCCTGTAGTATGGATGATTATCAGTGTTTTGGTTGGCCTGCATCCCACAGGGAACTCCCTCTGCTGTTGCTGTAGCCGTAGCATTGATTGCTAGCTTTACCTCAACCCCCACCACCTAACCAGCTTGAGGAACAGCACCAATCCGAAACGGCAAAGCACTCAATTCCATTCACCCCCAGATTGCGTAAAATTGAATTTAATGAACCTTACACTCTACCACACTGAGTTGGAGTGTTGTGGTTTTGGATTCGATAGCCCAAGCTAGACCCAGTGGTGTCTATTTAGACAAATTAGCTTTGAGTGCTGCTTAAGTTGTAGCCTGCTGTGCAAGGACGTTACCACTCGGCTACACTACTAGAGCAATTCACTTCTGTGCTCAATTCTATTTCTGGAGAGATGTGTGACATGCAGGGGTTGGAACCGATTTATTTTCCCTTATTGTTCATAACAGAACTGTAACAATGTGCGCAGAGAGTCGGGAAGCAAGTTCAGGGAGTGAGTGTTTTAATAAAATAAACGGAACATAATACAAAACAAGAACCTCGAACAACACACAGACATGAAACAGAAACAATGACACCTGGTGAAGGAACCAAAGGGAGTGACATACAGGGAAGGCAATCAAGGAAGTGATGGAGTCCAGGTGTCTGACGACGCGCAGGTGCGAGTAATGATGGTGACAGGTGTGCGACATAACGAGCATCCTGGTGACCTAGAGGGCGGAGAGGGAGCACACGTGACAAGAACCAGTATATATTTTTTTCAGTTCCACTGTTCCGACTAGCAAAATAAAGTTCTGAACTTGTTTGAACCCCAAAAAAGTCACCTCTAATAATCAGAATTATATCTCTGGAGGAGCGGCTTCTACAAAGGAACTTTGAATGTCTTTGAACTTCAGAGAGTTGGTTTAACGTTGTACCAAAGCTAACTAGCTAGCTTGTGTGTGCAGAGCGACACCAGAATTAAAATAAAACATTTGTAGTGAATAAATCCAATGTGAAACGTGATAACTATTTAGTATCCTTAACTACCGTTGAAAAAATGTATCCCATTCTTCTCTAACAAAAAATCTCTCTTCCTAATGTTTGAATCAAACAGTAGTAGGCTAGCAGGCAGGCAGACACTAGAATAAGAGTGAGGGCTTTGCATAGCAGCTTTGTTGCGTTGTTTTTTTGTGCGAATGGATGCCCGGAACGTAAAATAATGTTTTTAACCGCTTCCCATGCTTTTAAAATAACGGTTCTGTTCCAGAATAGCATAGATCACTTTCCTTCCCTGTTTTGATTCTGTTCCTCGAAAAATGCGCTACTTTCCGGTTTTCAGTTCTGTTCCCTGAACCGTTTACAACTCCTGGTGATATGTACTGTACTGTAAGCTGTTTCTAATTTGGACCGAATACAATAAATCTGTAAGATAGCAGATGGCTATTGTTGAGTCGTGTTTTCTGAAGTGAAGGCGGTTCCCTTTCATCGCCTGTGAGGTGCATGAAAAGGTATTGGAGACAGGTCCCCTTCATCTCTGAGCATGTAGCCCATAACATGCACAGAGCGGGCGAAAGGTCAGTTGGGGGGTTCAAACTTCCTTGTCAGTAGGCTGATGATAGAACTATGGATGGAAAATGTCACTCTGCCTCCATTTGACTGGATCACTGAGCAGCACGAAGATTGATTTAGAGTGCACCTCAAATTGCACCTTCTTCCCTAGGGCCCATAGAGCTCAAGTCAAAAGTAGTGCAAATGTAGGGATCAGACTGCCATTTGGGACGCAGCCACTGAATGTAGTCATGGTGAGTCATATAGACATTTATACTTTCATTTTCAAATTCAACCTCACATGTTAAGACACTGTCATAAGCTAGGACAGAGAGCGCGGCGTCCATATTTGCCCGACCACAGTCAAGTCCACCTGTACCGAGTCCAGTGGAAGTGCTGCAATATTTTGGAGCTAGTTGTGCTTTTCTTAGATGAGAATGGATCTCTGGTAATTTAGTGTGATCTGCCACACCTGCCTTTTTACTCAGACTGTTCAGAAGTGACATGCCAATGGCGATATAACAATTTGTTATTGCCAATGCTATGAGTCATATGCATAATCCGATAGCGCATAAGGTTTACCTGAAGAGTCATTCTAGATGTTTGTTTTAGTGCAATGACCATTAACTGAAATGCTGTTTTAAATTGTTTGTCTGCATTCAATGGAAAAACAGTAGGAGTTGTCTGCACCACAATTCAGTTCAGGGAAACCTTCCCTCACATTCTGACTCATTCAGTTCAGGGAAACCTTCCCTCACATTCTGACTCATCACATTCTGACTCATTCAGTTCAGGGAAACCTTCCCTCACATTCTGACTCACATTCTGACTGAATATTTAAAAAAAACTGTTCTAAAACAATGTATTTAAATGAGTTGTAGATAAATCGGTCGCATTTGTGTTGTTAAGGAGATTAAATAGATTTTTTTTTAATACACTTCATTGCACCTCATGTCCTTGGTGTCCGAGTGTGTTCATCAACACTCCCTTCCTTATCATTATCCCTGTGTCTCTGAACCCCGCTGAGAGCCTGCATGGACAGTGTGCTGCCTGGGCATTTTTTACATGACTAAAGACCAATTACATTAGAGTGAGCACTCAGCCACGGGAGAGAGGGAATAGGATATGCACGTCAAGAAATATGAGTCGAACTTTAGATTTCCTCTTAATTCTCACACAACTCGCAAAGACTTGAGTCATATTTTCTCTCTCTCTTCTTGGATTTTTCTCGCTTATTTTCCCCCCCCCCCCGAGTTATATTACTTTTGGTGTCGGTGGTGGGATCCTTTGAAAATAGATTCTCAGCTATTTAGCCCAATATTGTCCAGGACAAGATAATAATTACTATATACTATATATTTCAAAAATCTGTCCCAAACCTGAATGACTGCAGTGAGCACCAGAGAAGAGAACTTCAGTGATATTGTGTTGTTCACAGCTGACGAAAGGTCCCACCACTTTCCTCCGTTGTATCTTATTTTTAGTCTGTCTCGGCTGGTGTTAGATCCTCTGGTGTAGAAGCAGTCTGTGCAGTACAGTCTGTGATGAGATCTGAGCGTCAGCATGGTGAGAGAGGGGTATCGGATGAATCCTGTTAGTTGGCACTTTCACTGCAGCGTGGCCGGCAATGAATCATCACTGGCCTCCATTCTGAAACAACAACAGTAACAAGAATACTTAGCTGTTGACTCACTCAAATCTGGCCCCTCTGTGTGTCTCCATCACTGTACTGATGCACCTGTTCCTGAAGAGGGAGATGGGAAGAATAAAAAACACTAATACAATTGAATTACATATGTTTAAAAAAAGAAAAAAAATACATATTTCTCACAAGTAATAGATCAATTGAATTCTGTCCGGGGCTTTGACTTTCATACATGTTTGATTAGGTAATTGTAATACATGAATCCCTACGACAGTGTCAATGCTTCCCAAGTAAAAAGCTAATGTTTAGTCGAGGGTTAGAGTCACTGTGTTTGTGGATCGATACAGTGCCTCCAGAAAGTATTCAAACCCCTTGACTTATTCCACATTTTGTTGGGTTACGGCTAGAATAAAAAATTTAAAAATCTCACCCATCTACACACAATACCTCATAATAAAGTGAAAACATGTTTTTAGGTAGGTCAATGTTCATCCCCCACAATCCTCTGCGGACTCAGTAACAGGAGAACGCCCAATGTGATTAAATAGATTCATTGTCATGTATTTGGGGGCTGGATGAATGGAGTGAAGGATGGAGGAATGAGGGGAGGGGCGGGAGAGATAATTGATGGAAACGCTGAAGGGCTCTCAGATTGGGGTCAGGGGGTTGAAGGCAAAAGGATCATTCCTCTGGGTTCACCACAGATAGAGGATGTTTGAGCAGGAGGAGGATCAGAAACACATTTCACCTGATCAATTAAACTCCTCAGTGTGACATGCAAAGGTGGTATGGTGGTTGTAATCTCATCTTGAACCTTCTCGTAACACAGACATTAGAGGATTTCTTTTTTACATGCATGGATTTAGCTTTTGCCCAGTAGTTTATCTTTCTAGGTCCCAGGTGAAAGGAATATATAAAAATAGCTGTAGTCTAATGTTTAGGTCTGGGCTTTCCTTGTAACACATTATGCATGGATCTGTAAAAAGCACTTCTGAAATCTGTCTCCAGTACTTATTTGAGCTTTTCTCTGTGAATTTCGTAATTTTCTCTGCGTTCTACTTTCAGACCTGAACGAGGCCATCCCAGAGACAGAGCTGCTGGACAACAGCATACAGAAGGGGCGTGCCCAGCTGTCCGTCAAAGCCAGGAGGCACCGCCCCTCTCGCTCTCGCTTCCGAGACAGCGTCAGCTCCACAGAGGGAGATGACAGTCTTGAGAGGAAGGTGAGTGACAGGCGTGAGAGCCAATCAATCGATGACATGGACTTTCAAAGGGACAGGCACACCCACATACACATTCCTTTGTAGTCTGATGATGACCTTGTAGCATGTGATAACAAAAGGCAAGGGCCTTGCCTTGGTAATACAAAAAGAAAACCAGTCACGTCACGGACACAGACGTCTCGCTTCCAGACAAACTAAACACCTTCTTTGCCCGCTTTGAGGATAATACAGTGTCACCGTCACGACCCGCTAACAAGGACTGCGCCCCAACCCCCGAAGTGGAGATGTTGTTTCCTACCTTCACCACCTGGGTCTCAACCCCGCCCTGTGCAATTGGGTCCTGGACTTTCTGACCGTCTGTCCTCAGGTGGTGTAGGTAGGAAACAACATCTCCACTTCGCTGACCCTCAACGCTGGGGCCCCACAAGGGTGTGTGCTCAGCCCCACAAGGGTGCGTGCTCAGCCCCCTTCTGTACTCCCTGTTCACCCATGACTGCGTGGCCATGCGCGCCTCCAACTCAATCATCAAGTTTGCAGACGACACAACAGTAGTGGGCTTGATTACCAACAACGACGAGACAGTCTACATGGAGGAGGTGAGGGCACTTGGAGTGTGGTGTCTGGAAAACAACCTCTCCCTCAACGTCAACAAAACAAAGGAGATGATCGTGGACTTCAGGAAACTGCATGGGGAGCACCCCCCCTATCCACATCGAAGGGACAGTAGTGGAGAAGGTAGAAAGTTTCAAGGTCCTCGGAGTACATATCACAGACAAACTGAAATGGTCCACCCACACAGACTGTGGTCAAGTTGCGCCTATTCAACTTCAGGAGGCTGAAGAAATATGGCTTGTCACCTAAAACCCTCACAAACTTTTACAGATGCACAATCGAGAGCATCCTGTTGGGCTGTATCACCGCCTGGTACAGAAACTGCACCTCCCCCAACCCTCCCTCAACCCTCAACCCTCAAGACTGAAAAACAGCTTCTATCTCAAGGCCATCAGACTGCTTAACAGCAATCACTAACTCAGAGAGGCTGCTGCCTACATAGACTCAAATCACTGGCCACTTTAATAAATGGATCACTAGTCACTTTAATAATGTTAACATATCTTACATTACTCATCTCATATGTATATACTGTACCTTATACCATCTATTGCACCTTGCCTATGCTGCTCGGCCATCACTCATCCATATATTTATATGTACATATTATTATTCCATCCCTTTAGATTTGTGTGTAAAAGGTAGTTGTTGGGAATTGTTAGATTACTTGTTAGATATTACTGCACTGTCGGAACTAGAAGCACAAGCATTTCGCCACACTCGCATTAACATCTGCTAACCATGTGTATGTGACCAGTAAGATTTGATGTGATTTGTATAGATGGATATCTTTGTATAGACAGCTCCAAGGGAGTCTTTAGGTATTTATTACGCATTTCATGTGGTCAATATACCATAATACTGCACACATGTAGCTAAGCAACTAGAGCTGTATAACTAACAGCGCTGTACATGCCTACACTCGTGAGTAGATCCTGATTGGTTGATAAACAAAACTTGACTCGATCAGGCATTGAATCATGTTTCACTGCTTCACTTGACAATCCGATTTTATGGTTGAATTCTTTAGATTCAAACCCATTTAGTTGTAGATGGTCAAAGACCGTGCAACCATCCATATGAATTCTGTTTCTTAGTCCTAGAACTTCGTTCAGATGATACGGAGATTATCAGAAGAGAGAATGTCTCCATGGCCTAGGCTATTTTGGAGGGCATTGGAGAGTGTGTCTCGCTCTCTTCATATCTGTTGTTTGGTCATTTTGAGTATTTTCTCTCACTAGAGTTGGGGTCAATTCAAATTGCATTCCAGCACAGTCAGGCATTTCATTGGACTGGAACTCAATTTGAAAAGTACCATACTACAGTTATGAGCATTTTCCCATTCAAATTTCATGTCCAATTATTCCTTACTATACAGGAGATGGAATGGAATTGACCCAAACTCATATGTCCCTAATTGTGTTCATGAGTGGGTGCGTGCATGTATTTATATATATGTAAGCGCATGCTTGTGTGTGTGTGTGTGTGTGTGTGTGTGTGTGTGTGTGTGTGTGTGTGTGTGTGTGTGTCTGGGTGGGTGTGCTTATTGTTTGTCTCAGTCAGTTCACATATAAACATGTTGTGGTGTTTCTGAATCTTTGTGCCATAGTGTCTGGACAGCCCATTGCACTCCGTCCGTTCCCCCCTCCACTCCACCCTGCGAGGAGGCTCCTCCCCTTCGCCTGATTCGCTCCTCTCCTCGTCCTCCCCTTGTCCCACCTTACGGAGCCCCGTCTTCTCCTTCGACACCTCCTCCTTACGGCGCTCCCCGGAGGAGGGCGGGACCGGGTCGCTAGCCCCTCGGGGGCGGTACCGCCAGCTGACAAATGCCACGTCTCAGGAGGCCCTGGTGACCACGCCCAACAGCTCTCCCTCCAAGTCGTGTCCCAGTTCGGACTGCTCACCTGTTTACATTCGACGGGCACGACGCCCAGACAGTGAGGGTAAGAGAGGCAGCCATCCGCATTGGGCAAGAAAATCCTCATCATGGTTATTACAGTCCAAATCCCCACACTAAGAATGAAATGCCCTGTGATATTAACTATGGTATATTACGCCTAAAGAGGCAAAACACACACACACACACACACACACACACACACACACACACACACACACACACACACACACACACACACACAGCAATTAAGTGGATTATTGGCTAAGCCATAAATGTATTGATACACAACCACCATTACTGCCATACCATTAAGGCCACACCAACATGTTGGTAATAGTGAGTTAATGTATCAAAAAATGCTTTGTCTAATCATTAATGTGCCAATTGCCAGTTTTCATTGTTTTTCAGTGTTAGTTTCAGAAAACAGTCGAGACACCAGCCCGGCCGACCCCGGCAACAACAGCCTTATCTTCGACAAGAAGACAAAGAGGAGGTTCTTGGACCTGGGGTAAGTGCTCAATATTGAGACATTTAAACTGTTTACATTGTAAACACTTTGTAAATTGGTCAGTTTCAAAACTGGTGCTTTCCGTTGATTTTAACCCACTGTTTTTTTGTTCTTCTGAAGGGTCACATTGAGACGCTCCTATGTGAGAGTCAGAAAAGACAAGTCAAACAGACTGTCAATGGGAAGCCGGTGAGTCCATGGGAAGCCATTTTGGCTCTGTCCCTCTGTTTCAATACAGGAGGCAAAATGTTGGCTCTATTAGACCTAGTTAGCACATGAGAGGCATAATTTTGTCTCTTTCAGTTAGCATATTGAATATCTCTCTTTCACTGCACAGGGAGTCATCTGAGAGCCCGTCCAGGTCCTCTGGCTCGTTCGTGCCTTTCTCCTGGTTCACTGACAGCGCCAGGGGCTCTGTGTCCTCCGGGGCAACCCCGCCCTGCTCCCCCAAACTGGTCTCACAGGACTGCAGCCCTCGCAAGTCCAACTCTCAGGTAACTCACATCCACAATAAGATATAGACACATCCAGATACCATATTTGGGTCAGACTGCACTATTGCGTTACTACTACCATTGTCCACTTTGTGTTTTTATCATTATCAGAGGCCTCCTGTGTTTATGTTAGCATTAGCATATAGGCTAGTCTTCATTTCATGTCTGTCATTGAGATTTCTGCCACGTCTGACAACGTCACGACAATGATGCGCGCGCTTCAAATGGACAGAAGGCCGTGTGTTGTTATGGTTCTGGATGGCCAGATAGCTAGCAACAATGACAAGAAACTGTCATGTGGTGAATCGTAAGTGGCTCGTTTCAGCTTGTTTAAACTTGTTCTTGATACCATCTCTTGTTTTGAGATGTTTTGACTGTCACCTCTATGCTAAAATGGGGGAAAAATTGCTAGATAGCTAGCTAACCAACAACTGTAATGATGTATTTGAGAGATAAGTGCTCATTGTGTAACTGTATTTATGTTTTCAAGAAACATTGGAGCCGAAATATAGTTTACATGTTGTCAACAATCTAGGCCAACACCTGTTTTTCCCCACACTGTAGTTGTGCATGCGTCGGTTTCGTTGCTAAACAACCAACCCGTCTATACATTCCACAGTTTAAATAACCGAGAAAAGGATGCTGCTGTTACCCTTGGAGATATGCCAAATGCTTTTAACAAATCTTTTCAAATGAATTGCCAAGAAGGTGAAAACTTTCTCCCACTGGGTCTGAGCTTCAAATGCACATCAAATGAAAACGGTCAACAGATGAGAGAAGCAGACATCAGCGATATAACACTGCTACACTGCTATAAACAGTCTTGCGTAGATGCGACTAGCATCGTCAAGTTCGTCATCCTTCATAAGCCTCTCTCCCTCTCTCTCCCCCTCTTCATCTCTCTCCCACCCTCACTATCCATCCATCTCTCCCGCACGCACGCACGCACGCACGCACGATATATATATATATATATAATTGATCTGAAGCGGCCCATAGTGTGACAGCTCCTGTGGAGAGTCTGAGGGGATTGAAACCCAATTAGGAAACAAGGCGAGTTTTCCTCCAAGAGGGTGCTGCTATTCGACATTTATCGACAAGCACGGCCACATTTACACAGAGGGTAAATCGATGGCCTTTTGTGCGGCACAATGTCACATACTCGCGTCAAATCGACGGATGACTTCAGGAGTTAAAACAAGAACATAGCTCCGATGCAAGACGCTTCAGTTGATAGATCCGATTGACCACGTTGAGGGATTTTGGTGTTGTCTTCCTCTTACCTGGTTAGGTGCATGCGCATCTATTGGATGGAAAACGTAGCTTAATATACAGGGAACAAAGAAGCTGAGGCACAGGGTTATAGGAAGAAGATAGGCGTATAGTGGTTGTCTGTTCAATACCCAGAATGCCTCCCACTGACTTTGCACCAGCTAATTAAAGCCTCTGCCAAAGGCCTAAGTATTTCTAAGGGAAATAGATAATATTTCAAAAGCTTGTGGGCCAATGGCTGTTTAGCTAAGAGGCACAGAAAGGACTGGTAGGAAATACATAGTCGTCCAATCACACCGTTGATGTAACAAAACAAGGTGTGTGTTCCGTTTTACAAAGTTAAAAAAATGTATTTCACTGTCAAACGTATAGTTAAAAGCATGCCTGCCTCTTTGAGCTTCATGGCTTTTCTGCTTATGTGCACAAATTGCTTTATAAATCAAATAAATATAAATCAAAACTCTTCCTGGAGTTACACAATATTACATATTCAGATACTTATATACAGTGCAGTTAAATTAGATCCATAGAAAGTTAGCCAAACTCTTTATACAGCATACTGTATGATCATGTTTTTATAAGCCGTTGTCAGCACAACAAATATGATATTTTACATATTGAGTTATAGCTCTTCCACAGATGATGACATTCTTTCTGCGAATATGTTCATGTGTAGCCTGTTCATATCCTTGCCATTAAAACGTATAACCAGTAAGCACATGCACAGGACACCTTACAATACATATATTTCTTGTTGGATGGCTCTCTTTGCACACATTTGCAGTTGTATGCAGAAATCCCATGATGCAATCGATGCTGTTGATTCACTCACCTTGGAGACTTGACCACTGCGATGATTTTAGCTAACCACAACGACAATGTCAAGACAACTAGATTACTTTTTAACAAAAGTAGGAAAGTAGCAGAACACATTTCCACTTAGTGGCTAATAAATATTCCAATGCCCATGTTTACATATGCTTTAAAAAACATTTAAACTTTTGAATCAACCAATGGCAGTTCGGTGAGTTCATGAATATAGCCCTCTATGGGAGAATACACCCATCCACCCCTCTCAGCTTCACTTGGTTTGATCCATTCTGAGTTAAAACCCTCCCAAATATTGGGGCAGGGAGAGTGTTTACACTCTCTAACACCTGCACCATGACACATCTAAAAGCCCCAGTAGCAACATGTTGGGAGCATGGGCCTGTCCCAAATAGCACCTTTATTTCCCATAAAGTGCAATACTTTTGACTACGGGTCAAAAGTTGTGAACTTTATAGGGACTGGAGTGCCATTTAGAACAGAGATCCATGGGGTTTAATAGTGAGGAGTAGCTATGCAAAGCATCCCAGATGCACTTAGTCATCAGCATGGAGGCCGGGGCCCTTCGCTCTGCAAGGCAATTAAAGCTGCAGCTTCCCATTGAAAGCAGAGAGGGCCATTACATTTCTACCACTGTGTGCCTGTCCAGCTGGGATAATAGCTCTAGCATGAGTCCCAAATGGCAACCTATTCCCTACATAGTCCACTACTTTTGAACAGAGCCCTATGGGCCCTGGTCAAAAGTCAGTGGTATAAAGTACTTAAGTAAAAATACTTGAAAGTACTACTTAAGTAGTTTTTGGGGTATCTGTACTGACTCACTAGACACAAATGCATTGTTTGTGAATGATGACTGAGTGTTGGAGTGTGCCCCTGGCTAACCATAAATAAAATAAAAACGATTTATAATTACATGTACTTTTGATTATTAATAAGTATATTTAATACCAAATACTTTTACACTTTTGCTCAAGTAGTATTTTACTAGGTGACTTTCACTTTTACTTGAGTCATTTTCTAATAAGGTGTCTTTTATTTTTTCTCAAGTATGACAATTGGGTACTTTTTTCACCACTGTCAAAAGTAGTGCACTATATAGGTTAACAGAGTACCATTTGGGACGTAGCCCTAATAAGCCTGGTGTCTGGAGAGGAGGCAGATACCCATGACTTTGCCTTCCTCCTCTGCACTGGAGATTTGGACCTCTGTACTGTGGCTCTCAAGGGGACTGTCAAGGGCCGTTAAAGGGCTGTGTGTCTGTGTGACTTTATTTTGCGTTTGTCTGTGCATTTATATGTGTTTGGAGGGGCATCATTTGAGAGGGCAATTAATCCAAAATATGTTTCTATATTTAAAAAAAAAGTGTTACTGCTGTGACCAAACATTTGATCTTTCTAAGCTTAAACTGTTTGAAAGTAAGGTTTACGAACAATGCATTAATATCCTTCTAATGTCAGATGTAATTGATCTTAAACTGTACAAATCAATCGATCCAATACTGTTTGACCACAGTGGTCACACTCAATGAAAATATCACTGTGCACTTGTACTTAATCCCAATGTGTCAAAGAATACTGGAAACAATGCGGAGAAAACAGTATTAATTTATCATGGTTGGATAATTTCTCTCCTCTCCAGGAGTCTGCCCTGAGTGATGAGTTCTCTCCGCCCCCCCGTAGTCCCCCCCACGCCTCCAGTGGGACCACAGCCGACTCGTCCTCCCGCTCCTCACAACGCTACCAGACCCTCTCCCAGTCTTCAGACGAGGTAAAGGGCTTCCTAATGCAGTAGTGGTGCTAGTGGGCATTCTCGGCCTAGGACTAAATGGATCTAAACTCGATTTCAGTTCTCAAATCCCTAATAGCGTACCAACAAAACTCTGAATTCTTCTCTAGTAAAATGTGTACCATTACCTGAGATAACCCCAACTGGACATCCTGTAGTTATGTCTTCTTGGTTACGGGTGGCAACTAGCTTACACTATACTATAGCACACACTGCATTCAATTTGAAGTTCCAAACAGTTCACTTAAATCCATAACAGTAGGAGTGTAGAGTGTGTGGTCCTGTTGTTTTTAAAGCCTGAAGCTGTGTTCAAATACCCATACTAACATATTGTATACTACATACTTAATGAGTATATACTACATACTAGAAGTTCATTTTAGTATACTGTAAGAAAACAGTATGCTTTCAGTTGAGCATACTCGCTCTTCGCATGTATACCGGAAGTTGATGCTGTTGCTATGCAACCTCTAGCTAGCTAGTTAGCAGAACAAATTACTAGTTAGACATTTTATGACTTCGGGTGTGTTCTTAAATTCAGAGCGTTGTCAGATTGTCCGTTTTGTAAATTCTGAGCGTTTCGCTCCCGGAGCGCACTCTGGACGCAATGGCAGTCATGCTCCCCAGCTAACATTGGCTAACTTGCTAGCTACTTGCAGACACAAATGAGACCACTCTGACCAATTTACTCGCCTTAGCAGAGCTTGTTAGGCAGTTTTCATGTTATCCAGAGCGTTGGTGACTGTAACTGTGTTGCTGGCAACAATTTAATTACGCTTTTTTTGCCGACATTTACTGACACTGGCCATATTCAACAGGTGTTGAGCCTCGTAAATTCATTATTCTGGAACTCTTAGACAAGAGTGCTCTGAAATTGGAGCAGATAGCCAGAGCAAATTTACGAAAGCCCCCGAATGTCCATGGAGTAATCAAGACAATAAACGTTGGGTAGTTAGTTAGATAGCCTACAGTTAATATACTGGCAAGTTTGATGTATAAGTAGCCAACTAACGTTACTGCTGTAATGATACACTATGTGAATTGTAAGGACAGCGTAGCTAACAAATTGTCAGACAATCTAACGTGTAAGGTAACTTATTTGAAAAGTCATTACTTTATTACATTGCTCAACATTTGTCATAATTAGTTAAAGCAATGAATATGTATATCCGCTGTCGTTGTACTTCAACTGCATATTTTCCGCAATTTTGTTCAAACTGAAAACGATGTGAAGCCACGCCCATTTCATGAAGAATTGTACTATGGGCCCTAAAGTACGGAAATAGTGTCCTCTGCTTGTATACTTCATATTATGGCAAATTTAGTACGACATCCGGGAACTTTTGGCATGCTAACCAAATCCATACTATGACTAATAAGCATACTCCATTCAAGTCACAAAATAGTGCGGTTAGTGTGAGTATTTGAACACCGCTCGAGTATGGTGAGTGCTCTGCGACCTCAAAAACACTCCCTGGCCAGATGCTGTCAGACACGGCTGCACAGTGATTAGAGAATCAATTACCTTCGGTAAACTAGCTCTCTCTCCCACCACATCTGATTTAGCTCAGCATGTTGGAGGGGATATTGGGTTTTCAGAGGGGTTTATGACTCTCTCCCTCTCGTCTCCTTAAGCTGCCATTACAGAAGGATGCAGGATGCACGTCAGACCTGGGTACAGATGGTGTTTGCTTTCTTTCGAGTACTTTAATTGCACTTGATTGTGTGGCGCATGTCTGGCGCAAAGGAACCAATGGAATAGTCTCAAAAGTGCAAACCCTGCCCGTCTGGCACTCAGCCGGCTACATCCTCTTCTATTACCCTGAGTTAATTTTAGCAGCGCTTCACTTGTTCCTGTGCTTCACCGCCGGCGGAGAGACACTCTGAGAACACCTCAGTGCCTGGCAGACAGAGATAGCCAACCTGACAGGACCATGCTAGCCACCAGGCTAGGGGTTAGATCAGTTAAACAGTGTTGTTTGTGTGCGGGTGCGTACATGTGTGTGACGCAAGGGGGTGTCGTGTCTTTGGCATCATTAAAACTGAAGACTTATCTTTATCAAAAATTCTCTGTAATTATTATTACGCGATTAAACTGATTAATCATGTAACTGTAATTAACTAGAAAGTCAGGGCACCAAGGTAAATATTCAGATTACAAAGTTATAATTTTCCTAATATAACTTTCAGATATTTTAATATCTGATCCATTAGTCTTCGAATTAATGAATTATTATTTACCTCACGTTAGTCTCATTCCAAACGTCGTAAATTGTTGGTTATCTGCACGAACCCAGTCTTCACTATGAGTCATCAATACATCAATTGTCTTAAATCATTTATATACTAACTAAGTACTCACAGAAATGCATCACACAAACAAACAAAGTAGATATGGTTACAAAGAAATGATAGGGGGATGTGCCCTAGTGGGCTAAACCGGCATGGAGTGATAATTATAACAATTAAAATGCTAATCCTTTGCACATGAATGCTCACTCATTCGGGAATAATTGCAATCAATATATATATATTTACGCTCAGTGTGTCATCGGGATCTCTGTTGAAAAGTTTGTTTCTGTTGTAGAGTTTGTCCGCCCTCTCTCTCTCTGTTATGGTTAGAATGAATAGTTCAGAGTGACATTCATTCATGTCGTTATAGAATAGATGTTTCGGCGGTTGTCGGTCTTCGCGTTCAATGATACCGAATTCCTAGCTGCAGACTAGCAATTAATATCAAAGACTTGTTCTTATTCTGTCGGTATCGATAGTCTAAGAGTTTAACCACGTGGGATGGTTAAAAGATTCAGCAATCGTCTCAACCCTTAGCACTCTCATAATTGAGGTAAGCTCGGTCTGGTGATTAGAAAACCCAGGTGGGGTTTTATTCGGGACATAGAAAAGGGCTGTCTCATGACGCCAGGTCCTGTCGGTGCCCCTGGGGGCGTGCCAATGACTTAGTGAAACTTTTTAGGGAATTGGAGTTTCCTTCATTAAACAGTCCAAAATCACATTACACAATTTCACAAACAGTATCATCCTCACTCATTCATCTTATACAACAATTAGATGTAAGCCTCATAACTGAGGCTATTGAATTAACAGCGTTATGGTAATGTGGCCGTATTATCTGTCGTATAATGTCTCCCATGAGTTTCACAAAATTGTACCAAATGGACCAGTTCGTTGCTGGATTCTTCACCGATCTTTTATACCTTCTCCAGAACATAAATGTCGTTCGGTTCTCCAGTTCTGTGAGGTGGAAGAAATTCCTTTGTTCTCTCTATGAAACTCACTCTCTCTCTATACTGTGGCCATGAGGAGATAATCTCCAGGAATTTACGACCTCTCTGACCACAGCAGCCTGGTTGTAGGAGACAGAGAGAGATGGTGCCGAGATAGGGGGATGGTGCTCGATGTGTCCAAAGAGGGCAACGTCATGACAGGGGTCTAGACTATAGAGGCAGCTTTGTAATTGTCACTGCAACCTAAATAGTCATATCAGTGATTGTAATAAGGCAGAACGTTAGCTCTGTCACTGCACTGAGGAGAGGGGTAAGGCTACATTGTTTCATGCTATTCATGACCACCAGGGGGCAGATGAACATGCTCTTCAGACTGCTACCTCACAAAAAAAGCTATTTTTCCTATTAGGGAGCTGAAGCAATGCAATTGTACTGAATAACTGAATATCTTGGGCAACCTTCCTTTCAGCCTATTGACGAGCCACTGTGCCTAGTGTCGTCGTGGAGCACCCAGCAGGTGTGCCAGTGGCTGAAGGGGTTGAACATGGAGCAGTACATCTCAGAGTTCACTGCCAGGGACATCGACGGGGAGCAGCTCCTCCTGATGGATGGCACCAAGCTCAAGGTGAGAGGATGGTTCAGGGAAGGAGACGAGGGAGGAGAGTAGTGGGGAGGATAGAAGGAAGGGTAATAAGTTCAAGGAGCAGAGGAGATGAGGGTAAATGGATGGAGAGGGTCAGAGAATGGAGAGGCGAGGAAGAAGGGCAGATGGAGGAGAGGAAGGATGGCAGATGGATGGAGAAAATGGTAGTGGAGGAGAGGAAAAAAGAGGAAGGGCATATGGGTATGAGTGGGCTGACGAGAACAGATGGTGAAAGGGGAGAAGCGGAAGAGAGGTGACGGCGAGATTAGAGGATAAGGTATAGGAGAGGGATGAGAGGAGGTGAGTGCATATAGGATCAAAGTAAAACATAGAGTATCTCTGACTCTGTCCAGTCAAAAACAAACACGTTAATTTAACACCCACCTACAACAACTTACAGATGGTCTCTTTAAGTATGATCTCACTGCCCTCTGCTGGTGAGAGTGACCCCTTCCATGCCATCTGTGAACTACACTGAACAAACATATAAACCCAACATGCAACAATTTCAAAGATTTGACTGAGTTACAGTTCATATGAGGAAATCCGTCAATTGAAATAAATTCAATAGGCCCCGATCTATGGATTTCACATGACTGAATACAGATATGCATCTGTTGGTCACAGATACCTTAACAAAGGTAACGACGTGGATCAGAAAGACAGTCCGTATCTGGTGTGACCACCATTTACCTCATGTAGCGTGACACTTAGACACATAGAGTTGATTAGGCTGTTGATTGTGGCCTTTGGAATGTGTGTCCGACTTCTCTTCAATGGCTGTGCAAAGCTGCTGGATATTGGCGGGAACTGAAGCATGCTGTCGCACACGTTGATCCGGAGCATCCCAAACATGCTCAATGGGTGACATGTCTGGTGAGTATGCAGGCCATGGAAGAACTCCAGAAATGATCAGCTTGCAGGAATGGTTTACAGATCCTTGCGATATGGGGCAGTTATCATCCTGAAACATGAGGAGATGGCGATGGATGAATGGCATGACAATGGGCCTCAGGATGTCGTCACTGTATCTCTGTGCATTCAAATCTATAAAATCTATAAAATGCAATTGTGTTTGTTGTTCGTAGCTTATGCCTGCCCATACTATAACCCCACCGCCATCATGGGGCAGTCTGTTCACAACATTGACATCCGCAAACTGCTCGCCCACATGACGCCGTACGCACTGTCGGCCATCTGCCCGGTACAGTCTAAACTGGTATTAATTCGTGATGAGCACACTTCTCCAGCGTACCAGTGGCCATCATAGGTGAGCATTTGCCCACTGAAGTCAGTTACGATACCGAACTGCGGTCAGGTCAAGACCCTGGTGAGGACGAAGAGCACGCACATGAGCTTCCCTGAGACGTTTCTGACAGTTTGTGTAGAAATTCTTTGGTTTTGCTAACACAGTTTCATCAGCTGTCCGGGTGGCTGGTCTCAGAGGATCCCGCAGGTGAAGAAGCCGGATGTGGAGGTCCTGGGCTGGCTTGGTTACACGTGATCTGCGGTTGTGAGGCTGGTTGGATGTACTGCCAAATTCTCTAAAACAACATTGGAAGTGGCTTATGGTAGAGACATTAACATGCAATAGCTCTGGTAGACATTCCTGCAGTCAGCATGCCAATTGCACACTCCCTCAATTTGAGTCATCTGTGGCATTGTGTTGTGTGACAAAACTGCTCATTTTAGAGTGGCCTTTTATTTCTCCTAGCACAAGGTGCACCTGTGTAATTATTTTGCTGTTTAATCAGCTTCTTGGTATGTCACACCTGTTAAGTGGATGGTTTATCTTGCCAAAGCAGAAATGCTCACTTAACAGGGATATCAACAAATTTGTGCACAAAATTTGAGAAAATAAGCTATTTTGTTAGTGCATATTGAAGATTTCTGGGATCTTTAGTTTCAGCTCATGAAACATGTTGCGTTTATATTTTTGTTCAGTGTAAGTACTAGCTAGGCATAACTCCCAAACTACACGTCAAGGGTTGTGTGTCTGTTTCTCTAACGTCTGTTTACACGTCTGTTTACGTCTGGGAGTTGAAGCCTAAGGCAAGTCTCTGTGTGTACATATAGTTATATTCTATTCTCACCACTGGAGGCTGCTGAGGGGAGGACGGCTCATGACAATGTCTAGAATGGAGCAAATGGAATGGCGTCAAATACATGGAAACCATGTGTTTGATGTATTTGATACATTTCACCTACTCCCGCTCCAGCCATTACCACAAGCCCATCCTCCCCAATTAACGTGCCACCAACCTCCTGTGATTCACACCCACACACCAGTGGAGGCTGCTCAGGGGAGGACGGCTCATAATAATGGTTGGAACGTAGAGAATGGAATGTTGTCAAACCACGTGTTTGACGTATTTGATACCATTCCGCTCCAGCCATTACCACTTGCCCGTCCTCCCCAATTCAGGTGCCACCAACCTCCTGTGGCACACTTTCACACACTTTCACACACTTTCACACACTTTCACACTCTTTCACACACTTTCACACTCTTTCACACTCTTTCACACTCTTTCACACTCTTTCACACTCTCACATATGCTGTGTTACTCTGTTTATTATCTATCCTGATTGCCTAGCCACTTTTACCCCTACCTACATGCACTGGTGGAAAAAGTACCCATTTGCTATACTTGAGTATAAGTATAGATACCTTAATAGAAAGTTACTCAAGTGAAAGTCGGCCAGTAAAATACTACTTGAGTAAAAGTATAAAAGTATTTGGTTTTAAAAATACTTAAGTATCAAAAGTTAAAGTATAAATAATTTAAAATTCCTTATATTAGTCAAAACAAAATGTATTTGTCACATGCACTGAATAAAACCGGTGCAGATCATACTGTGAAATTCTTACTTACAAACCCTTAAAACCAACAATGCAGTTAAGGAAAATAAGGTTAAGAAAAGATTTACTCAATAAACTAAAGTAACACAATAAAATAACGAGGCTACAGTGTGTGTATATATAGGGGGGTACAGGTACCTAGTCAATGTGCTGGGGAACAGGTTAGTTGAGGTAATATGTAGGTAAGGGGCAAAGCAGACAGCACCATTTTCTTGTTTTAAAATGTATGGATAGCCAGTGCCACTCTCTAACACTCAGGCATTATTTACAAAAGATGCATTTGTGTTTTGTAAGTCTACCAGAGGCAGTAGGGATGACCATGTGTTATCTTGATGAGTTCATGAATTTGACCATATCCCAGTCCTGCTAAGCATTCACAATGTAACAAGTACTTTAGGGTGTCAGGGAAAATGTATGGAGTAAAAAGTACAATATTTTCTTCAGGAATGTAGTGGAGTAAAAGTAAAAGTTGACAAAAATATAAATAGTTAAGTACAGATACCCCAAAAAACTACTTAAGTAGTACTTTAAAGTATTTTTTACTTAAGTACTTCACACCAAAGCCTACATACACAAACTCAGCAAAAAAAGAAACGTCCCTTTTTCAGGACCCTGTCTTTCAAAGATAATTCGTAAATAACTTCACAGATGTTCATTGTAAAAGGTTTAAACACTGTTTCCCATGCTTGTTCAATGAACCCTAAACAATTAATGAGCATGCATCTGCGGAACGGTCGTTAAGACGCTTACAGATGGTAGGCAATTAAGGTCACGATTATGAAAACTTAGGACACTAAAGAGGCCTTTCTACTGACTCTGAAGAACACCAAAATAAAGATGCCCAGGGTCTCTGCTCACCTGTGTGAACGTGCCTTAGGCATGCTGCAAGGAGGCATGAGGACTGCAGATGTGGCCAGCGCAATAAATTTCAATGTCCGTACAGTGAGACGCCTAAGACAGCGCTACAGGGAGACAGCACTGATCATCCTCGCAGTGGCAGACCATGTGAAACATCTGCACAGGATTGGTACATCCGAACATCACACCTGCGGGACAGGTACAGGATGGCAACAACAACTGCCCGAGTTACACCAGGAACGCACAATCCCTCCGTCAGTGCTCAGACTGTCCACAATAGGCTGAGAGAGGCTGGACTGAGTGCTTGCAGGCCTGTTGTAAGGCAGGTTCTCACCAGACATCACCGGCAACAACGTTGCCTATGGGCACAAACACTCCGTTGCTGGACCAGACAGGACTTGCAAAAAGTGCTCTTCACTGACGAGTTGCGATTTTGTCTCACCAGGGGTGATGGTTGGATTCGCGTTTACATCCAAGGAAT
The DNA here is from genome assembly GCF_029448725.1 of Salvelinus fontinalis. Classification (NCBI taxonomy): domain Eukaryota; kingdom Metazoa; phylum Chordata; class Actinopteri; order Salmoniformes; family Salmonidae; genus Salvelinus; species Salvelinus fontinalis. The sequence goes on from NC_074698.1 coordinate 6,405,334, forward strand.
GAGCGTTACACCGAGGCCTATACTCTGGAGCGGGATCGATTTGGAGGTGGGGGTCCGTCATGGTCTGGGGCGGTGTGTCACAGCATCATCGGACTGAGCTTGTTGTCATTGCAGGCAATCTCAACGCTGTGCATTACAGGGAAGACATCCTCCTCCCTCATGTGGTACCCTTCCTGCAGGCTCATCCTGACATGACCCTCAGCATGACAATGCCACCAGCCATACTGCTCGTTCTGTGTGTGATTTCCTGCAAGACAGGAATGTCAGTGTTCTGCCATGGCCAGTGAAGAGCCAGGATCTCATTCCCATTGAGCATGTCTGGACCTGTTGGATCGGAGGGTGAGGGCTAGGGCCAGTCCCCCCAGAAATATCCGGGAACTTGCAGGTGCCTTGATGGAAGAATAGGGTAACATCTCACAGCAAGAACTGGCAAATCTGGTGCAGTCCACGAGAGGAGATGCACTGCAGTACTTAATTCAGCTGGTGACCACACCAGATACTGGCTGTTACTTTCGATTTTGACCCCCCCCCTTTGTTCAGGGACATATTATTCAATTTCTGTTAGTCACATGTCTGTGGAACTTGTTCAGTTTGTCTGTTGTTGAATCTTGTTATGTTTATACAAATATTTACACATGTTAAGTTTGCTGAAAATATATGCAGTTGACAGTGAGAGGATGTTTCTTTTTTACGTAACTCAAATACCTCAACTACCTCCCACCCAATTACCAGAGCATACCACCCTGCATCCCACTGCTGGCTTGCTTCTGAAGCTGAGCAGGGTTGGTCTTGGGTGGTCCCTGGATGGGAGACCAGATGCTGCTGGAAATGGTGTTGGATGGCCAGTAGGAGGCACCCTTTCCTCTGGTCTAAAAAAATATACCCCAACGCCCCAGGGCAGACATTGCCCTGTGTACTGTAGGGTGCTGTCTTTTGGATGGGACGTTAAAGGGGTGTCCTGACTCTGTGGTCACTAAAGATCCCATGGCACGTATCGTAAGAGTAGGGGTGTTAACCACGGTGTCCTGGCTAAATTCCCAATCTGGCCCTCTTACCATCATGGTCACCTAATCATCCCAAGTTAAGTTGGCTATTTTCCAGGTTGTTGTTGTAAATGAGAATGTGTTCTCAGTCAACTTACCTGGTAAAATAACGGTTAAAGAAATACACCTGCACATTGACTTGGTACCAGTGCACCTTGTACAGCCTCGTTATTTTATTGTGAATTAACTACCTATTGTGAAGCTAACTACCTTTTTTTTTATTTAACAAAATGTTCTTCCTTTTTTGCGTTGTTGGTTAAGGGCTTGTAAGTAAGCATTTCACGGTAAAGTCTACACCTGTTCTATTCGGCGCATGTGACAAAACAAATTTGATATTTTATTATATTTTATTCTCAGGGTTTGGGAGTGAACAGTTCGACGGACCGCAGTGTCCTGAAAAGGCGGATCAAAGACATTCACACAGCAGCGGAAAAGGAGCGCAAGGCTCTGGACAAACTGGAACGCCAGAAAGAGAAACAGCGCAAAAAGGAACAGGAACTACGCAGGCTAAACACAAGCTAGACATAACCACCAGATGGCGCTAAATGACCACAGAAATACTCCTGACAAGAAACTGGTGCTGGGGAACCATCTCCAACTTTCCCATTATCATGATAGCATTGATGCTAAGTGGAGTTTTGTGCAAAACGTTGGAATTTGCACATAGACTTTTGTACTGTACCTCCGGTTTGGATGTGAGGCTTTGAACCCTGTGATGGGCGGGACAGTGTGTTGTCTATCACTGACACATGATCAATAACAGAATGAAAGCTCCATTAACTTCTTGTCAAACGGCTTTATTTTATACCAAGATCGGAACCCAAAGTGGGCATGTGAGAGGTGGGTCGCGAGTTATGAGAATACATCTACAATCACACACTATTTATTCTTAATTTGGGTAGTTGGGGGACAATTTGGGTCACGGCAGGACTGTCCATTTCTAATTTGGGTCCAGAGGTGAAAAAGTTCAAAAAACCCATGTTTGAGACCGATCAATCAGTGGTTGACGCAACATGATAGGTCCCGCCCATATTTGGGTTCACACGTCTCATTCTTCCTGGCTGTGACAAATGTGTTCTTCTTTGTCAATCAGTAAGGTTATCCACCCTTGTGGAAAATGACAAATATTTTGTTACTCGAAAAGAATATGTGTTATGTGACTTCTACACACATTCAATGCATTGACAAAATCATACTTTTCCCATAACTTTTGACTGTACTCGCATACAGCACATTCTAGCAAATAACACACTATCAAAACCTAAACCATGGTCTGAGTTATTATAGGAATAATATAATTACAGAAATTAGCATTTATTTATTTTACAAAGAATATAATCACATAATTTAGCTTTAAAAAAACAAAATCTCATAACCACAAGCCAGTAACACCCAACCACATTCATATTGTAGTATGCATCAATACTGTCAGTGGACAGAAGTTAAACTTGAAGTAACATGAAGATTTGTCCAGGACATTGTCAAGATAAGACGCTGATGAGACAAATGTGATTTTTGAGCATATTTATAAATACTGTATGTTTGTGACGTACGATATACTGTCTGTTTATGTGTGCATATCTGCTATCTGAGGTAATTTATTTGGTAACGACTGTATGGGGATGGGACTGGCTCTCCTGAAAGGAGTCTTCTGAGGTGGCCACGTTAGAATTCTGGGTGTTGTCAATCTTCTGTCTCTACTCCCACGTTGCACCAATCGTCATCTTAGACCTTTTTGTCTTGAGAGACTCAAAGTTTTTGAATCCTGCTGGAACAAGACAAGAAAGACACATCGATCTTCTTTGGAGGATTCAGCGCCCCGTATACTATCCAAACATACTATCCAAACCGTATTCCCATTTTGCCCAGGTTTCATACGGAATTCTTGGACTGGTTTGTGGTCAGTAGAATCAGTGACATGGACATTAGCTCCGGGTTTTACACATACATGATCCTTAGGACTCGTTCCTTGATTTCCGTCCTCCCGTGATGCGGTTGCTTCATTTATGTTCAACTCCTGTGTCAAATGGAAATATGTATTAAATATGTTTTAAAATGCAGAATGCATGTCAGCACTCCCAAACGTCTGCTGCGTCTGGTCTCTCATCTCTGGTCTCTCATCTCTGGTCTCTCATCTCTGGTCTCTCATCTCTGGTCTCTCATCTCTGGTCTCTCATCTCTGGTCTCTCATCTCTGGTCTCTCAGTTCAACATGTGGGCTGATTCACACTCGGTTTGTACAACTGATATGCAACGCATCTGATACATCGGGGGTGTGGTTAAGAACCCTAACCCAACTCAAAATAACAATGTAGTCCAACTCAAAAGAATAGGTTTATCCAATTCAACATCTGGTAGGATTTGACTATAACAAAACATACACAAAGTAGCACGTGGTTCATCTGGTTTTACAACGGCACTTTACACATGACACGTTACAAAGTCAACATTCTGGATTTCTTAATTTACATAGCACAGTAAAAGATCAAAGAACACATTGCATGTTAAAAAGAGAACAAGATGAGAAAGGAGGATCTGGAAGCTCCTGTTGATCGTTTCAGTTCTGCACCATGAAACAAGACTTGAAGTCCGTACCCACACCCACAGAGAGAGAGAATACAGAGTCTCTAGAAGATCACCAGTAGGTCAGAACGGCAGAGCCAATATACAGACTGAGAACAGGTAGAGTTTCACCAAACGGCGCTGATTGCTTTAGTCAAGTGACAACAGTTTGACTAGCATGAGTCATTTTGTTTTTCTTGTGTATTACCTTGTAACCTTGAAATGGCTTTTAACATTGCCTCTGTAAACACCACGATAACGTCAAAGAAACACGTCACATCTGTGTGCATTTATAATGACGGCTTGAACCCACAATCACACTTGGAGGTGTCCATATACCACTAATCTCAGTGTCCTCGCCTGTAGATAAAAACTCATACAGAACAATTTAACAAGGACCCTGATGATCAAGATGGACCATAGAACACCCCCCCCCCCTCAAAACCCTATTACCCACACTGCACCTGTGTCTTAAACATGTGACTGATGTCAGCTATACAAAGTGCATTCCCTGGTACACAAAAAGGAGCATAGCATGTTTTAGTGCACTTGTGTGTGTGTGTACATGAAATCCACACATCCAGAGTCCCAGAACTGAAGTAATTCATACTGAGGATTAGACACTTAGGGTCAAAGTTCAGCAGGCTGCATTGAAGTGCTACGAGATCGTTCGTTGGCACGGTAGGAGTTGCATGTAGAATATTTACATCTGCGATTTAAATAATGAAGTTGTCGTCCTAATCATAAAATAATTGATAAAATAAAGCACTATAAAATAATATATTTATTTTTGTATCATTACATATATCCTACTGTACTATTGACAGGGTTGGTTAATCGTACTATGTATGCATATCTACTCATTCTCCAGGTATAATGGAAGCAGGTGGATTGGCTTTTGGATAACGTTTCAACAACATAACAATGGCTAGGCCTCACTCAGAATGCACTGTATCAACGAGCAACGGAAATAGGTGAGGAAACCTTACAAAACAGTCATGTTGTCTTTGTGAAGAAATTGTGTAGGATTTCCTGCAGGACTCCTGTACGAGTTTTTTGACTGTAAGTCACTTTGGATAAAAGCGTGTGATAAATGGCATATATTATTATATTAAGGGGAAACTCAAGTACTAGACACTGCGGGCCAAAGGAAGCTACAGATGACACTCCACATGGTTCCACGATAAAGATGCCTGTATGTTTGTCTGTCTGTCTGACTGACTGACATAAATAATAAAAAAAACAACTTGAATAAATATATGAAAAACATGAATTTGAACAATGGAGTGTGTGTGTGTGTGTGTGTGTGGGGGGGTGGGGGGGTGGGGGGGGGGGTAGCCAGAACAACAATCTTTCCCTTTGAACATTCCAAACACAGAAATGTTCCAAAGGGTTTTGCCACATGCCCTTCTCCCCTAGTGCCAGTGTGTGGCTGGCCCGGTATCAGGCCAGGGTTTGGGGCAGTGTCTTCCACACCCTACAGGCTGGCCCATGGAGCCAAGGGGTCCAGGAGATCAGAAAAGGGATTGGGTAGGGGTCCTGCTGGAGGAAGGGCTGGGGGGCTGTGATCCCCCCTCTGGAGGTTGGGGAGAGGGGGGTTAGGTCCGCACCCAGCAGAGGGGCACCCAGAAGGTCTCACGCTCCAGCCGCTCCAGAATGCCTCGGAGTTCTGTGCAGGCGCTGGCTGAGTCCTCCTTGATTAGGACCCGGTCGACCAGGTGGCCATACTGCTGGTCCATCTGCTTGGCTGACTGACGCATTTCCTGCAGGTCCTCATCCTGACAGATATGGATGGACGGACGGACAGACGGACAGACAGACAGAGGAGAATCAGACAGACAGACAGACATGAAAATGAGGAAGCATAAGAGTGAGCAAGGCTATAAAGGTGATATCAGATTAAGGAGAGGAGAAATTAGGAAAGGAGAAAGCATGCCACGCAAAATAAAAGATTGAGTAACAGAAAAAAGGTTAAATAGCTCATTGATACATTCATGTGAGCACATTTCAGCCTCCGCTCACTGTAACAAAAAGAGACAGCAGGTCTCACCGTCACTCGCCCATGATCTCCCCCTGCTGGTGAAGTGGCAGCACTACGACGGCGTCTGCTCTCCGGGACACGCGGCTTGACGAAGATGACATAGGGCCTGAACTCAGATGTCCGCAGTGTCTTCAGAGCCTAAGGGGCCAGGACACAGTCAGACGCAATATCACACAGTCTGCTTTGGTTGTCACACAGAGTACACAGGGTTTAGAGAACAGATACTATCAGAGAAATGTCCTCTTGAGATGTCAGAGATTCTACGGATAACTGTGACACAAGCGAATGTGGCAGCCAGCCTGACTGAAACAGAAAGTACTCTCACCAAGAGACCACAGGAGAAACGTCAGGGGCCATCATAGAATAGGGTGTGACACAGACATTATGACACAATGGGATATGCTTCACTGCAGAGAATGTGCCTTGGCCCTACCTCTGGCTGCACGTCCACTAGGCACATCTTGTTTTTGGCCTGTACAGAGCGGATAGCCTCTATACTGGTACCATACTGGTTCTCCTTGTACTCCCCATGCTCTATGAACCTAGACACACAGGACACAACTAAGCACGAAACAGACAAAACAAAGCAGAGTACTATAGAGACAGGGACAGTACGGCCCTACAGATCAGCCATATAGTATCAAAGAGAACTCACTTGTTGCTCAGAGCGTCTGCGTCAAACGCCTGTTTGGTGACAAAGTGGTATTCCAACCCCTCTTTCTCATGAGGCTTCTTGGGCCTGGTGGTATCTGGAGACACAAGTGATAGGGGGAATATCGGGAAAGCTGCGATGGTTTTACTGGTTTGGCAGTTCTTTACAAGGGTGTCAGAGGGTGTTGCCGTCAGTGTAGAAAGAAGAGGGCGAGATTCAGAAGGTGTAACTCACGCGGTACGGCCACAGCATAGCGGTGTGGGTTCTCTGCTATCACCTTCTGTTTCAGCTCATTGATACGAGCTCCCAGGGAGCCTTTGTGCGAGTGAGAGAGAGAGACAGAGAAACAGAAAGAGATAGCAGAGAGAGGGAGTGACGCAGAGTTATTTAAACAGGACTGTCAGGGACAAATCATCGATATTTGCTGAGAAAAATCCGCATCAACATCAAGTTAAGTCCAACTGATTAGTTACTGGATGTGTCGTTTGTTGTGCACTTTGATTAATTAACTTATCAGAAACCTAAATAGCATTAGGTACTGTAGATAAGACCTCACAGGCCTGGTCAAGCAGACTGACTGCTTAAAGTGAACGAAAATATGTGCTGCGAGATCGGGCTGGTTCTCACAAGCCTACCACACAACTGGAGGAAGTTGCTGTTTGTAGTATTGGCCACTAGAAGGCAGTATCATCAAAGTAGAATGACACCACACTGCCGTAGTCATCCTGAAGCTGTTGTCTTACCGATCAGAACCACCAGGCGGGGTCTCTCGTTGGGCCGGTGCTGGTAGCGAGTCACCTCCTCGTAGGTGGCAAAGTCTGGGTCGGTGGGGTCGGAGGTGGCCCCTCCTCCGAGGGATCCTGACCGGTCCTTTCGGCTCAGACGGAAACTCCTCCTCAGACCCGCTACGCAGGACAGGCAGGTGGAAGGAGCAGGGAGAGCAAAAGGGAGGCACAGGGTCAAAAGGTCAGATATGATCCTCAAGTGATTTGATACACTGTCTAACACATGCTCTTTCTACATCATGATCATCTCGAAGGCATTGTAGATAGCGCCTGTGGTTGTTCTCCCTTGGCAACTAGTGTTGCTGACAGACATTTTAAATGCACAATACCAGTGTCCTTTCATATCAGGACATCATATCAGGCTATCATGCAGATCAAACCCTGACGTAACCATACCATTACTATCACGTGTTGGTTATCCAATAACAAAGAAAGTGCAACCCTTGATAATCATGCATTAAAAACCCCCCCAGTGAACCGTGTGACCATTAAAACACGAGTGGTAAGCTGAGATCCGTCATTAATCAGTGCGTGGTACTGCAGGTTTCGACAGCCCGACCAGTGCTTATCTGGGCTGCCGGCGGCATTGTGAGATATCGACTGAATCTGCTCATTTACACGCGTGTGTCCAACACGTATCAGTCACATGCAGCTGATATCTGACAAGGGGGTTTGGCAGCTCCACTCGGACAGTGAGAAATAAGCTCTGGGACTGAGAGTGAAGCGAACACACTTCTCCTATCAATATCAAGTTCCCGCCTCTCCTTTCTCGTTTTAAAGGAGACTTGGCTTCTCTCAACGAACCGCTAATAATGCTACAGTAAAGATGAAGGAGAGAGCTTCTTTGACACGGAAGGACAATGGTCTGGTCTGTAACACATGTAAAGAGTATACAGTACAACGGAGACATGCTGCTTGACAGAGAGCTACATGAGTGGACCAGGAGGGATAGGGCAGCCGGACTCTGGAGACCACGGTGTAGTGGGAGTGACACGCACGCACGTACACACGCAGACCGCACACACAGTCTCTCCAGGCCCAAGGGTGCCCATCCCCCCTGCCTGCGGACAGTGGGAATACCTGAGGGAACAAGCCGGTAACAGTACCTGAATAAAATTCCCAGGAAAACACCTGGCCACAGGAGGGCGCCACTGCTTTACACTTAGGAGAGACTATAACTGGCATTAGAGCATCACACAAACCAGCCTCGCGCCTCAGTCTCCACACAGGGTGAAACAAGCAGCAAAACGTGCCTGGTTGGTTGAGGGTGCAATGCGTCCAACGCAGCAGGGCCCTCGTAGGGGGTGAGGATACGAGGGGTGCATCAGCCATAGCAGCAGAGGCAGAGGCAAGAGTGGAGTCTCAGGGGGATCCAAACACTGCTTCAGTTTGGGGCAAGGCAAGGGTGCTGAGTTTAATCTCCATATATAAGGAGTAACCTGATTGGTTGATGTCAGTATTCTGTGTCATTACGAGGGTAAACAAACATGTTTACCTCCTTGATTACTGGCACCCAAATGAGGTGTAGACTAATAAAGTTGGTCTTATTGCCATGGGAGGGCAGTGTTTGACTGTCAGCTGTGTTCAGATCACTCCGTGTGCTCTGCTTTTCATTCCAACTGTTTCTGGGGTATGGGGGAAGGGGAGGGGCCTCAAGATCATGTAAGGGTGAAGGAGGCGAGGGGAGGACAGTGGGAGGGCAGCAGGGGGCTGAGGATTATGGGAAAAGCGTTATATTGTCGTGCCAATGCAGTTTTAGTCTGGATGCAAACTGTATTTACCAAGGTCGGTTGCTGGAGGGTTAAATCCAATTGATAGCGCTCATTAGCAAGTAGTGACATTTTTGAATGACCTGAAATGACTGCTACTCTGGTGTCTGGGGAATTGATAATGAGCCTAATGAGCCTGTTAATACTCTGACAGAGACGCATAGCAGCCATGTGTCTCGATATCTACTGGAGATAAAACCGTTTCACGTCTGGCACTCGCACTCTATCACACCCTCTTCAGCACTTTTCTCATTACCCTAATTACGTAACGAGAGCGATTTGTTAACGACACCTGAAGGAGTGAGAGACTAAACTCCCCTCTTTCGCCCTCCCTCTTTCATATTAATCTGGTGCTGGAACGCACACTCTCTCATTCAATACTAGTCTTCCCTATCAAATGAACTGGGATCAGTTTCGTCTCCTCTCAGCATTGTCTCCCCCCGCCACCTCTCTCCTCCACCTCTCTCCTCCCTTCTCCATCACTTCCTCACACAGACACCCCGACTCCAGCCAGTCCCACCCTCAGGACATCCATACGTTCCCCAACCCAAAGCGGCATTTCAGTTAGCCAGCAGCGCACGGCAAGGTCCTGGAGGACACATAGACATCAGACGGCAAAAGAGGTAAAGGTGGCAGAAGGAGGAAGACGTGCAGGCTCTCACCTATGTACTGTCCATTGAAATAGCCCTCACAATCACAGTCCTCTGTAGGGAGGCAAGCAGGGAGAAGAGGGGGGCGGGGGTGAGCGGAGGGTAAGTAACCTCGAGGAAGGATCAGAGGAGTGGGGAGGGGGGTACAGAGGGCAGGGGGGGGGGGGGGCTGCGGGCCCCGAAGCAGGACAGGCAGGGTCGGGCAGGCGGGCAGAGGGGTGGGCGCAGGGTAGGTCACTAAGCCAGCAGGTCAGAACAGGGAGGTTTCAGCAGGACAGGCCCTCAGCCGGAGCCCGCAGCCACTGTGGCAGCCATGATGGGGAAGGTTTGACAGACACCACACAGACACACCGAGCACTTCTGGAGGCAGTCGACTGGAAAAGGGAACTGGGTCTCCCTGGTCCACACACATGGCTTTGTGAAATGGACAGCTCACAAAGCTATGGTAGCTAGCATACAAAAACCTTTGCAATTTACAACTCCAGAACTGCTGAATTCAATATTTAACCAAGCAATAATATCTGATGTCTCTGAAACTCTGGACATGCAACAAAAGTGCTGACAATGGTAGATTCACAACTCAGAGATACTGATTAGAAAATAGCTGAGAGAGAAAAATGGGGCAGGTAGAAAAGACAACAGCAGAGAAGGGAGAGGGAGAACGAGAAATCTTCTGCAAGGAGAAGAACAGGTCGCCAAGACACAGTAGAGGAGTGAGGAGAAGAAGAGGATAGCAAACTGCAGTAGACAGAACAAGATGAATTACAGAGGAGAAGAGGAAAAGAGAGAACAAAAGAATAGAAGCTGATGATGATGATGATGGAGAGGATGGGTCATTGCTATCTTTAAGGCCGTGCTTTCCAGTCTGCAGGCCTGCCTTTGCATTACACACATACAATAAGGTACGGGCTCTCAAAGTATGGGCTCTTTAAGCATTTCCATAATATGCTTTACGTAATGTTCTTATAAGGTAGGGTAGGTGCTGGTCCACGACTTAGACAGTGAATACCTTACGAAGGTTGGAGCGCATACCAGAACATTGAGTTAAGATGCTTAAAATAAAGGATTTTTTGGAGTGTGCCCAGTCCGTTATTAGAACGCACGCACGTACTCACACACACACTGCAATCGCGGTGAATCTCTATTCTGGTCTCGTAGGCTGCCTATAGTGGGGGAGGATTTAAGCTGGAAGCAGAGCAGTACAGGACCCATGGGGTCTCATCCACCCCCGCAGCACAGGCACACACACACACACACACACACACACACACACACACACACACACACACACACACACACACACACACACACACACACACACACACACACACACACACACACACACACACACACACACACACACACACACACACACACACACACACACACACCAAAAGAAAGAGAGACGGCTGAGAGCTTTGATGCCTCTACTAATATACCTTCTAGTAGGAGCCTGCAAGCCGACAGTAACCGTCCTCTCGTAGTCATACCAAGCAGTTTCAAAACACGGAGCTCAAATTGTCAAATGGAAGTCATGAGAAATATAAGAGTAATATAGAACATAAACTGTCACCACATGTCCATGTATCTGATTATGCCTAATTGTGGATGGTTGCTTGTATTCTCTGCATGTCCATGTCCTGTCTAATCACTGACAGTGGCAATAAAACTAGTGGCACACTGCCCTCATTCCCTGATCTTGGTTATGTGTGAGTGAGGGAGAGAGAGAGAAAGAGAGAAGAGAGAAAGAGAGAGAGGATTGCAGACATCTCTGCACCAGTATACCCACCGTTGTCACATCCCTGGTCATCTGAGGTAAGCAGTGAGGGAAAGGAGGATGATGAGAAATCTTTGACAAACAGTTACACAGAAACCCCAACGGGACACGGGAGATTGGTGTTATCTCCTCTCTCCATTCTCTAAAATATACCTTTTCTAGCAGGTGAGTCGTTGGAGAATGAGAGAAAAACGTGTGTGAGAGAGAGAGAGAGAGAGACGGGAATTATAGATTTTAAAGTGCACAAACTGTCTCAGTCTCAGCCTCTGTTCTATGACGTCATCGAGGGGTCGAGCCTCTGACCCACATTAAAAAGGCAACCTCAGGAGCTTCTCTAGTGGCAAGGAAGAGTGAGTGAGTGAGTGAGTGTGAGAGAGAGTGAGAGTGAGAGTGAGAGTGAGAGAGAGAGAGAGAGAGAGAGAGAGAGAGAGAGAGAGAGAGAGAGAGAGAGAGAGAGAGAGAGAGAGAGAGAGAGAGAGAGAGAGAGAGAGAGAGAGAGAGAGAGAGAGAGAGAGAGAGAGAGAGAGAGGTAGAGACAGGTAGAGACAGGTAGAGAGAGAGAGAGAGAGAGAGAGAGAGAGAGAGAGAGAGTCCACACAGGCATGGGCCTCCATGGTATAGCCGGCTAGCTGACATATTGCTAAGCTCTTGTTGTCTCCCTGGGGCTCAGACCTAATCGGATCGCCTGTGGATTATGGACCACGAAGCGCCACCGCTCTCATTGAACACTCACCTGGCCACTTCTATTCAGACATACCCAATACTATTACCCCACAACATAGAGCAGGAGAGAGACAGAGTGGACAAAATGGACATTGTTACACACTCATCCTGATAATTGGTTCTAGTCTGTTGTAGTCTCTCTCACTATAGAGACACACTTTGTGCTCATCGGCCAGACGGACCAGACATGAAAGATTGATTCATATCTTTGTGATCCCTCCCTCTCTTCTCCCCCCTCCCAAAGCCATCTCTCACTCTTTTTTTCTATTTGTTCCTCCCCCCTCTCTCTCCCTCTCTCTCTCTCTCTCTCGTCCCTTTTCAAAACACATCCTCATGACAGCAGAGAATAAACAGTCAATACTAATACTCCCGAGGACACCAATTACCAGCAAAAAAAGGGTAAATAAATGTCAACATAAAAATTTCACTCTATCGGGTGGAGAAATCTATATCTTATAAAAAACGAACATGAACCATCACTGACAAAGACGTTATACTTCAAAAGAGATGCTTGCGCTTCAGTTTGATATTGGGTACAACAGCGAACACTTGTCTGTATATCTGTACACTCTTAGAAAAAAGGGTTCCAAAAGAGTCCTTTGGCTGTCCCTATAGGATAACCCTTTTGGGTTCCATGTAGAACCCTCTGTAGAAATGGTTCTTCATGGAACCCAAAAGGGTTCTACCCGGAACCAAAAGGGCTCTACTTGCAACCAACGAAAGGTTCTTCAAAGGGTTATCCTATGGGAACAGCCGGAGAACTGTTAAGGTTATTGATAGCACCTATTTGTGGACACTTACAGGTAGGATTTTTAGGGGATTTAGGGTTCGGAAGTGTGCCAGTTTTTATCCGGTAAGCCAGCCGTCTGAGAAAATGTACAGAGGAGGACAGAAAGAGAGAAGAAATAATAGAGAGAGAGAGGGGGGGGGGGGGAGAAAGAGAGAGACCAGGACAGTGTCAGAGAGATAAACAGAGATAGGAGGAAAAGAGGCGGTGAAGGAGGGAGGCAAAGAGATTGAAAAAGAAGATTAGACCATGAGAGAGACAGAGAGATATAACACATACTGACCCCTGCCTCAAATGTGTTTTCAGTGAAAGGAGCAAAGCTAGTATGAGAGATTAAACCCATGGCTTGGCTGAGGTTCCCCTCTCTGTATTTCAGCCACCACGATTAATCCAACACAGTGTGAGTGTTTGAGTGTTTGTGTGTGTGTGTGTCCGCAATCAGGCTGCAGCCGCCGGTATCACTCCCCCCTGCTTAGCTAAGATGAATACAGAGTGGGCAGTGGGTTGGGGCTTGGGTGTGTTAATACCCCCAAGGCAGAGCACCCCCACACGTTTACATATTCATCCTATTGAGGGATTATGACACTGACATAACGGACTGTTCCCATTCCAGCATAAGTTTAGATCCATGTGTCAAGATCCAAGCTGCTCTGATACTTGATTTAAGAACACATTTGACCCCTGAAAGTGGAGCACATGAATATGGAACAGATAGAGACAGCTCTATGGCGATACCTGCACTGTTTTGAAAGCAATTCAGTCCACATACTGCACATGATATAAGAGTCCTACAGTACATGCCTAAGAGGCCTAATGTGACACAGTACAGTACAACCACTAGGCTTGATCGGATCGTTTTCATATTGTACTTCGACTCTTCTCTGAGCTATGAGCTAGCACCTGTCCATGGACCTCTCTGCCTACTGGCTCACCTCTCCTGGAAGAGTTTGGAGGGGATGAGTCCAGCCCGGAGGTTGCTGTCGCCCACCCGTTTGGCCTGCCACCAGGTGGGGTCGTCCTGGGTTACCACCTGCAGGATGTCACCTCGCTTGAAGGGAAGTCCCGCCTCCTGACAGGGCGTGGCCTTGTCATCAGCAGGGATGTAGTCAAACAGGGCCCTCATGTAGACCTGAGAGACCACACACACACACACACACACAACTGTTAAACCATCTCAGAAGTACATATGGTATGTATAGAAAATAATTGACAGATCACCTCAAACTAGAGAGAGGGAAAGTGATGCTTTTGTAAATAGATTTCAGAGTCTATCTGTGAAACTCGAGTCACATGACTTGGACTCGAGTCAGAAATATGATGACTTGCAACTCGACTTTGACACCAATGACTCGTGACTTGACTTGCACTTGAGCCTTATGACTCGACCTGACTTGATACCCTCCCCAAACTGACTTGATACCCTCCCCAAGCCCAAATATAAAAAATGATGCTATTAAAAAAAGTGTGCCGTGCATCAACTCTTCATTTAACGGATTACAGTTTGAATCGGACAGCAGCCAATCAAATTGTGCCAGCTGAGAAAAAGTTGTGCATGGAAGTGCAGAGGAACGTCGGCGGGTGAATTCAGATGGAGCCCTTGGAAAGATGATACCCCAAATTATTATTTTCCGATATAACGTCGACGCTGTATCAACAAAAAACGGATTGCAACTTCAAAACACGCGGGAAGAAAATTACAGACGGAGGCGCAACAATTTCCAACTTTGTTTGACATTAGAAGCTGCACAAAGAACGGTAAGTCGTGGCTAATAGAGCCGACAGCTATCCATCACACGAGGTTGTGTGTTTATGAGTGTGTGTAACTTGTTTCTTTTTGCTGGCTTGTGACGTCTGGAGCCTGTATTGTTATGTGCCCTCCTCACTGCTTGCCTAGATTAGACAGATTGACTCGCCACCACGCTGTTTGGAGCTGGAAAATATCAAGTGAGCACATTTGTGGCAGAGTGCCTCCTAGAATGGTTGTGTACTCTTCCTAACCTGCTGATTACGGCGAGTGCTTTAACCTCTGATTGTGTTTATGCTTCACACAAATCCCACCATCCCCCTCTCTGCTGTCCTCTGCAGTTTTGAGCTTTCTCCTTTGATAATGAAAAACGGCGGTTTATTTCATCTGAGGCACCGCATTCAGATACAGTTTTCCAGATAGAAATGCAATACATAGATCTGTACTCGATTCTCTACACTACATGGCAAAAGCTGTGGTAGGTGATGTATTTCTATGCAATCACCCCGCACGACCCGACCCAGCCTACCACGTCTCTCCCGCTGTTACAGGGGGGTCTTTCTACCCATGTATTTCCATGGAAATATAATGTTTATTTGGAAAGCAATAAATATATAGATATTTTTAAAATCATTCATTTGCGTAAATGTAATATACTAACTATTACTCTACTTGTTAAAAATATGAAGTGGTATTACATTTGGCGACGAGGACATTATGACTTGTTTAGGACTCGAAACTCAAAGTTTAGGACTTGAGACTTGACTTGATACTTGACGGTCTTGACTTGAGACTTGACTCGGACTTGCCTGTCTTGACTTGGGACTTGAGTGCTAAGACTTGAGACTTGCTTGTGACTTGTAAAACAATGACTTGGTCCCACCTCTGCTATATATACAAAAGTATGTGGACACTCCTTCAAATTAGTGGATTTGGCTATTTCAGCCACACCCATTGCTGACAGGTGTATAAAATCTAGCACACAGCCATGCAATCTCCACAGACAAACATTGGTAGTAAAACGGCCTTACTGAAGAGCTCTGTGACTTTCAATGTGGCACCGTCATAGGATGCCACCTTTCCAACAAGTCAGTTCGTCAAATTTTTGCCTTGCTAGAGCTGCCCCGGTTAATTGTAAGTGCTGTTATTGTGAAGTGGAAACGTCTAGGAGCAACAACGGCTAAGACAAGCCACACAAGCTCACAGAACGGGACCACCGAGTGCTGAAGCGTGTAAAAATTGTCTGTCCTCGGTTGTAACACTCACTACTGAGTTCCAAACTGCCTCTGGAAGCAACGTCAGCACAAAAACTATTTGTCGGGCGGGTCATGAAATGGGTTTCCATGGCCAAGCAGCCGCACACAAGCCCAAGATCACCAAGCTCAATGCCAAGCGTCGGCTGGAGTGGTGTAAAGCTCGCCGCCATTGGACTCTGGAGTGATAAACTACGCTTCATCATCTGGCAGTCTAATGGACAAATCTGGGTTTGGCGGATGCCAGGAGAACACTACCTGCCCCAATGCATAGTGCCAACTGTAAACTTTGGTGGAGGAGGAATAATGGTCTGGGGCTGTTTTTCATGGTTCGGTCTAGGCCCCTTAGTTCCAGTTTAAGGAGATCTTAACGCCACAGCATACAATGAAATTCTAGACGATTCTGTACTTCCAATTTTGTGGCAAACAGTTTGGGGAAGGCCCTTTCCTGTTTCAGCATGACAATGCCCCATGCAAAAAGCAAGGTCCATACAGAAATGGTTTGTCGAGATTGGTGTGGAAGAACTTCACTGGCCTGCACAGAGCCTTTAACTCAACCTCACCAAACACCTTTAGATGAATTAGAACCTAGACTGCAAGCCAGGCCCAATCGCCCAACATCAGTACCGACCTCACTAATGCTCTTGTGGCTGAGTAGAAGCAAGTCCCTGCAGCAATGTTCCAACATCTAGTGGAAAGCCTTCCCAGAAGAGTGGAGGCTGTTGTAGCACCAAAGGGGGGGACCAACTCCATATTAATGCCCATGATTTTGAAATGAGATGTTCGACGAGCAGGTGTCCACATACTCTTGGTCATGTAGTGTGTCTGAAACACGTCTCGAATTACACCTACACATCTCAGTGCATGTTGGCACAAACTGTTTTAATTCCTCTGCCATTGACTCTGTATGTGTGAGCCTGAACCCAGGTTGTATTCTGACCCGTCCTCCATTCCAGAGCAGCTGTGTCTGTGTTTGTCTGTACTGAGCGTGCCCAGACCGCTGTGTTGTGTTCCTCACCTTGCTCTCCTTCAGACGGTCCTCCTCCTTAACGGCTGGGATTATCTTCAGGGTGATGGAGCCCTGAGACTGGGACTGAACGGCAACACACAGAGAGGAGCAGGGTGTGAGCCTCACAGAAATACAATTCGAACACAATTTCAACTCCTGCGTCTTCCCAACAGAGTTGATGCTGCATGCATTGCCAACAGAAATCAAGGGAAAACAGCGCTGCTGGAGCTGGTGGTCTAACATAACAGGAAGACATGAAGTATTCTACTCTAGTCTCACCAGAAGCTGACTGATCTCATCAGGCCTCTTGTGAATGATGGAGATGCCGTTGACCTCCCGTAGCTCGTCTCCTACATGGACCAGTCCTGGATGGAGGGGAGGAGGTGGTGAGGGGAGACAACAGGCGAGCTGTAGTAGAGATCTATGCCTGTGTTCCAAATGGAACCCTATTCCCTAAATGGCACCCTATTCCCTATATAGTGCACTCCTTTTGACCAGGGCCTATAGAATCTGGTCAAAAGTAGTGGACTGTAATAGGGATTAGGGTGCCATTTGGGTTGCACCCCGTATCGTGTATCGAGGAGAACTTGCACAGCACTGTATCAGTAGCAGGTGTACTATATCAATCATGCCACTATTAACTGGGATGAGATATGGACAATAGGGCTTGGGAGTGGTGGTATCACTCTCCTCGGTCATGATCTACTGCAGTCACAACAGTGAAACCTGACAAAGAGGGATGAGCGATGGGATCAATTCATCTCATTACCGCACAGAGGGAGAGAAGGGGAGGGAAGGCAGAGAGGGAGAAAGGGAGAGAAGGCGAAAAGGAGGGAGGGTAGAGAGGGAGAGAGGGTGAAAGGGAGAGAAGGAGAGAAGGAGGGAGGGTATCGAGGGAGGGCAGAGAGGGAGAAGGGGAGGAGGGCAGAAAGGGAGAGAGGGAGAAAGAGAGCGAGGGAGGGCAGAGAGGGAGAGAGGGAGAAAGAGAGTGAGGGAGGGCAGAGAGGGAGAGAGGGAGAAAGAGAGTGAGGGAGGGAGGGCAGAGAGGGAGAGAGGGAGAAAGAGAGTGAGGGAGGGAGGGCAGAGAGGGAGAAGGGGAGGAGGGCAGAAAGGGAGAGAGGGAGAAAGAGAGCGAGGGAGGGCAGAGAGGGAGAGAGGGAGAAAGAGAGTGAGGGAGGGAGGGCAGAGAGGGAGAGAGGGAGAAAGAGAGTGAGGGAGGGAGGGAGAGAGGGAGAGAGGGAGAAAGAGAGCGAGGGAGGGCAGAGAGGGAGAGAGGGAGAAAGAGAGTGAGGGAGGGAGGGCAGAGAGGGAGAGAGGGAGAAAGAGAGTGAGGGAGGGAGGGCAGAGAGGGAGAGAGGGAGAAAGAGAGTGAGGGAGGGAGGGCAGAGAGGGAGAGAGGGAGAAAGAGAGTGAGGGAGGGAGGGCAGAGAGGGAGAGAGGGAGAAAGAGAGTGAGGGAGGGCAGAGAGGGAGAGAGGGAGAAAGAGAGTGAGGGAGGGAGGGCAGAGAGGGAGAGAGGGAGAAAGAGAGTGAGGGAGGGAGGGCAGAGAGGGAGAGAGGGAGAAAGAGAGCGAGGGAGGGAGGGCCAAACGGGAGAGAGGAAACAGACAGGCACATAAGCACATAATGTACAGTACAGAGAAACAGACAGATGGTAATGCCCCTTTTTCTATTGACGACCCCCCCCTCACTCTCACACACACACACACACTACACACACACACACACACACACACACACTACACACACACACACCAAACATATTAAAGACACGCACGTCTGCTGATGATATTTCCATGGTAACAGCAGCGGTCAGCTCGTTGGAGAGAGAGTGTGTAATGTGTGATATGTGATTGGCTCTCAGGGGAAAGACAGAGCACAGCTTCAAACAGCCTGATAACGACGGAGATCCTCGTTTGTCTGTCTCTCTGTCTACCATTATCTCTCTCTCTCGCTATGCTGCTGCTTTAATCTCTGCAGCATCTCGGAATCATCAGTGGAGGATTCTCCCAGCTGCAGTTTCTATACAGGATGTTACCGTTCAAATGTATATCCACTGACATACTTTAGGCTACAGTATACTGCTGCATAGAAGGCCATTTATATCCAGACCTCTGATTATTTGTCGAAGTTACATTGTCTCGGTTAGCCATGCTTTCAGACATATTATGTCTGGTAATATTATCTGAGCAGTCCATAGATCTCATTTGACAGACCAACAAAAACATACTGTCATGTCTGTGCAAGTTACAGAGGAAGGGGATGATGAATCAGGACGTGTCAGACAGTATGGGTTAAGACCAGACACAGAGAGGGACAGGATGGGACTGAATCACTCACCACTCCGGTCTGCAGCCCCGCCCCTCATGATGCGGGCCACGATCACAGACCCTGTGGTCTCATCCCGTCTGATGGTGGCCCCCTGGAACAGAGAGAGATGGATGTTTCCTCCTCCCGGGATTGTATCCTCATTCTTCCCATCTATTCTTTCTGTTCCTTCCTTGTATTCTTTTGTTTTCTTTACAATCAACCAATCAATCAACACAGCCCCAGTCCCACTTCCCACTTCCCTCACCCCTATATCTCCTCATCCCCTCATCCTCCCATCCTCTACAATTGTATCTCTTCTCTCTGTCATCCTCTCTGTCACAATGACTCACCAGTGGTTCCTTGTTCTTGACCAGTCTGACAATCTTCACTGACTCCTCCTCCAGCTCGTCCTCGAAGTCGTCAGGCAGTGGTGGCAACACGGGGTCAAAGTTCTTCTGGGCAACCGTGTCATGAACTGACAAAACTGCCTGATGGGAAATGACACAGAGAGAGATGGATTAATGTTAGAATTGCAGAACTGCATTCTGAGCAGTGGTGTAAAGTACTTATGTAAAAATACTTTAAAGTACTAAGTCGTTTTTTGGGCTATCTGTACTTTACTTTACTACATTCATAAAGAAAATTATGTACTTTTTACTCCATACATTTTCCATGACATCTAAAAGTACTCGTTACAGTTTGAATGCTTAGCAGGACAGGAAAAGGATCACACACTTATCAAGAGTGGTCATCCCTACTATCTCTGATCTAGGGGACTGTCACGTGTATTCCCTCTCTGGCCTCTGGGTCACCAGACTGTTGATTATTACACGCACCAGCCCTTATTGACACTCACCTGGACTCCATCACCTCCTTGATTACCTGCCCTATTTACGTCACTCCCTTTGGTTCCGT